>NW_027526243.1:0-647216 GCF_048455015.1 Haemaphysalis longicornis
TCTGGAAAAGGGGTTGGTGGGATGTGGTTTATGGGTGTAAAAAAGTGTACCCAAAAATAAAAAATTCTGAAGTATCTTTTTCTCCTTTGGCTTCTTTCTCCTTTATCTCAAAGTTTACTGCCGTACGTTCAGCGGGAAATCTCGCTCACTTAAAATAACTTTTCTGGTTGTGGGGTTGTGGGGTCAAAAGAGAACCGAAGCACAAACTGCGTTTAAACACCAGAAAACACATGTGAAGGATTTTATAAAAACATGTGCGCTGTTTTCTTCTCTCAAAATTACCGTGAGCAAAACCAAACTAGGTCATCACACATAATACACACCGATTGCGTCAAAAAGTTAAAAGCACGGCCATGTGGCGTACGCAGGACGAAGTTCTAGGACGGCCAATACCTACAAAACAAATGAAAAAGATTTTACGATAAGTGCAGGCAAACGGAAAACAATGTTCCAAAATAAAAATATAACTTGATAAAGGAGGGGCCTTACTACACACAAACATTGCGGTGATTTTATTCGTTTGTTTATTGGGGTGTTTTATAAAACGTACAAGCTCAAAAGCTCGGTGCAACGCCTGCGAGGTTAACATTATTGTCCGTAGTGGTTATTCATTTACCGTCACAGTCAGGAGCCCTTGTACGGCGGAACAGCTGCATTATCTTATTAGGAATTATTATGTAAATACAATCTAATAAATTTTGTAATGAAGTTTCTCGTAAGTCACAATTGAAGGACGTATCGAGGCAATGAATTCAAAACAAAGAGAACCACCCCAAATGAAGAGTTCTTCGGTTCTAAAAAAGTATCTGACTGTGTTTAGTATGAGGTGCCATTCAAAACCTTTCACAAATAAAATCTTTCTCGTTAATTTTCCGTCGCCGTGCACTGCGCACTTGAAGGGGTCCTGAAGGCAAAATGCCTGTTTGGCTCATTAAAAAAGACGCTATTCATACGATTAAATTAGCGAGTTTTAGCTTACCGTTCTTCACAGTCCGCTCAGCTTCGATAGCAAGCGGGAGCGCCATTGCGCATGCGTGACGCGCTTGGCCGCGAACGGCATTGGCTCCGGCTGCGCTGAGCGAGCTGCCGGTGCCGGAGCGGACCGTTGAAAATGGTCGACTAAAACTCTCTATCAATTTTGCCGCAAACTGCGAGCAACTAACGGAGACCCTAAAGAAAATATGAAAAGCACTGGCGCCTCCCCTCATAAAAATATCTACCGAGATTTAGAAAACCTGCTATAGAGATTGCTAAAAGGAATCCTAGAAATATTTTGTCAACATTTTATGGAATATTTCTATTGAGGTTCCATTACTAATTGGCCACCGCGCTTTAATTAGACGTCTATAGAGTCAAGTCAATAGACCTTATCGCTTTTGAATGTTGTTTATTAGGAGTTTCTTATCGGGTTTTTCTACAAAAATTCGGTCAGCTTTCTATGCAATTCTTACTGAGTATACTCGCAATGGGCTGTTGCATGTGAGTCAGGTTTGAATACAGTTTCTCGCGGATGTTTATTAAATTTATGGCAAATGTTTTATAAAATTGTTATTGAGTACAGTGGTAACATCCTGTTGCGTGTGAATAAACTTTGAATAAGCTTTTTGATCAGTTTTTCTTAGATTGTGCTGAATTAGCTTTCTTAAAATTATTGTTGAGTATCCTTGTAACATCCTGTTTCGAAGGAGTCAGTTTGAATACCGTTTCTGATGGGTTTCCATTAAATTTATCTCAATTAGATTTGTGTAAAAATGTTATTGCCACCCGTCACAAAACCTGTTGCATATGAGCTAAACCTGAATAAAATTTCTGATGAGTTTTTATTATTTATTCTATTCGCTTTCTATAAAATTCTTATTGAGTATAGTCGTAATATCATGTTCCCTCTGAGTCAGGTTTTTTGGCAAGTTTAACAGAGGAGCTTTGTAGGGGCTCGGACTGTCCGGCGGTGATGTTCGCCACCCCAGGCGCCACTGCTTCCAAGTGCTCTCAAGACGAAGTGATGGGACATCCATCGCGCAATCTCGGTTAATGCGGCGGGGCAGGCCGCGCAATGGCACCCCACATATATGCACAGATAAACTACCAGACCTCCATGGATGGGCTATAGAAACGCAATACAGAGTCTATTGAAACTCAACATGAACCCGCCGCGGTGGCTCAGTGGCTAAGGCGTTGCGCTGCTGAGCACGAGGTCGCGGGTTCGATTCCCGGCCGCGGCGGTCGCTTTTCTGATGGAGGCGAAAAGCAAAAACGCCCGTGTGTGCGAGATTTCGGCGCACGATAAAGATCCCCAGGTGGTCAAAATTAATTCGGAGCCCTCCACTACGGCGCGCCTCATCGCCTGCGTTGCGTCGGCGCGTTAAACCCCACAATCAATCAATCGAAACTCAACATGATGAAGGCAATAAGATGCTTGCTGCGTGTTCGTAATAAGATGTTTATTGCTTGTTGTCTAATGACCACAGTCCACACATAAAGAGTTCCATCGACCCAGAGAAAGGCAATACAGAGTCTGTTAAAGCTTAATATGGTGGAGGCTAAACATGCATGTTGCATTTTTGCAATAAAAAGTTTATTAATTTTATATTGGCCGCACTGTTTAAGAAGGAAGTTTTGGTTCACTGTACAGAAACGCAATATGCAGTGTATTAAAACCTAATGTCTTGAAGGCAATAAAATGTTGGTTGAGTTTGTGCAATAAAAAAATTGTCGACTTTCTAACGAGCACGACGTTATTGGGCACAGTATTCAGCTTGGAGGTTAGAGAAGTGATCAATGTGTCGCATAAAGATACTGTTGTATCATCCGTATATTGGACTCAGTGGAAGGAATCAACTAAATTTGGAAGATAATTTATATAAAAAAGCGAAGCGGACCTAAACTGGAACCCTGGGGTACTCCTTGGTTAAATGTTATGGTTCCAGAGAAGGTTTCACCCACACATACTGTGAACTGCCTGTTGAGCAAATAACTTTTTAGTAATATTAGAGGTGACCCCGTTACCCCAAAATGTTCGGTGTCGATTGATTTTTTCTCTAAATTCTGTTAAGGAAAGTCAGGCTAGGTTAGTAAAACACCCCGATCGGAAACCAAACTGGCAATCACTCATGCGATTGAATTTCGATAAATAGCAATTAAGGCGTTTAGCAAATCATTTCTCAATTAATTTTCTAATAATGGGAAGAATGAAGATGGGGCGATAATAAGAAATTAACAGCCTGTCGCATTTCTTAAAGATTGGTTAGACTTTTGCTTTTTTAGGGAAAAATGAAAAACGCCAGTTGTGAAGATAAAGTTGGTTATTGTTTTATTCTAAGGCTCATAATGAAAAAGGCATCGCCGTGTTTTTCCCGCCTTTTTTATTATATAGCAATACCAACTCAGCAAACTTACCGTTGGGCTGAATTTACGGCGCACTGGAATGCCCATGCCGTACGAAGCATTTTCTTCCGACGAAGCATTTTCTATAAGCGGCTACTACAAATTGAGGTGGCAGGAGGAGCGCCCCGGCAAACAGCATTTTTATAATGTGTTTCTTCTATTCAATCCAATTACTTTCAAGCTATGCACGCAACCAGCGAATTTGAAAGTGCATGAAAACTTTCTTTGCAAGCATGAAGCGCTCACCTGCCTCGTCGACCTTCGCAGTAGTGCAATATTCGCGGAGAGGTCCGATAAGCACCACAATATCCTACAGCTTAGCGATTATGGTATAGTGTTAGGCTATCGAAGCATGTGGGAGTTTTGATGAGAGCCTTCTGGCGACTTGCAGCCAACAAAGATTGCTGACAGGTCCCGGGACGCGCTTTTTTACCACGTTAGCCATGGGAGCCTGAGTGAAGCTCGCACATAAAAAATGGGTTACTTGGTAAATTGCTAAATGGTAAGGGCTCATGTGATCTATTTTAGTTGGCTACCGAAATTATGTTCGCAAAATCCCGCTATGTTGAATACCTATAAATTTACTGTAAAGAAATAAAACGTTGTAAAACCACGGAAATTCGAAATCTCAAGTTGGCAGACATCGAGGTCCCTGTAAGCTCTCAATGGTTACAATACGGTGGGCACAATCATTCCTTATGTTAGTTTTGCGTACAGCCCCCCACCAGGAGAAGGATTCAGGTGACTCTATTCGAACTATTCAGCGCGCTATTCCACGATTATATTGCACGAACTATTCTTCGATTCAGCGCGCCATCACTTTAAACGCATCTAATACTCCAACGGCGTCATCTATGGGTACTTTCCCATTAGGAGGAGGCTTTACAGCTCTCCTGTGCCGTTTTCCCGAACCAGAAGCTCGTGTAGCCAAGCATGTACAACCTTCAACGTTGAAAACGCCACGCAGCTTCTTCCAAAGCGAGTGCGGATTTCGAAACCACTATTACAACACGGCCTCAACAGCGAACCTTAATATTTTGGAGCGTAGAAAACGTTCTCCAAATTGTCTGTGAGGGTGTTGCTGAAAATGACTTGAAAAAATCGTGACGACGCATCCGGTCAACGGTTGTCCATGTTATTCACCTCAAGCTGTACTATGCACGATAAGAATTTATTTCGTTTTCTTGAACCTTGAACTTTGTAAATTGGTCTAGGCATCATTAGGCGTAAAGTAATGCTTAGAAGCTTCTTCTATTTACTCATTGTTTTGTCCCTGGTAGCAGCGCACAATCAGTCATACCGTGGTGAGAGAGAAATGTCTGCTACTAGTCGCACTACTTAGGTTGCGCAAGGTTACGTTTGATAAAAAACTTATGCAACGCACTCGCCACTTGCCCAGATTATTACTCCATTATACACTGTGCTCACGATGCGACTGCATGTCTCCTGAAAGGACAGAGCTCCTATACACGGACAAAATGACGGGGCATTCCAATTAGGTAACGGCGAACTGCGTACGTCGATTCGACTGCAACTTCCACAGCTTTTACTGCGATAGCGTTTTTGGGCGCACTTTCAATTTTTCTGTGGCAGCTCGCTGTCCGCATCAGCCGTGCTCGTCAAGCATTCCCGGAAATATGCTGCAGCAAAATGGCAGAATACGTCCGGATATTTCCGAAAATATGTCATTGACGCCAAGCGGAAGCTACGACAGAAGCAGCCAGATGACAGAGCTCGCCTGAATCTGGAAGAGAGTTCAGCGCCAACAGGAGTGTGAAACGAAAGACAATAATACAACGGCAAGGACGAAATAAAAGATACGTGATTGCAGCAGGTGCCCCGCCTGCGTAGCGAAGTTTCTTCTATGCCCGGGTAGCGGTAGCATGCTCGAAAGACACGGTCGTAAGCCGTCATCGCAATTGACGCCGTGACTGCAAAGCGCCTCTCCCCCAAGAAATGATACTGGCACCAACATTACTTCACTTGACTAAACGTAGTGGTTACAAGAAAGTAAGTTTATCGAAAAACAAGAAAGGCTTGCATTACGAGTATAAATAAGCTGAAATGTGTCCTAATATAAATAACGTCCAGTATGTGGCATACAAGTACAAGAGTTCTCAAATTACTTTTCGAATTTACCGTGGCCCTATCCCACCGAAAGCTCTGTGTGGCATACAATAAATGGGGTGATGCGGCAAAGCTTAAAAATCATCCTAAAAGTAGTCTACCATGTCATCCGAGGGAACAGCCACGTAAAAATGATAGGCATGGCATTACAGACAGGCTGCAGAACTGATCTAGCAGTTGTGAAAAACGGATTGAAAAGTTAGTCGACATTTCCAAACTCTAATTCAGGGGAGCAGCAAGAATGAGAGAAGAGGAAACTATATCACCCATCCAGGCACTGATCATGAGCTAAATATCACAAATGCTGAGGTTGCATAAATTTATTTACACTCACGAAAACCAAACACTATCGTCAGGACAGCGCAGAAACCACATCTCAAGCCCCAATTTGCATGGCCACAAGAAAGATCCGCCAACCTGCTGTTTATAACACCTTTGAGAAATTCAGAGATGCCACTCTCCAAGCACAAAGGCTGCGGCTGGGAAAAATGACACTGGGACGGGTAATAGTGTAAAAGATAGCCACCCCTCCAGAAGACAAATGACTGGACGCGACGATGAGCATGTCCCCCGTCCAGTTACTCACCATAAGAACTTTCCTGTGCCAAGAAACATGGATACCAAAATGCGCAAGGGATTAAACCACGCTGCACACTGCAATATGAAGAACGTCTTTTTATTCCGTGGCTAGGAAAACGATATTTCTTCGTGCCACAATAGTGTTTCAATGCCGAAGATTAGCAAAACCTGCATAGAATGAAATAACACATGCATCTGCAATATAATATGTGCGGAGGTGTTGGGTGGAAAACATCAGACATTCAAAACTGCGGTTATTTCGGGAAACATGCGCCACCTTTCACATAGCCTACCCATCTCCAAGGCCCGGTTCACGAGACACGAGATACTTCTTCCAACCTACGTGAGACATGGGCGGACGCCTTGACGAGCCTGTTACCTTAAAATAAGCGTGAGTTGATTGAGAGGGCAAGGGAAGGAACTGCTGCAGATGGTTCGGTTGGCTTGAGGTTACACCCTTGAGTTTCCTACTGTTCGTTTACACCCTCTTCCCCCCTAGTCCTTATTCAACAAACGTCTTCTCCCCCCCCCCCTCTCTCTCTCTCTCTCTCTCTCTATTAAAAAAACAAGACGTTCACTCGGCCCATGATATTATAGCAGAAACACTTTAAAACACTAACCCTCCCGCTTTCTCCCCCAAATTGACCAACACCCCACACACCCCCACCTTTCACGCCAGTATCTTAAGCCACAAAAACATAAAGGGCCTTTTTCTTTTCTGTGCCACTGTCATTAAAATTCTTCCAGCTAGTCTTTTAGTCATTCTCTCTTTGCTGATCTTCAGTGTTTGTAACGCACAAATTGCAAATGCAGCAAATCCATTCCAAAATGCTCGTAAACGTCGAAGGGACGCACTCACGTATCACTTCTTAAGACCCAGATGTAAGTGTCATGTGCAACGTTTTCTCCAAGTGAGTGTTGTAATCAACTTGCCCATTAGATGCACGCCTGTCAGATTAATGTTAAGGTGTATGTGGGCCAATAATTCAATTAAAAAAAACGCAGTGTCCGCGCCCATTCCCTCTGTCTGATTCCTTTGCGCGGTGCATGAAGAACATCAAACATGAACAAAAGTGTTCTAAAGGAACATCAGCTTTCGTGGCTACAAAACGTTGAATTTCGGAAGAAACAAACACACGAAATGTCGCTTCAATTGGAGTGAGAACATTACAAAAGTGAAAATCGTATTGGAGACGAAATATGCTTACAGCAATGACTCGTCATGTCGTGACGCGGCGGGAAAAACGGCGTTGAAGTGACGACGCAACCAAGAAGCAGCCTGTTACACGCACGCGGCTGTATTCTTTTCGCTCCGCTCTCAATTTTCTTCTTTTCGGCTGCAAAGTAAAAACGCAGTTTGCAATGTTTGGGGGAGAGGCACTGTAGTAATGAACAGCTAAACTGCGAGAAGGAAAGGCAATGGTAGAAGTTGCAGAATGGACACCCGTGTCTCCCTCACTGGAGGGATTTAAAAGCGCTCGCGTTCGTGCAGGCTGTCAGTCACAGCACGGAGTTCCTTCTAGTCTACCCGTGTGCCGTCAAACCAGCTAAGTAGCGCCAAGACCGTCTCTTCACAGTGAAGAGCCAGTGGATTTTTACCCTCACATTTTGTGTCCGAAACGTGTGCGTAGGCCCCAATTTACAATGATGTCCACCACTGCTTTGTTCTGCAAGGTAGGTTCTGTGACTTTCTAATATATACGACTATTGAGTGTATTTTTTTTAATGAAATTTACATTAATAACACGTCACCCTAATAAATCAGATGTCCGCTGAGCAAACAACTAGCCCTACTTATAACACAGGTAACTGACGCCTGTTTTGAAAACATCTTAACTTTTGTATTTCGGTGCTAGGAATGTTTAGGGAGACTGGCTCACTGCCCTTGCGTGCTTTCACTGTCAAAGCACTGAGAAGACAAATGCAACGTTCCTGCTTCAGCTATGCGTAAATGTGTTCCCTTGAGTTCTTCAATTCACTACTATAAACAATAACTCTCACGTGCATAATACACTTTGACGGTCAAACGAAACAATACGTAGTGGGGATAAAGATGCGAGCACCTTCATCGGGCAGCTTCTCGACACTTTATTGCCATTTGCTATTCATAGAAAACCTCAATCTAATATAGAAACTGAACCAAAATCTAAAACGCTTAGTTACTTCTACTTAGTTACTTAGTTACTTGAAGTTCCCGAGTGCGGGCTACCATTCCATACAGGCGTTGCTGATCTGCATACTACCCGTTGCTTTGGCGGGAGGGCGGTTCGGATTCGGCAGCAACTTCGGCAGCGGACTAGGAAGTGGCTTCAGAGGCGGATACAGCGGTGGCTTCGGAGGCGGATACAGTGGTGGATTTGGGGGCGCCTTCGGGGCTTCCTTCGCCGCAGCAACAAATAGGTTCGCCCGCCAAGAACAGTATTACGTAAGTACTCCGTTTCATTTTTTCCTGTTTATAATAGCGTGTAATAAGAAGATGTATTTGACAAGACGTTTTGTTTAATGATTGCAACAAACAGTTTTCAAGAAATTTCTCCCCAACTCATATGCACAAAATTGTATTGGTGAGTCAGCTGAAGTATTCTCAGCTATTCTGTTTATATTTGTTCCGCCGACATACTTCCTGATCGGGAATTCTGTGTACAAATGAAATAGCAGAATCATTGTAAGAAACACCGACGCATACCGTTTCCTATAGCGTACCTATAAAAAACAAAGAAACAGACTGGAACCTTGCACAATTTTTATACGCGATTTATGCGAGGTAGATGACAAAATGTGACCTAAGTAACGGGGAGTGAATACTTATTCTGTTGTTCCATCGCTCATAACGGTCATCATTATATGCTTTGGAAAAATTGGCCATTCTTCTTCTGCATTATATCAGCATGAGAAATCTCTGGAAATCTAGTAACTTCGGCAAATTCCAAAGCAAGAACCACAGTACCTTCTTCATCATAGGATACGCGCCATATTTTTCCTTTCTTTGTACGCAGCCGCCGCAGCCGTACAGCTTCGGCTACGACAACGTAGACGAGTTCGGCACCAAGACGTACCACAAGGAGCAGGGAGACGCCAGCAACGCCAAGACGGGCACGTTTGGCTACATGGATGCAAGCGGCCTCTTCCGCCGTGTCAACTACATCGCCGACGCCGGCGGATTCCGCGCCCAGGTTGACACCAACGAACCTGGAACCCTGCCCGGAGCGAGCGCCGACGCCGTTTTCAACTCGAACCCTCGTCCGACCGGTGGAGGCCGCTACTCGTCTCCGTACACGGCTGGTGCAGGCTTCGGCGGCCAGGGCCCTTGGGCCGGTTAAACGGACCCAGCAAGTTTTTAGTTATGAAGCTATGACCTTGTACAGTAGTGCAAACGTTGCCCCTTGATTCTGCAAAGAAGGTTTGCGGAAGTGTGGTTTCTGGATATAAATGACTATAGTAAATAATAAAAAAATTATGAAAATTTTTAATCCTAGTTCCCTCTCCTCTCGGTCTACTGCCGTCATTCCAGCGTGCCATCTGAAACCCCAAACATATTTCTTGTGTTCACAAAATTTTACGATGGTCGTGGGAGTAAAAGAAATTAAAATCCCGAAATTGTATTCAACAGGGAAAAGGAGCTGATCATTTAAATGAAACCATGTGCACTCTTTTCTTGTTTGAGAATTGTGAATAATACAGAACTCTGCCATCACGCATCACTACCCAGACTTTACCGAAAAGCGAACAAGTCAGCGCACTGGCGTATGCTCGGCATAATTTCAAGAGTGGCTTTACGTACAAAAAAGTGACAACAAATAGGGTACGCTGAGGCAAAGGGAGATAATTTTCCAAACTTGAAACAAGAGAAATAACGTAAAATTGGTTCTACACAAGAACATTCCTGTGAACTTGTTCGTTAGTTTTCCGAAAGTCTCTGACAAATTAAAAGAGAGGGAGAGAGAATCAAGTTTTACTGGGCCCTTAAAAAAGGTGCGTGAATGTTCGGGAAGATGAAACACTACGTAGATGCCCCCGGAGCTTGGTACAACGCGTTCGAGGATGAAATTATTTTGGGCGGTTGTTATTTAACTATTGTCCAGCTGAACGGCCTTCTTCTGAAAAAACAGCGCGATTAATATCATGAGAAGTTTATTGCGAACATGGCCCTAATTAAGTTTGTAAGTTAAATAGATTTTCCATATGCATTCGGAAAATCTCTTCTATTCTTCTCACAAGCTTTGGCAGGGAACAACATGACCACCTCCCATTTTGTGGATCCTCGCCTGATGGTGTTGGAGGTGCCCCTGATGGTGCCTCTTTAAATTGTGCGGCCAATCAGCGCTATTAGCTCTGGATGAAACACGGCTGCACGTTTCTGGGCTCCAGCACCAGCGGCACGGCGTATCTTAGTAAATACAAATGAGGAACGTCACCATCTGTCCCACGAGCTTGGCTGATCGAGTTTGTAGAAATAGCGCATCGTTTACAAAGTATGAATAACGCAGAAAAACACGGAGCGCCTCCGCAGGCGGTAACGCAGGTACAAGCGCGACCGCGGCAAACATACTCCTGCACGGTCGTCAAGGAGCCCACTGTGCGTTGTATGCACGATATGGCATACACCGCAGCAGCTAAAACTGGCCACCGCCCGACAGAGCGGGACTATTGCAGAAAACCAGTTTATAAATGCGTGAAAAGGGGTGATAGTACGGAGAAAGATTGCGCTGGGGATGGTCGTCGGCTCGTCTTCGTGAAGTGGTTACTGAATAACGAAAGCGAGCTTTTTTCTGCTCGACGCCTCGGAGGGACCTCTCCACGACAGCAGCACACGTAATAACGCTAGGGGGCTGCTAGTCGTCGGTAGAAATCATCTGTTACTGTCGTGAGCAAACATGTGTTTGGGACCCGCCCTATATGACCTTTGAAAGCTCGTTTCCCGTATTCCAAAACTTGCTGCCACCACAATAACGGCCGTCATGAGGAGCACGGCTGCCCACCAGTTCATGCGGGCTGACCGCCGACCCCGCCGACCGATCCCGCTCGGCAGTATACTTGGCGGAGCATGCCCGGCGGTTGCTAAAAAAATTGGCTCACATCCACGGTGTGAAGGTGGTTGGAAAGCAAACCTTTAAACAACACCAACAATTGCCCATGCGACGTCACTTGAATTCACACACGTGGCTCTACAAAGGGTTAAACCAGAGATTCTGCCAGCCGTTACCTGGAACTCGCGGGGGCCGCGTCCCGAACGCAGCAGCAGCACAGGCCATGGCCGGGCTATAGCGGCGGACGCAGCCGCTGTTGCGCAGCCGTGAGTCGGGAGAAAGAAAGCGGAGAGGAGCGTGTCATAAAAGTGACCCAGCGGAACCTAGCCATCCTGATGTACTAGCATGGGACTACACCACCGCGCGACACAAGCGCAGACACCGCAACAATTCGGCATGTGAGCAAAGTGATTCCTATTTATACCAATTCAACTACTTATTTTATTAAGTTTGAAAATTGCGTAAAGCTGAGGAAACTTTTATAATCGCTATTTATCAGAACCAGCTTCTTCTTTCGCTTTTTGTAATACCTCTTAAAACACAGCCGAATTTGGATTCACCAATATAGAAAACGAAGTCTCATTCGTGGCGAGCAGTGCGCAAAAGGTAACGTTTCTCTAGCGGCCAGTTGTCTGTATGAGGTTTGTACATTTTGTTTTCTTGCCCTGCAAACCAATCCTTAAGGTATGTTTGCCGTACGACGGCTTAATTGTTAACCTGGAGGTGCTGTTGAAGAAGTTAATCAAGCCGTGAGAAGGCAGCGCGCAATGGACGCAAGCTGCGCCAAAACAGGCCCAAAACAACCGTAGCTAAAGCAGACGACAAAGCCGTACCGCCGATGCCGGCGAGCAGGTACTTCCGCGCGAGGAACGCTGGGTAAATTCGCCGCGCCGTTTGCAATGTACTCCGTGAGTGAAACCTCCGCCCCCCCACTTCCCCCCCGACGCCGCCTCCACCGCGTTGGGAGTTTGTTGTCCCGCACGCCACGAAAGAACCGTTTGTTGGTAGAGCTAGATAGCTTTGCTTTAAAAAAATTGCCGCGCCTTCCCGCGAGGGGAACACGAGTAAATGCAGAGCATTGGGGCCTCAGTACTGGTTGAAGGCAGTGTTGCTTCCATCGCTTCTTCCGTGATGCTGGAGTAGCAGACACGAGTAAACGTGGGAGCGAGCGTCAACCAAGGAAGGAAGGAGCAACGCAGTCACTGAAGCACGAGCGACCGGTAGCCGCTTTATATTTGCAGCGCGCGCAGTAGAGGGAGAGCAGTACGGGGGGTAGAGCGCGCATGCGCAAGCAGCGCGCGCCCTTCCACGCCCCACCGCGCTGCTATCACGCACCTGTTACGCCGAGACCGCGACAGAGCGAACGGGCTGACTACGACGCATGCGCGCGCCAGCTGCTGTTGAGAGAGAGGAGGGAAAGAGGAGAGGCGCACCTGCTGCGGACGCGGAGCTGTGGACGCCGTCCGACGCAGGAAGAGGCGAGGCTAAGAAATGCTCTGCATTTAAAACCGTGGCGTACCGCCGCGTGGAGCCAATGGCTGCGCGTGTCTGGATCCCGCAAGGGCATTGTCCTGTTTCTGTAGGTGGTCTTGCGCCTGGTCGGTGTCGTCTAAGCTTTCACATTTCCTTGAAGGCGGGAAGAAAGGTTGAACGCCCCAGGCCTTAATGCTGGCCCTTTTAAATGAACGATAACTCGGCGAATACTCAACGCTTTTAAACCATTTTCACGGACCGGCGTCCCTTGTATAGTAATCCAGCAATTACGCGCATGAAACCGAGACCTCTAGAACCCTGGTTAGGACCTCTTTAAGGACTGCCCGAGCACCCAGAGAACAAGACGTCTTTGTTTGATGACTCCTCGCGATTCTTTTTCTGCAATAAAGGTGTTTACTTTATCACTCTATCCACCAATGCCAGGAGTAAGACAATTCCCATGCGTTGCAAAGCACACACACCCACAGAAACTGTTGTTGCTTAGGGGCTATTTTAAGCTATTTTACTCATAACAGTTCAAATCGGCTTCAAAAAAGATACGCCAGAAACCGACGCTATAGACTCCCACAATTAACGGAAAGATGTTTCCCGCGTAACATTTTCTTATTAAATATAAAAATTCAAAGGCCGTAGTATAACCGCTTCTTTTCAAACCTCGAGAAAGTATAAGGAACAGTTAGGTAGTAGCCCAATATTTTGTAATGATGCTAATTCAGGTCCGCTAAACAATTTTGATTCTCGCTCCCGCATATCTTTTCACGCACGGTGCTGTCACAGAAGTGAATTGCGTTAATCTTGTGGATTCCCAATCTTGGAATTTCTTAGTATGGCGCTGTGACCATTTACTCATAATCGCCCCTGTTGAGGCGAGAACTTATACTTAAATAATGTGTCCGAAAGTTTTTTGTGGACACCTTTTGGTATTTTCGGGCATAAAAATGGTGGGTGGATGTAGAACAGATAACACTCAGTCGTCGGGAAGTTCAGTACATAAAGGGTAAGCAAGAAAGATATCAGATTTGAAACCAATATTTTCCACTTCACGGCACATATGTTAGCCCCGATAACAGAATAAACCTGAGAAACGAAACTACAACCAACAGCATACGGGAGTTGTTCAGCAGATACCGGTGTCAAACAGGGGTTTGAATGAATGAACGAACGAATGAATTACTGAATTACATATTTATTTACAACAGGTGCTGTTTTAGGGTAGCCGCCCATGTAGGTGATTCCTAACCGAGATCCCCTTGCTGCGGCTGACAGCCGGGCCCTTTTCACAGGTCAAGCTGGATCGTAGTCTTTTCGCTGGTCAACCCTCTACTCTTCTATAAATACGTTGAGGACGGGTTGCCGATCTGGTGCTTTCAGGCGATGCCAAACGTGCTGATGTGGAGTTACGAGGGCTAGGAAGTAGCTACAAATAGCTGGATTCTGCGTCCAATAAATGGCACGGAGGAGCCTGCGGAACGGATAGGTATTAGTGTGATATCCTACTACTGTGGTGGCTTGATCTTTGGTGAGTTAGTAGTTGAATATATTGTTTAGCGCGTCTCCTGGTATTTCGTACGCGTATCTCTAACGACAATCTGCATGTGTGTGTTCTGAAGTCAAGGAACAACTTATTGATCTTTCGCCGAGAAAAAAATTTAGGTAAATAGTACACAATAAAAACAATCAATGCACAACGCAGGTCTTTAAAATTCCCGTGGCAAATGAGCACGATACTTTTTTGCCCCAACTCCAAATCGGCAGTGCTCTTTTTGGCAGGTTTTCTCGTTTGCGGGAATCTCTCCAGAAACAATTTCCAGATGTTTATGGGCGGTAATATTGATCAGCTCCGTGCGGGAAGCGTGATTTCATCACCGTGTGTTTTTGACGGTGAGTTGATCGCCGATATCGCGGTGCATGTTGCCCAAAAGCTAATGGTGGCCGCTAGCTACTGTACTAGTGGTCTCCTACAAGATCGGTATACTTGCGGAGGTGCAAACTTTAGCGCGTGCAATGCTCTGTGTCCACCGGGATCACAGCCCACGCAACTCAGAAAGGTACCTCTTAGCAGGCTAAAATTGAAACCCTACTATATCTCATACAACATAAGAGCTCCGGGATCGCGCCCTCGCTGGCATTACTGAAAGACTTCCGTAAAGACGTCATAAAATACGCCGCCAATTATGTGGCGCATGCGCTAAATGGGGCAGGATGAACAGCGGAGAAGAAATAGGATACGTGACTTGCCACCCGTAGAGCTCCATTCCACCACCCCCCGTCTGGCCGCGGCTCCGGCTCAACGACGCAAGAGTCACCAGCGACCCTAGGCGATATGTCCGACATCAACGACGCCCCTCTTTCACCGTTCCACCCTTTCTGATCTGAGGTAGCTCAAGTCTCCTGCAGTCACCTTATTCCAGAAACTCCATTCTGCTTGTCTCAGCGTCGAAAAAGATTCCGGGGCCCACAATACTGACCGACGCATCTTTACTGAAAGAGAAATTTCACTCATAAAAATTTCACCCCCCGGAAGGACTATACTCTCTTGGCAGTACTACGCGTAAGACCTCGTAATTTTCTCTGCCCAAATGTTTTAGGTGCGGTGTACCTTAGGACCGCACAATGTCCATCCGCGTCCATGCGCATAGCATTTACAATCGCAAAAAATCATACATGCAGCGGCAGGAATCGAGCCTGTGTCTGGTAGACCAGACAGAGTTTGGGTCAGTCGTCTTACCCATTGGGCTACGACCATGAGTTAGTAACCGAGAGTGAAATGTCTTACTCCCTCGCCTGTAACGGCGCCGAGTACCTTAGTACCTCCCAATGTCCGTACGCGTCCATCCGTGCGCACACCATCATCACGCAAAAATAAAGCGAAATTCGATTTTGAGCCGTGAGTTGCAGTTTCATTTAAGGAATTATCAAGGTACAACTCGCGGCTCAAATCGAATGACGGTCGGGGCGTAACTCGGTTGTCACTCGGGACGTAACTTGGATGTCATTTCGAGTCCCCGTACTCCGCACCCTCACCATCATCCACGAAGTGGAGATGTTGCCATTTGTCTTTGACAGGGACAATTACAAGGGTAGTAATTGCCTTTAAAATAAATTGTATTTTTTACCGCTGCATCCTAGGAGTGTTATTGCAATCGGCACTGACGCCTATTAGCAGTAAACGCATAATTTACGATGTACCACACATAGAAGTCAGCACATCTGTGTTCCTTTGAATGTTCCGTTGTTCCGTTGTTTGCTCCATTCGTTCGGCCCGTACTGTTCGGCCCGTACTGCTTAACGTCGAAGGAGCAAGGCAGCCAAGTGCTCGGAAGATGGTTGTGTTTGTAGATGTTGGCCTTCCAGATGATGTTTCCAAGGTGCTAGAAAAACGTCCAAAATACAGCAACGAACCCCGCATACCGCCTCATGAGATACTTGCCATTAACAGGCGAATCTCTAAGAAAGCCTCCACAAAGGATCGCAAAGGATGCATCTTGGATGGGGTGGACTGCTTAGCAAAGACCGTCGAGAAACGCCCACAGAACTCACGGAATTCCAACGCGCATGTGGTCACCTTTTTCAAGAAAACGACCTGCGCCTTCTGGAGTCCGACAAAGAAGGGTGCTTTGTGGTGATTCCGTCTGGCGTATTCAACGAAACAGCCCTAGTTGCGATCACAAAGAGCTTTGCCGAGTGGAAAGTGAAGCCTTCTCGAGTCAAGGAAAAAGCGTTAGCAATGTTCGAGGACTTGAATCTGCAGCATCTCAAGAAATCCGTGAAAGGCAGCAAGGACAACAAACTAAAAGTGTTTTTTTCGCAAATACTCATAAATCGGGGACATCATTTAGGACTATTTTCAGTGAAATAGGGTCATGGCAGCAAGAAATGAGCCGGTTTCTCCAGAAACACCTTAATTCTCTGCACATTGATGACCCTTTTGCTACTAGAAACAGTGTTGATGTCTTGCAAGTGTTGAAATATAACCGTTCAGTTGGGTTTGTCTTTTCTGTTGACGTGACAGACCTGTAATACTCCAGTCCGCACGAACATTTGCTCGCTTCTGTACAGTCCTGCGTTGATGAGAGTAGAGCGGTGCAACTCCAGAATTCCACTGGAATGTCGGTTGCCAATTTCATGGTACTGCTCGAGTTTTATCTGAATTCCACTTTTATTTCTTTTAACGGAAAGCATTACCTACAACGTCATGGCATTTGTATCGGGTGCTGTGTAGCGCCGGTTCTGTGTAACATCTTTTTAAGCTGTCTAGACCGAACCATTAATGATGCTCTTGACTCTAATCTTGTTCTTACCGTTTTTAGATATGTTGATGATTTTTAGTGATTTTAAAGAAATAACCCTGGAGACGCACCTTGGCACGGTAGGGAAGATTTTAGAGCTTTTTAATCGACATGGGAAAGGCCTAGCTTTTACCCACGGAGCACCTGTTGACAATCAATTAGTTTTTAGACATTACCATGAGGTTTTCTGAAGACCATGTTTGTTGGTGGTACAATCCCCGCGCTCAGAAAGAACTGCTGCCCTATGAATCGGCACATTCAAAAACAGTGAAAAAGGCAATCGCTTCACTGACTCTGGAATCTGCATTACAAAAATCGTGTGCTCACAAGATGCAGGACAGTTTTCTCAATCAGGGTTGGCAGGCTTCACTCCGCCGGTTTCCCTGGCACTGTCGTTATCGCTGTGGCAAAAACGTTGCTGAAAAAATTACGCCCATCTTCCCGCGAGGGAACCCTGATGTGATGCGACGCATCAGGGGGGGGGGGGGGGGGGGGGCGTTTGGACTGACGCGTTTGGACTATTGGACGCGTTTGGAGCATTTGGACTATTGGATTGCGTTAGTCCACTCGCTGAAGGGACTGTCGCTTCCATCACGTCCTCATCGGAAGAATCAAGCCAAGCACGAAGTCATCAATCGAAGTCACGCGGAGTCGAACGAGAGCGAGCGCTGACTGAACCGCCGAAGCGCGCTACCCGCTTTATATTCACAGCGCCTGAAGGAGAGCAGACAGCGGAAGAGAGTCGCGCATGCGCGCACTTGCGCGACAAGAGCGGAGTGAAGCGAGCGAAGCGCGCGCACGCAGCTGTTGTTTATGATAATGAGATGGAGTGAGAGTGTTGCGCACAGCTGTCGGAGAGAAGAGCGGAGGAGAGTCGCGCATGCGCAGGTGGCGTGCGGGTGCCGCCGACGCCGACGCAGGAGGAACATGCCTCAGAGCAAGAGGTGCGTCGCATCTAAAAAGTGAAAGGAGCGAAGAAGGCCAAAGATACCTCCCGTCCGCAGAAAACGGATGTCATGCCGTACATGCACATAGTGTCCCACAACATGAAGAAGGTCGCCGAAAGATACGGGATCAACACTGCGTTCTCTGCCCCGTGTAAGCTTGCGCGCCTGTGCTCGCGCATATCGGGTGAACGGAGGAAGAAGGAATGTGGGAAAAAACACGCAAATCGCTATGTCGACTGTTCAGTCAGCGTTGTTAGATGCGACCGCATCTCATTCACCCGCCTTGTCCTTGCATCCGGCGTCGTCGGCGTTGTCGTCGTCGGCGTCCGCCCCTCCCCCATTCTCCTCGCCGCGCCAGCTGCGCTCTGCGCCGCTCACCCCCTCTCCTCTCCTATAGCGAACACTCTCTCGCGAGGGGCATTGGATTGGATTCGATTGGATTGGCTTGGATTGGCTTGGCTTGGCTTGGTTTCGGATTGAATTGGATTGGGATTGGATTGGATTAAAGTGGATTGTGTTGGATTGTGTTGCGTCATAGCCGCGGCAGACGCACTGGCGCCGGCGCGTCCCCTCACCGTTATGCGCGCTATAAAACGCGGTGCCTGCGCCGCTCCGCTCCATCGTACCAGCGCCCTTCCTCCGCTGTCCAACGCTGCAACGTGAACCCCTTATGCGTGGCATCTACACAGTGGTTCCCGCGAGGGGAGGTGGTAGTTTTTTTTATGAAATCCCGCTATCTTGCCGAAGGTCTTACGTTGGCCAAACGGGCCGGTGCGTCAACGAGAGAGACAGGGAACATGAATTGTCCCTTGGAAAAGATAATGGAGCACATTTGCCCACCCATTCTCGTGCCTGCGGTTGTGAGCCACGGTTTGAAGATATAAAAATACTGAACAAAAGCAAGAACAGGGCTGCGAGGGAATTCGCCGAAGCGTTTTATATCAGGGAGAGGGCGAATGACTGTATAAGTGATACATCGATTGCTCTGTATAGTAGCGAAGTGGTTTTTCTGAAAAAAGTGCTGCAGACATATCTGGTTTTGTTATCATCTGTATGTATGCACGCTCCTTCTTTCTCGCCGTCTTTTTTCCTTGGGATATAAGCACATGCGTAGCCGAATAAAAGTAGTTGGAAGTTAGCGCCTGTCTCGTCTACACTGTTCTTCGTCCGCGCGTTTTTGTTGCGCTTCAAATCATGGTACTGTCTCTACACTTCTCAACGACCGCGAGGTTCTCGGCCCGCACTTCGATACCAAGGTAACAAACGTGATATAAAGTAAAAGCTCGTTAATTCGGTCTGCAAACGGAACTAAACACAGTTCGATTTAACGGGAGCTCGAACTAATGAAAGTGCTGAAGTATAACAGTACGCTCATCTGGGAAGCAATAGCGGATATTAGAAAATTGAAACTTGCAAAATTTCGTGATTGCAGTCTTTCGTTTATCCTTGAAGGTTGCCGCCGGCAATCTGTCTTACGAGCAAATTTAGCGCAAGGCTTCCTAGACATTGATCTCATTCAGAACTGAGGAAGGTCCTGTTGGGATTCCACTCGGTCATGCCTTCCAAGCAGACAACGCACTGGTGCTGCGCCCTTGTTTTAGACGCGAAGAAGCTTATGGTCGCACCTGTTCCCTCCGCCCCTCGTGCGTCCGCCGTTGTGCGGCGTCCATACCCCCACTGCGCATGCGCATCCTCCTTCCCCTCCCCTCCTCTCCTTGTCTCATCTCCCCTCCTCTCGGGCATTCCTCCTCTCCTCTCCGAAGCTCGTCTTCTCTCCGGGATTGTGCAACGAATCGCAACACCTGCGGCTCCGTGGGCGATAATGCGAAACAGCTTACGGTTGGAGACGCGACGGTAGCCGCTGCATATTCTGCTGGGGGCGCCACTGTAGCTCCGTGGTACCCATGACGCGCGCGCATTTCACCAAAAAAAATTTCACCACCTTCCCGTAAGAGAACCCTGAGTAGTATGCGAAGCAGCCATGTGGTCAACGCAAGTTCCCATTTCGTAGTTCCGGTAAGATAAAAGTTTGGTAGTTACCATGGAAACCAAACGGTAAATATAACGGCAGCCACGAACCTCAACTTAACACGGAAACGATGAACTGAAAACTAATGGGAACTTGAGTCGACCCCATGGCTCCTTCGCATACTACTCAGGGTTCCCCTACGGGAAGATGGCGAAATTTTTTGACGTAGGTGGATGCCTGAAGTTCTTCACTTGTGATCTGGTAAATCCCGTCCTCTTGTGTCAGCGCACCGCACACCACTGCACTCGTGTTGAGGTCAATGAAGACTGCAAATGTGTCTCTTCCCAAAATATCCCCCATTGGCATTTTGGATTCGTTTCACCCAATTA
Source organism: Haemaphysalis longicornis (assembly GCF_048455015.1). Taxonomy (NCBI): domain Eukaryota; kingdom Metazoa; phylum Arthropoda; class Arachnida; order Ixodida; family Ixodidae; genus Haemaphysalis; species Haemaphysalis longicornis. The sequence continues at coordinate 20,206 of NW_027526243.1, forward strand.
TATCATCTGTCTCCATTTTTCTCTCAGTTCTGTAGGGCACGTAGCCTCGTTCTGAGACAGGGTGTGCGTTTCTCTTGCTGCGTGTCAGGCGTCAAGCCACCTTCCCGGTGGCGCGTAGTTCGGATCACCCGTGGCGGAACCTACTGGCGTTCGAACTCATGGATGTTTTTAAAGGGAGGGACCACCGACTTTTCTCGAGTATACGTTCTCCATTCCAAATGACGAGCATCCCTTAAAACACCCTACCACGAAATCGTTTTGCTGATTGCGCTTTAGGACTTTTTAAGTCAGAATTTCTTGATATACCAGCTGTACGTGTCCTCTCAAAAAATTGGCCGCGTATCTGCTCCTTTCATTGCAAATGTTGAAAAAAGACGATAGTCTCTACCGACATTTGCAAAGTAAGTGCCTACTTTCGCTTTCCCGCTCTCCTGTTTTGTTATTCCTCTTCGTCGCACTCCTTTTAAGGTAAACACGCTAATGGTTTGCTCAAGTCAGTTTAAATTTACCGCGTTCCACAACTCCAGGCCGGGCGCCTCGATGCCAGCACTACCCTAGGGCGGAAACGCGCGTGAATCAAGGCGCCCTACTTCAACGTTTGTATAACCGCGTTGCCCTAGTCCACGTTTTTCAAGCAGAACGTGGAACCTATCAAGTGGAGCATTTCGCAACTGTTGCCGCTTGATTTCTTAAAATTCCGCCAGAAGCTGTAGTGGCGCGGGCGACAGAAGGCGACAGTGTTTTTTTATCCTGGAGAGGATGTAGTATTTCCATTCGGAAAAATCAAGCATCCATGAATTTTTTTTGTAAATATCCCTTGTGTTTGATTTTCTGCCTTATATTTACGTAATGTGTTGTTCTTGTTCAACAATGTTGACAAGTATGAACATATCAACCGGGCGTAGACGATTAGATTTGACTGTGAGTATATAAGGCTATTGCGAAGACGTCGTTTCACTTTGGCCGGGTAGCTGAATCGAGTCAGAGACAGTGAAGTACCAGTAACACATACCAAAGTTTGCTCGCCATAAAAAAGTTGCAAATCATTGTGCGCGCGAATAATGTTAAATTCGCGCCCTTCCAATTCTCTGCCTTTTCAGCAAGCGCTGCGGCTTGTCTCTTCTAGTAAGGGTCACTGTCGGAATAATGCTATAGGGAAACACCAAGGTACTCTACCGGCGTCGTCATCCACTTGACATTTTGAAATACCACCGGTGTTGAACTCCACACTCTGTGCCAGGTGCCCAGGCACTTGTCCCAGTTTACAGCGCATCCACTAACATAACAAAACCATTTAACTGTATAAATGACCCTAGTAACGCTTTGTTAATCTACGCAGAAGATAGCAATATTGTCCCCGTATGCTCAAACTTTTATTTCAGCTGCATGAATATGAAATTGCTTGACAGTGCCGTATTTTTTCATCCTTAAGCATAAACGAAATTGTGTTTGCCAGGAGGTATCCATGGATATCTAAACGAAGTTGTGTGCTTGTTACGTTTTCTATGTGCACGATTTTCGTTAGAGTATTGAGAGTAGTGACTAGGAAGAGACTGTATAACGATGTCTGCGGAACGGTTTTTCCCATTCCTATTTACAGAATCGCTCACTCTGCTGGCACAGGTAGAGATGTGTTAAAATTGGTTTAAAAAATGCCAGTTGCACTGGGATGTAAAACATTTTTTCTTTCAATTACACACCGGGACACTTCTTGTGAAAACATGGATGCAAGAAAAGGGCCTTTTTATACCGTGGGGTGAGCAGTGTTGGTTGTGCAACAAACCGGAAATCATTGAACCTGTTTTCATTGACTGTTGGCACGAGGTCTTCTTCTGGGATGTGCTGCAACGTACGCTGAAAAAGATCTGCCAGTCGATGCCCATGGTATTCGGTATTTGTCTGTTGAACATACTGATGGTGGCATTCCTCTAGAATTAATAATATTACAAGGTCTGCACAGTATATGGAGATTCCGAATGGCAGTCTGTCACTCGGACATTGATGCGTGCCCAGTAAATGAGTATTTCCCAGAGGCCATATTCTCTTTTCTTGAAGTGCAAAAGTCACGCCAATGTGCTTCAGACTGGTTGTCACAAGTGGAAGAGTTAACAAAAATAAAAATATTTTAGCAGTCAGCACTGTATCCCAGAGTGGCACAGTGATTCTATGTCTTAGTGCAATGTTAGTTTCGTTTTTGCGTATCATGTTTCTAACTGAGGTGTTTGTCTGGAAATAAAGAAAAAAAGTCACAAGCAGACAGACACAGACAGGTAGACATTCAGACTTACCAAAATGTCTGGGTTTAAGTAGCCCAAGAAAGACTATCGCCTTTACAATCATGCAGGCAACCATGGCACACACTGGTGCGGCAACATACTTTTTCTCTGCATGCGAAATGAAAAGCGGTATTTAAAAATGGGTCCCCTGATAAAGATATAATGAATTGCAGGCTTTCGTATTCCTTTAGGTGTTTTTATTTAGGCCTTGCAAGTCCTTTTTTTATTGTTTTAAGGCAGCCGCGGTGCCGACTGCCTAGCCGAAATTTCAAAACCAAAATCGAAGTGTTCGTTGAACGTTATTAAACTTTTGAGCCGATGAGGCCCTTTCGCCATAGAATCTATGGGTAACTTCAGCGAACGCGAAAAAAGGATGCGAAAAATTATGCAACAACAAAAATTGGACGTGTATGCGATGGTTCCCGAGAAACAGGTCTCATCAGACGAAAGCGACAGCGAGAGCGAGCCTTCTATTAACGGCGGACCGCCATCACCAGATCCCGCGCGTCTTCTGAGTACTGACTGTAAGCCGGTGCACGGCATTAACGTGCAACTATGTTTTTGTAATACATATATATGGCATGCATGAGGTTATGAATTGAACTTAAAGGAGCCATGAAGAGAAAACAAAAGTTTGTTTTATTCGAAAGATTAGGTGTTTCATAGTACCCCAAGCGCTTTCCCGGAAGCAAATGATGCTTTATTCACTGAGAAATAAGGCAATTTAAGCCAAAATTTTAAATCTCCCGCTAAAATTGCACATTTCGTCACGTGAACAATGGCGTCATACGAGCCGGTCCATGAAACAGATACTTAGTATGTCGACTCCATATAGCACCCACACGCGGGAGTCGACCGAGACGGCGGCCATTTTAAAAATACTAGTAAAACCTAGTGCACCCGCAGCCCTAGTCATGGAATCGCCTGATCCGGAGAACAAAACTCTCGCCGAGGAGCTCGGGCTTGCATTTAACAACCTCACACCACTTGAACGCTCAATGCTTCTAAGTGCACGAGCGGCAAGAGTTGTGGGATACGCGGTGGACGGGAAAGCGACCATTCCGCGATAGCCACAACAGACGAACGCCCAGCCGTCGGCACCGCTGCCTCGTCAGCCCCGTCGCGACGGACGAATACAGACTGGTACGTATGTGCCGTATTTTCAATTTCAGTAGCAGTATTGATTGATTGTAGGGTTTAACGCGCCGACGCAGCGCAGGTGATGAGGCGCGCCGTAGTGGAGGGCTCCGGATTAATTTTGACCACCTGGGGATCTTTAACGTGCGCCTAAATCTCGTACACATGGGCGTTTTTGCTTTTCGCCTCCATCAGACAAGCGGCCGCCGCGGCCGGGAATCGAACCCGCGACCTTGTGCTCAACAGCGCAACGCCTTAGCCACTGAGCCACCGCGAAGTAGCAGTATCGCTTATGCCAGTTGGCCGGTGTCGTGTATGGAAAGCCGTTCGCTCGAGCTCTCTGCTCCGACCAGAAAGATTCGAGCGTCAATGCGCGGTGTGTACGGCAATTTTTTTCCGCAAGGTCAGAGCGCTTCGCCGAGGTTTGTCGTTGGGCAGCACATGAAAGGAGATCTCACCGGCATGGATGTCGCACTCCCTCGACGATTTGCCCGTACTACATGGACATTTCAAAACACAGCAACGAAATTTCATTGTAAAGTACTCGAACAAACTGAAGTTTTCTGTGGTTGTAAACTGTAAACGAGCTCGTAACGACAGCAGCAAGCCAACACGACCTCCATACCGAAACCTGTGCGACGAGTGGCACTATCTCGTTGCTGCTCTGTGTTCCTTACTCCCCTTGTTTCTATTTTTACCTTTGCTGGTTGGCGATATGACGGCCAACCTCCTGTGAAGGGATTACGATACCAAGCAAGGTCGCGGCTGTGCGTGCTGGGACGGTTCGTTGGCCCCGAAGAGCCTTGAACCCGAAAATTCATCTGCGCGACGGTGGCGACGGCGAGATGTCGAGTTCGGCTGGCGGTAGTTTCGTACGCATTGGCATACACGCTTGCGTGTTCGTTCGGAACTTCAACCGTTTACTCCACCATTCTATGTCATAAAAAGAATGTGCAGTATGTTTCACGGGCATTTAGCTCGCTATGCAAACTGTAAGCCCTGCCTAACATGCGTTTGCTTTTGCCGGCCTCCGCCAATCGCAGAGCATTCTCGAGTGACATCATAGGTTCTGTTGCGGAAAATGAGCTGGTGGGTCGCATGGTCATTTCCTTTTTTCCTAATTATGTACCTTATTTGAGCCAAGTTTGCGTTATAAGTGGTGTCGTTATGGTTCTAACGAGGCAATCTTTCGAATGAACCAAACTTGTGTTTTCTCTTTATGGCTCCTTTAAGGTGCAGCTGCAAGAACTGCGTGGCTATGTCTAATGCCTAAGAGTGCATATGCTGCTGGGAAATACCTCAAATTAATAAGTTAACGTGCGTGAACTACGACCCGTATTATGCCGTACTCTGCCTCGACCCGGTAGCCCTGCGAGTGGCCTACCGTAACGTGCGTCAGAACGGATAAGACTAAGACATCCAGGACGAACACAGGTCTTACAAATTCGAAAAGAAATCACCAACTCAAAGAACAGGTGATCTATACCCTGCTTTCATTTCAGAAAATACAGGTACACTCCCTACAGGCAGTTGACGAGGTGGATTTGTGGATACCTCGGCGTCGGCATCCGACAAGGTATTGTCTCCTGCGTGGTTCACCAGATCCGGGAAACGTTTCCCTCGGAAAACTATCAGGGTTTCCAATACCCTCCGCTAGTGTAGCTCTGTAGAACCTTTTTTTTTACAGGTCAGCTTTAAAAGCTGCCCTGTAAGGCAACTTTTATCCCTGAAGCTTTTCCAGCGTGTTTCTAGAATAAAGGTTCTCGATTGAAAAAAGAAACTGTTTTCAAATGTGGCCTGCTAGCATGAAACAAGCTCGAACATCAGACACTATAAAATTGTGAAATTCTACAATATTAGGTGACTACTCATAACTTTGTAAAGACGCCTACAGAAACCCTATAAGAGACCTAATTAGAATAGAAGAGCACTTCTGGGTATACAAAAACATAAAACAAAGCGACGGAGGTCAGTTTTCAAATGGCTATTAAGGAGGGCACAAAATCGAGCAGCAAATAAAAACTTTCGGCTGTTGAGATTCCCATTATTATTCGCAATTTGTGTCCCCCAACCAACACATAGGGCAACATTACAAATGAACCTCAAATGGCGCGCAGATAGACCAGAAGCCTTTAATCACATTGCCACATAACATTTCTCTTTGCATGTCTTAGCACAGGTGTATTTTTAGCTAGTTGCATTTCTGCTTCCTTATGGAAGAACAAGCACAACAATGTCCACCTCAGAGTTTTCAAGAAAACCGCAGCGCAACACAGCGCAACAACGGGGGTCAACAATGTGGCGGCATGCTGTTGTTTGAGAAGTGCATGAAAAAGAAATTCGTTATCTGTCAAACTGACACATGTGGCCCGTTATATATCTTTGCTCTGTGCGCTTAAAAATGATTTGTTGCAGTCATTCTCCGCCTTCCCCCCCCCCTTAATTTTTCCGTGTTTTTTTGGGTCCAACCCGTACGTATATAGCTGGGGCCCCAAACCAAGAAACTTACTTGGTTCATCATAAGCGCATGTGTTTGTCTTCTTGTTCCATTCCATCTGTTCCGCTGTCACTTTCTTCTGATGTTACCTACGACAAAGATCAAGCTTCAACTTTTCTAATGCTCCTTTGAGCAATTGACTGACAAGAGGCAATAAAAACCCACAATACAGCCCGGAACACCACAGTTGCACTACTACTAAATGCTATTTGGTTATTTCCGTATGCAATAAAGAATGAACGTCAAGCATTCTCCCAAGAAACCAAAAGAAATAAAAGGCTAGAAAATAAATGCAGCATGTCAAAGTGAAAAGGTCATCCTCGCTTCTGCAAAGCACCACTGATGTCGCTCTGACAGATGCGCCACCCTTCTTTCCTTTCCGAAAGGTATGCTTTTCTTTCTTTTCGTTTTTGTCACATTAAAGCTCAACCATTTATTCATGGCTAATATAGAGCTGTATTTGCGTTATAAAAACCCGACGATGGAAGTGCACGTTACGCGTCCTCACCAATATACTGTGCTTTGATTTATTCATTACCAACATGTCTGAGTATACACCAACCAGCCCAAAGCAAGTACTTTAAAAGGTTCTATTCCATTCATGTTCTTTATAAAAAGATAATTAATTTTTTCATGCACTGTTCATACATGCAAGTACTGACGCTTTGCAAAAAAGCCATTACACTCTGCAAAAGTGAGTGACGGGCGAAGCTAAGGTGACGCAGAATTTCGAACAAAGTTACTAATTCAGGATGGATGTAATCCTGTGACCAGCCGTTCCACAACGTCATTCAATCTCGGTAGATGGTTCTGAATTGGGGTTAGCTGCATCTGTTCATGGTAGAGAAATGGGGTGTAGTAAGAGTCTAAGCACACCCTGCACCCTTAGAAATTTTCAACACGCCTGTTCCCTAAGAGCAGAGATTTTAGTCTGTATTCCTCAATACAACACAACACATTACAACAGTAAGGATATGAAATTCAAAATGGTAAATGGCGATCTGCCAAGTTAGAACAAGTCCAGAGCCAAATTAATTAAAGGAAACGCACAAGCAAATGAACGAACACACACACAAATGCCTTGCACTTCAAACAATCAAATGTGGACACACAGACAGCTCGTTTCAACTTTTGGCCGGAAGGCTGAATGGAGGGCAGGTATACAGACATACATACAGACCAAAGGTTTCGCGTTTAGGCAGCTCCCCAAAAAAACCATTCTTTAAAAACGAGACATGGAGAAAGAAATTGAATGGGACCGGGCGCCTCCCAGTTTTACTAATTCCTTTCTGTTCTCTTTTCGTGCTTAGTTGCATCTGCTCAAGATAGCAACGACAGGCAGCCTTGTTGTGATTCACAGTTTTGAGTGCTTGCTACTCAAACGACACAAAAAATCACAAACTATAGAAGTCAGGATCAGAAAAGCTTTGTTGCAGCACTGAATCTGCCGTTAGTTTTAGGTCATGTATAAGATCATCAACAAATTTTCATTACAGGAAAAAAGAATACACTGTTGCGGAAAGGGACCAACAGCGTGTCAAGGGAATTATCATCAGAAAAAAAAGGTGAATTAAGGGCTTCCCTAGCAGGGCCTCGGCCTTGGGTCCTGTTCCTTAAAGTTTTGGCGCTGTGAAACCTAAAACAATGGCACGGACTCGAGATGACGCAGCAGAGAGACTTGGATGTGCGCAAGGCCTGGGACACTCCTTGATCTCCTGATTCCAGGGGCTTTGCTCTCGAACGGCACCCGCCGGCTGGCTGCTCGACGCATCACACCGACCAGCTGGAACCGAGAGATTTCCAGCAGCAGCACCACAGCTAGAACACCCATCTGTCAACATTCAGCCTCCCGAGAACAGCGAGGTCATAAGCCAACTGAAAGGGCTGGGGGGCACACTCCTGGTAGAGACATCGGAACTCGCCAAAACGACAGACAGCACTGAAACCCTTCCTAAATCTTTCACCCACAAATTGGACGACATAATTAGGCTTGACCGGCAGATCTGAGATCTCCCAGACTTTTCAAACTCATTATCAAGAGTCAGGCAAACACTTACATATTATTTTTGCGCGAAGCGGCTGCTTTGTCAAAAATATCTAGGATGCGCTTGACATGTACAGAGGCTATCACGCAGCAAATACTGAAGAATAATCTGTCGCAGAGACATCCAACCGCCCCTCAAGTCCAACCCGTCCAAACATCACGGAACGTGTTGGTTACCTCTCAAGGCACCCTAATAGGACATACAACTATGCAGACAGACCACTAGTAATGAATATGACAACAGCGGAAGCCCAATTGTTAACAGGTAAATGTAACCCTGCCACATGCACGCAGCCCTCACCTCGAAGCTAGTGCATAAATCCAAAAGCGGGATGCATGAACTCTCATCAGGATGTCCTGAGTGAGCACCTGAACAAAAGTCTGTTAAAGTGCCTCTTAACTCAAACAGCGACTACCGAACATACCGACTCCAAACAGAATGAGAAACCCAACATGCGGCACTCCTATAGGTTAATTCGTTCTTTGTTAAAGAAATGTTAAACATATATTAAAACACCTTTCCTTACCTTGTCAACGCTCCCTAAAATGTAAACGAACGACACAGAATCGTGCTGCTGTCTTGTCTTAGTCGTTCATTATTCTGCTCACATGAGTAGTTGCACGCGCGAAAATGAGCACAGCAGACGCGCGCGTAAGGTGAAAATCGATAGCCCAGAGCCGCTTCCCATTACCTTTTCCTGTCTATGTCGAGCGGCAAGGCATAGAATGACGCGTTTGGGTTGTGGTATTAAGAATTCACAGAATTATTCACTACACGGCGAGTGGAACGTGTGCTTGTGCAACGAAGAGGTCATGAGGAGCACTACAATCAAGCCACTATGTTCCGCTCGTGGCACCTGCCTTACCTGGCGTCTGCTCTGCACCAAAACAACAAGCGAAGCCAGCGCCGCTTTAAAATTTTCAGAATACCTAAAAGTACCTATGCAATTAGGCATATACAGATACTCGTGTTAAAATGTTTATACTCGTGTTCAATTAGTGAAATAACGTTTCAGCAGTTTCAGTAGTGGCAGGTGTTGCAGGTCACGTGAACGGCACTTGTACTGTAGAGTCAAATTTCTACACTACAATCGGCCACCCACCCGATTTCGGAAAGTTTAGTGCCGAATTGAAATGATTTCCGCCGATTTGTTTATAAATTGCCTGTGACTCTGTCTCCGGTTCTTCCTATCTATCTATCTATCTATCTATCTATCTATCTATCTATCTATCTATCTATCTATCTATCTATCTATCTATCTATCTATCTATCTATCTATCTATCTATCTATCTATCTATCTATCTATCTATCTATCTACCTACCTACCTACCTACCTACCTACCTACGTACCTACCTACCTACCTACCTACTTACCTACCTACCTACCTACCAACCTACGTACCTACCTACGTACCTACCTACCTACCTACCTACCTACCTACCTACCAACCTACCAACCTACCTACCTACCTACCTACCTACCTACCAACCTACCTACCTACCTACCTACCTACCTACCTACCTACTCACCCACCCACCCATCTACCTACCTACCTACCTACCTACCTACCTACCTACCCACCTACCTACCTACCTACCTACCTACCTACCCACCCACCCACCCACCCACCCACCCACCTACCCACCTACCTACCTACCTACCTAACTACCTACCTACCTACCTACCGACCCACCCACCCACCCACCCACCCACCTACCTACCTACCTACCTACCTACCTACCTACCCACCCACCCACCCACCCACCCACCTACCTACCTACCTACCTACCTACCTACCTACCTACCTACCTACCTACCTAACTACCCACCTACCTACCTACCTACCTACCTACCTACCTACCTACCCACCCACCCACCCACCCAAACCCACCCACCCACCCACCCACCTACCTACCTACCTACCTGCCTGCCTGCCTGCCTGCCTGCCTGCCTATCTATCTATCTATCTATCTATCTATCTATCTATCTATCTATCTATCTATCTATCTATCTATCTATCTATCTATCTATCTATCTATCTATCTATCTATCTATCTATCTATCTATCTATCTATCTATCTATCTATCTATCCCTCAAACAACCAAGACATTCACACCGGCAACGATATTAGAGAAGAAACACTGACCATGTCACTGACCAGCAATCCCTCCGAAACTCTAGAACCGTTCTGAATGTGCAAGCTCCCAAGCGTCGTCGGGGATCAAAGAGTCTGTACAAAGCCTTGGACGTGCACGCAGCTGTACAGACCCCCTTTAGATACGGGCTTGTCGTAATTGTAAAGCCCACCGATTCCTCAAAAAATCATTGCTAGGTTCAACCCAATATCCGTCAAGGAGGGTTTGGAATCTCTGTTTCCGGATGGCCTGCTGCAAGTGCGTCCTAACTACAGACTCAACCTCATGACCATCGACACACGTAATGCTGATACAACGGAGCGCTTGCTGAAAATTGCAAACGTTGCGGGGATTCCGGTGATTGCGTACGAGCCACGCCCAAGCAAGTGCGGTGTTGGCGGAATTCGGGGTGTAGCCACGGACATCTCAGACCCTCAGATTCTCGAGGCTTTTCGTAAACGAATACCAGTCAAATCGGTCCGCAAACTGGACAAATCATCCGAAAGCGTTCAAATAGTTTTTGCTACAGAATCGGCTCCTGAACATGTCATTATCGGTTACACACGCTACCAAGTGTATGCCTCTGTTGAAACACCCCGGCAGAGCACTAAGTGTCTTCGCTTCAGCCATGTGGCAGGCGTGGGCAAGCTTACAACGGACTGCACTCTATGTGGTGAGAGCCACGACCGTGCCACATGCGAAGCCGAGAACGTTCATTGCGCCAACTGCGGGAAAGAACACGAAGCGACGTCTCGAAAATGCTGGGGCCACCGTGATGAACAAACAATATACAAATACCAGACCAGTCATAAAACTGACTATAAGTCTGCCAAAGCTGCCGTTGAAGAGTAGCTCATCACTGGACGCAAAAAAAGCTTCAAGGAGCCGTGCGCAGAAGGGAGACAAACCCTTCTTCATGGACGTCGATAAAGACTTTCCGGCACTACCCTCCCTTCCAAGCAAGGAACCACAAAAATCCAAAACAACCGCAACCCTCCAGGCGATTGCATCATCAGTTACAATTCTTCCAGAAACAACGGGCGTTCCAGATCCCAAATCAGCCGGTGTCCCTCTTCCGGGTCGAACAGGCACTACCCCTCCGGACGCTGCACATGTCCCTCCTTCGGATCCAACAGGTGTCCCTCTACCAGCTCCTCGTAAAGCGCCGGAATCTAAGCCAATAAATTCCCCTTCATCAACACAGGCTACGACGCCCACTCCTGCTGCGCGGTCAACTAGAACCAACTCTCGTGCCACACTGAAAGGACAGCGAGGATCGTCAGCCGGGAGCAGCTCCAGATGCCTCGCTTCTTCAATCTCCACTCTCGCGGAGGCTCTGCGCTTGGTTCTCAGCCCTCTTTCCTAACCAGTAGCCAAAGCCGGGTTGACGATTCTCGATTTCATCTCCCCTCTCCTCGCACAATGGCTGTAGCGGCAACGACTATGATACCGGCCTCCTCAGTGCATCAAATTCTGGAAAAAGCCACAATCTTCCAATGAAACTCGCGTGGACTTAGACAGCGGCTTCCAGATTTCCGCCGCTTTGTTCAAAATTATCACTGCCCGGGTTATTTGCCGTATTCATGGAAGGTTGAGGCCGTTGCTACACCAGGGTGGCCAACGCTGCTCTGGTGAGGGAGTACGTTACCGGCAATGGTCGCCGGGGTCAGGCTGTACCCCAAGCCCCATTCTGCGATTCCATCAATACGCGGACTTTTTTAATCCGGTGGGAATTGTCCGGCACTGGAATTCGAACCACGGTCCTTCTGCACGCGAGGTGGATTCTCTACCTCTACGCCACCGCTGCACCTACATTACAAATTTAGAATAAGAAATGAACGTGGGCAAGGCATGTAATGCGAAGGCAAGATAACCGTTGGTCATTAAGGGTAACAGAGTGGATCCCTAGAGAAGGCAAGCGTTGCAGGGGGCGGCAGAAAGTTAGATGGGCAGATGAGATCAAGAGGTTTGAGGGGGATAAAGTGGTCGCAGTTAGCACAGGACCGGGGTAAATGGAGAATAAGGGGAGAGGCCTTTGCCCTGCAGTGGGCGTAGATAGGCTGGTGGTGGTGATGATTATGATGATGATGATGATGATGATCACTTCCCGGTTATCGCCATACCGAAGTCCCGACTAACCTCAGATGTACGATTATTGGGATACGTACTTTCGCGGTCATCCACTGGAGCAGCAAAGACGAGGGTTTTGCTGGGGTTTTGCTTTTGAGGGTTTGGCTTTTTAACACAACCTGCCACCTGACGCATCGAATGAATTTGCAGCCGCCACAGTGCGACATGCTGGCATCTCTTTCACCATTATCGCTGCGTACATCCCTCCAAACGCATCACTGAACGCCAAACGCATGGAAGACATTATTCGCTCTACACCGCCTCCACACATCCTGACAGGAGACTTGAATGCGCACCACCCTTCGTGGGGACAAAAAAAAACCACGGCTAAAGGGCGTCGCCTTTTGGACATAGCTGACCGCCTTGGTTTATGTGTAGTTAACGCCGGGTACCCAGCATATTACCGTAGAAGGATGTCGAGCGCCCTCGATGTCACTATGGTTTCCGCGGCGTTGCTGACGACCACAAGCTGGTATGCCGACATTAAGCCTAACGGAAGCGACCACATACCAACGTGGCTTTGCTGCTGGTCGTCGTAAACCTGTGGTTCAATTTATGAACTGGCAAGGTTTCACCACTGCAATAGAAGAGAGCGCTGGCACTTTCTCATCCTACGATGACGCTATCGATAGCATCGCGAAAGTCCGGAGGTTGTGCAGCAAAACCGGCAGGCTTCCGAAGAAGTATACTGTGGCTGACGCTGAATATGACAACCTTCGGGCGATCCGTAGAGAGCGGAAAAACGTACGCGAAAAACCTTAGCGATCGAAGACGTACGAGCGGCCAGACGCACGCACACGCTCATTCAGAGACATTTGGAAAAGCTCGCCAAGCGTGAATGGATGTCGTTTTGCTCCAAATTAGACCCCAGGAAGCCCCTCACTAGGATATGGAGTCTAGTTCATAGTCTTTGTGCACCACGGGCTCAGTTACATCCCTTCCCCTCAATTTCCTTGAGAATGAAGACAACTGACCTGGATGTAGCTGAAGCCTTCTGAACCAAAATCACCGCCACGCAAGGGTCACTTCCTGTAAGCACCGTAGGAACAATGAGCCCCCCATCGGCGATCACATCTTACCTGGACACACCCTTTTGTCTGGCGGAACTCGAAGCCGCTCTGGCCTCAGTTCGGAAAGCTTCTTCCCCAGGTCCTGACTGCATTGGCTACGTGGTTCTGAGTCATCTTGGTGCTAAGGCGACGCGGTGGATTTTCTCACTGTTTGAACATTCTTGGGAAACCGGTCACCTTGAACCAGAGTGGAAGCGCACTGCATTGTACCAGTCCTAAAAGTCTGGCAAGGTTCCCACGCACATTGACTCATATCGGCCAATTGAGCTCCTCAGCTGCATTGGTAAACTGATGGAGAAGATGTTACTGCAGTGCTCGGACTGGGATCTCACGGAGAGAGGTATATATCCGATGCAGATGTCATGCTTCCAGAAGGGTTGGAGCAGCATCGATAACGTGATTGCCCTTGCAACACATTTTAAGGAGGCAAAGGCTCGACGGCAATTAACCACCGCAGTCTTTATTGATATAAAATCGGCTTATTAATGTGTGCTCCATGGAGCTATCTGCACAGCTATGAGGTCCGCAGGTATTTTGAGACGCATGTACGATTGGATCTGGGATTACCTCTCCGGCAGAAGCATCCACATGCGCGTAGCAGATGGTGACACGTCATCGCACAATGTTACCCGTGGTTTCCCCCAGGGTGGCGTCCTGAGCCCAGCTCTTTTTAACCTCTCCTTGGTCGGTCCAGAGAGATGTCTGCAGTATTGGTGAAAATCTCAATGTATGCAGAGGATATATGCACTTGGTTCTCAGGCCAAAACCGACGTGCGATTCGAGTTAGACTACTGCGCGCTATTAACTCAGTTGCGAAGTTTCTCGCGACACGCGGCCTTGAGATATTTCATTTCATTTCATTTATTCATACTGCAGGCCAAGATACTGGCCCATGCAGGCAGGGCAATACAGAGCAAGCATACAAACAACGCATGAACAGGATGCTACCTATAACAGGTCACAAAAACTTACAAATACTTGAGTTAGCACAACCGCGACATAAGAACAACACAATAAAGCGCAGCGGGGCAAAACGCCTTGCCCCAAAAACGCAGCATTAATATAACAAAACAGCAGGTAAATTTTCTTATAACGTACAAGTGGCCACAAGCCTAGGTTTAGATTATTCTAATTCATGAGGCAAGTAGTTTTTCAGTTCGTCTAACAAGTTTCTTGATTGTAAAACCTCAAGGGGGAGGGAATTTCATTCGTTAATAATACGCCCAAAAAAACTATTCATGTAAGAATTTGTATTAGAAAGTATTGGCGTAATGAAGAGGTTATGCCTGTGTCTTCTTTTAAAAGTTACGTAACGAGGTAGTTTAGATCCGATTTTCGAACTTATGATGCTCTGCAAAAGCTGGAGACGACTAACTTTGCGCCTGCGTTCTAGCGAACTGATTTTATTTTTAGGCATTAGTAATGTTGAGGAATCCTGTCTTTTATATTTTCCAAAGATGAATATAACCGACTTTCTTTGCACACGTTCCAAATTCATAGTGTCCTATTTAGTATGATGGTCCCAAACAACCACCGCGTATTCGAGTTTCGATCGCACGAAAGTGTTATAAGGTAACAGTTTGGTTTGTGCCAGCGCCTTTCTAAGCTTTTTCTTAAAAAAACATAATTTGCGCAAAGCTGCTGAGCACGTAACGGAAATATGGTCTGACCAAGACAAGTTATTACTAATTGTAACACCTAAATATTTGTATTTTTAACTTCAGTTATGTTTGTGTCATTTAAAGCATAAGAAAATAAACTAAGTTCTTTTTTCCGTGTTACCCGAAGCCAGACAGTTTTTTTAATGTTTATTTCCATACCTCAAAGTTTACACCAATCGGAAATTGCGATAACTGAATTTTGCAAACATGAGTGATCGTTTGGTGACGCTATTTGTTTAAAAATGACACAGTCATCTGCAAATAGGTTAATGTGGACATTATCAGTGATTTTGTTAGTTCTATCATTTATATATATCAGAAATAAAAGCGGTCCTACTTCGCTCCCTTGCGGTACACCCGAAGTTACTTGCCGGACACTCGAGGAACATTTGTTAATTTCTACGAACTGCTGTCTATGTCGGAGGTAAGCCTTAATCCATGATTGATATTTGAAGGGAGCCAAATGCACTCGAGCTTATGAATTAATTTTCCGTAGGGAACCTTATCGAACGCTTTACTAAAATCAAAAAAGACCATATCAAATTTTCCAGATGAGTCGAGCACTTCCGAAATTTCATGAACAACTGACACAAGCTGAGTTGAAGTAGACGGGCCCTTTCTGAACCCGTGCTGTATTGGAGACAAGACTTTGTGATTTGACAAATACTGACGAATGAAGCCTGCTACAATATTTTCTAATAATTTACTGCAATTGCTTGTAATAGAAACTGGACGATTATTCGACAGTGTGAGCTGATCGCCCTTTTTATGAATGGGAGCAACTCTTGCCTTACGCCTGTCGGACGGTATCTCTTCGAATTGTAAGGATAATTTTAAGAACCCAGTTAAAAATTCCAATATCTGTTCCGCATACCTTCTTAAAAAAGCGTTCGTAACCTGATCAGGGCCTGCTAACTTCCTAACGTCAATATTCAAGAGCATATCTAAAACACCTTCTCGAAAAATTGTAGTATCGTGTACAAAAGGCGTAGTTGAATTACATCGTTCAAATTCGTCCATGTGATTGATTGATTGATTGTAGGGTTTAACGCGCTGACGCAACGCAGGCGATGAGGCGCGCCGTAGTGGAGGGCTGCGGATTAATTTTGACCACCTGGGGATCTTTAATGTGCTCCGAAATCTCGTACACACGGGCGTTTTAGCTTTTCGCTTCTATCAGAAAAGCGGCCGCCGCGGCCGGGAATCGAACCCGCGACCTCGTGCTCAGCAGCGCAACGCCTTAGCCACTGAGCCACCGCGGCGGGTCAGTTCGTCCTTGTCAGAGAACACACTGCAAAATTAATCATGAAACTGCTCATATACTGCTGGCGTCTTCGACAATTTCACCGTTAACTTTTATTTTATGTGTCACCTGTTTTGAGTTACCTAAATACTGCCAGAACTTCTCCGGAGCGTTCGTAATAAAATCAGCAAGGCTATGACTGAAATATTTTTCTCGTGCGGCTTTTAGTTTTTTTTAATAATTCAATTTTTATTTCTTTGAGACACGAACTCTGTCCTTTATGTTTCTTTTTCTTTCTTTTGAGTTTTTGCTTAGTTTGGATGATATGTCTATATATTCATGGGTTGGATCGGGGTTTCTTGACCCCCTTCAATGGAATAAACCTTTCAATACAATAAGTAACAGAGTCCCTGAACTTTTGCCACGATAGCTCGACATCATCATGGATAATACTACGGTTCAGGTCCAAGTCATCAATAATTTATTCATCATCTGCGTTAGCCTAATCCCCAACCTGAGATTTTTATCCAGGTCGTCTGACATTCACGTCCATTGTTGACGTAAAGGAAATCAATTTGTGATCTGAGATGCCAGGTTCAATTTCAACCATCCCTTCACTGAACATTTCACTGATCAATAGGAGGTCAAGAATATTTTCTCCTCTAGTACATACACTGACAACCTGCTGAAGGCTGAAAGCATAATATCAACAAGTAGATCACACGAAACACTGTGCCCATAACTTCGATTTTTCCAATCTATTTGTGGCAGAATAAAATCAACAGTAATTATTAAATTTTTTCCCCTGAACTTCAAAAGGTGATCATATAAGTGCCGCATAAATTGGTCATCGGCATTTGGTGTCCGATACACTGAACATAATATGAAAGACACGCCCCAAACAGAGACATTCAAAAACAAACTTTCGCAGTTATCAATCTGATCTAGTTCCCCCACATCAACACCATTTTTTACAACAACTGCGACGCCACTTCCTCGCGTGCACCTATCTCTTCTAAACAGATGGTGGTTGGGTAAAACAATTTCACCATCCTGAATCCCTTCGTGCAACCAAGTTTCAGATATAACACATACATGTGGGTCATATACTAGTAAAAGGTCTGGCAGTTTCTCTATTTTGTTGACTACACTTTGGGCGTTCGAAGAGAGCCGACGAAATTGGCGAGGCCGTCATTGCTATTCCGCATGTTCTGATCATATGTCGGCGTTACTGTTTCTTTTTGGAATCAGTCTTCGCGTGGTTTGTGCATCATCCCAGAAGTACAAGTAGTCGTCAATGCTAATCTGATCATGAATGAGCTTGACTTTTTTGCCATTGTCTTTATCTTCTTTCGCACTGCTCCAGAGCAGCAGCCGCTTGCGCAGTGTTTCTGCGCAGTAGTCATTTTGAAACGATATTCCTGTTGCCTTCAATTTTCGTGCGTTTTTCAAGACGGCTTCCCTTTGACAATAATCCTAGAAAAAGGTTATAACTGGCCTTCTTCTGGTTGCTTTTCCTAGTCTGAATTCGCGCCACTGATGTGCAGTTTATTTCCAACTTAGCTTGAAAGACATCCCGGACCACCTTTTCCCTTAGCGTCTTTTCTGTTTCATTTAGACCCTCGGGGATTCAAAAAAATTACGCCCACCTCCCCTCGCGGGAACCCTGGTGTGATGCGACGCTGAGGGGGGTTCAGAGCGCAAGCGGAGAGAAACCGTCGACCGAAAGGCCGCCGGAGAACGGGACACCGGTTATATGCGCAGCGCGCCCGAAGGAGAGGAGACCGCAGAGAGTACTGGACATGCGATGATAATGATGATAGATGATTGCTATTGGTTTCCCCTTTGAAGCGGGGTGATGACATGTCATCTTACCAAAAAGGACTAATATAACCATGTTTTACACTCTTGGTTTAATACTAGCGCTGCTTAGTGCAGGCACTAAAGTTTATTAGGCCCGAAATACTTTCTTTTCCCTGTTACAGGTGGTAACTGTCTTAGGCAATATTCCCCTCCCTGCTTTTCGTCCACCAGCATTCTAATCTTCTTTTCGTCCCCTCGACAGCCTTGAAGTTAACTTCCTCTCTGATACCCTTAAATCCTAGGGCTTCTGGAAGCCCAATATTCCCTTCATGTAGATTTGGATGGATACCCTCACATTCTAACACTATGTGCCGCATAGTTTCTGTTTCTTTTCCGCAGACCACACATACCCCATCATTTTGTGAATACTTCCCCCACATCAACACCATTTTTTTCAATAACTGCGACGCCACCGCCTCGCGTGGACTTATCTCTTTTAAACAGCTGGTGGTTGGGTAAAACAATTTCACCAAACTGAATCCAGAGAGCACCGCGCGCAGCTCCGCCCACCGGCGGAGTGAGAGCGCGCCGGGCCGCACACACGCAGATGTTGAGAGAGAGTGTTCGCTCTCACCTGGGCACACGCCGGCGCCAGTGCGTGTGACGTGGCTATGACGCAACACAATCCAACACGATCCACTTTATTCCAATCCAATCCAAATACAATCAAATTCAATCCAATCCAAGCCAAGGCAATCCAATCGAATCCAATCCCCTCGTGAGAGAGTGTTCGCTATCGGAGAGGAGAGGGGGTGAGCGGAAGAGAGTGCGGACGCCGCCGCCGACGACGACAACGGACGCACGCAGGAAGGACAGGGCCGCCGACAAGAGATGCTCTCAGCGTCGCATCTAAAACTACCAAATTTGAGCGGCGGCTACGGTTTTCCAAGTCAGTAACCTTGTCTTGGTGAATTTGGAGCATTTTCTGCACAGAAGTTAACGCGATGTTTAGCTCTTCGTTTTCGTGGCTGTTTTCTCTTAGTTCAATCATACTGCCCTCCAAGTTATTTAAACGTTTTTCGAAAGAGTGTACCGCTTTCTCCGTGGACTCGAGTCGTTCTTTCAAACAGCTAATGTCGTCTCTAATTGCCGGTTGACCCTTTATTATTCATAGAACATTTCTTCAACGGTAGTACCCGGGTTCTCTTCAACGTCACCACAAATGAGTAGCTTACAAGCATTCAAAAAATAATACGCAATACTTGTACACACATGTGGGCACGGCAATACAACCAGAAATCTATAGTCACTACGTATTGTAGTATTATCGTACTGCGCAGAAGCATTGTTGGAAATTGCTTTTAACTTTGGACTTAAACAGATTATACACGCCCCAACACGAGTCACTCAGAACAGCAGCAGTATATTAGACCTTACTTTCTTAAGTGACAGTGTTCCAGATAACACAATTTTTTGGGAAACAGTCACTGGGATTGCGGATCACAAAGCAACCACATGCTCTTTAACGCTATATAACCCGCCACAGGCCCGAAAGAAAAATACCCAGATATATGACTGGACAAACGCGGATGACGTCAGTGTCCTCGACTTTTTAGAAGAATCTTATCCTGAATTCCTTCAGTGTCATAACGATGAAAAAATGTCAACTAATGACCTATGGATGCTTTTCAAAACCAATGTTCACCACTGTCTCGTAAAATTCATTCCCCAAAAAATTAAGACCGAACGCAAGTCGAGCCCATGGATATCAAGAGAAATTATACAGTTAAAACGCAAAATTTCAAGGCTCAGAAAGCTCAGACACAAAAGAACTTCTCATATGCACTACCAAAAACTAATTAGCGAATTGTCTCGCACGATGAAGACAGCAGTGAAAACGGCTAAACAAAAGTACTTGGATGTCACGTTAAGTAACTTCATTAAAACAGCCCCTCATAAATTTTGGCACTATCTCAAATCTAAGGATACTAAGCGAAGCAACTTGTTGCCAACGGAAGCCTTAACCAAGGCTACTCAGTTTAATATTTTTTTCCAAACAGTATTTACCATCGACAATAACATTATCCCAGATAATGTGACCACACAGTGCATAGGTGAGGTACCAGGTGAACTTTCCATAACGGAAGCAGGAATTCTGTCTCTATTACTCAGTCTCGATACAAAAACATCCAGTGGTCCTGACAATATTCCAAACGCCTTTCTCAGAAGGTATGCTGAATGGGTTTCTAGATACTTACTCTTGATTTTCACAAAATCGTTACATACATGTGAAGTCCCACAAGAGTGGAAAATTGCTAAAATAATTCCAATACACAAGTCTGGTGATGCTTCAAATCCTTCTAACTTTCGTCCGATTTCGCTGACTTGTTCAGCAGGCAAAATCTTAGAGCATTTAATACTAAAACTCATCGTAACTTTCGTTGAAAACCATTCACTAATTGACCCTAACCAACACGGATTTAGGAGCGGATTGTCGACAGTAACTCAGTTAGTAGAGACTGTACATGACCTAGCCCTAACGATTGATAAGCGTGGTCAGGTCGACATTGTATTCTTGGATCTATCGAAAGCCTTCGACAGCGTTTCGCACCAAAAACTAGTTTATAAGTTGCAAAGCATTTTCGGGCACGGCGTTTTAACCAAATGGCTAAAAGACTATTTGTCCGGACGTAAGCAGTTCGTTCACTTCGAAGGCCAATAATCACAATGTGTTGACGTCTTATCGGGTGTGCCTCAGGGCACAGTTCTGGCTCCTATTCTTTTCCTTCTTTTCATCAACGACATAGCAAAAAATATAGAAGCAACAGTGCGCATGTTCGCAGACGATTGTATCATCTACAAAGAAATACACACCGTGAATGATCAGTTAGTTTTGAACAATGCTCTAAAAAAATTGACAAGTGGTGCCAGGACTGGCAGATGACGATAAATGTAGAAAAAACTGTTTGCATGACTGTCACGAGAAAGAAAAACCCTTTATCTTTTCCGTACCAAATTCACCAAAGTGTACTACAAAGGGTCAATGAACACAAACACTTAGGTATCATTCTTTCTTCTGATCTCAAATGGAACAAGCACGTGTCATACATTTCAACTAAATCCCTCTCAGCGCTTTTTTCCCTCAAACGGTCCCTCCGATACGCTTCGGCAAAAACCAAGCTACTTGCATACACGTCACTCGTTCGATCTATCATCGAATATGGCATCATATGCTGGTTCCCACATACCAAGTGTGCAATAGCAAAGTTAGAGGATGTGCAAAGAAGAGCAGCCAGATTCATCTATAACAAATACCGCCGTCGTGATTCACCAACTGAACTGTTAAGATTAGCTGGGCTCCCAACAATCAGCGACCGCGCAAGGTACCTTCGAGTGAAATTCCTGTTTCTTCTCCAGAGCAATTCTCTAAAAATAGACAAAAACCGGTTCCTAACACGTTCCGATACACGGAATTTTAGAACAAAACACAATAAACAATTACTAGAATACAGATTTCACAATGACACCTTCAGGTATTCCTTTTTTCCGCAGGCCATCAGAGAATGGAATATGTTACCCCAAGAACTTGTTGATTGTACGTCCCGTGACTCTTTTCTGTCCGTATTGTCTAATTATTACTTTGTTACTACGTAATATTGTACGCTTGTTTTTCGCTTTTGACTTTGCTTCGCGAGAAAATGTCGCATTGTGTATGTCGCAGCATGGGCCTTATCGTTATGATTGCTTCAATCAAGGCAAATGCCTCTTGCTACTCTTGTTGAAAAATGTCTGAATGTTCATGCACGTTTTTTCACTACTGTACCCTTTCCTGCCAAAGCCTTTGTTAGGCTAGCAGTATGTACAAAATAAATAAATAAATAAATTATAACTGACGCTGAGCGCTTTCGCCGTGCCCACTCACCCGCCAGATATCACCCGCCAAGTGCGCCGCAATGGCCTTCACTAAACGGGATGCATCCAAGTACCATTTAATGGCCGCTGTCGTACCAATACCGTATGTCGATCACCACAAATTCCTTGGTGTCACTTTTGACCGTCATCTAACTGGGACAGCACACGTTCGCAGCTTAAAAAAGAAGCTGACATCATTTGCGCACATTATTGGTATGCTCTCCAACAGCGCTGGTGGATGCAGTGTCAGCTCTCTTTTAAGGCTATATGACGTTCTCTGTGAAGGCCTCCTCCGCTACAGCCTCCCAGCACTGACCCCACTCTCCAAATGAACTGTAGAGGGCTAGAAGGCCTATAGGCCAAAACACTACGAATCTCTCTTGGGGTTCCGACAATCACATCCCCTGTGGAAACCATGACAAAAAGTAGACGTCTTCCATTTCCTACTCTGTAGGCACTGGAGCTCTGTCGAACGCAACTGCGCATTGTAACTAGACAGCGTGGGAATCTACTAGGAGCGGTCTATATGTCCAGGGCGCAGAAGGTCCTACGCTCACATTTCCAGGCCCCAGCCCCTTTTCTTCACCCACCGTGGATGTCCCCTCCCATGAAAATAAAAACCACTGTTCCTGGCTTCAACCGAAAAGCACCCATGCCGGCCCCTGCTTTAAAATGTTTTGCCTTGGAGCTCATTAATACTCACTATAGAGCCCATACGCATGTGTACACGGATGGATCAGTGACGGGTACCTCTTCGGCGTTTGGGGTTTGGATTCCCTTGTCGCGAACAACCATTTGCGTCCCACTTATCCACAAGACATCAACGATGGCTACCGAGCCCGCTGGGCTGCGGGCTGCTTTTCACTACTTCTTAAAGCAGCCCCCCACTAAATGGGCTTTTTTCACTGATTCTCGGGCCGCTCTAGTATACTTAGGATCACTACCGAAAGATCAGATGGCATGGGAGATACATCATCTGCACCTCCAAGCAACACAACGGTGGCACAGCGTCGAACTGCAATGGCTTCCTGTTCACTGCGGAGTCCCCGGACATTTTGCAGCTGATCCTGCCGCCTCATTTGCCCACAGCCTCTCTGTTCCACCGCTTCCCGTTCCTTTTACAAGAAAGGATGCGGCAACCCTCGCACATTCGATTGCCAAGAGAACACAGCGGTGCATTTGGACCGACAAGAATCTTCAGTACACGCCTCTGCATATCGTTGACCCTAAATGCAGCTTCAAGATGCCTCCTGGGCTCAGAAAGCGTGAGGAAGCGGTATTGCACCCCTACGCCTCAACGTGGCGTACACAGGCATTTCCTCTGCAAAATTCAGCAGGACAGTTCACCATTCTGTCTAACGTGCCAAGTAACAAAAGATATCAAACATGTCATCTGTACCTGTCCAAACTTCACAGTGCCAAGGCAGACTCTCCTAACATCTTTGTGTATGCCACACCACGCAGGCCTTGAACTAAGGGCAGTTTCGGGCCCTCACTCGGACCCACGCCAGGCCATACGGGCTACCAAAGGTTTGTTGGTGTTCTTGCGTAGTACTGGCTTGGAACAAGTGCTGTGACCAACTTAACTTCCAAACTCTGTAAATGCGCTTGAACACTCGTCCGCATTACCTCGTTCTTGCACTATTTATTTATTTATTTATTTATTTATTTGTATATTTATTTATTTATTTAAAGTTCACAGACCCTCATGTTTTTCGTTCCTTCATATGGTGTAGTATGCTGAGTGATATGCCTCGACTAACCTAGCTTTTAACATTACCATTACATCGCTTGACCTCCCCGCCTTTTTTAAGACCTTGAGAAAATACACGGAACCGTTAGGTAGGAGCCCAATTCTTCGTAAGGAAGCTGCTACGAATCTGCTAAACAAACTTGTTCCTTCATCGCGCATTTCTGGTGACCCCCGGCACTGTCACCCAAGTGAATGGCGCTTTTACTTGTACATTACCAATAGTATAGCATAATACGGCCCTTTGATCACTACCACCCTATCGGCCCTGTTGAGGCGAATACTCGTATTCAAATGAGGTGTCGAAAGCTGTTTTGACACGTTCTGGCGTTTTTGTGCGCAAAAAAAAAATCGCTCATGACTACGATACACCCTAATGCGAAATTTATGCGCAGCGCGAACTGCAGTATTCCCGGTCAAGGCGCATTAGAGCAGTCACTGCGCAGGCCTAATTTTAAGTACCGAGCCCGGCCCGAGCCCGCTTTATGAAGCCCTAGCCCGACCCGGGCCCGTAACACTTAGCCAGGCACAGTCCGGGCACGTGCGTCTATAAACAAAGGCAGCCCGGGCCCAGCCTGGGCCCACAGTTTCAAGCCCAGACCCGGCACGGTCCCAGTCATTTACTTCGAAACATAGAAAGGTACCGCGTTTGTGTCAACGGGCCCGGGGTTAGGCGCTGAAGGAAATTTGTTTACTATATTTGGTTGCGTGACCTTCGTAGCGCTTAATCAGGCGGATAATCTAGTGTGCACAGCTCTCGTGAATAGAAACGCGAAAGTTTACGATTAAGCAGTGCACGTACAGGCCGGGACTTAATTTTGCAGACAACGTGAGCTCGTGGCAAAAGCCACCGATGCGCGCTCTGGAGGGCCGGCGCCTGTTGTCGAGATAGGCGTGGCGCGCATGCGCGTCCTGTTTAACTCGCAGACACGCCGATTTCCTCACTCCCTGCAGCGGTGCTGAAATGGTCACTGAAGCACCGCAGACGACGCGATTGTAGCATTCCTTTCTTTTCGATGGCACGTTTGGGGCCTAATTTGACCATTGCGCGGGCTTTGGCGCAAGTGCTCCTCGCGTCCTGATAAACACTTGCGTGGAATGTTTTTGTTTGTTTTGGGCTAAATCGTTTATAGACGATGAGACTAGCGGCTGGCTTGCATAAGGCGTAGCCAAACAAAGCACGTACGAAGCACAGTCACACGGTACCGCGCTACGAACAACGAAATGTTAGCTATACGAAAAGCGAACTTTTATTCATCTTGTATATTTTGTAAACTATTTGGCCACTGAACATATATTTCAGCTCGAAAGCAGGCGTCCGCCGGCTTTCTGTGGATATCTGACGGACGTCCGAATGTCCGACACCGGATGTCAGACGGATGTTAGATGGACGTCTGTGGTCCAATGGGTCGTACGCGCTTGATTTGGCTACGCCGTTCGCAAGCCGCTAGTCTCATTGTCTATAAACGATAAAGCCCAAAACAAACAAATAAAACATTCCACGCAAGTGTTTATCAGGACGCGAGGAGCACTTGCGCCAAAGCCCGTGCGATCGTCATATTAGGCCCTAAATGTGCCATCGGAAAGAAAGGAATGCTACAAACGCGTCGCTCTGCGGTGCTTCAGTGACCATCTCAGCACCGCTGCAGGGAGCGTGGAAATCGGCGTGCCTGTGAGTAAAACAGGACGCGCATGCGCGCCGCATCGGTCTCGACAACAGGCGCCGGGCTTTTGCCACGCGCTCGCGTGGTCTGCAAAATTAAGTCCCCGCCTGTACTTCAGCTTCCACCGACTTCAATTCACGCCCCATCGGCGTAATAAAAATGCACTAAACTCACACTAATGCGGAAGCCTTAAAGGTAGCGATGCTACACGCGACCTCCACCACCATCATGACATTTTATCTCCATTGGTTCCAGCCGACTTGCTTCTTCTTCACTGCCGCAACGACCTTTACTCCATCTTTGTTACTGTAACGGCGCAGAAGAAGCAAATGGCTGCAACCGTGGACGAAGCGAGGAGGGGGTCTTCCTCCACGAACGATGTAACCAAACACTTAAACTAGGCGCTGCAGGTGCAACGTGTATACAGTATCACGTGTTTTTTTTTCCCCGACGCCTCGCGAAAGAGCGCTTAGTGCTTCAAAGAAACGAGACTTTTACAGCAAAGCTGTATACAGCAAAGCTGTATACATCTACGCCCCAACGGTTTCACCTCCATGGGCGAAAAGCCGAGGCGCCAAGAATACACTAATACACTGGATGCTTCGTCCCTCCCCAGATTTCACGTTAGTGGAGCCGGCCCGAGATTTTTCTAACTGCAGAAATAATACACAAACGATTTGCTAGATCGCGTCGCTGTTAACTGCGCGCATTCTTACGTCAGACACACCGTCATCTTTGTTGTCCAGATTCTTGGAGGCATCACAGTGGTTGTCTCGAGCACAAGTTGATAAGCTGAAGTTTTTAATCGTGCATTTCAATGGACGTGCACTTCAAGTGCATTGAAACGTTTTAGATGCTGTGGTTGCTCCGCGATGCTGTTCCTTAAGACGTAAGTTCTATTCGTGGCCGCGGCAGCTGCATTTCGATGGGTGCGGCATGTACACACCCGTGTAAATGGCCGTAATTGCCGAGCAAAAGGTTGTCCGCAGTATTCCCTTCTCCGCTGCGTTACTTATAATTGTATCTTTGGTATGTTGTACCCAACGTTTAAAATCCTGATTCCGTACATGAAAGGATCATAAAATAACAGTAGAAGGCCTATCAGACGTAGAAAAAATAGATTTTTAAAAGGGTCGTTCGCTCGGTTGCGAGGCCTGCGAGGCCGCCAAACCACAGCAGCGGGCTCCAAACTGCTGTGCACTAAAATGGTGACTGCTTGTACAGCACGTGGCACTCAGTTCTCCGATGCAAAATCTTCTTCACGAATTGCAAATCTAGTATATAAAGTGTCAGGACAGAAGTTCTCAGATTCAAAAGAATATTCTCCACCTTACAGCACATATGTTAGTAATGATGAAAGAAAACACTTGGAGAACAAAAATACAACAAGATATATTAGTTGATCAGTAGATACCGGACTCAAGCGGATGTTTGAATGAATGAATGACATACTTAAAAACGCGAGGGGTTCTAAGGGCAGCCGCCCTTGTAGGTGATGCCTATTCCTGGATCCCCTTGCTGACTGGCGGCCGCGCCCTGTACTGTTGTATAGGGGAACTGGGGGCGAGTTGCCGATCTGGTGCTTTCTGGCACACAAACACCTGATGGAGTATTGTCACGGGGGCTAGAGAGTAATTACAGGTAGCTTGATTCTCTGTCGTAGACAGTCTGCGGAGCGAATAGGTGTTAGTTTAAAGTAATCTTACGGTGGTGGCTTTATCTCGTGTGATTTGGTAGTTTTAAATGCCCTTTGGTGTGCCTCATGATATTTTTACGCGTATTTCTAGTGTCAATTTCGATGTGTGGGTTCAAACTTTAAGGAACAACTTATGTGCCTTTTGCTATAAGTAAAATGTAACTAGTACACAATAAAAACAATCGAGTCACATTGCGGGTATCAAAATTTTAGGCGGCAAATGTGCCCAATACATGTTCACTACACAATACACCAACGTTAAAGTAGCATTAGGTTTTTTTTTTTTCAGGCTTCCTCATTTTCGGTGTTGTCTTCACAGACAACTTCCATATTTTTTATTGGCGGTAATTTTTAACGGTTTGCTGCGGGAAGCGTGTTTTCCTCCCCGTGTGTCCTCGGCCGTGGGTTTGTCTCCGACATAGCAGTGCATGTTGCCCAAAGGCTAATAGTGAATCTTGCTGGCACTCAGTGGGAAACCCTCGTGCATATTCGCAGCATGACCATTTCACAGACTCCGCGTGCTTGTTGCCCGTTGTATTTGTGCTTTCCCGCAAGATAGATATGCATGCGGAGGTGCAAACTTTACAGCTTGTTGTGCTCTTCGATCACCGATTTCACAACCCACGCACCGCAGAAGGGGACCGCTTGGCATGCTGTAATTTATTTATTTATTTATTTACGAGTACCTTACAGGCCCATTGTGTAGGGCGTTGAGTAAGGGGGGCAGAAAAAGAAAAAGTACACGTTTGTCTCGAATATACAGGAGTAATAGCGTAAAAATTACTAACAACAAGGAAACAGTGCAGCAAAATAAAATACATTAACCAGCATATCGCTTCAAAAACAAAGTATAATGCACAAAGAAACAGTGTAGTAAAACAGAATACATAAGTCAGCATATCGCATCAAAACAAAGTAGAATGCAGTTCACAAATGATACAGGATGCGTAATGAAAATGGCTAAAACTTTGAGCAAAAAGGTAAGGAAGTCAAGAAGATAGGTACCGTAATTTTCGAGCAAAAGCATGTTGACAATACAAGATAAGAATTCAATCAACAACAAAAAAACGAAGCGCAAAACGTGGTTTTTAGAAATGCACGGCGTACTGCACGTGCCAGACATTTACAAAAACAAAAACAGACTATTAAATTATGAGACTATCAAGATAGATGTAAGAGTAACTTTCGACGGAACGAATCGAGGTTAGTGTCAGATGCTATGTTATCAGGAAGGGCATTCCATAACCTGATTGCACTGGGCAATGCGGATGCGTTAAAAGAATTTGTTTTCCCATAGATACGCGAGAAACTATATCGGTTGTACAATCTATTTGATAAGTAAGGGGATAGTAGAATGGGTAGCCTAGTTATTTTACTGGTGTGTACTATTTCTGAAAGAGGCATAAGAGAGCGATGTTGCGGCGAGTGACTAAGAGTTGAAGTGAATGATCCTTTTTAAGTTGCGTTACACTGGAGCCGTAATCGTAATTCCGGGAAATGAAACGGACAGCCCTGTTTTAAATTGCTTCGGCCATATTTATAAGGTAGTTGGGGTGAGGTGACCAGACTGCAGAGGCGAATTCAAGTTGGGGGCGCACAAATGTTTCGTAGGCTAATTTGCGGATGTTAGAGGGAGTAGAATGTAGGTTACGGCGTAGGTATCCTAACGATCTTGAGGCACTGGCGGATATGTTATTGATGTGAGTGGCCCATGAAAGGTTATGGGTAAGATGAACTCCAAGGTAATTGTAGGTGGACACCTGTGAAAGCACTTCATTGTTTATGCGGTAAGAGAACACAGACGGGTCATGCAGACGACTAAAGGGGATTGTTTTACATTTGGATGCGTTTAACCTCATTTGCCATGCATCACACCATTTTATAACTAGGTCAAGGTTCTTCTGTAAGATATAATGGTCATCAACGTTTTTATAAGGTTGGTATATTATGCAATCATCGGCAAATATGCGTATGCAGGATGTTAGGCCCTTTGCCAAGTCATTATTATAGATGAGAAACAGAAGTGGAGCAAGGACGCTGCTCTGCGGCACCCCAGAGGTTACATAAGAAACAGGTGACGAGTCGTTATCGATGACAGTGAATTGTTTGCGGAGTGATAGAAAATTCCGAATCCATGATAAGGTTAGCGAATCTAATTGGATAGCAGATAATTTGGAAATTAGGCGGCAGTGAGGTACGCGGTCAAAAGCTTTTGAAAAGTGTAAAAGAATGCAGTCTGTCTGTAGGTTGTTATTCATATTAGTGTGAAGGTCAGTTGGGAATTCAAGTAATGGCGTTTCGCATGAGCAACCCTTCCTAAACCCATGCTGATTAGGAGAAAAGAAATGGTTTGTTTCAAGGTGGTTGAATATATGGGAGGCGATGATGTGCTCCAGAAGTTTGCAACAAATGGATGTAAGTGAAACGGGGCGGTAATTCTGCGGCAAATGTTTGTCTCCAGATTTAAAAATAGGTATCACTTTGGCAATTTTTCAGTCATCTGGTAATTTGCCAGACGCTAATGATTGCTGAAAAATGAGGCAAAATATTTTACTTGTAATAGCAATGGTATTTTTTAGTATTTTGGAATTAATATCATCAACGGCGGCTGAGCTGGACACCTTCAACTTATTTATGAGGCATGCAATACCTTCGATGGTAATTTCGATGGGCTGCATGTATTGGTTGTCATACTCCGGCACGTCAGGCAGAGTATATTGATCTTCCTGAGTGAATATGGAAGTGAAAAAGGTATTAAAGGCCGAGCAGCATTGACTGTTTGGAAGAATTGAAACCCTTATATATTCCATACAAGACAAAGGCTCCGGCGTCGCGTCGTTGGTGGCAATATTGAAAAACTATTATAAAGACGTCATAAAATATTTGATGTAGCTTGCACGAGGGCTGCAAGGCTGGCGAAACAGCGGAGCTGGGGGATTACCTAGCAGCGATTCCGCTTTTACTCCACATCACGAGCGCGCTACTCAAGATATCCCACTCTTCGCTGCCGTTTAAGCATGGTGACTTCGGCGCGATACTTGGGGTTGGATCGCAGCCGTCTCATATGTTCTCGATTACGACACGTCGGCGTTCGCGCTGCGCTTCTTCTCCTTTCGGAGTTACATACTTCGATGGACCCATGTTTTGCGGGAGTCTAAACGATGTACGATGTAATTGGGGCGGAGTCACGAGGCGCTGTATGTCACCGAGTGACACCGACGCGGTTACACGAAGTCGCCGCGTCGGTGTTACTCGGTGTGCGTGTGCGTGTGCGTGTGCGTGTGCGTGTGCGCGTGCGCGTGTGGGCGTGCGCGCCCGCGCGCGCTTTGGAGAGGGGGTTAATATTTCCTATAAACTTTAAGTGTGAATTTTATAGGTGTATGGGCACCTCGGTTACTTGCTCTTCAATTTCCCCACCTTGGAACTTTATTATAAATCATTGAAAGGACATGACGAAGCCACATATCTGAAGTTAAGACTGCTGCTATTACTCAGGCCGGGTCGGGTATTACTGCCTGACTTAAACTTTGCACCACCCTTAGCCTACATTCCTGAATTTATTTTGTTGCCTTTTTGTCGCTAAGAGCCATGGGCGTCGGCAGGATTTTCTGTTGAGGGGGGCAAACCCTTTTCATTGACGGGGAAGAGGGAGAGGGCGAGGGGGACGAGGAAATTATGCTGGGCTGGCTTTGGGGAAGGGGGGGGGGGGCGGAGTGCCCTTTTTGCACCACTAGCGACGCCCATGCTAGGAGCCACAAGTTTTTTTTAGGTACGTTTTGAGAACCGTGAACGTGTCCGTTCTGTCCACGGACTGCAGCTCGATAGTCTTATGAATGTTGGCACCAAAATGGCTTTTGAAATATAAGGCTGTCTTGGTACGTCAAATGATGAATGAAAAGTATTTCGAAATGTCATCAGATCCCGCGGCCGCAGAATGTTGCATCTCGGAACAAAAATTAAAAAAAGACGGGATGTAACTTCAGTAGAAGTGAGGACATTAGAGAAATGACAACCTTATTTGAGACAAAAGATGCTGACAAAAATCACTGCACGTCTTGTAGCGGCGCGAAAGCCACCATTAAAGTGACGACGCAACAAGAAGCAGCCAGTTACACGCACGCCCCGGCATTCTTTTCCCTCCGCCCCTAATTTTCTTCTTTTCGGTTGCAAGGCGAGAAAGCAGGTTGCAATCTTTAGGGGAGAGGCACTGCAGCAATAAACGGCAAAAGTGCGAGAGGGAAAGACACTCGGATGAGTTGCAAAATCACACAGGAGTCACCCTCATTGCTGAGGCTTTAAAAGCTCTCGCTGCCATGTAGACTGCCAGTCGCAGCACTGAGTTCCTTCTAGTCTTCCCGTGTAACCGTCGAAGAAGCTAAGTAGCGTAAAGGCTGCCTCTTGAGTGTGAAGAGCCAGTGAATTTTTGCCCGCGCATTGTGTGCCCTGAAGGTGTACGTCGGCCCCAAGTCACAATGAGGTTCAGCAATGTCCCGATCTGCCTGGTAAGCCCAGTGTATTTCAGGTGTATCGTGGGTATGGTATCTACAAATTAACTTTAGGTTTCTTGCAATTTGACCAGATGTATGAAAAGATATCCATAAAGCAAAACACGGACCATATTTTTAAAAACCGTAATGCAGGTCTCCTTTTCATAGCCGGAAGATCAATTTCCTCATGTCATGGTGTGTTTTCAAAAAAAAAATGCTCGTTAAATATTTTTGCTTGGAAGTTACCGTGAAACAAACGATTCTTTAGAGCAAATTGCTAACTGCCTTATTGGGGATTTCGCTGTTGAAGCGCTTAGAACAAAATTTCAATGTTTCCATTTCGACTACTAAGCGAATGTGTTCGTATGCGACGCTCGCTTTACTACTATAAACAATGAGTCTCAATTCCGTACTTCCCTCTCACAGCAAAACCAAGCGATAACAAGTAGCGGTAAAAAAAAATTCTAACACCTTCATCCGGTACTTTGTCCACACTGTGCGACGAATTGGTGTTCACAAATTTCCTGAATGTACGATAGTAGTCACATTAAAATCAATAAATGTTTAATACCCCTTTGTGGTAAAGGACTGTAAAAGGTATTGCAAACACGCACGTCATTTAAAATGAATATAGAAGTGCATTTCGAAGTTCACAAACGCGGGCTAACATCCCATGCAGGCGTTGCTGATCTGCATCTTACCCGCGGCGTTTGCGGGAGGCCAGTTCGGATTCGGCAGCAGCTTCGGTAGCGGACTGGGGAGTGGCTTCAAAGGCGGATACGCGGCTGGCTTCGGAGGCGGATACAGTGCTGGATTGGGGGGTGGATACAGAGGTGGATTTGGGGGCGGCTTCGGGCCCTCCTTCGCAGCAACAAACGGATTCACACGCCAAGAACAGTATTACGTAAGCGCTCCATTTCATGTTTTCTTGTTCATATTAGCGCTAAATAAGAAGCTGTATTTCGCAAGGTAGTGTATGTTCTTATGCCAACAAACAGTTTTAAAGAAATTGCTCGTAAGCTCTATCAGGACGAATTCGTATATTCGCGGAAGTATTATCTATTTCGTTTAAATTTGCTCCGTCAGCAAACGTTAGCAGCCGAAGTTTTGCGTACAAAAGAAATGTCAGAATAATTGTAAGAAACACCGGCGCATACCCTTTCCTATAGCCTGCCAATAACAAAACAATGAAAGGGACCGGAACCTTGCCCAATTTGTAAACGTGTGTTAGACGTAGTAGACATGAACAATCGACAAAAGTAATGGTGTGTTAACGCTTTCATTTTATCCCTCATAATACTGTCTTTCCAGCCCTCATAACGATGATCGTTTTATGCTTCGGAAAAATTGGCCATTCTGGTTGTGTATTATATCAGCATGAGAAATCTCTGAAACATTTCTTTAAAAGTACCTGCGGCGAATTGACAACCACTTACCACAGTACCTGTCTCTCATAGTATACGTAAGGCATTTATACTTTCTTCGTACGCAGCCGCCGCAGCCGTACAGCTTCGGCTACGACAACGTAGACGAGTTCGGCACCAAGACGTACCACAAGGAGCAGGGAGACGCCAGCAACGCCAAGACCGGCTCATTCGGCTACACGGACGCCAGCGGCCTCTTCCGCCGCGTCAACTACGTCGCTGACGCCGGAGGATTCCGCGCCCAGATCGACACCAACGAACCGGGGACTATGCCCGGAGCAAGCGCCGACGCCGTCTTCAACTCCAACCCTCGTCTGGCCGGTTTCGGCCGCTACTCGTCTCCGTACACGGCTGGTGGAGGCTTCGGCGGCCAGGGCCCTTGGGCTGGTTAATTGAAGGCACCGTGTTTACAGTTACGAAGCTGCTCCTTATACAAATGTGCAAACGTTGCCCCTTAGTTGCGAAAACAAGGGGTCTCCGAAGTGAGGTTATGGGGATATAAACAACTACACCAAAAAACAAAAAAATGTTGAAATATTTTTGATTCGTTGTTCCCTACCCTCTACGTTTACTGCCGTGAGTTTACCGGGCAATCTTATTCCTGAAACATATTTCTTGTGTACAGGATAATCAACGATATTTGAGGGGCTAACAGCGATTAGAAGCCCCAAACTGTGTTCAAACACAGGAAAATGCAGCTCGATTTTTAGGTAAAAGGATTTCGGCTGCTTTCTTGTTTGAGAATTGAGAATAATACGCAGCTCTCCCATCGACCATCATTACGCCGACTGCGCCAAAACGCTGTAATTTCAGCCCAGTGGTGTATGCCGGACAGGACTAGCTTTAACTATAACAGACGTTTCCTAATAAGGTATGCAGGGACTCAAAAACAAAATATTCCAAAATTTAGAAAATACCGTTAAATTGAAGTTGGTGGACTACGCCGAAGCACTCGTATGAATTTGTTCTTTCATTTTGTTGAAGGCCTCTGAAAAACGGATGTGTGTGGGTGTGGAACAAAACGAAGAAAATAAGCCGCTGGAGCATGTGCAACGCGTGCTAATATCAAGTTATTGTCGGTAGTGGTACCTAACTAATGTCAGGCTTATCGGCCTTCTTCTGACCGAGCCGTTTGATTTTATTTTGAGCAGCTGCAATGTGGACATGTCCCTAATAAGTATTGTAAAGAAGTTTCGCGTTAATCACAACGGGACGCAGTATCAAGGCAATAATATCACTAAGGAAAGTAACCGCCATTTCAGTCAAATTGGTTCTGAGGAAGACCTGGGACTTTCCTTTCCAAGAAATAATGCAACTACGTTTGCAGAGAAGTACTATGAAGGACCTGCTTTTACAAATCGACTCCCAAACTTCCTTTATAGTGGTCCGGGAGGTATGCTCCCTGGAAACGGGATGCGAGCAGTAGAGGTTTAAAACGGTACCTTATGATCAAGCAGTATAATAGTAACAGCTGCCAAAGAGCTCTGGGTTGCTGTCAGCTTTGTGAGGAGCTAGAACTTGTATGGGTGGTTATCGTCTGCACTCAAAACGTGAATGTGTGTGCCTAGCAATCCTTCATCTTGTCATACTTGTGTGTATCTTTCTAAAAAAACCCTGGAACACGTTTTTTGCAACTTTTTTTTCTGAATTCGAATAGTTTTCGGAACGTAGGGAACAAAAACATGCCGTACCTAGAGGGTCTCAAAGAACCTCAGCCAAAAATAATTTCTTTATACCCACAAGATTACTTACTACTCGCTCGAAATGTTTTGTCTCTTTCCCGTTCTTAGCGCTCTATGAGCACTGAAATTAAGTCATTATTGCTATGTAGCGGCTATTGGCTGGCTTCCTTCCAGATACAGAAATAAACGCATTTGGTAGCCACTTGAACAAAAAATATTAGTGCCCTTCCACTCTGTGAAGAAGGATAACCTGTAAAGCTGGACGCATTGCACGGAGTGCACAAAACAAAGCACGTTTCTTGTAATTTGCGATGGAGCACACTTCCCATTACCTTAATGAACCTCTGAAGGATCCAAGCTTTGTTCTTGCAGACAAACATGGAGCTGCCTGTGTTGCCGCCCCCCCCCCCCCCGCCCGCATCTTGCTATTTGTGTAACACACAAATCGAATCTGCTCTACAACTAAAGACTCCGGACAGGTCCCATTTGGCCATTTAAAGTCCGTGTTTAAACCTCGCACCAGCACAACGGACACGCCATCCATCAGTAGGGTATGAAACATTTAGCTGCGCGTGCAGGCCCACCCACCCTCCCGTCTGCTGTTTTTCACTACAAACCTTCGCACGCATAACCCGGCAACCATTCATGTGCGCGAGCTCAGAAGTGACAGATGTGGTCGAAAATATCTCCTAAAAGCCATCTGAAGAAGTGATATTGGCTCACGCTAGCGTTGCAAGCGAGCAAGTTGCTGTTTATCCGAGAGGGATTCGCAGCTACTTGACAAGCTGAACTTGAGGCTGTAACGGCGGCGCCAGCAGCTTTATTTGTTTTTGCCCCCTTTTGCGCTTGTGTTCGGCCCAGCGCTTTAATTTCTACTCTTCTTCCTCCAAACGAAGGGCATGCATCCGTGCCACAAGGTCATAAAACCTGGAAGCCCTTGAGCTCCATTCTCGCGTACAAACATGTGGCGGCCCAGTTCCCTTCCCCCTCTTAGGCATCTTACTACCTCTGTAAGATGTCTGTGTAACATGTCAACCCACATCCGGACCACTCGATTGAGGAAAACAGCCGACTAAGCGCACTGAGGCATCTCATTTCGACATCTCGATCTCCCACCAGCACAACCGGTATTTCACCGGTAGAGGCATGAATCCTAGCTGTGTTTGCACGCACCCCTTTTTCCATCCGCAAACGGTGCACGCATAAATCGGTAAACGGTGATAGCGGATACGCAGGCGTGAAAGACACCGGCGAAAATGTCGCTCCGAAGGCCTTCCAAGTTGAAAAAGAAATATGGGCTCACGCCACCGTTCTGACTGGGCTTGAAGTTTCTCTAAACCCGGCAGGGACTCGGAGATCTGTGGCGAAGTGGAATTTGAGCGGAAACGGCGACGGCGGGTTTCGGTCGTTTTAGGGGGCAGCCCTTTGGCAGCCGTTACCTGGGCTTCGCCGGAGCGGTGTCTGTTCATTCCCGCGTAACCGAGTGAGCAAGCGCAGCAGCGACGAAAGAAAGAAAACGGAGTGGAGTGCATAGCGACGGGTGAGGTGGAGTACGACACGTGCGGCTACGGTGTCATCTCTGTCACTGCCTTTCCCTCACACATGTCTCATGCGTCGCAACCAAGGAGCGCCCTCCACCTGACACTTTCCCCAGACGCTGTTCCATACTCCGCTAATCCAAACCACGTGACATTTGCGCGGGAGGTTCAAACACGATTTTCAAAAACATGTTGGCCGCTCCCTTGTGCGGGGCAATTTCGAACCACGTGACATATGTGTGGGACGTTCAAACACGATTGGCAACATGGTGGCCTGCGGCGGCGCGCTGCGTGGTAGCAGCAGAGTAGCGGACGTCGCCGTGCGTTCGGTGATCACGCGAACACTTCCTGAGGCGCACCAGAAATGCGCTGTTATCGGGAAGACAACAGCTCGCAGTGCGCAAAAATTTAATATTAGGGAGTATAGTAATCGTCAGCGCATTTTGATGCCCATCCATGCTTCCGTTTATTTCTCGAAATCATCTGATAACCGCACTACCGCCGTTAGCTGCCGACTGCGAAACTTGCCAAAGGGGCATCGGAGGAGGCGAGGGGAAAATAGTTCCAAAAGACGTGTCAACGGTGGTGAGGAGGAGCCCCTGAGCGGCGCCGAGTAATTTGATAACACCGTAATAAAAACTTGGTTGGGGGGGGTCAGACATATACTGCTTTGCAGCAAAAATCGTTATAAACCTAACCGGAAACGGAAGGCGAATCTGTTGGGGCGATCGAATCACGCAGTGCCGTTTCGTGTTGGCGATGGCTTCAGCTTTTGAGGTGCTTTCAGGCGCGAGAGAAAAAGTGAAAGCGTTCATTGAAATTGTTTCAAAGACCCTCCAATGACTCGCCCTCCTAATTGGCGCATTAGTATAAGCATCTTGAGCCAAGTATTACTAACAACCTTTTTTGGCGGAAACACATTCAAAACGTTATTAATATAGCTAACTGCATGCTCGGCTATTTTCGACGCAACTTTTCTTCTGTGCCCATGTCCATGAAACTAAACCTTTACAAAACGTTAGTAAGCTCTAACTCAGAATGTGCATCCGCCATATGGGGCCCTAGTCATGTCACGCTTGCTCTCACTTTAGAAACCGTTCAAAATCATGCAGCTCGCTTTATTTCGAATAAACCGACTTCACAACTTCACGACTTCACGCCATGCGAGCGTCGAAGTCGTGAAGAAAACTTTGTAACTTCGAGGCTTATCGTTCCTTTCCAAATGCTGAACCCTTTCTCTTTTTCACAAAATTTATCATTGTTCTACGTTTTTAAGAGCAGCTTTTTTCTTCCCCATCCTACATTTCACCCCATTGCCATCATAGTTTTAAATTAAAGTGGGTGTGCCATTTTGCCGAACAAATCAATACAGTGACTCCTTCATTTCAAGAACAAGCAGTTACTGAAATCACCTGTGCGCCGACATCGCATTTCTAGCCTTATAACCTACAGCGTTCAAACAAACCGTTTCTCCACAATAGTAACATTTCGCTAACATTCCTTCCTGTATAACCCCTCTGCATTCCGCACAGCGTTCGGGCAAGGAGAGTATTCAGATAAGCAAATAATCACAGGTGACAGCTCAGCGCATTCCGACGAAAACATTGTCCTATCCTACATAATGCCATAGTTGTAGTACCCCTTCCAATTTTCACCGATATGCTACTTCTGCTGGTGTGACCCTCTTTCATTAGTTAGGGGGCTGCGACCACACCACACTGCATTCGCAAAATCTCTGTTAGGGGCGAAGCCCCTCAGGGGCTGAGGCTGTTGGCGTCTGCTGTCGCTGTGGGCGCAGTCATCGTCGTGATAATCGTCATCTCACGCATTCATAGTACTAAAACACCGGGAAGCTCGTTTACGCCTCGCTGTAGAACGGAAAGTGTACTAAAAAATTTTTTTGATGCCTCTTTCATAGGAATCGGTAAAACACGAAAGTGAAATGTACCTGCACAGGAGCATGTATTGTGCATCCATATTAACTTGCACATCGATATTCATATTAGGTCGGCATGGCACCTTTAAGCGTATCAACGTCGGACACTGGATTGCACGCGCCGGAACATTCGACTTAAATTACAGCCCCTTGAAAATCGCGGCGACGAAGCAGAACCGAAACCGAAAACAGTAGGTGGTGGAGGGTGCCTCAATTCACCTGCTTCCCGCGTACACAAAGGCGCTGGCATCGAGGCACTACTGTCGGCGCTGATTAGTGTAATGATGAACTACTTCGCTTCACTTCTACTAGACGGCAGCATTTCCTAGGCGGCATCTGAATGAAGAAAGTAGTGGAAGAGATATAAGGCGCGTTTGTAGACCAACTTCCGCTTGGATTCGTAGCGCACTGGGCAGATCGCTGTGTACCTCCCCTTGCCACGAGAGAGTTCGTCGCCCGCATTCGGGCGCAGCCGCGTCAATAGAAATTTTTTTTGCGACGTCATTTCAGTGACGGATATGACGCCGGTCATATCTTGGTGTACCCGAGCATAAAACACTTTCGTGTTAAAAAACACAGACACTCGCTTACGCCTCGCGCTGGAGCGCTTCGTAACGCGTACGGAAAAAACAACGAGACAATAGTTTACGCCACGCGCTGGAGATGTTCGTGCTTCAAATACAAGGGCTTCTGCCGCAAAGCTTTCGCAACGGTTTCAGCTACGTTGAAAAAACGCCAAGGCTCCAAGAATACACATGTACACAGCAGGCTTCGTTCCTGCCCAGGTTTTACGTTAGTGGAGATGGCCGGGACCTTTTTTATTCTTCTCAAGTGTTTTTAGGGTCCTCCCGCTTCGAGGAGCCCACCTGCTGCTGTTAAAGGCTGTCCGAGCACCCAAAGCTCAAGCCGTCTTTGTCTGATGCCTCCTTACGATTCCTTTCAGCAATGAATTTGGTTCTTTGATAAGTCTTCACCAATACCCGAATTAGGACAATTTGCGTTGTTAAAGGACTCACACCCAAAGTACCTGCTGTTGCTTACGTTCTGTTTTAAACTATTTTGCTCAGTTGAATTCGGCTTCAAGAAAAAAAGGCCAGAAAACCGAGGCATATAAACTCTCACGATTAACGAAGATATATTTCGCATTAAAAATGCTATCTGTAAATTTCAAAAATCAAAATCTCCGCAATTTTCCGTTCGTCCAAGGGACTACAACCCCATCTTTTAATAACGAAAATATATACGGAGCAGTTAGGTAGGAGCCCAATCGTTCGTAACTAGAATGATGCGAATCCGTAAAAAAATCTATGCCCCGCGCGCCTATGCCCGCGGGGCATAGGCGCGCGGGCGGCGCGAACGTGTGCGCGCGGGAGACGGAGAGAGTCTCGCCGGAGGCCCGGTTGGGGCAAGATCGACTGAACAGCGCGAGGGTGGTGGATACACGTATGTCAGGTGGGAACTGTTGTTTTTCACGCGCCGTGAATGCCTGCCTCCCGTTCGCGACCCGGGCGGCGTGATTCGGGAACGCCGTCGAGCCTTGTCCTGGCATGCTTGGGGAGTCCCCAAAAAAATTACGCCTATCTTCCCGCGAGGGAAACCTGATGCGATGCGACGCATCGGGGGGTTCAATTGGCGTTTCCATTGGGTTGATTCTCTAAATCTGGTGAAACTTGTTGAGAACGCGTATTATTCATTCCATCACATGCGGGTGTTTTCACGCGCGGGAAGATAGGCGTAATTTTACTTTAGCGTTTGGAGTGACGCTGGTATTGGATTGTGTCACACCCCTCGCTGAAGGGACCGTCGCTTCCATCACGTCTTCATCGGAAGAATCGAGTCAAGCACGCAGTCGTCAAGCAAAGTGACGCGAAGTCGAACGAGAGCGAGCGCTGACTGAACAGCCGCAGCCCGCTACCCGCTTTATAGTCACAGCGCCTGAAGGAGAGGAGACGGCGGAGGAGAGTCGCGCATGGGCGCACTTTCGCGACGGGAGCGGAGCGAAGCGCGCGCACGCGGCTGTTGTTTATGATAATGAGACGGAGTGAGAGTGTTGCGCACAGCTGTCGGAGAGAAGAGCGGATGCGAGTCGCGCATGCGCAGGTGGCGTGCGGACGCCGCCGACGCCGACGCAGGAGGGACATACCTGAGAGCAAGAGATGCGCCGCATCTAATAAACGGCTGTGCTTCGGCACTACTGTCTACTGTGTTCTCGTATCGGCGAACCTCGCTGGGCTGCCGTAGGCTCGGGAGCCCGCGTGGTTGACACGCCGGGAGCTAGCCTGGTGGCCTACGCCGGAGTACTGGCTAGGTCGCCCCCAAGAACCCCACGAAATTCCGCATGGCGCCCGAACGTCGGGCCTCGTCTTCAGACGATTTCGAGGTTACTAGCTCCCTGAGAAATGTGTTGCTGCAGCCACAGCCCGCTACGCTTTCTCCGGAAGACTTCGGACGTAACTCCTCGCGCTAGTCCGTTGCATGCAGACAGTTATGGTGCCCGATAGAGCCGTTATGGCAAATTTGTAAACCTTCCTACACGCACCATGCGGTAGGTCCGAAGTACACCTCCGAGCACCACAGTCGTGGCCCAATCGCGAGACGGGAGGTACGTAGGCCTTGTTCCAACGTGGCTGCGGGTTTCCTTCCTCATAGCGCCGTATCCGCGCAGTCCCGCCGGCGCCGGTTGAGGTTTCCCGTAGGCGCGACAGAAACTATCGAGCGAGGGTGCGGTGTTTGGGCGTTCGCAAGCCGCACCATAACCCCGCCGCTACTGCGCGTCGAGTTCGATGAGGAGAGATTGCCGATTTGTCACCTGACAAAGACCGAGGGGGATCGCTACAGAATCAGTCTCCTTTCACTGCGAGGGGGGGGGGGGGGCAGCGGTGGGGGGGGGGGAGAGAAGCGGGAGGAATGGATCGTTGTCTCCGCGCTTCCGGAGCGCATGCGTCTCGATGCCGTGAAGTCTCCGCTCGAGAGTGCGTTTTGGCAGTAAGAGCTTCGCGCGGCTCGGCAGCGGAGTGGTTGGTCGCGAGAGATCGCCAGTCTTACGAAGAGGCGGACTCTCAGGCTATTTATACCGATGATGTGCGCCCGTAAGCCGATGGTGTTGCGGTTGGCGCTTGCTCGACGGCAGCTTGCATTGCTGCGAGCGAGTTGCAGGAGCCCCGCCTGCTTGGTGCTGACGCAGCTTTGCCGACCAACGAACCAGGCAGAAATTACTCGGATGGGTGTTTTGATGCCGATAACCCGCAACAGTCAGGCGAGCTGCTTCCAGGTGGGGGTGGGTGCTAGAGCACAGTTTCTGGACTCGTAATTCTGCGAGCAAGCGAACGTGCAAGGGGGGTACCCTCGGGCATGCAGCTTTGTGGCCAGTCACAGGAAATTGCGGAGTACCACTGCTCCCCACTTCAAGTATGCGAATCGTTGGCACTAGTCGGTGAGAGCGAGAACTGGAAACGGATACCATAGGAAGCCACGCCAGTCCCGACTGCGACGGACCACCGGCGGGGCCGAGCGCGGTCCGAGGAGCTACCGCCAGCTGCTGCACCGGCCCGCCGGGCCACTGACATTCCGGCAGCGAATCGTTCGGGAGGACCTGCGGTGGAAGCGGCCAGGGAACCCAGGAGGCATTGGGATCTAGCGCCTACGCGAGCGGCGCGAGCCTTCGGGCAGCCGCAGTGGGTGCGGCCGTTCCTGTTGCCGCCTCGAGCTGGGAGTGGGGGTCGCATCACGGCGCGACCCCGGCGTTCGTCGGCTGCGGCTGCAGGCTACCCCCGGACCTGCCAACCTGCTGTGATGGTCAACCGCGAGAGACTCGGAACCTGTGCAATGTGTTTGCCGGTTTGTGAGGCGAGCATCGCGACTACGGCATCGTGTGGCGAACATTGGTGTGGACTGGCGTAGGAGTGGCGTTTGGTGGAAGTTTTGTTGACTTGAGGCGTTGTGACGGGTGTGGTGTAACGTGGCGTCACTCGAGCTCAAGGGGCGTCCAGTCTTGAGAGGGTGGGGGGAAGGGTGGGGAGGCTGGAGTGTGGGAATAGTGGAGAACAGCGGCCGGCAATCCCTAGCCGGCGCGCGCTTCGGAAGAGATGTTTTGGGCTGAAACCGGCCCGGCGCTCCACTGGTTCGTGGTGGCCCCTGAGAGATGGCACCACCGGTCCATGCGGGGCATAGGCGCGCGAGTGGCGCGAACGTGTGCGCGCGGTAGACGGAGAGAGTCTCGCCGGAGGCCCTGTGGTGGTAGGTACACGTGTATAAACCGGAATATAGGTCGAGTTTTTTTCCAAAAAAATCCGCACAAAAGTCACCCCTCGTCTTATATAGCGGTCATTGGCAGAATGTAAATCGTTGTCTGGCAACAATGTGCAAGCGCAGTCCGTCGCCATTGCCAT
The DNA here is from genome assembly GCF_048455015.1 of Haemaphysalis longicornis. NCBI lineage: Eukaryota > Metazoa > Arthropoda > Arachnida > Ixodida > Ixodidae > Haemaphysalis > Haemaphysalis longicornis. The sequence goes on from NW_027526243.1 coordinate 62,683, forward strand.
TCGTGTCGGACTGCTCTCTCGCACTATCAGGCTCTTATTTGATTTCGCTTTTCTCTAGTTTTTCGTCTTTTGCTCGTTTATTGTGCGTGCGTGCATACATTTCTGTACGTCTCTGTTCCGAGATGAGTGGCGGCAGTTGACGCCAGTTCACCGCGGCGTTTAAGCTGACGGCGATTGAGTCACCGAGCAGAATGGGAATATGGCGGCTCAACGCCAGTTAGGCGTTTCCGAGAAAAGTGTGCGGTACTGGCGGAGCCAAAAAGCCAAGCTGTGCGCGTGCAACCCCCGAAACTGATCGTTCCGTGGACGTCAAGCGGTCCACCCCGAGTTGGAGAACAAAGTGGCGGACTTCGTCCGGGAACTTCGCTCACGATCGCTCCGGAGGCCATGCGCGGACCGGCTCCGCGAACTGTACAATGAGTGGATAGCCGGCGACAACAAAAAGACCTATACGGGCCGGTTGCGACCGTGTCAAGCTGGGTGTCCTTCTCTGGGCAGTCGCTGCCCGACGACATGGTTACACTAGCGCTCAGGAAGTGCTTCATCAGCAACGCGCCTGATGGCATGGAAGATGACTGCGAAGCAGTCATCCTTGGACGACTCTGAGAGCTCGGACGAGTGACTTCGGCAGGCATAGTGAGTGGCAGTGACAGACGGGCGTCGAAAATAAATATAGACATTGTGAGTGCGCTTCTGTGCCGAATTATTTTTTTTGTCAACTTTTCCCACCTCAGGGTAGGGGGTCGACCTATATTCCCACTCGACCTATAATCCGGTTTATACGGTATCTCAGATGGGAGCTGTTGTTTGTCGCGCGCCATGAGTGCCTGCCTCCCGTTCGCGATCACGATCTGGACAGCATGATTTGGGAACGCCGTCGAGTCCTGTGTTCGCATGCTCACGGAGTCGCCAAATAAACGGTGTGGTTCGGCACCACTGTCTACTGTGTTCTCGTATCGGCGAACCTCGCTGGGTTTCCGTAGGCTTGACAGCCAGCATAGTTGACACGGCGGCAGCTAGCGTGGTGGCCTACGCCGGAGTATTGGCTAGGTCGCTCCCAAGAACCCCACAAAATCCCACACGGCGAAGAAGGTAATCGACTGCAATCGCGGACGGAGCCAGGAGGGGGGCTTATTTTACGAACAAACGAACGGAACGCGCACACTTAAACCAAGCGCTGCAGCTGCAACGTGTACACTATCACGTGTTCTGGCTTGACCAGGCGACGTGATTCCTCTCCCCACAGCCGCGGCCGATTGAGTAAGCCGTTTGAATTCCGGGTATTAACTCACGGTTGTGGCCTATTCGGAAAGACGACTGACGTCCAGGCCGTTGTTGGAGTTTGACTCTGTGCTGTCTTGGCTTTTGAAGTTTCAGTCTTTTGCACATCGGTCCATGGACAATTTCGCCGCACCTCCAAGTCACACGCCTGGTGTGAGGCTTATTTACTTTTTTTGTGGCCAATGCTGATCAATCTCCCTACGTGGGTATGCTGTGCTTGACTAACGTGTGCTCGAAGCAAGCAGCAAACGCTGGAGGGTTTTTTTTTTCGAATATGGGTCAATCTTCTTAAGTGGGTATGCTTATCTGGACGAATATGTGTTCGAGGGACGTGTGCACGAGAGCTCGGCATTTTCTTGGTATTAGGGGCTCAGACTGTCGCCGTCTCCTGTCGTCCTCGTTGTTTCATGTAGTCGCTGTACTAAAACACCGGGACACTCGTTTTCCAACTCCTAGTGCTAGAACCCTTGTGCTTCAAAGACACTAGACTTACAGCAAAGCTGCATATCTCTACCATCCAACAGTTTCATCTGTGTTGGCAAAAACACCAAGGTGCCAAGAATACACTTATACACAGCATGCTTCGACCCTCTACCAGTTTCACGTTAGTGGATATGTTCAGGCATTTTTTAACTGCGCACACCAAACACAAACGATTTGCTCAACAGCTTCGCTGTTAAAAGTGCGCATTCTTATGTCAGAGACACCGTTACCTTTGTTGACCAGATTCTTTAAGACCTGCCGACCAAATTCTTGGAGAATTAATTCCTTCCCCGCTGTGGGGTTCATGTGATCGTATCTTTGGTATTTATACCCTACATATGAAATCCTGATGCCGTACGTCAAATTTCAATATAATAAGAGCACAATAACTATCAGCCATAGAAAAAAACAACTTTAAAAGAATGCGATGCAAATTTGTACAACTAACATCAAGAAGCGTGGGAAACTAAACCCACAAACTTCTTTTAGTACTCTTTTCTGCACTTCACGTCGGAAATATTAGCGGCCCAGGCATAAGGCTTCAAGCCCCAGCACAGCCCGCGCCCACGGCCTGAAGCGCAAGCCCCAACCCAACGCGGCATTGAGTCCCGGGCCAGCCACAAAACGTATCGGGCCGCCCGGTCCGGGCTTTCGGGTCAGCCCGGGCTCAGGCAGTGCTCTGAGAAGCATAGCTGCTGTGTCTCAGGATGTGATCGCGGGATAAGGAAACGCACGTCGGCGCGCCCCACTCGGCCGTTATGTCGCAGCGCGTCGGCGCCGGCGTGCATGTTGTTGTAAACCGTAATTGAACCTCTCGCATAAATATCACGTGGTTCGGACGATCCACCAAGAAGGATGACGACGAAGGGCCCGAAATACATGAGGAGGAGGAGAAAACTTTACTCCAGCAAGTGGTCAGAGAAGCGCGGTGGCCACCGGCCTAAGGCTGGTGGCGACTTTGGTGGCTCTTTCGAACAGGGCTTCTTGTTTATCCCGGTCGGAGCTACCCAACGCCTCCCTCCACTGCTCGCTGCTGGTGATTAGAGGGAAGGGGTCTTGGAGGCACTCCCCTATGGAATCACTTAGTGAGGCGTGCTCCCCACACAGGGGGTATGCTGACGAAGGGGATTCTGTCGGATGGATGTGGTGAAGGCGAGCTCTGCTTGGGAAGGCAAGAGCCGCCAAATACGCGCCTGGCTTATCCTAAGGGATGGTTGAGGCAGAGAAATTGTCGACATGAGAGGCGGTAGTGCTTTGTTCTGTCATTAAATGTAACTAGTCGGTCTCTGGCGGAGCGCGCCCCGTGCTGAGGAACGATACTCATGCCGGCTCGGTGTGTGAGTTCGCGAGCCATAGCGTGTGCGGTTTGCCCAAAATACTGATGAACGGGTAGCACGCAGCGCGTGCTTGGCTTCTTCGCTTCTTGTGAACTTTAAAGAAGAAGACACTTGCTTTCATGAATGCCTGCTTTTGAGTTTCCTCTGTCGTGCGCCACTAGACGCTGAGGGCGGCTTTCGCACAGGTTTCGCACAGATCGGCATACTGCCCTCTCCCTCGCCGTTTCAGAAGAGCGTCTGGCGCCACCTCGGCAGCCTGCCCTTCCTTCGCCTGTCCTTCCTTCAGTCTTCGGTGCTCCCAAGGTTCGTTCAGTTACGAGGCCTGCGAGGACTCCGAACCACAGTAGTGGGTGCCAAAGTGAGACACACTAGAATGGTGACTGCTTCTAAAGCACGTAACACTCAGTCATCCGATGCAGCATATTGTTTACGAATGCGAGGTTCAGTATATAAATTGTCGGTACAGAGCTTTTTTGCATTAAAAAGATTATTCCCTACCTCACCTCAGAGCACATATGTTAGCCCTGATAAAAGAGAACACTTGGGGAACAAAACTACACCTAAGAGGATGTATGAGTTGATCACAAGATACCTGATTCATATGGATGTTAGAGTGAGTGAATGAATGAATGACATATTTATTTAACAGAAGGTGCTGCTCTAGGGGCAGTCGCCCTTGTAGGTGATTGCATTGAGAGGTATCTGTGTTGTAGCGTTTTTGATGGTCAACCCGCTACTGTTGTGCGGGGGAATTGGGGCGGGTTGCCGATCTGGTGCTTTCTGGCACTCCGATACCTGATGGTGTAGAGTTACAAGGGCTAGAAAGTAATTACCGGTAGCTTGATTCTCGGTCGTTTACGGTCTGCGGAGCGAATAGGTGTTATTCAGAAGTCGTCTTATGGTGTCTTCATGTATTGTGAGTTGTTAGTTGTTGTTTGGCGTGCCTCCTGATACATTTTTCGCATGTTTCTAGTGACAATCTGGATTTGCGAGATCAAACTTCAAGGAACGACTTATCTGTTTTTCCCTACAAGTAAAACTTGAGATAACTGGTACACAATAAAAAAAATTACGCCCTCCTCCCCTCGCGGGAACCCTGGTGTGATGCGCCGCTGAGGGGGGGGGTTCAAGCGCAAGCGGAGAGCAACCGTCGACCGAAAGGCCGCCGGAGAGCGGCACACCGGTTATATGTGCAGCGCGCCCGAAGGAGAGGAAACCGCGGAGAGAGAGTACTGCCCATGCACAGCACCGCGCGCAGCGCCGCCCACCGGCGGAGTGAGAGCGCGCTGGGCCACACATCCGCAGATTTTGAGAGAGAGTGTTCGCTCTCACCTGGGCATGCGCCGGCGCCAGTGAGTCTGCCGCGGCTATGACGCAACACAATCCAACACAATCCACTTTAATCCAATCCAATCCAATCCAAGCCAAGCCAAACCAATCCAACCGAATCCAATCCAAGCCCCTCGCGAGAGAGTGTTCGCTATCGGAGAGGAGAGGGGAAAGCGTAGGAGAGTGCGGACGCCGACGACGACGACGGACGCACGCAGGAAAGACAGGGCCGCCGACAAGAGATGCTCTCAGCGTCGCATCTAAAACGCATGATTCACATTGCAGGTCTCAAAAGTTTAGGCCACAAACGTGCACAGTACATAATTACCCCTACGCCAAAGGAGCGTTGCTCTTTTTTGCAGGTTTTCTCATTTTTGGCCTTCTCGTCGCAGACAACTACCTGATTTTTTGTGGGCGTTAATATCTACCGGCTTGGTGCGGGAAGTGTGTTTTCATCACCGTGTGTCCTTTTCCGTGGGCTCGTCGCCGACATAACAGTGCATGTTGTCCAAAGGCTAATAGTGGGTCTTGCCTGCTGTATTTATGCTTTCCCGCAAGACGGTTATGCATGCGGAGGTGCAAACTTTACAGTTTCCAGGCTCTTTGATCACCAATATCACAGCCCGCGCCCCGAGCACCCCAGGAGGGAACCGTTCGGCATGCTGAAATTGAAATCCTTATATGTCCCATACAAGATAAAGGCTCCGTCGTCGGGGCGATGGTGGCAATATTAAAAATCTGTTATAAAGGCGTCAAAAAAATAGTGAAGCAGCTTGCACTAGTTTTGCAAGGCTGGCGAAACAGGGTAGCTGGAGGCCGAATAAGCAGTGATTGCGCTTGTAGTCCGCATCACGAGCGCGGTACTCACGATATTCCACTCTTCGTAAACATTGTTTAGTTTCCCAACGGGGTGGAGGCATAGGAAAATTTACACCATCTTCCTGCAAAGGGAACCATGGGGTAGATGCGAAGCATCGGGGGTTGCCGTTGCGTTTCTATTATGTTAGCGCGTGGCTTGCTGTTGTTGTGTGTCCTATTTACGCAGCATGTTCACCCCCGATGCGCCGCATCTACCCCATGGTTCCCCTCGCGGGAAGATGGTGTAAATTTTATCGGGGTGGCCGGTACTTATTATGGTTGCGCCGACCATCGCGATATCAGGCCTGTTAGTCTCCATTTCAAATCATCGGCGGTCACCGGAGGATGTCATCGGAGGAGCGCCGGCGGAACGACTGAGCGGAGCGGTGCAGTTACCGCGTTTATATGTACGGTGAGGGGAATGAGAGAGAGCAGCGCAGAGAAGCGCATGCGCATGTGTTAATCCGCACCCACGCACAGCTGGCACGGCGGCGGAGCGAGCGCAACCGAGCGCTAACACGCAGATGGCGCTGCGGTGACAGCGGTGCTAGCGAGCAGCCGGCGAGCCGAGGAGAATGGGGGACGGATGCGGACGCCGCCGGACTACGCCGGAGGGACAGGGTGGGTGAAAGAGATGCGTCGCATCTAAAAAGTGATATGGGCATCCTTTCAGTGTTGACTGGCGGTCACGCAATCTGCAGTATTCGGAGCCACCATCGAAATAGAACAAAAAGGAGGAGCTTTGCGTCGGTCTTCAGTGTCTAGCATGCGGAGTCATGTGAACGGCAATTACACTTCGCAGTTCGACCTCTCGGAGTACGGATGCGCTAGAAGAATTTTGCCAAATGAAACTGCGAGGAAACACGATTGCCTCTAACTTTTCATTACAAACATGCCTGCCTACTGCTTCCACCAAGGAGTTAATTATACAATTTCAGTTAATTAAGCCACCAACATAAATATTTACCCCGTTATTCACTGTCCCCCCGGGCTTAAAACCTCACTGCAGAGGTGGTCTTCACGTAAATCTAAGCGCCTAATATTCAAAAGACCTGTCGACCTAATTTTGACCACCCTGTATATATTATAATGGAGTTTATCAGCAGGTTTCGCAAAGGAGCGTTCTCGATGGGTGTATGGTCCACTTATGACATTAGCGGCCAGGCGCCCGGGCTGCGCGTTAGAAGCCGCCGCTCTGTCTGGTGGCCCAACACTGTAGACTCTACGCTGCAGCCGTCGCCAATTCGTCACGGCGCGCACGGGAGACGGATTGTCTGGCCCACCGCATACCACAGGGATAATCCCCCATTGAGAAAGCAGACGGCGCCGCCGGATTCCGAGAACCGTCTGCATGACGTGCGGAGGGGGTGGGATTACCGGCGTCGAAGCGCGCGCCGCGCCAGACACCATTGTTAACGCGCCCCGGCCGGCACAGTGGACTGTCGCCGTCTTTCGTTCTCACCCCGCGGGGTCGAACGCACCTGCTCGTCTGCGAGCGTGCCGTTGACCCAAAGATGGCGGCGCCTCATTGAATATTCCGTGGCGTGCTGAGTGACAGCTGTCTACGTGAATTTAGGCACTCGCTTACGCGTGTACGAAAGCTACAGGGGCGTTCCCGAGAGAGGGTGATCTCGAGGTTTTATAAGGCCGAACTTGGCCGTTGGAAATCGTTCTTGTCTGAGCGCCGAGCTGGGCAGTTCCCGGCGGGACAAGGGGTCTCGACCGTTGAAGCTAGGTTGGGATTTGCGAGCCCCCTAGGATAAAAGTTAGGATCGCGTCGGAAGTTTAGGGTGCAGCGCCGTACCGGGCCACTAGACGGATCCTCCGGGGAGACAGGGTCTCGGCCGTCGGTTCTCGAGCGGTTTGTGTACGCTCCGAGAATAGGAGAGTTACACGAAGTTGAGGAGCTCGAGTGATTTGTGCGTACTCGGAGCTAGCGTCTAGCTGAAGTTCGAAGTTTTTCCTATTACTACTCATGTACCCAGGTATCCTATTGTAAATAGCGGTATATAAACTTTCGTTTTACTTAATAAACCTCAACGCCTCGAGTTCGTCAATTCCACCGCCGTCTCCAAGAACTTCAACACCATCGCCCTGCCAGCCTCCTGCCAAATCAACCGGAGCCCGGGCGATTGGGTTCCTGATCGACACCGGATTTCGGGGAAACGAACCACAACCATCTTTACTATGGGTCTGCTGCGATGTTTGTGCGTTGACGCCACCTGAAAGTCGGACTCTGTCTCAGTTGAGCACACACCCGTTTGGCGAGACTGGTGCTTCTTCGAACGGCCACTATCTCTGCTACAATTACCCGCCTGGAACAAGAAGTCACCCTTGACGACTCAAGGCAAGGCGAGGACGAGCGGGTCATAATACGACTTAAGGCGCTCAACATGAACTGTCTCGCGGCCACGGCGACGGCGATCTGTGGGAGGAGTGACAGGCTCAACGACGTAATTCACGGGTGAAGTTCTCTTGGTAGGGTCCCGCCTATTTTGCTTGGAGCTTGCCTGAAAGGCCTCGGGTATCAGAAAATGTCCAAAGCCCACCGAGAGAGCGAGCACACTCTAAACTTTTTTTCCTCCCATATACTCCATAGAGGTTCTTTTTCGCCTGTCCTCTAGTGGTCCTGCTTGTAGGAGTTTTTTTACTACATGAAACAGGGAGGTTTTGTTTACCTCCACAAAACAGGGAGTTTTTAGATTATAGAAAGGAGGTATTTAGGGAGTGTTAAGAAATGTTCGGGAGAATTTAAGGAGGTCAAAATGGAGTATTCTTAACTTCCTGAAGGGCGTTTTTAAGTGATGTTTATGGAATTTTTAGGCGGTTGAATGGGAGCCTATTATGGCTCCCTTTGGAAGTACTTATGTTAGTTTAGGGGCGTTTTTAGGAGGTTCAAGGGAAGCATTTACTTCTTTTGAATGGAGTTTGACGAAAGCTTGGGGAGTTTTGTAGGCCTTCCGAAAGGAGGTTTTCAAGGCCACAAGGGAGAATTTCTAGTTCCCTGCGGGAGTACTGATTTCACACGGTTTTTCTCGATTTCAGGTTTATTTCAAACGAACTATCGCAGACAAGTTTACATGGTACATGGTGTACACAAGGAAGGTTCCGAAATAAATACTTATGGCGACCTCATATTAGAAATCACAAATGGTACATTGCTAAATAACACGCCAGTTAGGAACTGATGACAGCAATACGATGCTAGTTGAACAAAACGTAGAAACAATACTACTACAAGAACTGGAAATACGCGAAAAACAAAGATAGGCACAAACACAACCGCATGGTAAGAGGATCGAGAACGCGTCAGTACTTATCAGAACTTATCAGTACGCATCAGCGCTCAGTACACAGTGAAAAAAAAAATGGCTGCAGTGGTAAATTTACAACAACAAAAAAAAAATTCAGTAGGTGGTGAAATGAGCGAGAGCTGTCTGCTAGTTGAACAAATTGTAGAAACAATAATAATACAAGAACTGGAAATACTTGAAAAACAGATAGGCACAAACACAACCGCATGGTAATTGAAATCATTATATAATACTAGAGGATCGAGAACCCGTCAGTATTTATCAGAACGTAACAGTACACATCAGTACTAAGTACACAAAGTGAAGAAAAAATGGTTGCAGGGGTTTACAACAACAAAACAATTTTTTCAATTTGTCGTGAAATAAGCGAGAGCTGTGCAACGATTTGATATTGAAAGGTAACAAGCATTTTGTAGGTGGTAAAGGCACAAGAGATAAATGATGTAGGAGACAGACTGCAGTGAGATGGCTATGGATAAATGAGTAATATAAAGAACGAAAAATATGCTGCGGAAAATACCAGTGCGTTTTGATAAAGACACAAATGCGCCAAGAAAAGTGACCGAGTCTGAAGGGTTAATTGCAATGATATAGAACAGAATGGGTGGTATCGCGACAGCTTCTTTAGAGTTAGAACAAAAAGCCATGAAATTCGTGTTTTTCGGATAATTTTTAGTTGATTCATTTCGCACCAGTTGCCAATATTATTTAGATAATTGTTTCAAGGTAAATTAGTTTGTTAATATTATTGCTTCACTGAAAGATAGCTGCATTATGAGCATACAGAACGGCCCATCAAACATCCCCTTTTCAGTAAAAAAAGAAAAAAGAAAAAGTCAGAAATATAATACCAAATTCTTTTTGACTACTATCTAATGATTACAGGATTGAAAACAAATATTAGTGAGCGATATTGATGCGATAAAAGTTAATTAGTTCTAAATCCTTCACACGTGGTTTGGCGCAGGCAAGGTCCAAAAAGCCACGTTCCGCAAACGTTAGAGCTCTGTGTGCCTTCTTGGGATATTGAATGTTGAAAATCCAGAACGATGCAAACAGACTACACAGTCCTCCCAGTAAAGATGACGCAGTCAAGACACGCTGGCCATCGATGTAGAGGCTAACTTCCCCGTTCACGGAATGCAGGCAGGGAGTCAGAGGAACATCTGCCGGAAAAAGCAAAAAAGAAAAAAAAATGCCCCACACGTAAAATTCAAAACAGACACTATGGTTAAATGAACTTAATAATTCGGTACAGTAATAAAATTGTAAGGCCAGGTTCCCTGCGAATTCCAGTACCTAAATTAGGAATGCAAAGGCTTCATAAAACCAAGTGCCAGTACATTAACCGTCGTGGCTTTTGCAGCAATAAAAAAGACATTACTTCCGCACAATATACTCGAGCACAACTTTAAATGACAGTGAAGATAAAATGCAAGTCTCTGTAGGTTGATAGATTAGTTTTTGTTTTTGACTGAAAAACACTTTGGTATTGCATGATTTTGTTAACTGCTGTTTCTTGCTTTAAGATGTCAGCTTGCATCTATTCAAGTGAGTGGGCACACAGTTAAAGATGCAAACCCTTACACTGCCTCTCCCCTACCATGGTGGCTCACTTTCATAGAAAAAGTGGAGCTTTTGCGAGCTGGACGGCTGTTGCAAGCTGTGGCAATACTCACTTCTGCTGGAGGGGCCAACTTGGTTTCCGAATGCAGCCTTGCCTTGTACAGCACAGCCTATCCTGCCTTAAGATCTATGAAGTCATTCAACTCGATCATGTATCAGGATCTGCAGAAGAAAATTGTGTCAGCAAATAATGAATTCATGCCGGACAGGCACCCACTGTTTCAGTTATACTTGCAGATACCTCCACCTATTTCCCTCCTGGTGTTACATCCAAAGCTAATTTGTTACGGCTTGTCTCATCAAGTATGGTCATTTGTCCTAACACATCTAGTCATACAGGAAAGTCCTTCACTGGGTCAGAAAACACTTTCTTTTTTTACAGTAGTAATAAACTAGGCGACTCAGTTATCCGTATTCTGACACCTTAATATTCTGTGTCACCGAGCTGACAAGCGTGATTGGTGCATAAGGTCATTTGTAGCCGCAACCGTTACTACAGCCTTGTTAGCTAACGTAAACCTCGTTCATGGCATCAAATTACTTGTGATTGCATGGCAACAAAAAAAACAGCTGAAATGGAAACGCTATTCTCGCAAACTTACCAACGCTGCATGCCACACACACCTGCCTTAGTTAATTTACCGTGATTGTAGATGTTTCCGTCACGCAAAACCATCGAGCACTTTTTGGAGCTGCAAGCCCCGTGTCAAAATCGGGTGTCAGATGAATCGAGTAATTTTTGTGTATGGTCTTACTATTGATTATGACAAATTTATTACCAACAAAAAAGAGTGTGTGCATTGTTCTTGTAAAAAAATGATATCCTTTTTTATGCCCGGCAGACTTGTGTCATGCTACGGCAAACTCTGTTCTCTTCCATAAGGGCATGAATTTGTGTTTTTAATTACGTGGCCTTAGCTGGCGACTGACGGGCCCCGATTGTATACAGACCCCTCATTATCATCCGAAAGGGAATAAAAACATTTCGGTTTCGAACCACGTCGCCGTCGTGGTCCACACTATATGCATTTAATCGTTCGATAGGCTCATAGCATCTTTTACGCATGTCACCGTTTCCTTAATAGGGTACGCTGTTAGATGTGAAGAGTCGACTCAAGCGAGCAAACAACCCCACCGAATCTTCAGGGCACAGTTTTCGAAGGGGGTGGCCGTCTGATCTGCGGCTTTCGCCGACCAGAGCGCTAAGAATGAGCCACAGCCTTGAACAAAAACAACACAAAGACTTATATTTGGACAGGCAAGCCATCAGGTGCGTTAACAAATAGATATTACAAAGTAGAGCAGTTAACTAAAAAGAACACGAGCAGTTCGATGCATATGAGAGACAGAGTCTTACAATATTCACCGACCGGGCCCGACGATGCACCGCTGTCGGAGGCGATTCGGCTACCTGAGTAACCGTCACGTTGCTTTGAAACGACGCCGCGCGCGACAAACGATTTCATCTCGAATGCCCTGTTACAAACCGGCCTACAAAAGAATGCGAATGCATACCCCAAAAGCCACAAACAAGTACAATAAAACGAGTGTGCGCTTTTTTCTTTGCCCGTGCGTGTACGTGCTGTGTGCGGCACGGGTACTTCGCAGTTAACCCTATCCAAACGTTTGACAAACGCGTCGACTGATGAAAGAGCACTTACCAGCGAGCTGTCCACAGCTGTCGCCGTATCCAAATGTTGTTAGCGGCCGTTCGTCGTGTGACAGGGGCACATAAAAATCTTTCCACCAAATGGCACTACTAGTCCTTCTCAAATAAGAAAAAATGATGGCCCAAGGCGAGGCGCTTGAAGCTCCGGCCGCACCAAGTCACCGGCCGCGCTGCATTGATAGCACGGAGGTTGTTTACATCCGGGCAGCAAGTCGTGCCGCCAGGGCAAGTTGAGTCGCTGCAGTCGGGTGCGTTGACGCACTGGCACGAGAATTTAAATTGTCTATATATGCGCAAGCAAGCGAAGCAGATGAACATTGCAATTGTTTGCAACGGCGAGAACTGTCTCTTTGTTAGCAGCAGAGTTTTACAACACCTACCGCCAAAATAAACAGATTGAAACAACACGGCCGCGCTGTCTGCTTGTGATCGCGCTGGCTGAAGCATCTATACGGGTATACGTACGGTATCGGTTTTGTAGCTGCATGCAACTGTCACGTCCTGCTTTCTCGTTCTAATTAGCATTAGTCCACGGTTGAAGTGCTGACACACGGAAAAAACACAAGACTAACATGGCGACCGCCCGCTTGAGATGATTACCCCAGATGGGGAGTTTATTGTGGACGTGGTTGTTTACAAGGGACCGAACGCCATCTCACAAATGGTGTTATGTCGTTCTAAATCCTCCCTTTTGCTACACGGATGGGCAACGGTACTACCATGGAGGTTCGTCCACTTGTTTAGACCATGCCTAGGGAGTACATTTTTTGCTATAAGTACTTTTCAGGGCACATTACTTGATTAAAACGCCATTTCCGGCTAGTTTGCGTTTACAGTGCAGCGTATGTAGGAGCTCCGCTGGAGGCGCCGTGGAGGAAATTCGTACGCCCTTGCTCTGCAGTCGTGAACGATCTCGCCAATTGGCGGCACTCGCCAGCATGCTTGGCGATTACGGAGACTGGTGCACACTCTAACGCATCCGGGTGGTGTGGAAGAATAGTGTCAAGTGTACACGATGGCTCACGGCCCTATAATAAACCGAACGGCGAGAAGCCCGTGGTGGTCTTCGTAGCCGTATTGTAGGCGTAAATGACGAAAGGCAGGACTGAATTCGAGCTGGAATGGACCTCTCCCTGTATGTAAACAACGTGACGTCACTAAGCGCACGTGCTCGACGGGTGGCGCCTGCTGGCGGCCTCGAAATGAGGTGGCGGTTGGCAGAAAGCGCCTGCGCCGACGGCACGGCCTGGCCGCGCGGCGCCCGAAAGGAACGATGTGCCGTTGGTTCGGGCCGTCACTGGCTTCCCACATTGCAGGGGGGGGGTCTAGCTATCCTAGCTGTGGCCGTCGCACCTCCATGTAGCTTTCCGCATCTACAACCTCCGCAACACTTCGTTTACCGTACGGTCAACTGAACGGCGACGCTTTCGGATAATCAGTACGCGGCAGAACAGCCTAAACGAGTCATTCTGAAGGTTGGTGCTGTTGCGACGCATCCCAAAATGTTTTTGAAGATTCTTTGTGTTCGGACACATACCAAGGAAAGCTAATTTATTGTTGCTTTAGAGGTCCGCTTAAGCTAAGCGCGGTGCCTCAGGCAGCTAAACGCTCCCTGTTCTTGGTCTCTTTGCGTCGCCCGGAGACAGTGGCGTACACACGATTTCATGTCGAGGGGAAAAAGGAAAGGTAAAGCATGAAAGGATTAAATAGTAAAATAAGCAGCAACGAAACAAAAATATGAAGAGCAAAAGGCAAAAATTATTCCAATAAAAATATCGCGATGATGTCGTTCTCTACGAGATTGACCGATTGTTTTCTTACCTTTACCCCAGTGAAATCTCGAAATGGTTCATCGTCATTGTGAGAGTAACATAGCAGCCACATATGGTTAGTGCGTATATCTTGCGACAGTGCACTGAAATATTTTCGGTAGTCATTATTTCATGATAGTTAAAGTTAGTGTCCATATGTACGCCCGCTGCATACGCCAGCGTCGGGAGGCCGCAACAAATGAATACATTCACTGAGTCTGTTCGCTAAGAGTAAACACATTTTTCGAGTCACGTGAGCGGCCCATCTCGCCCCGAAGGCACGATGCTACATGTGAGCACGGCAAGCATCTCAGGTTTCCGGCATCCTCAAGGCAGAATATAATTGATCAAGGTAAAAATGTATTGTACTTACAAGCAATGAATTTCGTTCGTCTTGAACAGATCCCCCCATAACAAAAGACCAAACTTGTCGTTGTCGATCAGGCGGCTATCGCGGATCCCTCGTCGAAACATCTATTTCGTGTCGCCTAAGCAGGTTAGGCATTCATTGTGTTTTTAATATAGTGCTCTACCTCCTCAAAACATGACAATATTTCGCAGCAAAAAAATTTCCGTCTGCCCCCTCCTCCCCCTCCCCCCCCCTATTTCTGCTGGTGCTGCATGATAGCAGATGGTTGATAAACAGTATCATTTCATTGCACGAATCAGCGTGGACTGCCAATGTAGACGGTATGACTGCGCTTTGGGGAACAGCTGAAGTTCGAGAATGCGAATGTTGCTACGAGTAAGAGCAGACTATGTCGCTGCTTTGGCTGCCAGCCTCTTCGGCACATTGCCCGCATCCACAATACACGCCGAATTTACCTCGTTGGGGACTCCGAAAAGTCTGATGCCGCTGATTTTGCTCGCAAAATTTGGGTAGCCGAGAGCACAGCAGCCCACCGGCATCAGAAAAGACAACACGTAAACAAAAATTCCACTTTTGCGCGCGTCTAATGCAGCCTCACTGCATACGCGCCGCGCGCCGGTCCGAATGTTTTGCCAACCACCCTCCCGGCCACGCCCAGCACGTGCGATTTCCGTGACCTCACGGCCGCCGCGTGACGTACCCCGGGAGAGGTCTATTGTCAGGAGAAACGTACATTAAAATCTTGTCGCCCAATGTACGGTTGAATTGCTCAGTAAGTCCGTTAGTTTCCAGGTGATAGGAGGAACTCTTTCGATGAACGACTCGGCATACGGTGGGCAGCGCCTCTAACAAGTCTGACCGTAAGACGCGTGCCCCGCCACTCAAAAATTATCTTGGTGCTCCATGGCGATGTATAAAACGTTCAAGGAGGGAAGATGCGATGTCGCGGGTGGTAGCAGTGTTTCTGCATACCTCGTAACGTGGTCTTACAGTGGGCAGTCATCTGTCATGCACGAACGCTTGGAATATCCAGGTAAGCAATGTTTTTCCTAACGTCTTGGCTCATTATATTGCCACGACTGTAAGGTTGATTCCGTTCTCAGTGGAATCCTGTTATGGATTTTGATAATGCATCAAAGAAGAAGAAGAAGGTTTCGGGCCGCGTGGGGGCCAAGGGAGGAAGACGAGAAAGAAGTCGAAGCTTACTTGGACTGGCTTGCTGTCGGGCACAAGTTCGCCTTTTAGAATAAACTCTCTCTTTCCACCTGGTACAACCCTCAACGTGTGAGTTCACCGTTACATAAGTGGTGGAGTGTGCGGGGTACATGATACCTCAATCGTCAAGGCCTGTTCCCGTCGAAGTGTCGCCTGTTCACGAGCGGACCAGCCGTCGCCTACTCGGACTGCCGGCGGAGTGCGGCCTCCTACCTGGTCGGGCAACCAAGATGACAGGACGCAACGCCGGCGCTGTAAACGTGAACTTGACTGACGCCCCCCTCCAGTACGTGGTGCAACAGCCGCGTACACCAAACGTCTTCTACGGCGAGCCTTACGAGGACGTGGAGGACTGGTTGGACCACTTCGAACGAGTCGCCACGTTCAACGGCTGGGGAAATGACTGTAAACGCCGGCAGGTGTACTACTCTCTTGAGGAAGGTGCGCGAACGTGGTTCGAGAACCATGAACCTACATTTTCGTCGTGGGAGGAGTTTCGTCAGCGCTTACTAGCGACGTTCGCTAGCAGCGACCGCAAGGAAAAGGCTGAAGCTGCCCTTGAAGCGAGAAATCAGCGCCAGAACGAGAGCGTCACCATGTACGCCGAGGATATGACCCGTCTTTTCAGGCGCGCAGATCCTGCTATGACAGAAGACAGGAAGGTCCGGCACCTCATGCGCGGCGTAAAGCACGACATCTTCGCCTGGCTGATACGGAGTCCCTCGAGAACGGTTGCGGAATTTGTCAGTGAGGGTGCAACAATAGACCTTTCTCTGGCACGCGAGCGCAACGAGCGGCCGCGCAAGTGGTCATGGGAAATGTTTGTACGCGCCCGCTCCGGGCCCCTCCAAACCGCGTTTCTTTCGGCCCGCTAGCAGCTTCAAGTGCTGCGCGCTTGAAGCAGTAACTCGAATAAATCCTACGAGATGACGCCTGTTACCGCCTAACTCAAAAAAAAAGAGGACACCTCTTTCTTATCCATCTATCTGCAACAACCTCTTGTCAAACCGCCAAGCGGATGCTCTTTCCGAGTGCTGCTCCGGACGGAAGGTTGCTCCGCGACGAAAGCTCTGCGCCCGACTGTTCCTTTCTGCGTGAAAACACCGGGAATCGACGTGCTTGATACTGCGGAACGCTCCAGGTAAGGTTTTAGGACATGCATGCGTTTGACGAGCGTGAGCACATAGTCGTTTTCATATATGTATCGCGACTGGTTCGAAAAGGCAGGATGACGCATCGCGCACGCAGCAGGCGATGGGCGCAAAGCCGCCTGTAAACATCGCGTACTTCTGTGGCCAATACTCCAGTTTAAAAACGCATCACACTCTGGCGTGAAACCCACCGTACAGTCGAAAGCTTTGTGACAGTGAACATGCGAGCGCGTGCCGTTTTGGTGAAAGGCTGGTGCGCTATCGCAGTTAGCGCGTTAGCGCGCGCACGCCCTGAAAGCTATTTATCGCGCGCCTGCCTGCGGCGTTAGCTACGTCACGGCATCTGTAAGTATGAAGACGTGAGGATAACGCTTTCTTATGGCCAAATGAGGCAGCAAAAATCAAACGTTTGAATACGTTCGGTGGCTTTCGTGCTTGATAAAAAGCCCTTAGCTGCACATGTATTCTCTGGAATCGTTTCGACATATCTGAAGTAACTACCACAGCAGACAACAGCACAATCAGTCGTTGTCAGAGGGTGTATCTGCAAAATGTACGAACTACGAAATTTCACCAACCGCTCGGCATGTGACTTTACGCAGCCATGCGGTCACCTGTTTTATGCCGCGCGCGCCAACCTTTTCTGCCTTTCTGTCGCGCTTTCTGCTTGCGAACTTTGCGGGCTTGCAAGGCGCGTCCTTACCATTTTTAAATAATGCAGCGGCACGCCTCGCGGAACAGGTGTTTTGAGACTGTGAATGATCGAGACGTCACCATAAGATCAAATAAATACACAGAAATGTTGGGTGGTATTGTATTACGAAGTTCTAAGTGTTTATGCGTGGTCGCGTAAACATTTCAGAGCATTTAGTGCGGGGAGGGGGGGAGGGGAGGTGATTTGCACTGAAGCTACATCTGGGTTATGGCACCCGTGGTGGGGGCTGCGGATAAATGTAGACCAGCTGGAGCTCATTAACGTGTTCCGCAGTCGAAAGAATTGGGCGTTTTCGTTTTCCGCCATCATCTAAAAACCGGCCAATTCGACCCTGTTCGACCGCGACAAAATGACAAAAAGAAACGGTTCAAAAGTTTTGCTTGGCAGGTTTAAGATCGGCCGGTAGTGTTGTGGAAAGCAGCATAATGTTTACGCCAGACAGCATTTGGCTGACCGGTGTGATTTTGCATTGTTTTTTTTTTTGGTCGATTGATGCAGTACAACGCCTGTTATTTATGCTGTGTTGTACGTTTCTGCTCGTTTAGATGGCCCCAACACGGGGGAAAAGCGGGCAGACCTGCTGTGTGCCTGGCTGCGACAACAACACCGTGAAGAGTCCGGGGTTGTCTTGGCACAAATTTCCAAATGACCCTGCTTTAAAGAAGGTGTGGCTGAAGCGCATCAACCGGAAGGGACCGGGAGGAAAATTCTGCCTGTGGACACCAAAACCAAGCCACAGAATTTGCGGGGCTCACTTCAACAAGACAGGACGGAAGGCGTACGAAGACAAAGCACCACGTTTCTTCCCCACCAAGACCTACCCAGAATGGGCACAGGGACCCCCACGCAGGTGTATGTATTGTTCCAGTGAAAATTCATGATGTGGTTGAAAAATTTATATATCCACACTACGACGAGCAGCATGCTTTTTATTGCTAGGCTATGGCTGTCAGGAGCTATAACTTCCTATTTAGTTTAATTTTCGTGAAGCTAAATGCAGCAAAAACGACAATACAAGTAATTATTGTTTTTAGCTGTGTAAAGCACATTCAAGGAGTGTTAGAGTTTATTGGCATCCTTATAGCCCTAAAGGTGTTAGTGCAGCACGTTCCTTATGGATCCTGCAAGATTACATCAACAAGCAAACAAAGAGCATGCTGTCGTTGAAAGGCAGAGTCAAAATGAAAGTGAATCACTTGTGAGACATAAGCTGAAAAAGTTTGTTCTCAGTGGCATTGGGCATATACGTGAACATTTCTTTTTTGCTTCGCAAAGATTGCTATCAGTCATAATATAGCAGAGATTCACAGGAGGTTAGGGAAATATGAGAGAAGCGCGACAACAGAAAGTAAAGTTCTATGTAAAACAAAGACAGATTCGTAAAATGGTGGTCGGGCTTGGCTAATTGTGACACCGATGTAAGAAATTGTTTCTAGGTCAGTTCTGTACAAAGCAGGAAAAAGCCGTGGCTGCCTGGTGCTACATGGTACGCTCCCCTGCATGTGGGATAATGCAATCAATGCCGACGCATCATGTACCAAAGTGTGGCTTGTAATGTATGATGTGCAGGTCGAGTTTCAAGGCAGCCACCATGCAGTGCGGTTACAGCAACTCCAGTGGACCGTCAACCCCAAGAACCTGTGGTTCTTCCAGAGCTGGATGTGGCCAGCATGGTCACTGTTGGACCTGCAGTGCATTCTACCACTCTACCCGAGGTTCGTGAGGAAAGCTGGAAGCCTGCACAGCCTATTGGTAAGAACCGAAGCTTCTCAGTGATAAAAAAACAGGTTCTTGTGGGATATGAAGCATGCTAATCACTTAATTGATTATCACGGCCAGGAAGTGTAGCATTCAAATGTAAATTTGAAACTAACTCTGCATTGCCCGTACAAAGCCTACGATGCATTGCTTTTCAAAACCTGTTGCAACAGCTTCAGCAGCTTCTTAGTCCACTTAACACAAGAAACTGTCTGCAACATAGAGCACAACTGTAGTAGCTTTACATCTTAGATTTCTTCACTTTTGCTGCTTTTTTGTGACTCTTAAGGACATGAAAGAGTCGTAAGCTTTGTTTTATGCCATGGCCATTTAGAGAGCCTTTACTTTCTAAATTTTTTCTTGGGTCACTTTGGTCAAGTAGTCTTTGTGCCATCGAGCTACATAATCATTATCAGCTTTGTTATACCTGCATTTTCATTTGCACCGGTTTTTATTTAAAACTTCAAAGAAAGTCAATAATAAGCTCCCTGTCCACAATTTTTTTTCATGACCAGATCACTCCTACTCTGTGGGACAAGTTAGCCCGCAGCAGGCTGTGGAAGAAAAGAAAAGGCAGGTGGCTGCCCTTTTTGAAACTTCCAACAAACTCCAAGCTGAAGCTGAACGCTTGGAAGAGGAAAAAAGGCTGCTGAAAGACCGGAGAAGGCAACTACAAATCACTGTGGCAAAGTGTCAGTTGCAGAGCATAGAGAAACCAGTGCCTAGCAACCAAAAATCTCTGGAGATCCTGAATGACCCAAAAAAGCTGCGCTTTTACACAGGGTTTGAAAGCTCTCAGAGGTTTATTCTTTTTTACACCTTTGTGAATGAAGGGCTTGCCAAATTCAGTGAAAATGGTGGTAGCGGCTTACCAACAGTTGTCCACACGATGGACCAACTGACGTGCGTGCTGATGCGGTTGCGGCTCGGCCTGCTTGAAATGGACTTGGCTTACAGGTTTGAAATTAGTGTCAACAGCGTGAGTAGGATTTGTGTCTTCTGGATTGAGTTTCTAGCCGCATACCTAGACAAAGTTCCTAAGTGGCCAAGTCGAAAGCTTATTGATCGTTTCATGCCGGAGGAATTCAAGAAACTGTACCCCAAAACCCGGGTCATTTTGGATTGCACAGAGCTTTACATCGAGACACCGAGCGACTATGCAACACAGAGTGCCACATACTCGCCATATAAGCACCATAATACAGCCAAGGGATTGCTTGGCATATCTCCTAATGGAATGGTTACACTTGTGGCTAACCTGGCACCTGGTAGGTTGTCAGACAAAGAGGTTACACGACGGAGTGGGTTGTACGAACTCCTTGATGTTGGAGACTCTGTTATGGCAGATCGCGGATTCCTTATTGAGGAAGATTTAGCCAAGGTAGGAGCTACATTGAATATTCCGCCTTTTTTGAAAGGCCGTTCACAGCTGTCAAGCGAGGACGAAAAAAAGACCAGGCAGATAGCAAAGGTGAGGATCCATGTCGAGCGTGTCATCGGTCAAGTAAAAACATTCCGGCTCGTGAAGAATACATTTTCAAACAGGATGGCTCATAGGCTAAATGCTGTGTGGAAAATTTGCACACTGCTCTGCAACTTTGTGAACGAACCTTTGGTCGACCGGTAGTGTTACACTTTTGTGTTGTTGAAAAGTTTGTCTTTTTATATCTGAGCAACGTGATGTGGCTTTGCAAGTGCTCCTAGTCGAACAATAATTTTCAAATCATAGCATGTAGTGTTAATTTTCACCTTCAACCCATATTTTTGTATTGTAAAGGTGTGTAAAGCTGCCATCAAGTTTTCCTTAGTAAACAGGAGTGTGGAGATGATGTGAACGGACTTCTTAAAGAGTGTGTGTTGTGCTGCTAGTGCTATTTTATTCTAAACCACAGTGACTTGCATAGTGTGTTTTACAGAATGGCCTTGGGAAAAAAGTGCATGCAAAGGAAGTTTCCACTTCTTTAAACTACTGCAGCACTTTCAAAAGGTGGCGAAGCTTGCACTAAGTCGCGCAAGGCTTGAACCACAGTGAAGCTGCAGGATTTCTTTGTACGTGAGCACTGCAGGACACCTCACCACGCATTTGGACAAGTTTGAAATGGTTTATTTACATGGTCCATCGTCCCTTTGCACTGTGCTAGCAATAGTCGTCGTCATATGCATAGGTAGTGCCGTGTTCCTCATTTAAAGCATTATGTGCGCACTAGCACTTGATTTTTTGTGGTAAAGCCACTGTGTGAGCCAGTGACATAAAGGTCACTGCGAGGCAAGCGCTCATGAGTGCTCAGCATTTTCTTGGCATTTTTCCCTGCAACACCGAACTTACTACCACTAACAACAGCTCCACTGTTAAAATATTGGAGGACTTCAAAACACTCTTTGATGTTGTCAGTGTGAAAGCATTAGTAGTAAATTGTGGCATGGACATGCCGATTTTGTGTGCACTGCCATGTTCCACACCTGCTGTACGTAGACTATTCAGAGTCGATCGCCACATGAGCCGCAGCAATGAAATATGCATAACAAGTGTCATTTGGAATTCAGCGCATTCATTCTGTTTATGATAATGAAATGGTGCTTGTAGTTGCTTGTGTTCAGTGTTATGATTGTGTCCTGTCGATATCATTGTCATCCTTTTCTTTTTGTAGTGTTCATTTCTTTTTTGGTTGCTTTGACTGAAAAGCTTCGCCAATCACTATTGTTAGCTCTACATATGTGGTGTGAGCAAAAACGTGCCTTGCTACTCGCCTAGATCCTACTTGTGTAATCGCCATTCCTAAATATTTCCTGTAGTACTGAGTGTTTCTTACGTGTTTTAAATGAAAGGCCACAGCCCTTTCACTAGATGCACCATTAGCCAGCTAAAATCGCCGAGTTGTGGTTTGGGCGCCGTGTGCTCCTTTCCTATTCCAGAGGCCCACCCAGAGCAACGTTTACCCATTCTTTACCCTGCTACTTTGATTACATGAGCTTCCATAAGAAATGTATCGCTGTTCCGAGGGTTCATTGCGCTGTTTTTTCTCTTTGAGCAGTTTTCCTTTTGGTGTGCCGTGCGTTCGGCCGTGTGCCGCGGGCAGTGGATTTTCCGCCAATGTATTAAACGAAACATTTTGCATTGAAAATCTTTGGTGTATGTAAACAGTATAATTTTATTACAAGTGTGCATGGCAGAACAGCTGTCACTGAAAAGATAATTGCGACCCGGACACGCGAGTCGAGCAATAAATTTTATAACACAGCTTGGTGGTTTCAAAGTTGTGGCCCGTCATAAAGAACAGAATATTACTAAGGGTGACATAATATAAAGCTTCTGAACCCAGCAAAAGCAATGCACCTTGATAAGAAATAAACAATTGGGTTGCTTTCGCACACATGCCACAAATAGTGACTATATATCCGGAACAATAAAAATGCACGAATAAGTTGGCAGTTCACGGTGACAGATCAGAGCAGGGACACCAGAATTAGGAAAGGTTCTTTACCCCTTATCTGAACACTTCAAGACGCACGCCACTTCCATCGTGCTGCTTGCTATGCAGCAGTCAAGATCTAGTGCATGCATAACGTTCATTCACAGAAGGTAAATGTACAACTCAAAGGAGGGAAATAAACATGTTCAGGAATTAGTCAAACATTCAACTAGTATTACACAATTTTAGGGAAACACAAAAATGTTATAAACATCACTACATACGAAAACATGTTAGCTGCAGCATTGTATAAATACCTTTTATGCACAGAAAATCTTTTCGCCACTGTTACAATAAGAACTCCAAGAACGAGCTTCGAAAGCACCCATCACAAAACCCTAGTTTGCTAAGTCGATCTTAAAACAAATAGAAAACGTTCCACGTGGAAACAGCAGCACAACAAGCACAGCACAACTACCAAACCGGGAACTTGTTTCATGAAGAGCGATAATGTATATATACAAACATTCAAGGGGTTTTTACATTTCTCTGTGAATAATGCTGGTTAGGTGCTAGTTCAGCACTCTGCGGTATGCGCAACTTTCTGTGCTGCTTCATTTCTAGCCCAAGTTTACACGTTATTACAACAGATGTGTATGGAAGGATCCACCCATTCAAAAGGTGCATTTCAATGCCGTTGTGGCAGTTTTTACGTGCTCTCACAGTTCACATATTAACACCTAGCACTAAGTCGCGGGTTCGATACCCAGTCGCGGCGGCCGCTTTTCTGATGGGGGCAAAAAGCAAAAATGCCCGTGTGAACGAGATTTCGGCGCACGTTCAAGATCCCCAGGTGCCCAAAATTAATCCGGAGCCGTCCAATACGGCGCGACAAATCGCCTGCGTTGCGTGGGCGTGTTAAACACTGCAATGAATCACATATTAACACCTTATACAGGGTTGTTCTCGTTAGGTTCAAGGTGAGTCGTGTAGAAACGTTCCAGTATAGCAAACATGTCCTGCCACACCTGCGCATCGAACATGATGCGCTCGACATAAATGTCGCCTCCACTATCAACAATAAGATCGCACCACGTCAAACCTGTAACACCTAGCTGTCCCTGGATTTGGTAGAAGTACTTGTGCCTCTCACTTAGCTTTCCTTCCTTGAAGAAGGGCACTAGGCGTTTCTGAATGGCTTCCTCTACAGTCAGCCCGTCCTCCATTGCTTTTGCTAGCGTGTTCACCTCAACAAGGCCAAAGTCATTGTTTGTCTTGTCCCACACAAGGCCGTCTGGGGAGGCACCAAGAAACGGAGCACCAGGATTGACGCAGAGTCCCACTGGGTGAACCTCTACACCACGCAGTTCCTTGTACTTCGAAATTGCATTTTCTTCGTTGTCGTGGCCGACCTTCATGTAGTGCGTAGTGCAATTTCCTTGCTTCAAAAATGATGCAATGAATTTTTCACTCACTGCTGCTTTCCGTAGGACTACATCCCCAAACCGCGAGGCTGTGATCCTTTTCTTCCGCTCCTCCAGCCACAGTGGCGTGTTTTGGCCTCTGGTCATTTTCTCCAGCTCATGGGCCTCTTCCATTGATAAGGAGCATGCCATGTCCTCCCTGGTTTCACCCCCAAGCACATACAGAGGCAGCTTGATGGGCGCTTCCTCTTCAATCCACGATTCAGTGGGCTGGCAGGTATTCACAGGCTGGTAGTTGACTTCATCAATGTGGGCAACAAGCATAAGAGAGAAGCCACTTTCCTCTAGGCCAACACAAAACGACTTGAGGGCAGATTCAGTCATCACAACCTTCGAGCTGTCCAACGGTTCTACCTGCTGCTTCGGGGCTTTCCCAGGTACGTGTTTTTTGAACTCCCAACTTCGAGAATTCGGTGACTAGTAGCTTCCGCTTGCGGAGGCTTACGGGGCCCCACGTTCTTGGTTTCGACGTGCACGACACAGCGTCAGGTACAAACAGGTGGCCCATTCGCTTGACATCCAGCATGTGCCAGAGCAGAGCCGAGACGTGTTTACAAACACCACCAGCACCAGCTGCACACAAGCAGTGACCTTTTTTTACACTGCCGTCAGCATGTACAATACACATCACATTGTACAATTTGCCTATGCTAAATGACGCCTCCACTTTGGCTCTGATGTAGGTTCCCTTTGAGTCGTGATGCAAGAGTATGCCCGAAACTTTGTCAGCTTTGAACAACTTGTACCCGGAGGCAGTGTGCTTCGTAGCCCCTGCTGCTTTGCCGTGCTCTGTGATGCTGTCTTCACAGAACCCTTCTGGGAAGCCTTTCATCTGTTTAGTCCATGGACCCTTTGGCTCTGAAGACTCTTGTGCAGGGGCCAAAATAGATCTGTGTGGCAGACAAAAACACACAAACCAAATAAATATTGTAAAAGGAGAGCCGAAATAAAGCCCAGCTAACTGTCTGCAACAACGCCGAAAGAGCTCTTAGGTGAATTCAACTGAATGTTTGTTGCGAGAGCCAGATTAGGAATACCACGCCAATATTATTTAACCAGCGAAACAGCTGTCTGTAGGTACGGGAATGGCAGCTCGCCACTTTTTCCCACCTCAACCGGCTGTATGCCGGAAAAACTAACGTCACGCGTCACTGCGGTATACCTCTTGGCACCAGCAGAACTTCTACGTTTTAAACAAGCGTTGACAAAAATGCGCAAGTGCTCTCGCAGTTGATCGCCGATATCGGTGCTCCAACATCTACCCCCCTGGCCCCGTTGCCGTGACATGTCTTTAAAACAGAACAAAGGCCCTACTGATTATTGGCTCCAAGTCGGTCGCAGCTTATAACCGCTAAGCAGATTTGCGCTTCATGGAATGAGCGCCGCAAAAGTAAAAAAAAAAAAACATCGCAGGCTGCCTTCACTTTTACCGCATCTCAACGAGAAACTGGAGAAACCGAACCGTAATGTCACATCCCAAACAATATTTTCTTATATGCAGGGGCTGAGATGAAATAACATTTGTTTTTGAACGCCAGTAAGGCAGCGAGCTACCCGAGATACATCGGAGAACCAGCGCGGCATTCGCACAACCGTAGCACAGCGAGTGCCGGGCGGGCTCAAAAGCAGAGCAGCTTACCTTTTTTTTACAGAAGCCATGGTCCCACTGGCTGCTTACTCGCTGTCTCGGGTTGCCCGAACAACGTTACGTCCTGTAAGCGAAGTTTCAATAGACGAAATCAGTGCTAATTGACCTGCTTAACTGCGGAGGCGAGCTTTCCACAACAAAGCAGCGCAGCCGCTCAGTCAAGTTCGCTGAGAGTCTGTTATGTAGTTTTCACAATGTATATGAAACGAAGACAAAAACGTAGATGCGTGAAAACACGTACTTACGAAGTGGGGTGCGTCGAGAAACAAGCGGCGGGTTTGGTGCGTTGTCTTAAATCAAGCTCCGGCGCTGCCGAACGCTTCGCTCGGTTCGCTCGGCCGGCGCGGCGTACAAGCTTTTCCCATACTGCATCGCGCGGCCGCGGTGCGCTCTGGGATCGCCTGAAAATGGTCTATTGAAAGGGCACTTCACCAAAGGTCCCGGCAGTACAACCGCGAGAAAGCTGTCTTGTCCTGTGTAACCGAACAGGCGAGCCCTGGTCTCCGCGAGCTCGTAAGGCAAATTGTCCGCGAGGAGCTCCAGAAACTGCAGCAGGAACCTGTGTCACCGGCTTCGGTGTCCATTGCGGAGATCGTGAGGAAGGAGGTAAGGCAAGCTGTACGGGCACTGGAACCAATTGACGTGTCGTGGCAGGGTGAACCACGAGCCTCGTATGCCGCAGCCGCGCAGCAAGCCGCTTACTGCACCCCTCCAACAGTCGCCACCATCGCACCGCAGTCTACCCCGGGGGTAATACGGCGTAGCGCTCCCTACCTGACGCAAACAAGCCGTCGGAAGAGTGACCTGTGGCGCACCTCTGACCACAGGCCCCTCTGCTTCCACTGCGGGGAGGAAGGGCACGTCTACCGTACCTGCCATTATCGCCGAGCTGGTCTGCGGGGATTCGCGCCCGATGCGCCACTCCCGCGAAACGGACAGCGACCGCCGGAGATCGCGGACTACATCGCCGAACGCCGGAGCATGTATCCACCGGACTACATCGCGGAACGCCGGAACACGTTTCCGCCAGACTACATCGCCGAACGCCGGAACACGTTTCCGCCGGACTACATCGCCGAACGCCGGAACACGCTTCCGCCCCAACGCGTTCAATCCCGGTCGCCGTCCCCTGCCCGACGTAGGTCGTCTAGTCCACGCTTCTCCTCTGGTACTGCCGACCGACTTTCCGGAAGCCCTGAACGCCGGGGAAACTGAAACCGGCGACCTCCGGAGGTGAGGCCGCTGACGTCAATGACCGCCAAGATCCTCCATTGCAAGAACGACGACGAGACGACGAACAGCCGAAACCTAAATGTAATCCGAAACCTATTACCTGCGATGTACTCGTGGATATCGACGGCCATGCGACGACAGCTTTGGCTGATACCGGTGCGGACTATTCGGTCATAAGCGAAACTCTGGTGTCTGCGCTAAAGAAAGTGGTCACCCCCTGGACTGGCCTGCAAGTTCGTACAGCTGGGAACCACCTAATAAGCCCTGTCGGTAGGTGCACGGCTCGGATAAAAATACGCGGCTTCACATACGTTACCAGCTTCATTGTGCTCCCGGAGTGCTCGCGAGATTTAATTCTCGGCATGGATTTTCTGCGAACAAACGGGGCTGTTATTGATCTGCCGAACTCCAGAATCACCTTTTCGACAAAAAGAGCCATAGCGAGCCACATTGAAGACAAGCGCGATGGGGCGTTACGCGTTGTTGACGACGATGTCACTCTACCCGCCCGTGCTAGCTTGTTTGTTAATGTTAAAAGCGACGCATTCGAGGACTGTGAAGGCATCGCTGAAGCCAACATTCGCTTGCTTCTGGAGAAAGGCATATGTGTTGCAAGGGGATTCGTCAGCCTGCAGAATGGATGCACGCCAGTCCTGGTCACTAATTTTTCCAATGAGCGTCGAGATCTTACGAAGGGTACCACTATAGCGTTCATCGAGGAAGTCGCCGATGTCACGCCCGTAGGCACGTCGAACACAGCATCAATTGGTACACTCACAGCTGACCTGGGCATACCTGTGAAAATTAACCAAGACTTTTCGACAGCTCAAGTGGAAGCCTTAGAACATCTGGTACAGGACTTCTCCGACTGCTTCGCCCCGTCCTCCAAGGTGCGCCAGACTCCCATCACGAAGCATCGCATCGTCACCGATGAAACCGTAAGACCTATGCACCAGCAGCCCTACAGGGTGTCGCCCAAAGAGAGGGAGGCCATCAAGACCCAGGTCGAAGAGATGCTGCACGACGATGTTATTCAACCGTCTAAGAGTGCATGAGCCTCACCTGTAGTGCTTGTGAGGAAAAAGGACAACACGCTTCGCTTCTGCGTCGACTACCGCAAATTGAACAGTGTCACTAAACGCGATGTTTACCCACTTCCGCGAATTGACGATACGTTGGACCGTTTACGCGACGCTAAATTCTTCTTGTCCCTAGATCTAAAATCTGGCTATTGGCAGATCGAGGTTGATGAGAGAGACCGTGAGAAAACAGCTTTTGTAACTCCCGACGGCCTCTACGAATTTAAAGTCCTCCCATTCGGCCTGTGTTCTGCCCCGGCAACGTTCCAACGAATGATGGATACCGTGCTCGCAGGACTGAAGTGGCAAACATGTCTCGTTTACCGAGACGACGTGGTAGTGTTTTCTAGCTCGTTTGAGGAACATTTGACACGGTTAAAAAGCGTTCTGGAAGCGATCCGGTCTGCACAATTAACTATCAAGCCTGAAAAATGCCACCTTGGATTCCAGGAGCTAAAATTCCTTGGACACGTTGTGAGTGCTCAAGGAGTGCACCCGGATCCTGGAAAAACTACTGCTGTGAGCTCCTTCCCTATACCAACTGACAAGAAGGCTGTCCGGCGCTTCTTGGGCCTTTGCGCTTATTATAGGCGCTTTGTGGAAGGGTTCGCTGGGATTGCGGAACCACTCACTCGCCTTACGAAAAGTGACGTACCCTTTGTCTGGACTGAGGAACAGCAAGCAGCGTTCGATGAAGTGCGTAGACGCCTGCAAACCGCCCCAGTCTTGTCGCACTTCAACGAGACTAGCGACACGGAAATCCGGACAGACGCCAGTAACGTTGGAATTGGTGCTATCCTGGTACAGTGGCAGCAGGGTACAGAGAAGGTTATAGCCTACGCCAGCCGCACGCTATCCAAAGCTGAAAGCAACTATTCAGCTACAGAAAAAGAATGCCTGGCGGTGATATGGGCTATAACTAAATTCCGACCGTACCTTTACGGCAGGCCCTTCAAAGCCGTTAGCGACCACCATGCCTTGTGCTGGCTTGCTAACCTGAAGGACCCGTCCGGTAGACTCGCTCGATGGAGCTTGCGGCTACAGGAATACGACGTGACGGTTGTATACAAGTCGGGAAACAAGCATACGGATGCCGATTGTTTGTCCCGAGCACCGATTCCAACCGACGCACATGAAATGGAAGAGGATTTCCCGTTCGTAGGGGTAGTCCATGCAGCCGACATGGCCCATTACCAGCAGCAGGACGCGGATCTCAAGCTGCTCATCGAACACCTTCGTGGTGAAAACACCGCAGTACCACGATTATTTCTGCGATCTTTGCCTTCATATCTCCTGCGGGACAACGTGCTGTACAAAAGAAGCTACGACACCAATGAGAAATTTCTTCTGGTTGTGCCATCTGCTCTTCGAGGAGAAATTTTGCAAGCCTACCATGACGAGCCTTCCGCCGGACATTTGGGGGTTAGTCGCACATTCGCACGGATCCATGCAAGGTACTACTGGCCAAACCTGCTTCAGTCGGTACGCCAGTATGTGAGGACTTGCCGTGATTGCCAGCGCCGGAAGAAACCTCCCGTTAGGCCGGCAGGACTCCTTCACCCACTTGATCCTCCCGATGCACCGTTCCGGCAGGTTGGGATGGATTTACTTGGGCTTTTCCCATTATCGGCGTCGGGGAACAAGTGGATTATTGTTGCCACTGATTACCTGACGCGTTATGCCGAGACCAAGGCCCTTCCCAACGGCACTGCCTCGGAAGTCGCGAAATTCTTTCTTGAAGGCATTGTTCTGCGTCACGGAGCACCTACGATTGTTATCACCGACAGGGGCACTGCCTTTACAGCAACCTTCCTGCAGAATATCTTAACGTTAACACACAGCACTCATCGAAAATGCACCAGCTACCACCCCCAAACCAATGGCCTCACAGAACGACTTAACAGAACATTAGCCGACATGCTCTCCATGTACGTCGATCTGGAGCACAAGAACTGGGACGAAATTCTACCGTATGCCACATTCGCCTACAATACCGCCGTACAAGAAACCACTCGCAGTACACCATTTGAACTTGTTTACGGGCGCTCTGTGATGACAACCCTAGATGCAATGTTGCCGGTTGCACATGACGACACAATCAGCCCGGATGTGGAAGCATTTACGCAACGGGCCGAAGAAGCACGCCAGCTCGCACGTCTACGCATTCGAAGGCAACACGTAGTCGACTCTGAAAGATACAATAAGGGCCGCCGTCACGTAGAGTATCGACCCGATGACCTCGTGTGGGTCTGGACACCGATCCGCCGCCGAGGACTTTCAGAGAAGCTGCTTCGCATAATACTTCGGACCGTATCGTGTTATTCGCCGTCTGTCAGACGTTAATTACGAGGTTTTACCCGAAGGCACCACAGCACGTTCTTCCCGCCGAAGAACTGCCCCGGAAGTTGTGCATGTGGCGCGCATTAAGCCGTATTACACCCGCACGTGTGACCCCCAAGAATAACGCAGCACTACATGCCCGACTAGTACGCCGCCGACATCACTGACTGCTTCTCCTTTGTTTTGGTGTTGTCAACTCGCAATGGCATCGGGTCGATGCCAGCTTGGAGGGGGGGGCAATGCCACGACTGTAAGGTTGATTCCGTTCTCAGTGGAATCCTGTTATGGATTTTGATAATGCATCAAAGAAGAAGAAGAAGGTTTCGGGCCGCGTGGGGGCCAAGGGAGGAAGACGAGAAAGAAGTCGAAGCTTACTTGGACTGGCTTGCTGTCGGGCACAAGTTCGCCTTTTAGAATAAACTCTCTCTTTCCACCTGGTACAACCCTCAACGTGTGAGTTCACCGTTACAATATATCGTAGAGCTATTTTTCGAATGACGACGTTTATCGTGTAGATCTTCTGTCAGGCCTACTTCTCTATGTAGGTTCTGTTTGATCCGGATCACGCGGTCGACCGGGAAAGATGAGAAGGAAGGATTGCGTTTCTTGATGTGGTGGGGAGTCGTTTCTCTCGTTCGCCGTCCGGCTTCCTTCAGTTTCGGCGTCTGTCCCACGGCATCTTTGACTCGTTCGCAGTAAACGTCGGGGCCGCGCTCGCGGTTCGCGTCGGTGCCGTTCTCGGCCGAGAATCCTCCACACTGCCGTCGAAGGAGCCACCTGCTTTCTTCGCCCACCGCAGAGCACATCGAAACGACGAAAAATATTGTATACCGCTCATTCACCCACTCGATGCGCACATTACCAAGCTTTGAAATCGTGTCCCATTCCACGAACCCCCCCTCCCCCCTCCCGCCCCCCCCCCCCCCGCTATAAGGCCACAAAAAAAATGTGCGCGTTTTTGCTGCACATCGCGACAGAAGTTTGCAGGTTTTACGAGAGTGCGAACGCAACAGTGTGTAAGTATTATATTGAAGATTCTTTTTATTGTTGCCAGGTTTCACCCATGGACATCATTTGCCGGAACACTGTATGAGGCGACGTGAAGAAGCTGGTATGCGGCAGAACTCATAGAAATGGTTAAGTTGCAACTGGACACACCACTGGAAAAAGCCTTGGTGCTGTGTTTGTGTGTGCGTTACATAAAGGACGTTACGTATCATACTGCTTTCACGCAGTTGCTAGGATTCATTGGGGTAGTAATTACACATGATAGCATAGACGAAATTCCACGAGCGCTAAGAATGCTACGCGTTTTGTTGATGAAACTACGCTTCGTTTGAGTTGAGTTCACACCAATATTCACGTGCGGCATCAAGAGTTCATCTGGAGCCTATTTTATATTCCTGTCTTTGTTTACCGGATTTTTTGACACGGAAACATTCTTGTAAGTTATGAAGTATAAAATGTGTCTCAAATTTGAAATTTGGTTAAATTTCTTGTTCTGTGTTGTTCCTCAGCTTTAGTTCAAAATCTCCACTTTCGCAGCAATCCTCACCAGACTTCCTCACTTAATTTTCTTCACAAACGTATGGGTATAGGTGCGGAAAGAATACACATCCCAGGCTTGAATGTATGGGATTTGGTAGGTGCACTTTCTCAAGATCTTTTATGAACGCTTGCTTTCTACTGCCTTCAACCGTGCTCGGGTTTATCACAGCCGAAATTTAGCGGCAATCCTCAACCCCCTTATTCTGCAAATACAACGATGTTTTGGGCCGTGTAGAACAAACAATTAACGCCGTAATCGCTACAAGAGGATTGTCGATCCGTGACGGCCGGTCTTATGAAGGCTTAGTGAAAGCGAAAAAGGGGATTTGTCCTTAAGTGGTGCGGCATTATGCAGCTGTGTATAAGACGCCTTTCTGACTGTGGGAAATCATTTAAAAAGGAAGCTAAAATAATATAATGTTTGTTTTCCCGTATTTATGTGCTTGGTGGGTGCTCCAATCATCCCAGCCCATAATTACGGCCAATTAACTATTGCCTTCTTTCAGCTTTTTTTCTAATCGATTTCTGACGGTCAGAGAGGTGTCTTAACACAGCTCGAGAATGCTGCATCAGTTAAGGACAATCCTCTTTTTCACCTTCACTAAGTGTTAAGAAGGCCATCAGTCACGGATGGGTAGCGTGAGCGCTTAGCGTGATAATTCGTCAGGCCTAAAACAAGTGTGCCAAAAATGTCTTGTACTCACGCTTCGCAAGCCTTACGCGTGCCGCGAGTAATGCTCAGAAAGTGATTTTTCAGCGTGAAAGCCCATCACGCTTGTAACAAGCGTGCGAAAAATCGTTGACACTAACGCTTGTTAAGCATGAAAAGAATTAGAGTGGGCACGAGCAGATGTACTTCGTCAGAAACGTTTACATTCCGCACCTGTAATAGCACAAACGCAAACGCTGGTACGTTTAGAGCACTCCAGAGTGCGGGCACGTTGCGTCAGCGTAGTAGTGGGAGCAGAAATCAGAGCGCAGATCGTCAGAGACGACGAATAACCACTTCTGGCCCTCACATGACCAATTGCGGAGCTAGAGAAGGTCGTCACAAAGCACAAAGCCCAAACTGACAACCGGATACCACCATCATTGAAATAGCCTTACTTAGAGGGTCATGGTTTGGGCCTGTTGGTGATGCATAATGGAAAATGAAAGCGCAAATTGTCCCCTTTCTTTGTCCGTGTCTAATTTGCGCTTTCCGCTTCCTTACTGAGAGGCTCAACAAAACGCTCACCGACATGCTTGCGATGTACTTCTCCAACAACAATCGGGATTGGGACGTAACACTACGTTATGACTCGTTTCCATATCATTACTCCCGGCCCTACACTGCTGGATATTCTCAGTTTTTCTATGCCCGTGAGCATACCTTACCGGTCGACACCATGCCGCCTGCTTCGACTCAGCCGACCACTGCGTATGCTAGTGACGTCATCGACCACGCCGACCTTCCTCTTTTAAGTGCGAATGCACTTCTTAAGCGACCCTGAACCTGCGTCCACCGGCGATGTCCGCATAGCATACCCACGTGGGATATTGGCCAGGAATCTCCTCGTCTTCCTTGGCAAAGGGGGGAGATGGGCGCGCGCTGCCTGGCCGCTGACATGGCACATACCCACGTGGGGGATTGGCCAGGAATCGGGCGTGAGAAGGGCTAATGCACCCGCTTAAAGGAGTACTGACACGAAATTTCAAAGCTGAGATCCGCTCTAGCAATCAAGTACAACGACAACACAAATAGGTGTCTGTGAATAAATGCATCTTTCTTTCTTTGTAGTTGTGTGTGTGTGTGTGATCTCTCTTTCGCGAACATTACCGAACCGCGCAAATTCAACTCGTGCATTCGCACTTTCACATTCTTCCCCTCGGGGAAATGCGGGGAATTTTTATTGTGCGATGTATCTATTTTTCCCATCTGCCGCTCTATCCCTCAAATTGCCTACGATATTTGATTGCGAATTTTATAGTTATATTTGAACCTCCTGAACTTGCTCTTTTAATTCCTCACTGAAATTTATTATAAATCATTCAATGGACACGATAAAGACACGTATCTTAAATCAAAATGGCTGTTACTACTCAGGCCGAGTCGGGTATTACTGCCTGACTTAAACTTTGTAACATTATTCACCTACATTCCCGAACTCAAACAAATATTGCCTTTTTGTCGCTATAGAGATGCAAGTTTTTCTGCGTAAGTTTTGAGAACCGCGAACGTGTCCGTTGTGTACGCCCACGGCAGCTCGATAGTGGTGTGAATGTTGGCAAGGAAATGATTTTAAATATGCGGCTACCTTGGTACCTCACATAATCAAGGGAAAGCATTTCTAAAGCACATCAGACTGCGCGGCTACTGACTGTTGCATTTCGGAAGAAAAAGTAAAAAAAACTGAATGTAACTTCAGTATAAGTGAAGACATTAGAGAAGTGACATGCGTATTCGATACAAAAGATGCTTACAACAATCACTCCACGGCCTGAATCGGCGTGAAAGCCGCCGCTAAACTGACGACGCAACGAAGAAGTGGCCAGTTACACGCATGCCGCTGCATTCTTTTCGCTCCGCCCTTAATTTTTTTTTTTCGTTTGCAAGGCGACAACGCAGGTTGCAACGTTTATGGGATTGGCACTGCAGCAGTAAAAAGCAAAACTGCGAGAGGAAAAAACACTCGGATGAGTTGCACAATGCAGACAGGAGTCACTCTCGCTGCTGAGGCTTTAAAAGCGCTCGCTGTCGGGCGGGTTGTCAGTCACAGCACTCAGTTCCTTCTAGTCTACCCGTGTACCGTCGAAGAAGCTACGTAGCGTGAAGACCGTCTCTTCACAGTGAAGAGCCAGTAGATTTTTGCCCGCGCATTGTGTGCCCTGAAGTGGTGCGTCAGCCCCACGTCACAATGAGGTCTACCATTGCAGCGATATACCAGGTAAGCCCTGTGTCTTTTAGGTGTATTGTGGCGTTGGTTTTCTGCAAACTAATTTTTGGTTTGTAGCCATTTATTCGGATGACCAAAAAGATTTCCACAAAGCATAAAACTAACCTTATTTGCAAATGCCGTTATACAGGCCTCCTTTGCATAGCTCAAAGATAGCTTACCTGATGTCCTTTTGTGCTTTCCAAAAAAATGCAGATAAAATTTTCTTGCGTCTATGTTTCTGTGAAACAAAAGAAGAATCTCTATGGCAAATACCTAACTGCCTTTTTGCGCTTTTCGCTGTTGAAGCGCTTAGAACACAATTTCTGCAACCACGTTTCTATTTCCACTACGAAGTGATTGAGTTCGCCTGCGATGCTCACTTTACTTCTATAAACAATGAGTCTCACTTCCGTAATTCCCGCTCACACCAAAAGGAAGGGATACCAAGTAGTGGCAAAAAGATATGTTAACACCTTTATCCACCAGTTTCTCAACTCTGCATACCGAATTGGTATTCACAGGTTTTCTGAATGTGAGATAGTAGTCACATTAAAATAATAAAAAAAACGTTCAATAACTCTTCATGGTGAAGGACTGTGAAATGTATTGAAAAACACGTACGTCATGTAAAATGAATATAAAAGTTTTTTTCGATGTTCATGAACCCGGTCTAAAATCCCATGCAGGCTCTGCTGATCTGCATACTACCCGCGGCATTTGCTGGAGGCCGGTTCGGATTCGGCAGCAGCTTCGGCAGCGGACTGGGGAGTGGCTTCGGAGGCGGATACCAGGGTGGCTTCGGAGGCGGATACAGTGGTGGATTTGGGGGCGGCTTCGGGCCTTCCTTCGCCGCCGCAACAAACAGGTTCTCACGCCAAGAACAGTTTTACGTAGGTGCTCCATTTCATGATTTCGTGTTCATATGAGCTCCCAATAAGGAGCCGTATTTCGCAAGACAGTGTATGTTCTTATAGCAACAAACACGTTTAAAGAAATTTCTCGGAAACACCTAAGCATTAATTTGTAAAAATGAGCTCACCAAATTATTGCCTATAATTTCTAAATTTGCTCCACCAGCAAACTTCCTAAGCCGAAATTTCACGTACAAAAAAATGTCAGAATCATTGTAAGAAACACCGACACGCACCGTGTTTCCTATAGCGTGGCCATAACAAAACAACGAAACAGACCGGAACCTTGCACAATTTTTCAACGCACTTTATGCGGGGTAGACGTCAACAATTTACTCATGCAACGGTGAGTTAATACTTTCGCCTTATCCCTCATAATGCTGATGTTCTATCACTAATAATGATCACTGTGTTACGCTACAGAGACATTGGCCCTTCGGCTTGTGTATTATATAAGCTTGAGAAATCTCTGGAAATCAAGTAACTGCTGCAAATTCTAAACCAATTACAAGAGTACCTGTTTCCCGTCGTATACGCGCCGCATTTGTACTTTCTTCCTACACAGCCCCCGCAACCATACAGCTTCGGCTACGACAACGTAGACGAGTTCGGCACCAAGACGTACCACAAGGAGCAGGGAGACGCCAGCAACGCCAAGACCGGCTCGTTCGGCTACACGGACGCCAACGGCCTCTTCCGCAGCGTCAACTACGTCGCCGACGCCGGCGGATTCCGCGCCCAGGTCGACACCAACGAACCCGGAACCCTGCCCGGAGCGAGCGCCGACGCCGTCTTCAACTCCAACCCTCGTCCGGCCGGTGGCGGCCGCTACTCGTCTCCGTACACGGCAGCATCCACCTACGGAGGATTCGGCTACGGGCGCCAGGGTCCCTGGTCTGGCTAAAAGAAGACACCGAGTTTATAGTTATGAAGCTATAACCCTGAACAAGGGTGCAGAGCTTGCCCCTTGGTTCTGAAATACTATGCCTTGTAGATATAAGAAACAGTAATACTGAGAATAAAAAAGATAAACCTGAAATATTTTTTGATCCTTCGGCTTGTGCTCTCTCTCCTCTACTTACTGCATTAAGTTAAGCGAGTAATATCGCACACAAAACGTAGTTTTTGTGTACTTTATAACAAACGATGGTGACTGGGTTACAAGAGTTTCCGAGTACAAGGCTGCTATCAAAGAAAAGAGAATATACCTGATGAAATTTATTGAAGCATGCTCGCTGTTTTCTAGTTTCAAAATTGTCATGAATAATAAGAAACTCTGTAACCGAAAATAATTTACGTGGATTGCATAAAAAAATAGAGGGCAGTGGCATACGCGGAATAAAATTTCAGCAAGGGCTTTAGCTATAATAAATGCGGCGCATAATATAATAACAAGAGGCAAGGAGTAAAATATATTCCTAAGCTAAAAAAAACGAGGGCTCAAGAAAGATAAAGCAGTAATTCACAAAAACGTTCCAATGAATCTTGTTTGTTGCTTTTCTTGAACACCAGTGCAAAATGTGTTATTGGAGCCCGAAATGAATTGTAGGGCGAGACGCCCAAGAGGTTAGAAATAATATCCGTAGTTCCTTAGTTATTGTCATACTCAGCGACCTTCATCCGACAGAACAACTCGATTGCCTGATTATAAACTCTGTGAACATATTCTTACAAATGTTTAAAGTCGTTTTTGTGCAAATCTCAATGTTGCGAAGTATCAACGCAAAAAAAAATCAGAAAAGAGAAAACCACCTTTTGAGTCGGATGGTTTGTGTGAAGCACAAGAAAATTAGAATTCTGTGAAATTATCGAGCGGTGTTTAATGGTAAGTGGTGCCTTCTTTCAAAAACCAAATTGTTAATGATAAATCGCAATCATGGTGGATGTTGATGGAAGTTTACGGATCGTAAAATGGAAGTTTACTAAGAGACGCGTATTTAAACCTGACACCTACATCTCATTTGAAGCTGGGAATAGAATGCCGACATCTAGTATGGCTCGCCTCTTTAGTGTATGTTTAAAATCGAGGAATCATGACGAAGCCATGAATGAACATTCCAATTTGGAGATAGCATTGCTTCGTGTTAGAGTCAACTCGTTGTGTGCCATATCGCCTGACCTTTTATTAGAATACTCCTGGAGACAAAGATATCCTACCGTGCAGTAACGCTGGAGCTTGTGACGGCGTTGATGCATGTCGGCATGGTTATGTATGACCATCCAAGCTAGCATGGCATGAAAGCGTACAATCAATCAATCAGTTCTACACAAATGTGCTTGTGGGGTAGACGTACTGTTATAGGCTCAATTTTATGGACCACGGGAGCGGCGAGGAAAACTAATCTCGGCGTCATACGGTTGCACGCCGCCTGCTGTCGAGACCCGCGCACGGCGCAGGCGCGCCAGCCAGTAGTGCATGAATGCTACTATCACTTTCATCTTCGCGACTGCTGCTTTCTTTGACACGTCAGTGCCAGGGGAACCAGGCCGCGTAGTTAAGGAACACTGACGGGCACCGCCCTAGCGCTGAAAACAGTGGGATTCACCTGATATACGGCAGTGGTCCTACGCTGTCCCACTTAGAGTGTTGTGGTTGCATTGGGCTCGTAGCCTTTCATTAGTTCTTCTGCATCACAAACTCCCAGCGGAAAAAACACATAGCAGTAAATCCATCCGATCAAAACAGCCAACCAAGCTGGGTCCTTTCTCTCAGGCCACGATGGCTTACGGGCTAGTTTGCTTGATTTTCTATATTTCAAACTGCTGCAGGTTAAGCTTGTCCCTATCAAAATAAGCTTCCCATTTCTTAACAAGGAATCCTGTGTTATTCAGCTACCACATCCCCTCAGGGCCCATCACCTATTCCCGCATTTGTTCACATCACAACTTGTTATATCACTTACATTTTCGCAGAGGAGCACCACGGAATCGAATATAGCAGCTTATTCCAGACCAAAGTATCTGTGCGTGTGCGTGCTTGGGGCAGTTCGTATATTTTCCATGAATTGAACAGCAGGAAAAAATACCACATGGGTGATTGCTCACGTACAACACAGTGTATCTTGCTATTAGAGCATTTATTAACTGCCTTGAAATAAGAAAAACCAATAGAAAAATGGCAGCCCAGTATTTTGTACAGGACATGAATGCATCCAGCGAAGCTAACGTGCCGGTGTTCTTTTATTTCTTATTTTGCTATACTTGTGTGATTAAAATGTAGTATATACAACAACGACTTCAGATTTTTCCTATTTTTACAGGGCCGTTTACCGATTTAGCGTGAGAAACTAAACGCTGCCATTTGTATTGGGCAATTGAACATACTTTTATGGGAATTAGATTTATAAAACATAGAATTATTACAGGATTATCCTAGCAGAGAGAAATTTGCATGTTACAAACCAAATTTCTCTGTATTCTTTGAGTTGTTAGGGGAGCACAAGTTCGCTCCAATAAACTTCTTCCCCTTTAAGACAACTGCATCGTATTTGGCTTCGTGACAATATCACGCATGCTCTATTGGGGTCACGGCACCACACACTTTGGAAGTTCTTCAATATTCGTGATGGTTTTAGTTAAAAATGTCTTTGATGCCGGAAATGGAGGTGAGTGAATTATCAAACTATAGTTTTTTCACATTAAGCAATCGCAATTTGTCTTCATGGTCCATTTAGTATTTCGTAACAATGCACACACAAAGCCGATAAAAATTCCTTGTCTTCATTCACGCATATCTGTAGATCCATGGCGTTCACACCCAGCTGAAATGAATTACCATTCTAATTTCAAACCTTGCAGACAGGTTTTACCCGCATTTGTTCCTTACATCGCTGCACTGTTGAAGCGAGTACTCACAATCAAATTAGGTGCCCATTACCGTTCCCATGGCAACTCCGGTATTTTCGAGCATAGAAATATTGGGTGCCTGTATTGAATATATTTGGCTCTATGAACTGCCGCAACATCTCTTACGAACGGAGACTTCAGTATGAAAAGTATTATAAGAAAGTCGTTCAGGTCGAAATAAAGATATGCCAAATCGCAGCACACAATATGTAAGTCCTCATCATCAAATAGATACAAAGGACAAACCTACAACTAACAAGACTACGTGAGAGGATCAGTACGTGCCAGAATCAAACGGACGCTTCTTGCATGTAAATAGGTAGGTATTTGTTGCAAGAAATATTGAAAGGAAATTGCACCAGCAGGCGTAAATTGGTCACGCCTAGAAGTGTGGTCATGCCTGCTGGTGTGGTCTCCGCGGTTGGTGTGGTATGCGGGGATGGAAATAATAGAATACCATAAAATAGTAAAATAAAAGGATAATCCTAAAGGAAGATCGTAGTTTCATTAAATTTTGTTAGGTTTCGTCGGCCGGTCACCGCATATTTCTAGCGGAAATATAACTGTGGCCGTTCAAAATTTCAGGATGTGGTGATAGGTCTCTCGGTAAGCGGTAAAATTTAGATAAGTGGAAATTGATTGTAAAATGAGCGCCACATACATATTTCCGTGTAATTAGAGGCGGTAAATTACCTAGTGTATACTCTCCCACTCTCCCCTTGTATAGGCATCGTCAAGGCTAGGTTGCGCCGTTTTATCTAAAGGATAAAAAATAATAACGACGCGAATAAAAAAACAGCACTTCTGTTTTTTTACAAGTTTCCTCATTTTACGGCTTATTTCCACAGACACTTTCCAAATATTTTTGCGGCCGGTTACGTTATCAGCTAGTGCGGAGTGTGTTTTTATCCCCATGTGCCTTCGGCCGTGCGTTCATCGCCACCATCGTGATGCATGTAGCGCAATGGTGCCTCTTTACTGTTGTACTAGGGCTTCCCCGCCATACGGGCATGCATGCGGAAGTGCAAACTTTATAGCTGGCCATACTATCTCTATATCACAGCCAGTGCGCCCCAGAAGGCGAACGTTTGGCCTCCGAATCGCTTCAGAGGGAAAGTTCTAGTATGCAACATCATTCAAGTTCATTCATGCGTCGCAAGTGACCTTCACCTGCCAGCGCGCAAGCTGCGCCCTTCATTTAGCTTCGCTTTTACGGAGCCTTGCGAGCAAGCAAACTAGGCTTAGAATTGCCAAAACTGAGGCATTTTAAGTTAACGCATACTACAGTACACTACCATTAAGGCAAACTCGAAGAGACCCTCAAAATATCTTCGTATTATCACAAATTCTTCTTAAGCGGAGTGTTTTTGCATTGTGGCCGTTGCAAGAATTTTTTTGCGTTCCAAAGCACGCTCAACAAGGCTCGTGACTGTCCAGAACACAAAGTTAGCGCGAAATTGTCTAGGCAGAGCTGGCAGGTAAAGCTGAACTTCCACGTGAAGTTCGGCAACATTTACGAGTACATTCTCCAGCAAGAGCAATTGTTGCGAGCAGCATGTACCCAGATGAAGTACCACTTCAAGAGGCCTGCAACGATAAAGAAACAATTAATTTCTCTGGTAGATACTGTCATAAAGAAACCTGATTCTGTTGCCTCTCTATGTGAGAGAAAGATACCTTTCCTAGCCCCTTCCCCCGTCCCGATTTACTTCATTGAAGAGTTGGTAACCCGAAGCTGGTGGCTGCTGCCATGCGCACAGTTCCTCCGTTCCGACAACGAAAAGCCGGAGGCCAAACTTAAAAACCGTAGCATAATGTTACAGCAGACAAGGCTGCGACAAAAAGGTTACTATGAACTCTCAATCCGGCAGAGTAACACCAGAGTCCTTTAATGCTTCTCTGTTCATGAAACTCCCGGCCAAGTTTCGTACGGGGACAAAGGCTACCGCGAGGGGCGCCACCGCGGATCGGAGGGCATCGGGCGGCCGCCGCTGCTCTGTAGCTAGACCGGCAGGCAGGAACGCAGTAGCAGCATGCCCGTTCGCACCAAATTTTTTCGCCACTCCCAGAATGACAAGTCGATTTATGCGGCCCACGACACGCAAAGCGAAAGCGCACTGCTGTTAAGGCGGCGGGCGTCGGTTTTATCTTACTCCGTGGTCCGTTCCCTGCCAAACGCACTCTGACCACGCCCCCGGCTGCCCTCCAATCAACACCACCGCCGCGGCGCGCAGCGTACGAAGCTCTCCCATAGCGTGATGGCGAAGTTTCGTGACCAGAAAGGCATTGAAGGACTCTGGTAACACTCTGAAGCTCTGTTGTCGACGCTTTAGCTCCGCTGTTCACGCGTGCCAGAATTTAAGGAGCAAGCCAGAGTGGTCGAAGTTATGGGCACGGCACCAGAGAGTGTTCCAGTGGTCGTTAAACAAAATATACACAAAACAACCTCTCATCACAGGAAGCGCGCAGTTTCGAGCCCTTTTCCCTCCCTCTTCGCCTCGCCCCCCCCCCCTAAAAAAACCTCATCGCAAAGTATCGCGCGGGTTGTATGCTAGCAAGCGCCTATGAGTGCTTGCGGAGGCAGTCTCTGGAGCCTGAGGGACCGAACGAACTTTTGCTCAAGTACGACACGGTGGTACCCTCAAGAGCATTGGTGGTACGGCTCTTCAACATTGCAAACGAAGTGTTGATGAAAAAACGGGTTGGTGTGTTGAACACCAATATCCATATGCCACTCTTTCTGAGTTTAAACAAAGGACACCACTAAGTTGCCAATATGTATTCTGGACATTCTTTTTTCACTCATACTGAATATTGAATCAGTATTCCTTAAACGCATATCTATTGTTCCTTTCTATGCGGCTTCTTGTGCAAGACATTTATGTTCGTGCATGTGAGTAACTTGTTTTTTGCACATCTAAAGCGCAGTATCCTGACTGCGCATTTGAAAAATGAAGTGGAAAGCACCATATGTGATGCACTGGTAACATACGAGCACCACACTTCCAGTTAAACATGTCTACAATATGTTTGGTGCCCCCGGAAAAAATAGTCTAGGAGCGTTTCGTCGAGATAATTTTCCCTCCAGATAACCTGCTGCGGGCGGTGTTTATAATCCTATAATATACGTAGTACGATGTGAGCGTTAAATTACTCCCTTCATTTCGCCTCACGATTATCCGACACCAGATTTTAATTGTAAAAAAATCAAATGTATTGTTTATATAACGACACGTTACAATGTTTGAAGTGTAACTGGAACGCCTTCCTTTCTTAATATAGGAACCTGTAACGGGAACTCATTTCAAAGTTGGGAAGGAACGAGGAACGAGCTTTCGTTCCTAATTTAGAGGAACGTGTAAAACACTCAGCTTAGCTTACATTTGTGAGTGAGATGTAAGTCTGTGCGTCTGGGATATGTCAGGCTTGTGTTCGCTTTCGATCCTGTCAAGCACTGTTGGAAGGGTTATCTTTGGGTTGGGCCTGTTGGTCTGAACGACGTGAACAGGAGTTTTCATGGCCACGATAGTGCTTTAAGCGGTGTTGTTCTTTAATTTGTTAGTGCCGCAGTGAAGAATGAAGTGAGTGATGTTGCGTGGGGCGGCATCAATGAGTTTTCTGATGTCACGGGTTGTAGCGCCGCTTTGAAAGCTGATGTGTGGTGAGTGTTGTCCGGAAAAAAAGTGGTCGTAAATGTACTTAAAGTGGCCATCACCGATCAGAGCTACGTGTGCCAGGGAGAGCAGCGGGGCCTTACCTTGTTCCGTCATCTTCGATCGCGAATTCCAGGGAGCAGTGAAACTTGGAAAATGGTAGAGAACACAAGAAAAAAAAACTGCGAACAAGGTAGCGACGATTTTTGCCAACGGTTCACCACAGAGACTTGCCTTCGTCAGGGCTCTGACGAAGGCTAGTCTCCTTTTTGAAACGTTGACAATCGTGGTCGCTACTTGCTCGCAGTTTTCTTCCCTTATATATATATAGGCTCTAAACTAAACTTCTCGAGGAACCAGAAGAAATATTTGAGAAAATTGTTGAGTCACGATTAAAAGCAACAACAGTGGTTTACTGACGTTTCGACTGGAGGACCAGTCTTCATCTGAGTAACCAGATCTGAGTTACTGAGACGACGAGTGGTCCTCCAGTCCGGTCAAAACAACAGTAAACCACTGTTTTTATTTTTAATCGTGAGTCAACTGTTTTCTCAAATGTATATGCGTGTGTGTGAGTGTGCGTGTGCGTGTGTGCGTCCGTGCGTGCGTGCGTGGGTGCGTGCATATATATGCGTGTGTGTATGTGTGTGCGCGCGTGCGTGTGTGCGTGTGAGTGTGGGTGTGTGCCTGTGCGTGTGCGTGTGTGTGCGTGTGTATGAGTGTAGGTGTGTGTCTGTGCGTGTCTCTGTGCGTGTGCGTCTGTTTGTGTGCGTGTGTGTGTCTGTGCGTGTGTGTGTGTGTCTGTGCGTGTGCGTGTGAGTGTGTGTGCGTATGTGTGTGTGTGCGTGTGCGTGTGCGTGTGCGTGTGTGCGCGTGTGCGTGTGTGTTTGTGTCTGTGCGTGTGTGTGCATGTGCGTGTGTGGGTGCGTGTGTGTGCGTGCGCGTGTGTGTGTGCATGTGCGTGTGCGTGTGGGTGTGCTTGTTTGTGTGCGCGTGCGTGTGCGTGTGTGTGCGTGTGCGTGTGTGTGTG
This sequence comes from Haemaphysalis longicornis, assembly GCF_048455015.1. Classification (NCBI taxonomy): domain Eukaryota; kingdom Metazoa; phylum Arthropoda; class Arachnida; order Ixodida; family Ixodidae; genus Haemaphysalis; species Haemaphysalis longicornis. The sequence goes on from NW_027526243.1 coordinate 106,700, forward strand.
CGTGTGCGTGTGCGTGCGTGTGTGTGCGTGCGTGTGCGCGCGTGTTTGTGTGTGCCTGTGCGTGTGTGTGTTTGTGCGTCTGCGTCTTCGTGTGTGTGTGTGTTTGAGAGAGGGTTATTATTAACTATGAACTTTGCGGGCGAATTGCCTTTTTGTTGTTAGGAGTCACAAGTTTTTTTTACGTAAATTTTGAGAATAGGGAACGTATCCGCTATATTGCATGCACAACAGCTCGATAGTGGTGTGAATTGCGGAATGAAAATGGTTTTTGTTAATATAAGGTTGGGTTGGTACGTAAAATACCCTTTTTTGTTCCTTAAAACCCGCACTAGAAATGCGAAAATTTCAGTGGCAAACTAGGGGCCGGACAATACGCGGGGTTTTCTCTTTAGTGCAGCTTCACCGCAATGCGTATTCTACCGTGAGGCTCCTACGCAGTAGCACTGACTAAGCCTTCCATGGCAGCGATTGCGCAAAACATATAGGGACAAGGAAGAAAAAACAAGGACTAGTGCAACGGCACTGAATTAAATTAAATATTAAATAAGCCCTTCAAAGCGCATGTGAAGTGCATTTACGGCGAATGGATGGCACAAGACCTCTTCCACTCGACGCCGACAGGACGCGTCAGAAGGCCTGATATTACATTATTCTGCAATTGGATTTCCGAGGCATCAAAGGGGCCCCAGGTGAGATGGTGCAAAAAAGCTTCAAGAAATGCTGCATCACAAAAAACATGGATGGAACCTAAGATGACCTTGTTTACAACAGTGCTAGAACTACGGCTCAAGTGATAGCTCTAGCGACCGCAGTGGCAATGAGTGAATTATGACGTTCACACTGAAGTCAGCGTATTCTACATGCTAAACATACGCTTTTTCTGTCTACATGGTATGAGGTGTGTTGCTTGAGCAGTAGATTTGCGGCCCCTTTTACTTTGCCAAATGCGCGGGCAATACACCATCATTCTTTTTCTTTTGCGGCGGGGTGAAAATGGGCGTGAGGATTTTATGAAGAGGAGCGAAAGTAGGGTAATCAATGAAAGCCCTTCCAAAGGACACCGAACTCAGCGGACACAGAATATTGAATTTCGGAGCAAAATTAAAGAAAAAACGCGATGTAACTTCAGTACAAGTGAGGATATTAGAGAAGTGACAAGCGTATTCGAGACAAAAGATGCTTACAACAATCACTCCACGTGTTGAAGCGACGTGAAATCCGCCGTTAAAGTGACGACGCAACCAAGAAGTGGCCAGTTACACGCATGCCGCCGCATTCATTTCGCATAGGTCTGAATTTTCTTTTTTTTGTTTGCAAGGCGAGAACACAGGTTACAATGTTTTGGAAAGAGGCACTGCAGCAGTAAACAGCAAAACTGCGAGAGCGAAAGACACTGAGTTGCAGAATGGTCGCAGAAGTCTCCCTCGCTGCTGAGGCTTTAAAAGCTCTCGCTGTCGGCCAGGCTGTCAGTCACAGCACTGAGTTCCTTCTAGTCAACCCGCGTTCCGTCGAACAAGCTAAAAAGCGTGAAGGCAATCTCTCAGAGCAAAGAGCCAGTGGATTTTTGCCCTCACATTTTGCGTCCTAAAGGCGTACTTCAGCTCCAAATCGCCATGATGTCCACCAGAGTCGCGTTGTTCCAGGTACGTTCTATGGCTTTTGAGTGTATACCGTGGCATTGGTTTTCAGCAAATTATATTACGTTTCTGGCAGTTAAACCGGATAATTAAAAATATATCCTTCTCATAGCTCGAAGAAAGACTACCTGATGTCATCATATGTTTTCTGAAGAAATGCTCATTGAATATGTTTGCTTATATGTTTCCGTGAAACAAAATAATCTTTAGGGCAACTGGCTAACTGCCTTTTCGCGCATTTCGCAGTCGAAGTGGTGAGAACACAGTCTCAATGTTTCTGTTTCAACTATTAAATAATTTTGTTCGCGTGCGCTTCTTACTTCATTACATAAACAATGTGTCTCACCTGAGTGATTCTCGCTCACAAACAAAATTGAATGATAACAAGTAGTAGTAAAAAGAAATGCCAACACCTTCATCCTGCAGTACATATTTTCTGAATGAGAGATAGCGGTCACATCAAAATTAATAAGCGTTCGATAACACTTCATGGTAAAGGACTGCAGAAGGTACTAAAAAACAGGCACCTCACCTAAAATGAATAGAGAAAGGTTTTTCGATTTTTCAAAGTGTACAAACCCCAGCTTAAACCCCATACAGGCGCTGCTGATCTGCATACTACCCGCGGCTTTTGCGGGAGGTCGGTTCGGATTCGGCAGCAGCTTTGGCAGCGGACTGGGAAGTGGCTTCCGAGGCGGCTACACGGGTGGCTTCGGAGGCGGCTACACGGGTGGCTTCGGAGGCGGATACAGCGGTAGATTCGGGGGTGATTTTGGGCCTTCTTTTGGCGCAGCAACAAACAGGTTCGCGCGCCAAGAGCAGTACTACGTAAGTGCTCCATTATGTTTTTCTTGTACAAGTTAGTGCAAAACAAGACGTATTTCACAAGACATTATAGACATTGCATATACTTATAACAACGAACACTTTTAAAGAAATTTAAGTCCCAAGCATGACTTTGTATTACTCAGCTCACGGAAGTATTATCTATTTGATTTAAATTTGCTCCGCCAGCAAAATCTTTAAGCCGCAATTTAGCGAACAGAAGAAATAGCATAATTATTGTAGGGAATATTGCCGCGTACCGTTTCCCATAGCGTTTCTAAAGTCGAACAATCAAAGAGACCGGAACCTTTCACAATATTTAAACGCGCGTTATGTGGGGTAGACATGAACACTTCGAACACGAAGCCGTGAATTAATACTTTCGCTTTCTCCCTCAAAACGATCAACTTTTTACCCTTGAGAGAAAGGGGCTGTTCTGCTAATGTGTTATGCATATATATCTGCGAGAGATATATTTGGAAATTTAGTAACTGCTGCAAATTCCAAACCAGTTACCACAACACCTTTTTCTCGTAGTATACGCACCGCATTTAAACTTTTTTCGTACCCAGCCCCCGCAGCCGTACAGCTTCGGCTACGACAACGTAGACGAGTTCGGCACCAAGACGTACCACAAGGAGCAGGGAGACGTCAGCAACGCCAAGACCGGCTCGTTCGGCTACACGGACGCCAACGGCCTCTTCCGCAGCGTCAACTACGTCGCCGACGCCGGCGGATTCCGCGCCCAGGTCGACACCAACGAACCCGGAACCCTGCCCGGAGCGAGCGCCGACGCCGTCTTCAACTCCAACCCTCGTCCGGCCGGTGGCGGCCGCTACTCGTCTCCGTACACGGCAGCATCCACCTATGGAGGATTCGGTTACAGCCGCCAGGGTCCCTGGGCTGGCTAAACGAAACCACCGACTTATTAGTTCGGAGCTGTAACCTTGAACAAGGGTGGAAAACATTTCCCTTGGTTCTAAAAACAGAAGGACTTCTAGATGTAAGAAACAGTAGTCAAAATAAAAAGATAAAGATATTTTTGATCCTTCGGCTTCTGTTCTCTCCTCGCTACTTACTGCCTTCACTTAAGCGTGCAATACTGTACACAAAACGTAGGTTTTGTGTACTTCATCACAAACGTTGGGGATTGGGTTACAAGAGTTTCCGGGTGCAAGGCTGCTGTCAAAGACAATAAAATATACCTGATGGTATTTATGGGAGCATGTTCACTGTTTTCTTGTTTCAAAATTGTCATGAATAATTAGAAACTCTGTAATCGAACATCAGACACCCACATTTCATCAAAAGAATAAAAACACAGCCCAGTGGCCTACGCGGGAAAAAATTTCAGCACAGGCTTTACCTACAATAAATGCTACGGATAATATAAGCGGAGGCCAATGAGAAAATAATATTACCGAACAGAAAAAACAAAACTCTGGAATGGGAAAGCCGTAGTACACAAACATATTCTCATAAATCTTGCTAGTTGATTTTTTTAAAAGGCCAGTGCAAAATGTGTTATTTGATTCCGAGAGGAATTGTAGAGTTAGACGCCCGAGAGATTGAAATTGTTTTCCGTAGTTGTCATTGACGTATTGTCAGACTCAGTGGGCTTCGTCCGACAAAACAACTGTATTGTCTGATTAGAAATTATGTGAACATATCCTTATAACATTGTAAGAATGTTCCATGTAAGCTACGACGGGCAGAAATATCAAGGCAGGAACAGAAAAGAGTGAGCTACCTGTTGAGTCGGGTTGCGTTGGATAAACATTGGTTTCGATAAATATTGCGTTTTATAAACGTAACCGCTCACACAGCTACAGTCAGCGATATGATCACAGTCGGAGAAGAGTCCCTGTTCTTTGTGCCAATAAATTGAAATGTTGAAAGCAGCCCCCATAATGAAGCAGATAGGTAACTTTTGGTGAGAAAGCCGTAAGTACTGAACGTGTAAACACATAGTAAATATTTTAATGTGTGCGAAGTTGGAGAGTTTTGCAGAGTTTATCCGGACAGCATTAGCATCACTACATGAGAATTCAAAATATAGTTCTTGCTCCAGTTTTAGTACCGTGGAACCCCAATGACACGTCGCCCTGTCTTACAACAACGCGGTTCTTAGGACGGAACACTGGTGTCCCGGCAAAGTTTTTGTAGAAACAATGCATTAACCCCGAAAATACGACGTTCAGGTGCACGTGGTCCGCTTCATACGACGCATCCTGGCTGGGATAAACCGGCGTTTTTCTCATCGTTTACACCGCTTCGCCGCCCCGTCCCGATCTTTCTTTATTCTTAACCTTCGTTTGACGCTGCCGGATGTGCGAAGGCCCGCAGGCAAGCAGACGCAAGCAAGCAGGTGGGTACCGGTCGGCGGGAGTCAACCAACGCGCAAACCGCGAGAAGTCAAAGTCCAGGCAAGTGGCGCGGAGGACCGCCAATTTGAAGCTACCATCGAACCGACGCACGCAAAAACACATACGACACAGCCAAACACCCGCTTTCTTCGCTTAGTCCATTCAAGTTACTCTCTTTCGCGACGCGCTCTCGCCCCCTCTCTCTGTTCCGCTTATCAGTCTCTTTCAAACCCACGCTGTCGCTCCGCTCCAGTCTGCTAGTCGGCCGTCTCGTACTATTATTCGTTTCACTTGGTCTTGGCAGTTACAACTCTCGCCTTTTCCACTCTCTATTTGCTCTACCATATTGGCCTTATCTCGCTAGCGCGAGGCGTTGGGCCGGCGGCCTAGCGTAGACGCCGTGGAGGGGAGGGGCGGGCCCCACATAGGCGTTTTATTTTTAGAAACTTGAGATTTCAGTTAGGGGTTTGCAAATCACGCGAGAATGCGCTAAATATAGTACTTTAAATAAGTTCTTAGCCCACCGGTCATGTAAGGCCTTTTATTAGGGCGACATTTACCCCCACCCCGATCGTACGACCCCCGGGGTTACACGACGCTTCGGCGCGGTCCCTTGAAAGTCGTATTATCGGGGTTCCACTGTTTGCTCTACAGGCAGGCTACTCCATGTGAGCTAGCGGCTGTCGCATGGAATTTCTCGTTATTGTAACTTTACTTAGAACGTTTCGTGCTAACGCATGTATACATCGTAACACTTGATGTTAGTTATCAAAGCAGCGTGCGCAAGTGAAGAACCTCGCTACTGGTAAGATTAAACGAACGTGCCTTTCCGTCAGATTTTTGTCTTCAACTCTTCATTCCATTCTTCGACGTTTTGTGGGCCAAAAATGTCGTTCTTTTCCTCCTCAGCCAGTCTGACAGGACAAATAAATGTCAGATTTCAAATACGCGAAGGACCACAAACACTCCTAAGAGCAGTAGACAGGTATGCACTCCCCCACACAGGCTCCGCCCTGACGTGACGCTGGATAGATCCACAACAGTTCCAAATATACTGTAAAATGTTTCCTGCAACACAAGGAGGAATATGTGAACAGTCGTCAGCTTTACCTGAGTAAAAAAAATGACCGAGTGTTTATTACGTAAACAACTTTGCAATTCTTAGGTGATCTCGCATTTCTTACCTAGCTTAGTATAGCCTGACACCATGCTTCGGTTTGAACATCATGGTCGCTGTCAATCAAAGCTGTGCCAATCAAAGGTGTGTGAGTTTCCCATTAAATACTGTTGCTTGTAGCATTGGAGTATGCCGGGCCATGCCATTATGTTTGTTTTCTTGGCGCACAGCAGGGAACAAAATGCTGACTTGATTCGAGCATCGAACAACACCCGAAACTCCTGTTGGCTGTGTAAAACTGCCCATGCTCCGTGTTTTCTGGTCGACCAAAGAGCTTCCCAAGATCATGCAGATTTCTCGCGTTCCTAATGAAAACTACAAGGCGCAACTACAAGCCGCACACATAAAATAAATGCGCTCAAGCTCAAGCCGCCCAAAGAGCTGTATTATCGTTTAGCTTTAAATCAGGTAGTCTGTACTGGACTGAATAAATGCAGCGTATGCGTCGGATACACCCTTTCTTAATGCTTGAAACCAGCATAGCTTGACTCCTTATAGTTCATTCTCCAGATCACACGTGCGCACGAAAATTCTAAACGCAGCAAGATTTTGCTTAACTTTCACAGAACATGACTACCTGTGAGAGCATGGTCAGACGCCGCCGTCATCGAGTTATGACAGCACTGAACCGAACTCGGTTATTTCGAACTTACAGTTATTTGCCAGAGGCGCCCGGCTTCTGGCACGCCACTGCGTGTATGAAACGCTGGAAAATGCCTGCTAATTTGATCCCTTCCCTGTTCACAGCGGTTAAATCAAACTACAAGTACCTGGCTTACACCGCCCGCGCTGATTCGAACTCCCGTTACTTCGATAGAATTGAAGGTCTCCTGCTAGTTCGAGTTAACAAAATCTGACTGAAACAACATTGCAAAGACTTTCTCTAGTTTATACAGGAATGCGACCTAGACCTAGTGGGTTTGCCTGGCCCCAAAATTTACAAAATAGAACACGGCTTCAGTCAGACCAATGCCCTTTACTTATCAAGCATTGGAAACTTGACAGAGAATATCGTAAGTATTTCAGAACACCAAGGGAGAACCAATTATAATACACTCATCGTTGGGACGGTAGCAAAATGTTAGCCAAATAAATGATATTATTGTGGATGCCACACTAATCATATGTATACGTTGATTTACACCACTCATCACGTGGAACTATCGTCATGTAATATAATGCCTCCAAAAGGTGCCCCTGCGTTCATTACGTCCTGTATTACGTACGCTGATTTGCACCACGCAGAATCCTGATTTTCTTCCTCATCAAAAGCTCACCGCGGTTTGATGTGGAAGAAATCATGCTGATCAGCACTGGCGAACGTGCGGCCGCCTAACCGCTCGGCATCCCCACCTACAATGGCACAATTTAATAGGTTGGCGGTTAGCGTACGTTTTGAAATGTTTTAAAAATGAGGTGTAGTTGTAAGAGCAAGGGAATGGTGATGGTGGTCCCGGGCATTTTATATGGATTAGCGAAAATTAGAAAGAATCTTCACGTGTAAGCGTACAGTCATAAACACATGAAACGCGAACACGATAATATGAAACTGAACATACAAATAACGCAATTTATTTCCACGCGACTAGAAATTACGAGGGGCGTACTTACAAACACAAAGTTGGGAAATGTGACCTCCCAGATATACCAATAGCGCGCCATTATTGGATCTCCCCGAACAGTATTTTGCAATTTTGCCTGTTCTGGCTCATTTTTCCGTGTTCCCATATTATTTGTCCATCACTGTACGTTGTCACTTATGGAGCCTCATTTCTCCAGATCCCAATCGTAAATGGAGATAGCGGTGGCATAAATGGAATTTTTTCTCTGGAAAAGGAGAGGCTGGGCTCGCACATTGCAGTTAAAATGGGGTTAATTGGACAGAAGTTCAGGCGGAAAGCTCATCCGCCAAAAGCTCACCAGACATAATCTCATTCATTATCCAGAAAGCCGTTGCGAAGCAGCCAGTGCTAGTTTCCAGAAAGTATTTCGCGCTTTTCTCCAGGTCAGTAAACTTACACCAGAAAGTGTTGATGTAAAAAAAATGCAGCGTTATTCTTGGTTTCTCTTGCCTCCTAAAAATTAATGTATGTAATTGTCATCTTTGGGTCAATAAAATAAATAAAAGGTGATTTTCCACACACTCGTCCTTTTGTTATACGCATGCATGGCCACACATCATCATCACGTACACACACACACACATGTGTATGTGTGTGTGCGTCCGTGCGTGCTTGCGTGCGCGTGCTTGTGCATGCGCGTGTGTGTCTGCGCAAGCGCGCATGCGGGCGTGTGTGTATGCAGGTGTGCGTGCGTGCGTGCATTTGTACGTGTGTGCGTGTGCGCACGTGTGTGTGTGTGCGTGTGCGGGTATGCGTGCGTGCGTGTGTGTGCGTGCGTCCATGACTTCATGCACGTGTGCGCGTGCGTGTATGTGAGTGTGTGCGTGCGTGTCTGAGTGTGTGTGTGCGTGCGTGCGTGTGCGCGTGTGTGTGTGAGTGTGTGTGAGTGTGCGCGTGCGTGCGCGCGCGCGTGTGTGTGTGCGTGCGTCTGTGCGCGTGTGTGTGCGTGCGCGTGTGCGCGGGCTCGCATGCGCGCATGTGTGTATGCGTGTGCACGTGCGTGTGCCTGCGCGTGTGTGTCTGCATGCGCGCATGCGCGTGTGTGTTTATATGCGTGTATGCGTGCGTGTGTGCGTGTGCGTGCGTGTGTGAGTGGGCGTGTGCGTGTGCGTGTGTGCGTGCATGCGTGTATGTGTGTGTGCGTGCGTGCATGTGTGAGTGTGTGCGTGTTTATGTGTGCCTGTGTGCGTGTTTTTGTGTGCGTGCGTGCGTGTGTGCGGGTGCGTGCCTGCGTGCGTGTGCATGTGCGCGTGCGCGTACGCGTGCGCCTGTGTGTTTGTGCGTGCGTTTGTGTGTGCGTGTGTGCGTGCGCATGCATGCGTGCATGTGTGTGTGAGTGTGCGTGTACGTGTGTGTGAGTGTGCGCGTGTCTGCGTGTCTGTGCGTGTGCGTGTGTGCGTGTGTCTGTGTGTACGTGTGTGCGTGCGTGTGTGTGTTCCCGTGCACGCATGCACGTGTGTGTATTTATGCGTGCGTGCGTGCGTCTCTGTGCGTGTGCGTGTGGTGCGCGCGTGCTTCCGTGTGTGTGCATGTGTGTACGTGTGCGTGCGTACGTGCATGTGCGTGTGCGTGTGCGTGGGTGTGTGTGCGTGCTTGCATGCGTGCGTGCGTATGCGCGTGCGTGTATGCGTGCGTGCGCCTGTGCGCGTGTGAGTGCATGTGTGTGTGTGTGTGTGCGTGTGCGTGTGCGCGTGCTAGTGCATGCGTGCATGTGTGTGTGCGCGTGTGTGTGTGCGTGTGTGTGTGTAGAGAGAGAGAAGAGAGAGGGGAAAGCACCGAATGGATTTCTCACCGTGTCCCTGATACCTCCGGGACAACCTATGACGCACATGAACCCTTCCTCAGGTTTTCAAAGAATTTATTATGTGAAATGTGCGCAAAATAAACTCTTTCATTAATGTCTCACCAAATATTATATTATTGTTCAATACCAACTTGGTCTGCAGATATTAGGTGCAAGTGTACTGGCAGACTTTCTGTAAAAAGTACATGCTTAATTTCCAATTTCTTTAGCTTTAGAACAGCGTGTTTTACTTTATGATCACATAATTGATCACTGTTTTTTTGCGTTTTTGTGGCATTGTATTTAAGTTTACGTTTATTCTAACGTTTTATTCCAAGCCAATTAGGAAACTAAGGCGAGCGCACGGTATAATGGCGCCCATTATACCGCGTACCACGACGTTAAATGCAACCCTACTGAATTTTCAAGAAAATTTGCCGAGAAAGACCACAGCCACAATTTACGGCATATCACGTACAAGAAAGATAAGCTTCGCACCAACTACGGTGCACAAAAGTTGACATACCAAATTCCAGATATCCTAAATGAACACCCTACTGTATTCGCATTAATTCAGGAAAGCCCCTCGATTCATGTATTTAAAAAAAAGATTCATGCCTACCATTTACAAATCCAAAACTAAATCCACATGTGCTTATGTTCAGTGTCCAATGGCATAACAATTGTATTTCTCAATTGCGATGTATCTTCTTTTTTTTTTATTCTGTTTTTTTTTATCTTCCTTACCCAATGAATGTTCATGTATGACTGGTGATTTATGCGTGTGTAATCGGGTGAATCGGCGCTTTGTCAGGCCTTCTGTGCCTTTACGCCGGTCCCCCCAGGCAACTTGTATCTTTCTTGTTGTCTGAAATAAATTTCTATTCTATTCTATTCTATTCCATGACGACACAAACAGCCTTGATGTGAGCTTCATAGACGCTAGCAACAGCTTCCACTCTAGAGTATATAGTAAGAACCTTTATGACCCCTGCAGCGCCTGAGTTATGCCGCACGTGTAAAAGTTAGCAATGAGTGTACGCGTATGCTCTTTATGCTCTGATCAGCCAAATAACGCAAAAATTGTTACTTTGTCGCGACGTTCGCGCGGACGGATCTGCATCATGGCCTAATAGATAATAGTAGTAATACCTTACAAACCTAGCCATGGCTACCTGGTGCAATAACAAAACGAAGAGACACTGAAGCGATTTATAACCATTGTGGATTATGAGCACAAATTCTAGTCTGGAGTATCTAGGTGATGTTTCGACCACTCTTGGTGCATTTAGCGACTTTATTCAGTAGAAAAATCAATTCGAAAACACTGTCCTCCTCTATGCATCCTCCTTGCCGGTTTCCTAATACGTTTTGTAAGACGTCAAAATAAGTCAGCTTTGCCTGACAGCGCTATATACTGCACGGCTCGCCGACCCTCCGACAGAATCAGTAGGCCCAGCGTTTACTCGTCCTGCCACCGGCGACTCCTCGCAGTTCGTTCGCTCACTTCAAACTAATCCATGACGCGTTTGTGCCTGGAAGAATCAGCCATAGCTAGTAATTTTGCAGAATGTATCACACTCGAAGTACTAGTCGCTCCACACAAGCCCAAAAGCGACGCTTCGCTGACTAGAACGCTTCACAGCACCATTACATTGGCATAAAATATGAAATAAACGTGTTCAACAAAGTTCCGCTGACATCCCTCAGCGCTTAAGCGAACGGGACACAGTCCCTGAAATACTTATGTTCGGCTAAAAAAAATGGTCTCTTAAGCATTTCGAGTGCCTTTCCTAAGCTCTTATCCTAAAGATACAGAACCAGCTATGATTGATCTCACAGAAGCTACGCAATGCTTGCAGCGTTTGAAGCACAAGGAAATGTAAATACGATACAGCTCACAAGAACTTTAAAAAAGTGTAATCTTTCGTTGAAGATGCAAAACCCATGCAATAGGGGTTTCTTTCTCCCCAAGAAAACTTAGCACGAAGCTGCAGAAACGCACATGAAAACGCTGGCGAAAAAAATTCCCCCGCACCTCCCCGAAGGGAATCGTGCAGAAATGCCAATGCATTGGGTGCACCGATGAGTGTGTTGCGAGTAATGGCGTAATTATTGACGAGAGTGTGAACGTAATCATTTATTAATCAGCTCAGCACCTGTTTGTGTTATCGTTGTACCTGACGGCCACAATCACTGCCTTGTGATCGCTAAAGTGCACGGTCAAAGGGTCTTTGAGAAGCATACGCGCGTCACAGTTTCGCGTAAAGACCAGATCAATGCAACTCCCGTGAATGATAGTGGGGCACGTGTCGAAGCCGGCAGAGAGACAATGCATAGAGTGCCTGGTCTGCATGTACTCGACCAGCCACTCGCCACTCTTTTTGCGCACGTCAACGTTGAAGTCGCCAACCAAGACTATGGGGTCAAAGGGTTTGGAGCGCACGCGCACACTTTCCATAGCCGCGTCCAGCTGCGCGGCAACGGCGTCTCGAGCGAGGTTGGGCGCGAGGTACACGGTCACCACAAAGACTCCGTCTCCGGTGTAGGCAAGGGTGTACAAGTCCTTGTACGGAGACGTGTCTCGAACGGGAGACGTGGCAATGGCGTGCGATATCAAGTTCCCATACACGTTAGACACGAGACTAACACCGCAGTACTCGCCGTCCTTGCCGCTTCGAGCAAACTAGTACAGCTCGCTTCAAGCGCATGCGTTCGGCATTGAGCGCGGAGATATAACACCTGCGGGCGCACGCCGACGGAGCACGACAACCCCCGACTAAGAAATGCATTGGCATTTACGACGACGACGACGACGAAGTCAGAACTACGAGGTGCGCGCTCACGTGCGCTCGCGCTGGAGGAATGCAGGCGCACGCCGCTCGATGGACGCAAGACAACCCCCGACTAATAAATGCATTCGCATTTAAAAGGCAAACGGTGGCTTATGCTAGTGGCTTGTCAGGCTTACCTTAGCATAGTGATTAAAGAAGATGCAGCAACGTGCATTCACAACAACTCAACCTGTTACGTAAATAAAAGTGTGTAGGTTAATAGGGAACATTTTTTTAAATATGATATTGTGTGTCAACTCAATTTTAAATAGATTTTGTTACCACTCGCGCCAGATGCCGGAAAGAGCAAAAGTTAGGCTTTCACGTGTTCATGATGCAATCATACGGCCGAGATTTGCCCCAGTCTCCTCTCTTTAAACGTTTTGTCACGAAGCCAGAACTGATACTGGCACCAACGTTGGTCCACCTAACTTAACGTAATCGTCAGAAGACTAACGTCAATCTCTCATAAATGAATGAATGCTTGTATTACACGTAGAAATGAACTAAAATATGCTTTAATAAACAACACCCAATATATACTTCATAAATATAAGAAATATAATATTATTTTTGAAATTTTTCGCAGCGCTGTCAAGTCCTAAGCTTTGTGTGGCAAACAACGAATGGGCTCGTGCGGCCAACTCTAAACATCGCCCTAAAAATAGTCAAGCATGTCATCCGAGGGAATAGTAACATAAAAATCATCGGCATGGCTCTGCACAGAATAGGGAGAGCCGATCACGCCATCGTCAAAAATGCTTTGACCGATTGGTCTTCATTGCCAAACACCAAATCAGGGGACAGCAAGCAGGAGAGAACAGGAAACTATAAGACCTATACAAGCACTGATTATGAGCTGATTTCGTAAAGGGTGACGTACCATAAATTTATTGACACTCACGTAAACCATACACCATCGTCAGGACACCGTATAAAGCAAATCTCAACCCCGCAATTTGCATGGCCACTGAAAAGGCCCTCAAAGTTTGAGTTCATAACACCTTTGAAGAATTCAGAGACGCCACTCTCCTAGCACAAAGATAGCGGCTGGGAAAACTGGAATCGGGACGAGTAATCGTGTCAAAGATAGGCGCCTCTCTGGGAAACAAAAACGACTGGACGCCATGTTGGACATGTCGCCCATCCAGTTATTCCCCATAAATACTCCCCGTGTCAAAAACGATCGATCTCAACAGACACAAGGAGCCGCAAGAAGCCAGGATCAAATTCCGTTGGAAAAGGCACCAACACCCTTAAAACACAGCATACACTGACCCCGGGATGCAAAAGGCACAAATCATGGGTCGTAGTGGATAACCCTGCCAATATTTTTGTCTGCATAGTCTCCCGACGCAGCAACGGAAAAAGTGGACATTGAAGCCATCCTCTTTGAAACTATCAAATGCAAGCATAAACATCGTTAGAGACTCTCAAATATCAATTGAACTTTTGTCGGCCGGCAGAATACTAAACGCTCCACAAATATTCCCCCATTCACATTGAAGAAAATTCCATTACATGGACATCCATACACGACAGGGTGGGATACAACGAAACAGCCCACCAAGAAGCACGTGTTCCGTTCGACCATGAATGCACACTGCAATACGAACTGGGAACGTGGTAGAATTCAACCCCGACCTGCCATCCTATTGTTCAAATGACTAGGAACCACAGACGCCGCTCTAATCTTATTCGGCGGATACAGGGTTCCGTTTTGTTTTCGATACGGCTACACCACGTACCGCTGCACACTATTTCGGCACAAAACAGAAGCTTGCATGCAGTGCTGGCAGCGAAGCCACAGACATGACGTCTGCCCTAACCCAACGGCCAGATGCCCCACGTACGACATCACCAACCCCAGTTAGGGACACCCGTTCAAGCCTACGTGCGTTGTGTGAGGAGGAGCCCACTTCACAGGGTCTGCAGAGTGCCCGCAGCGCTTCAAGCCATGTCGCCTCCTGCCACCACCAGAAACAACGACGGACGGGAAAGAAAAAGAAGACGCCCGCTGAACGGTCAAAGCCAGTAAGATTGCCCCGCCCTTCCAGGCCGCGGACCCCCAGGACACAGAACCCGGAAAAAAGAAAAGCCCCGTCGAAATCGCTCTCCAAACACAAGGCACGATCTCCATCGGCCGGCCGCTCCAAACCCAACACCAAAAGGAGGGCCAACTCTCCGTCTACACCACAGAAGACGGCCGAAAACAAATATTCGGTAAGCTTCGATGGTGGGGCTCGCACCCCAACACCTCTTCCAAGCCCCCTCTAAACTTCCATTAACAGCTAATTGACGAGCTAACATAAGAGCAGAAATGGCAGTTCTTAGGAAACAAAATAATTGCCTGAAACAGAAACTCCTCAGGGTCCGCCACAAACACGCAGCAATCTCGCAGCCAAATTCCGCCGATAAAAAACCTGCCTCCCCCGCACTCAAAAAACGAGCGATTGCGGCAGCCTCCGTACAAATCCTCAACCACGTCGAAGAGTACCCGCAGCAACAGGAAGTTGACCATGAAATATTCGCTCTTGGGAGAAGCAACGCTGAACTGCACGATCACATCACCACCATGCAGAATAGCATAGAATCATTCCCATCCGAAGTGAACTTGTAAAGAAAGAAACTCTACAGCTTCATGCAAGATATAATGAATAGGCTCGGTATAGCTCCCAACCTAAAGCCCCGACCCGAAACACACAATGGCTCGCAGTAACAATAAAAACAACAACACTATTAAGGTCTGGCAGTGGAATTGCGGAGGGTACGAACGCAAAAAGCATAATTTACACATGTACCTGCAAAGCCTAGACTCTTCACAGAAATTACAGCCCTAGAGGAGACAAACGCCATTGCCAATTTGCCCGGTAACAGGGCCTTATAAAGTGCGACGGACATGAAAACAGTGGTCCTCGTACAGAGTCATATACCGGCCTACAGGGGTCACTTCGACAGCGTTCCTATCCCCCACGACTTGATTACTGCCCTCCCATGCAAAAGGGGAGCAGAAACACTATATTCTAAACGTCTATAGTGCCCCTAAATCTAAGACAGGCCGATTCAACCACCTATTCTCGCTCGCGAGGAAGGAGGTGGGCCCACACGCACTGCCCATAGTTGGAGATTTTAATGCTCCTCACACGGCGTGGGGATACAAAACATGTGAGCCAAAGGGAGGAGACTTCTCGGAACGAATACAAAAACATCATTTTAAGCTAGAGAATGGCATTCACACCCCTACAAAAATCTGAAACAGCGCACAACGCGACACCACCCCGGATCTCACTCTCTCACTGCACACCAACAGGGTAACATGGGGAGTCACCCAACAAACACTAGGCAGCGACCACCTCATCATCAAGATAGTGATTATACCCAAACACAAAATCACTCAAACCCTCAGACAAAAAACTATGGTTGACTGGGATTAGTTCGGAACGATCCGAAAATGCAACAGCAACAATGCGGATGAGTGCGTAAGCCCGGAATACACTGGGCATATAAACGAACGGACACAACAGCTACTTCTGGCATTAAAGCAGTCACCAAAAACCTAGATCTCCGAATCCCTTCCGATATCACAGACTCCCGTCCCGATCTCCTTAGAGGGGTGTACCGAGGAATCGAAAAACGGTGGGGAAGAAATAAGAGCAATCGCAAACTGCGGCTAAAACTGTCCCGACTGCAGACAGAGATTGATTCGCCAGCGGTCTCTCTCTCGCACACCCAATGGGACCAGATCTGCGACCAGACGCAAGAAAACTTTGGAATGAAGAACACGTCGCAGATAATTAGACACCTCCTCGACCCTGATCACAACAAGACAGAACAGAGAAACCGCCTAACCAAAATCATCGACGCATACTCAGGCTCTGACGACGAACTCATAGCAGAAATTAGAGACATGTACCTCCCGACAGGACCCGAGATCGAACTACCCCTGTACATGGGTCACCCCAACAGCGATATGCACAGGGACATAACTAAAGCAGGGGTCCGATTTGCGATTCGCAAACTTACGTCAAATTCGTCCCCAGGTCCTGACCACATTTCTAACCGGGTGCTACGAAACTTGGACGATTTCTCAATCACAGCAATCACTACTTTTCTCAACACACGCTCGATAACGGGGCGAATCCCGGAATCGTGGAAGCATGCCAAGGTAATTCTAATCCCCAAGCCAAACAAACCACTCATAATCGAACACCACCGTTCCATTTCCCTCACGTCATGCTTAGCAAAGCTCATAGAACACGTAATCCTAGCCCGGCTCACAACACAAATGAGCATATGGAACAATTCCCCCCCACAATGATTGGCTTCACACCTGGTCTCTCAACTCAAGATATATTCATACAGCTATCAGAACAAATTATCAAACCACCCATCGGCCTAGACACATCAGTGATACTGGCTCTGGACCTGACAAAAGCATTTGACAACGTCTCACACGAGGCCATAATGTCGGGTCTGGGACAGGTCAATACGGGTGAGCGAGCCTACAAATTAAATTATGGACTTTGTCAAACCGGACAGCCGTCATACATTTAGACAGCCTTGCCTCAGTCACATTGCCGCTAAGCAGTTGTGGTACTCCGCAAGTAGCCGTCCTGTCACCACTACTCCTTTTTTAACTTTGCAACCATAGACATCCCGAAGAAATTACCACGGATCCCCCCCCCCCTCACCAAAGCCTCTACGCAAACGATATCGCCCTCTGGATGAACGGCGGGAGTGATGGGCGCATTAAAGACACACTGCAAAGAGGCATAGAATTGGTGGGTGAGGAAGCCAGGAGAGCGGGTGTGGCCTGCTCTCCGGCCCAGTTTGAGCTACTTGTCATTCCCCCAAATCAGAAAAAAAGGCTCCAATCCAGCGTAAAACTCCACATTGAAGGTAGACAGATCCCAGAGGTCCCAGCTCTCAAAGTCCTGGGGCTGCACATACAATCCACTCGACTAAATCACAAATTTCTCCAAACACTAGAACGGCACATAAACTAAACCATTGGTCTGCTCAAGTGGGTCGCCCATTAAAACTCAGGTTTGACCGAGCAGGACAGGGTTTGCCTAATCCAAGCCTTCGTCGTGAGCAGAATACTTTACTCGATTCCATACCTTAAACTAACAGCTGCCGAAACCAACAAAATTGATGTCCTCATTAGACGCGCCTACAAGGCAGCACTACGTCTTCCCCCCGGCACATCCACTGCCAAACTGGAAGGGGTAGGCCATCACAGCAAGGCCAGCGAACTAGTTGAAGCCCACCTAATAGGACAATACCTACGCCTTCCTCTGACACCCTCAGGGAGACACATACTCAGCAAACTAGGAATAGGATGCCACGCACTATATCACCACACGAAAATAGTTCCCCCTAGTACTCACTCTCATATTGTAGCCACGCCGCTTCCCCGCAACATGCACCCCACGTACCATTCCGAGCGCAGGAAACAACAAGCCCGCGCCCTGCACAAGAAGTATAAAATTATCCGCAGGCCGTGTACGTCGATGCAGCAGAGCACATACACAAGGAGGCTTGCACTGCAATCGCCGTTCAAAATTACCCCAACACCAGCATGCTCGATTGTATAACAGTACGGACGCCCATCCCAGAACTGGTCGAAGAGGCAGCAATAGCGCTCGCCCTTTCACTCACCACCACACGCGCAACAATCATTACAGATTCTAAAACTGCTCTCCAAAATTTTGCCGCTGGACGCATATCCCCAACGGCGCTCAAAATTTTGCTCAGAAACCCACCGCAATCCCCAGTAGAACTGATATGGGCACTGCGCATTCTGGGCTCGAAGAAAACGAGGCAGCCCATGGCCTAGCCCGAGGATTTACTATTCGTGCTTGGCCGAACCCGTATCCTTACCGCGGAGCCCGGTCCGCGTGGGACCGTCTGATCAGTTTTCAAGATATCACCACGTACTACCTCCTCCCCCGCCGGATCTATCCTCGGGCGGACAAATCCTTCACATGAGAGCAAAGCCGCGTCTGGCGCCAACTAAAGACGGGAGTCTTTCGCAAGCCGGCCACCATGACCCGTATTTAGCCGAACCTTTATCCAATCTCGGCGTGCCCCTTATGTGGCGCCCATGCCAACTTGGCCCACATCATGTGGGCAAGCCCCCAGGAACCTTTCCCGGAAATCCCCTCTGAGGAGAGGTGCGAGGCCTCGGTTCGCTGCCACGACCCGAACCTACAGGTCCGCCTGGTAAAGAGGGCGGAAGAGGTCGCCACAAGGTACCAGCTTACGGCCATCACGGGAGCACCAACCTAAATCAAGGAGAAGACGTTCAGGAGGGGCCGGGCCTTCAGCCCGTTGCCTGCCACCACCATTCGGAATTCGATTCTTTTCGAGGCACTTCCTCAAAAAAAGTTTATTTTTTTCTGTCTCTCTCTTTAACCCACGGCTGGGAAAACTATCTTTGCTCGTGCCACAAGGGGGTCTCAACGCCAAAGATTATCAAACCCTACCGAGAATACAATAACACATGACGATGGGTGGCAAACATCAGACATTAAAAAGCGTGCTTATGTCAGGGAACCAACTGCCTCATCCACGCAACGTATCCTTGTCCAAGAGTATGCTCATGGAAGAACAGCTCAAACATTCCAAATTCCACGTCTGTCCAGACATGAGGGGAAGCTTTGTCCAGCTTGTTACCTTTAAGGGGTACTGACACAAAATATTGCTGGCGAGATAACTTCTGAGATAGATTAGTGTGAACACACATACACCATCTGCAAAATATCAGCGGCGAATACAGCCTAGAACATATTTAAAATCAATGTTAAAGTGAGCGAAATGCAACCGATCAGCCAGCATAGGATCTCCCGCAATTGACATCCCCTGGATATTTTGTAAATAAACAACATCAAAACACGTCACGCGTTTGTGTTTGCCGCGTCCGCACTACCGGCGTTGTTCGCCGGCTCGCCGCTCCAGTCGGAGGGCGGGGCTTCTGCTCTCAAGAGCGAACGACCCGAACGTTGGCGGCGGAGGCGCCGTGATTTCGTCGGCTCTTCGGGCAGCTGGCCGCGACCAAAGTTCTACAGCGACTCCAGGCACTCTATTTTTATTACTTTTTATTTACATTGGACGCGAAAACCCGACAGAGACACGAAAACCCACTGAGCGAGCCGCACGGTCGCTGTGCAGGCAGCGGCCACGGCCGCGAAGTGGCGCAGGCCGGCGCGGTAGCTCGAGTGATAGCTTGTTACTGCTGCACGAAATTTGACCCAAGTTCCAACCATGGCAGCTTATATGAGAAAGGAGGTAATGATGCGATGGCAGGTTGATTAAAAATTGTCGTCTGCACCGCTTACGAGAGCGGCGACCGAATATGCACCGCAGTGCTCAGCCGAACACATCTGTAGGCGGACTTGTAGGCAGACCGGCCTTGTTCTCCGAGGTCTCGTCTTGCAACCCACTGTCTCGAGCGTCGCGCGTCGTTCTCTAGCCGCGGTAGCATTTGCAATCGCAGCGCCTGCGTCCAGCGCTGCGAATCAGGCGCTGCAAGGGGAGACCGAGGGATGATTTTATTTGATACTAGCGCGTTTGTAATAATTTGAGGATATGAATCTTGTGGCACAATTTTGGACGGATTCAAGAATATTGTCTTGCATATCTGAGGAGGGCTCCAAATGCGGATGCTTATTCTATTTTAGTCCGAACAAAAGTTTGAAAGGACATTTTGCGAAGGATTGCCGGTGATAACGACAATGGCCTTCTGAAACATCCAAGAATTTTTGAGACATCGGCAGCTGGTTTTGTAATATGCTCGGTCGAGGTTAGCCTGCCTGTAATTACAACGCAAGGCATCGTTATGAACCTATTTGCGATCACTTTGGGGAGTTTAAGGAGTACGGATAGATGAGTATAATGTATTTTCGAGAGACACGCATGAACTTGCAATTAGAAATGTTCGGCCAGATCATTCAATAAGCGCACCAGCTACCAATTGCGTGTAAGGCTTGCTGTAGTACTAGTTGATCTTCCTTAGTTCATATACGACGGCAGATCACGCGATCATCTGCAAAAAGACGAAGCGTTGACGAAATGCCGGAAGGAAGGTCTTTTACGTAGAATAGAAAGAGGAACAGACCCAGAACAGAGGTCTGTGGGACGTCAGATATAACTGGAGAGCATATTCCAATACTACTTAGTATCGGAATGTGCGCCACCGATAATAAATTTCGGCCGGTGATTTACAAAGGACTTAATCAATGACAAGGTCAGCGGATCGAGGATGTGAGAGGCAAGAAACCTTGGCGTTAAGTCGTTGGTAAGGGCAGAGATCGAAGGCCTTTGAAAAGTCGAGAAAATAACATCACTCGGAAATGGCAAATCAAGGTTCAGATGAACATCAGTCGTAAATCCAAAAAGTTGTGTCTCACGTGAAAGCGCCCAACGAAAACCATGCTGCTTATGAAAAAAGAAAGAGTGATCATCGAGGTGGTGAGCGACATGAGAATATATTTTCCTGAAGTTTGCAAGGGATTCAGGCTAGTGAAATGGGGCGATAATTAAATGGGCCAGATTGATTGCCAGACTGAAAAACCGGCACTACCTTCCCAGGTTTCCAGTCATCTGCAATTGAACCTTCCGAAATCGACTAGCTGAAAATTATCTGCAAATTTTGACTTAATATGCTATTAGTAGCCTCTAGGACTTTGGCAGGAATGTTGACAGGGAAGCTGTATATACTTAATTTCTTGATCAGATTGCTCACGCCTTTTGAAATAATGTCAGTGGGTGGCTTTTGTGAAAAATTAGATCTCTGTAAGACTGGAATACTATGAAGTGGTTCAGAACTGAAAACTGAAGCGAAGTGTGCATTTATAACGTCTGTCCGCTGCAAGAGAGGAGCGTGTGAACCAGCGGAGTTGATTAATGATATGGTGTGTGAGTTATTTTTGGGTTGAGAAGTTTCCAAAATTTCTTGGGATTTGTACGGGCAATGCTAAGCAAGTTATTACGGAAAAAAGTCTTTTTGGTGCGCTTCAGTAGGTGAGTGTATTGACGAAGTCATACGAAATATCTGTCCCATTTGGATATTGACGCGCCATAAAATGAATAATCTTAGGACTAGCACTTTGGGACACTTAACGAGACACGTGGACAAGAGAATAAACTAGACTACAAGACATTACTGTTGAAATAAAGAAAAATAAATGGTTTTGGGCTGGCCATGTAGTGAGATGAACCGACAACCGGGGTACAGTTAATGTAACAGAGTGGATACCAAGAGAAGAAGGGGAAGGCCATTAACCCGATGGAGGGGTGAAATAGAGAAACTCTGGGGTAAACTGTGGACTCGAGCAGCTCAGGACAGGAGCGTTTGGCAGGTCAATGTGAGAGGCCTTCGTCTTGCAGTGAACCTGAGTAGCCTGTGAAGATGACAATTATGATGATGATGATAGTTAGCTTAAGATATTAGAATACAAACGGCTCTGAGAATCGCCTTGAACGCGAATAAGGGGGATGTGTTTATCAGTAATAGTTCATATTTTCCGCTTAAACAATAACCAGTTTTGTTCAACTGTTCGGGTAGGGTGTACAGGGTGAAGAAGACCAACATGTACTAAAGTACGAGTTAAACGAAGTACGAGTTAAACGTTGGGAAGTCGGCATTGTTAATGTCCGGTATTAATTTTTCCGAACGTCTTCGCGAAGGTAAGGCAATTGACAGTGAAAACAATGCGACATTATGGTCACTCGAAACGGGAATGCACGACAGTGACAAAATTAGACCTGGGTTCAAGGCAAAAACAAGGTCGAGTGTGTTTGTAGAACGAATTGGTATTCTCACTGATTGCGATAAATTAAAAAGAAGACAGCGTTCATTGAAATACTTAGATTGTCGTGAAGTAGCACACACGTCCCAGTCACTGTCGGGTTAATTGAAGTCCCCGGAGAGCAAGAAGTTAGCGCGAGAAAGCGGAATGGGTACATATTTGTCCTGTTAGACCTGTGTATATCTTTATATGTATCCTCTCCTCCTCTCTATCTTCCCTTTCCAGTACAACTGTGTTCCACATTCCCCACATACACCCCCACACCAGCAGGCGTTCCGGTGTCCACCTTTGGGTGAGACAAACTACACCTGCTGGTGTTATTTCCTTTCCTCGTTAACAATGAATTCATTAATTCATTTATTCATTAAAAAACAACAGATTGAAGATCATCTATGAAACAGTGGTCGCAGTTTGGTGCGAGGTAATAGGCTACGAGAATTTGTTTGCAGGTGCGAAGGATTATTACTACGCAAATAATTTCGAACTTCGTACTGTGATTTAGAAAATGGGAGGGTAGGTTGTCTTTCACGTAAAATATAATACCGCACCCTCTGCGTCCGTTCCTATCCAGTCTGTTGGACGTGAACTGGGCGTTGTCGTGACGTAATTAATTACAGTGAATATAGTAACATTGAATTGAATTGAATTGAATTGAATCAGGAGTTAGCCATGGCTCCATTAGGATTGCCATGTCAGTGCTGGTGTCCTCGAAGAGTGTTTGCACAGCTTCCTTTTTGTCATATAACTGCGGATATTCCTGAGCAGGACTGACGTGGTTTGATAGACCGGAGAAGCAATTTTAGCAAGAATGGGCTGGAAAGGAGGGGAGGGCGGAAGCCTGGAAGCAAACGGTGGATGCTATGCCTTCAGTTCTATAACGCTATCTGATTCCGCGTCGTAAACAAAGGGCTTTTTGTGAACCATAAGCTTGTCGAAACAGATTTTGAAGGCTGCTAATTTTCTTTCCTGCGCAAACAAGGAAAGTTTTTTCCTTGCTAATCTTATGCGCTTTGAGTAATCCTTGCGTACGGAGAATAGTGAGTCTTTCGGTTTCGGTCAAGCAGAAAATATTCTTGCCTTATCTTTGAATGTGGACAGAGTGACTATGATCGGCGATTTTCATTGGCTTGAAAGCGGCCACCCTGTGAGCTCTTCCAACATCATCATAATCATCATCATCAGCCTAGCTACGCCCACTGCAGGGCAAAGGTTTCTCCCATTAATATCCAATTACCCCGGTCCCGGGCCAACTGCGACCAATTTATCCCCGAAATCTTCTTGATGTCATCTGCCCATCCAACATTCTACCACCCCCTGCAACGCTTGCCTTCTCTAGGTATCCACTCTGTTACTCTTAATGACAAATGGTTTTCTTTCGTCCGCATTACATGCCCTGCCAACGTCCATTTCTTCTTCTAAATTTCTACTAATATGTCCTTAGCACGCGTTTGTTCCCTGACCCACTCCGCTCTCTTCTTGTCCCTTAATGTTAAACCTATCATCTTCCGCTGCATTGCCGGCTGAGTCATTCTCAATTTAAGTTGAACTCTCTCAGTGAGCCTCCAAGTTCCTTCCCCGTAGGTGAGTACCTGTAAGATGCAGCTGCCATACACTTTCTTCTTCAGAGACAATGGCAGGCTGCCGTTAATTATCTCAGAATGCCTGACGAATGCACTCCACCCCATTCTTATCCTTCGAATTATCTCTCCCTCATGGCTGAAAACCGGGTCACAACTTGTCCTAAGTAAGTATATTCTCTAACCACTTCCACTGCCTCGCCACCTATCTCAAACCACTGTGCTGTCCCGAGGTTATTTATCATTACTTTGGTTTTCTGCATATTAATTTTCAGGCCCACGGTTTTACTCTTTCCAGTGCGGAAAGCATGCTTTGCAATTCGTCCCCCGAGTTACTTAGTAAGGTAACGCCATCAGCAAATCAGAGGTTACTGAGGTATTCTCCATTAACCCTTAGCTCGACTTGTTCCCAGTCCAACGTTCTGAATACTTCTTCTAAACATGCTGTGAATAATATCGGAGAGATTGTGTTTCCTTGTTTGACGCCCTTCCTTATAGGTATTTTACGGCTCTTGTTATGGAGGATGATGGTAACTGTGGACCCATTGTAGATATCCTCTAGTTTTCTTACATAATGCTCATCTACCCCCTGGTTCCGTAATGCCTGAATGACTGCTTAGGTTTCGACCGAGTAAAATGCTTTCTCATAATCTATGAAGGCTATACATAGGGGCTCAGTATACTCAGCGCACTACTCTATCACCTAATTGATCGTGTGAATATGGTCCTTTGTTGAATAGCCTTTAGGAAACCCTGCTTGTGTTTTAGGTTGACTGAAATCTAAGGTTGCAGACATTCTGTTAGTGATTACCTTAGTATGTACCTTCTTCACGAGTGACAATAAGCTGATTAGCCTGTAATTTTTCAAGTCCTTCATGTCACCTTTCTTGTGGATTAGGATGATGCTCGCGTTCTTCCAAGATTCAGGTACATTTGCGGTCATTAGGCATTGCGGATAGAGGTTTGCCAGTTTTTCAAGTACAATTTCTCCGCCATCGTTCAAGAGGTCTGCTGTTATCTGATCCTCCCCAGGTGCTTTGCCTCCTTTCATTTCTTTCAAAGCCTTCCTTACTTCTTCGGTCGTTACTGTTGGGATGTCTATGTCTCTGAACTACTTTCTCTTTCGGCATTATCCTGGATGTCCCGGATACTGTGCCGATCCCTATAGAACTCCATGGCTATATTATCCCTATTTGTGATGACATTGCCTTGCTTGTCTTCAAGTGGCATACATCTGATTTTTCCCCACGCCAAGACGCCTCTTCACTACTTTCAGGCTACCTCCGTTCTTTATAGCGTATTGTATCCTCTCCATATTATACATCCGTACGTCAGCTGTCTTACGCTTATTGATTATTTCGAAAGCTCCGCTAGTTCTATTCTGTCAGCTCGGGTGGCGATTGTCATGGTTTTCCGTTTCTTAATCAGATCTTTCGTCTCCTGGAAAAGTTTAGCAGTATCCTGTCTAGCCATTGTGCCCCCGACTTCTACTGCACACTCCGTGATTATGTGTGTAAGGTTGTCGCTAGCTTACTGTGTTGTAAACTGCGCTGAATAGCGGTTCTGCAGCGCGATGCTGAATTCTTCTACTTTACGTCTAACTGTTAGCTCATTAATCGGCTTCTTTCGTACTAGCTTGCTGCAGTGCCTGCTCAAATCTAGCCTAATTCGAGATCTTACCATACTGTAGTCACTACACCTTACCTTTTCGAGGACTTCCCCATCTTATGAAGTCTATTTCATTTTTATGCTGCCCATTCGGACTCCACGTCCACTTCCGGCTCTCCTGTTTGCAGAGGGTATTCCTGATGAGTAGATTATTCTCTTCTGCGAACGCGACTAGTAGGTCCCCCCTGCTATCTCTACATCCCAGACATAGTTCTCAACTGCCTTGTCTCCAGTCTGCTTCTTGCCTACTTTAGCTTTAAAGTCCTACCTAGCTACGGTATACTGTTTTTTTAATTTCGTCATTGCCTATTCCACATCTTCATAGAAGCGTCCCACTACTTGGCCGTCGTGGCTGTGCCTCATATTGAGCCTAATTACAAGACCTACTGCCCTTCGGTTAATGATATAGTATTATTCTTTGTTCCAGCTATAATTTTATTGACTAGAGATCCCACTCCAAGGTCTCTTTTGACCATTACACCAAGGTAACATAAGAGGTGTCCATTTTTCAGCACCGTAAAGGCTTCACCTGTCCTCCTAACCTCACTAAGCCCTATGACATCCCATGTATAGCCCTTTAATTCCTCGTATAACACCTCTAGACTCGCTTCACTAGATAAGGTTCTCGTGTAAACGTTGGCAGGTTCAGATTCCAATAGCGGGCGGACCGGGTCCATGGATTCTTAGCACCCTATGCTGCACCACAGGTCTGACCACCGCCGTGCTCAGTTGCTTCGCAGCCACTGGAGACTGAGGGCCGTGGGTTAATTGGTGTATTTATGGGAGGTTGTGGCCGTTACTACACCAGGGTGACCAACCCTGCTCTGGTGAGGGAGTGCGTTGCCGCCAATGGTCGCCGGGTCCCGGCCGCACCCCATGCCCCATTCTGCAATTCCATCAATACGCGGTTTTTTTTTAAAATCTGGTGGGAATTGTCCGGCCCCGGGATTCGAACCATGGTCTTTCTGCACGCGAGGCGGATGCTCTACTTCTACGCCACCGCTGCTGTTTCTTTCAACGTCTGCGGAGGCAATTAGCACTTCAAGTTTTTCGGAGCAGAGCAAGATTATGCATGCCTCTGCTTGAGCCCATGTTTCCTTACCCACATCCGCTATTTAAAAAGATACCAGGTTGCACCCGCGAAGGTGATTCCCTAAGTCATCGCATACTTCGGCTAGGGCTTTAAGGTTGAATGAAAGATTAGACAGAATGTTACCATACTCGGTAATAAGAGCAGCGGCACGGGCTACTATATTTGCTGTATGGTTTCAACACGAGAAGATAAGCGATTAGAAAGCCTTCCATGTTTGATTGAGTTGCACGAATTATGGCCAATGCCGAGTGCACTCCGTCTTGCGGCTTTTCAACTCTTGCGACGACTTCAGCAACACTTTCAAGTGTAGGGGAAGGACAATGTTTGATTTATATTCTCCCGCGAGCATGAGCTGAAGGCAAACAAAAAGGGGAACTGGTGGCGAAAAAACACAACGATTGACATAAATACCTACGCCAGCATTGAAGGATGTCAGGGGCACGGCACCGCAATTAGAAATAAATCACTCGAACGGAAGGAATTTGCTTGTTGCAAGTAAATAAACTGCCTTAAAGGGGTCCTGAAATACCTTCCGCCGATGCGTGGATGTACATGTAACCAAATAAAGCAATGTATTAGCAATCTCCTCCCGCAAGAAGTTTGTTGAAGCGATGAGTATTAGCTGAGAAATCGTAAATCAAAAACCCCGTATTATCGTCGCGCCGCGTTTCCTCCTCCTTTCAACTTACTCTCCGCTGTTGACGGCGAGCGAGCCTTCCCTCCCATGATGCTGCGCTCCTCGGCGGTGACGTACTTCCGCTATTGCGCTGCTCACACAGCCGTCTGCTACGGGCAAGCTTTGTTGACACCATGAATCCCGCTCTCCGCTCAAGGCTGGAAAAGCGAACGAAAAATCTGGCCGCATGTGTGCGGCGGCCTGGCCTAGCCCTTTCGCGGTGTACGTTGCTGCAGAACTTTGCTATCGGCGGCACGCGACACTTTATCGGCGGCGAACTCGCAGCCGCACGGGGAGGATCCTGCGCTCGCTCCCTTGGATGCACAGCGCACTGTTTATCCAAAAAGCGCCGTATCAGATGTGGCCCCGCTGGTGCCGGGTCTTATTTTGTGGCGGTGGTAATTCCCGGCGGCGGCATGTGAAAAAGACATTTTAAACCGATACAGAACCCGTGCACAAAACGCCAGTTCAGCTTGGGGCGACGCGTGGTGGAGAGCGGCAACGTTGGCAAAACATGCTCCTCCGCGGCTCTGAGCTTTCTAGCGCTGGAGCGAGCACCATTTCTTTGACAATATCGAACATCGGTTGCCCTAGAAACAAAGCACAAACCGCTCTAGAAGGCAGTTACGGTTGCGTGATCCCGGTTCAGCTGGGCCCCACCTCACGGCATATGACAGTGCAGGCATACTACTCAATCCCATTTGGAAGTGCGAGATGCGTTTGGCATTACAGGAGGCGATGGTGTGTGTGTGTGTGTTGTGGACGCCTTTGTTTCGCGATGAAATGCGACGTTGTGCTTCTGCGGGTGGATAGTGCTTCCCATGGTCCGGATTATCTTTCTCAAGCGGCGTACGACTCAACCTCGCATGGCGTATGTGCAGTGTGCGTGGCTAAAAGCCATCTCGGCTTGTGCGCCAGAGTTAAGTGGCTTGCTGTTCGTCCCCGCAAACCGCGCGCGAGGTGAGTGCCGAATTTACGAGAGGCAGGAGGAGGCAACCCATCGTCTGTCAATCGCGGTTCGGACTTGCAACGCATGTTGTGACGTTGTGTTCGTTCGAAACGCATCTCTGGATTGTTTGGAAGTTGAATAAAATGTATGCGTCAAACCCGGGCATTCGGTTCAGGCCATTCTCTGCGATTGCAAGAAAGAAGTGCCACGGGGCTTCAACGCTTTCTTTATGGAACGTACTCAAGTAAGAGAATATTCATGTCATGTTATGGCCCTGTTGCATTCAAAACAAACGGTTAAGCGTTTGTTTACACTTGTTTCGTTTGTCGCAAAATGTCCAAGCACTCCGGCACTCCGCTGGCAGATCAGCCGGCGAGCCGACGCTGAGCAGACGACTCATCTCTTTGCCGGAAGTGCGTGAAAAAGCCGCCCAATAGCAGGATGTCTAGCTCATGACGAGCATCTGGGAATCGATGATGTAGACATGTGAAGATGGCGGCGTCCAAAAACACGAAGGAAAGGGTGAGAAAAAAGCGACAAACTTTACAACAAAAGTGTGAGCTTTCCGCTGCGCGTAAAAGAGTAATACTTGGCACAGATGATGTTGACGACCCAATCTAACGATTTCGCTAGTCAATTTAGTGTGCTCAAAACGCCTTTCAGGGCCCCTTTAAGAAGGCCATTTTTATGATCGTTTTCGATGGGGTGGCATGCCCCAAGTGAGAACCGGGAAAAGCGGGCTTCTGTAGTGCTGCGGACCTCGTAGTTGCTCGATGTTGCCAGACGACGAAGTGGTCGGGGGCCATAGGTGGTGGATCCGGTTCGGCTTGACTTCCTTCGTACTGATAGGTGAGCAGAAGTGGCGGCTTGTTGGCGAGGTAAAAAGGAGGCAATCCGGGAGGACTTTCCCGTACCCGGAAAACGCAGGCTGTAGTCGAGAAGGACCGGAGTACCACAGCCTGCATTAAGGAGGGCATTTTCTTGATCGCGTTCAATGCGGTGGCATGCCATCTTAAGCCACGCAAACGTAAATGGCCTTTTTTCGGTGTCACTCCAATTAAAATCATTTCGGTCAGTCTGACTCTCCTCGCTGATCTTCAGGGCTTGGAGCGCACACATTGCAAATCCGCTCCAAAACGTTCTCTCGGCGTCGAAGTGACGTTGGCTATCGCGTCGTCCTCTTAAGGTTCAGATGCCATCTGCAACTTTTAATGCATAGAATTCTGTGCCGAGTATCTCCTCAGCCAGGACCGTGTAACACCCTGCATTTCCACAAAAATGCAGATATCGCGGAATTTCCGCCTGCAATCGCTACAATGGCGTAAATAGAGATAACTGGTAGTCGCTGGAAATTTTGAAAAATTAAAAGTAAGCAAAATACAAAAAAATACGGAAAATTGCGAAACCTGTAACCCCTTGCATTTCCACAATAATGCAGATATCGCGAAAGTGCAATCTGTAGTCACTATAAAAGAGTAAATGAAGATAACTAGTCGAAAATAATTTTGAAAAACTAAAAAAATAAGAAAAATGTACAATAATTACGAAAACTGGCCAACCGTGTAACGCCCTGCATGTCCACAATAATTCATATTTCGGAAAATTTCCAAATGTATTCGTTATAATAAAGTAAATGGAGATAATTGTCCGAAAAAAATTCTGAAAATCTAAACAATAAGAAAAGTATTTAAAAATTACTGGAAATGTCAAAGCGCACAACGCAACGCATGGCATTTCCACAATAATGCAGATATGGCGCAAGTTCCCCATGTAATCTTTATAATAGGCAAAGGGAGATATAATAGCTTGAAAGAAATTTTGAAAAAATAAAAAATATAAAAAATACGCAATAATTACGAAAACTGGCGAACCGTGTAACGCTCTGCGCTTTCACACTAATGCAGATTTCGGGATGTTCAAAAGTGCAATCGTTATAATAACGTAAATGAAGATAATTCGTCAAACAAAATTATGAAAAGCTAAAAATAAGAAAAATAATAAAAACCATGGAAAATATCAAAACTTAGAATGCCGTGGATATCCAAATTAATGCAGATTTCGCGGATGTCCAACTTCGAATCGTTACAACAGCGTAAATGGAGATAATTGGTCGGACAGGATTTAGACAAACCAAAAACTTTGATTGGAAAAACTCACACTCACGACAAGTGGCAGAAGAATGGTACGCATTAGGCGATAATTCTCTGAATTTCTGCAGAAAGTTTTCTCCAAGTGAGTTTTGATAATCACCATGCGCTATAGGTGCCCGCACACCGCATCAATCGTGAGGTGCATGTGGGCACTAAATTTATTTTTTTTAGGAAAACCCCGAACGCATTGTTTCCGTACCCAATCATTGTGTCAATTTTCTTTGGGCTATGCGTGAAGTACAAAAAGCAGTCTTCCCACGTCAAACATGAATTAAAAGCGTTTTAAAGTAACATGGCATTCCGCGGCTACAGAAGGTAGAACTTCGGAACAAACTGAAAAGAAAGAGATATCGATTCAGTTCAAGTGAGAACACTACAGAAGGGACAAACGTATTCGAGACAAACGGTGCTTACAGCAATCACTAGTCACGTCTTGACGCGACGGGAAAGACTGCGTTAAAATGACTACGCAACCAAGAAGCAGCCAGTTAACGCACGCGGCTGCATTCTGTTCGCTCCGGCCTTAATTTTACTCTTTTCGGTTTCAAGGCGAGCACGCGGAATGCAATGTTCCGGGGAGAGGCACTGTAGCAATAAACAGCAAAACTGCGAGAGAGAAAGACACTCGGATGAGTTGCATAATGAACACAAACGTCACCCTCGCTGCTGAGGCTTTAAAAGCTCTCGCTGCCGTGGAGATCGCCAGTCACAGCTCTGCGTGCCTTCTAGTCTACCCGTGTACCATCAAACCAGCCACGTAGCGTCAAGACCGTCTCTTCACATTGAAGAGCCAGTGGATATTTACCCTCACAAGTTGCGTCCCAAGCGTGTTCGTCGGCGATATTTTACGATGATGGCCACCACTGCCATGTTCTCCAAGGTAAGTTCTGTGGCCTTAAAATATGCATTAGCATTGCCTTCAGCTTTAATAGGTTTTATTTTTCTGGAAATATTGCACAGTAACATAGATGTCAGCTTAGCAACGAACCAGCCCTACTTATAATAAATGGTAATTGACGCCGTTTTGCATGGTTCCCCAAGAAGGACAGTGCTAGTTGAAATATCTTAACTTATCTGTTCCGTTGCTACGAATCTTTAGAGCGACTGGCTAACTGCCTTTCCGGGCTTTCACTCTCAAAGCACTGAGTACACAATTCCAACTTTCCTGCTTCACCTATGCCTGATTGTGTTGGCCTGCGTTGCCCACCTCACTACTATAAACAATGAGTCTGACTTGCCTAATTTCCTCTCACAGTAAAGCCAAACTATTACCAGTAGCGGTAAAAAAATCCAAGCACCTTCATCGCAGTTTCTTAACACTATATTGCCACTGGATATTCGTGTAATACCTAAATCGATAGAAACTGAAAAAAGACCACAGCGCTCAGTAACTTCTTCGTGGCAAAGTAACTTCTTCATACTAAAAGGCACGCAAAAACACGCACGTCATGTAAGACGAACATAAAAAGGATTGTAAAGTTCCTATGTGATGGATAACGCCACGTGCAGGTCCTGCTGATCTGCATACTACCCGCGGCGTTTGCGGGAGGCCGGTACGGATTCGGCAGCAGCTTCGGCAGCGGACTTGGAAGTGGATTCGGCGGCAGATACGGGGGTGGCTTCGGAGGCGGATACACCAGTGGATTTGGGGGTGGATACAGCGGTGGATTTGTGGGCGGCTTCGGGCCTTCCTTCTCCGCAGCTACAAACAGGTTCGCCCGACAAGAACAGTATTACGTAAGTGCTCCATTTCGTTTTTTCGTTTTCATATTAGCGCAAAATAAGAAGGCTTACTTCAGAAGGCGTTGTTTCTTCTTATAGCCACAAACACTTCTAAAGAAATTTCTCGTTAACTCCAAACCACCACTTTGTAATGATGAGTCCACGGAAGTATTTTTTCTATTCGGTTTATATTTATTCCGCGGTAAACTTCTTAAGCCTAAATATGGCGCACTTAAGGAAAGGCAGAATCATTGTAAGAAAGATGGACACGTACCGTTTCCTATAGCGTGCTCTTCATAAAACAATAAAACATGCCAGAACTTTGCACAATTTTTAAACGCGCTTTATACGGGGCAAGCATGAATAATTGACGCAAGTAACGGTGGTTTAATACATTCGCTTTATCTCTTATAGTACTGCCGCTCTACCCCTCATAGCCATCATTGTCTTGCGCTTCAGAGAAATTGGCCATTCTGCTTCTGTATTATGTCACCATGAGAAATCTCTGGAAATTATTAGCTGCGGCAAAGTCGTAGTATACGCACCGTATTTATACTTTCTTTCTACGCAGCCCCCGCAACCGTACAGCTTCGGCTACGACAACGTAGACGAGTTCGGCACCAAGACGTACCACAAGGAGCAGGGAGACGCCAGCAACGCCAAGACCGGCTCGTTCGGCTACACGGACGCCAGCGGCCTCTTCCGCCGCGTCAACTACGTCGCTGACGCCGGCGGATTCCGCGCCATGGTCGACACCAACGAACCCGGAACGCTGCCCGGAGCGAGCGCAGACGCTGTCTTCAACTCCAACCCTCGTCCGGCCGGTGGCGGCCGCTACTCGTCTCCGTACACGGCGGCATCTACCTACGGAGGATTCGGCTACGGGAGCCAGGGTTCCTGGGCTGGCTAAACGAAACCACCGAGTTTATAGTTATGAAGCTATAACATTGAACAAGGGTTCAGAGCTTGCCCCTTGGGTCTGAAATACAATGACTTGTAGATATAGGAAACAGTATTACTGAAAATAAAAAAGATAAACCTTTTTGATCATTCGGCTTGTGTTCTGTCCTCTCTACTTACTGGATTTAGTTAAGCGTTCAATATGGCACACAAAACAGTATTTGTGTACTTTACAACAAACGATGTCGATTGGGTTACAATAGTTTCCGAGCACAAAGCTGGTATCACAGACAGGAAAATGTACCTGATGCTATTGATGAAAGCGTGTCCGCTGTTTTCGTTTTTCAAAATTTTCAGGAATAATCGAAAACTCTGTAATCGTATATCATATGCCCACATTGCATCTTATATACACATTGCATAAAAAAAGAACACTGTCCAGTGGTCTAGCGTGACAAAATCTCAACAAAGGCTTTAGCTACAGTCAACGCGACGGATAATATAATAATCAGAGGCAAGGAGAAAAAAACATTCCAAAACTGAAAAAAAATATAAAGAACTGGGAATAGAATAGCTGCTATACACACAAAACATTCCGATGAATCTCGCTCCGATGAAAGCGAGTGCAAAATGTGTTTTGGAGGCCGAGATCAATTGTAGGGCCTGACTCCCGCGAGGTTAAAACTACTTTAGTTGTTGCCAGACTAAGCGGCCTTCGTCCGACCAAACAACTCATTGTCTGAATAGAAAACAAGTGGCCTTCTCCTTATAACTCTGTAAGGAAGTTTCGTGTATATCACAACGGGCGTAAGAACAAAGCAAAAAAAATTAAAATAGAGAAACGCCTCTTCAGTCGGGTGGTTTGTGTGAGAGAGAGAGAATCAACTTTATGGAGCTCGAAAATTCGAAGGGGCGCGCAGGTTGAGGTCTTTGCACTCGACTAGGATGTGTGCCAGAGTGCCCCTTTCCGTTTTGCAGAAAGGGAAGAGTGTGTCGCGCTCCGCCTGGCACATTCGATGTAGGATGTGTTTCGCGCGTCACGTGGTATCGCTCAATTTAAAAATTCAACTAAGTCATTTCCCGTTAGACTATGGGATTCTACCCTGCCAGAGTTCCATCTAATATGTCGTACTGCCAGCCAAGCGCTCAAGAGGCCATGAAGAACAAACGGAATTCTCGTTCATTAAAAAGACTGCTTTTCACGAAAACAATGATATCGATTGATCGCTAACATTACAATAATTAAGATATTAAAGAAAACATAGCAAGCAGTGGAAACTCGTGAGACATTTTCTGGCGGTTTTGTCACACAATTCTGCTTTCGCGATTCAAATATGGGCCTATTGCTTTCTTCCCCAGCGTGAAAATTCAGATAATATGAACGTAATTTGGAAAATAAGCGTCGTATTGCAGCCTTCAATGAAAGTTTACGCTGTAAATTACCGCAAGATTAATTACGCCAACGCCGAAACAACGTTTTTTTTTTCTGTACAAGTTTTCTGAATTTCTAGCTTCTCTTTACAGACTACTTCCAGATGCTCTCGTGAGCAATTTTATCCGCTTGGTGCGGGTAGCGCGTTCCCCTTCGCCACGTGTGCTTGACCGTGAGTTTGCCGCCGACATCTCTGTGCATGTTGTGCAAAGACAGTGACTGGCCCTTCCCTGCTGTACAAATGCTTTCCCGCAGGACAAGTCTGCATACGGAGGAGCAAACTTCACTGCTGGCCCCACTCTTTACATCCTATATCGCAGCCCGAGCGCCCCAGAAGGTAAACGCTTGGCCGGGTGATCATTTCGGAGAGAAAGCTCTACTCAGCCTCGTCTGTCAAGGTCATTCATCATCATCACGTCGCAAGCGACTTGCAGCAGGAAAGGCCGCTGCTTCGTGGCGTATTGATAAAAACGCTCCCAGGAATGTGGTGCATGCGCCGAACAGGGCAGAACGAACGTTAGTTCAGCGGAAAAGGAAGAGGACACGTGATGTACCACCGCTAGAACCCCACCTCACCGCCACCACCCGGTAGCGGTTACAGCTTCTCGGGCCGAGCTTCGCACTCCCGCCGACGTCTTCCCCAGGAACGGAGGCGTCACCAGCCCTGGGCGGCGCAATGCAACCCTCCCTCGCGGTGTTGCAACCACGTCTTCTCTTCTCGAAGCTCAGGAAGATTCCGGCGTCCATAAAACCGGCCCAAAAACCTTTGTTTATGCAAAAATATTGTTCAAAAGCGTACCACCCGCAGGGTTTTGTGATTTTGGTAGTTATACAAGTAGGAACGTGTGTCTCTGCCGGACCATTATTTTTTCAAGCAAAGTTTGTATTGACTGACTTGTGTGATGGAAGCCCATTATGGCGGTACAAAAAAAACCAAGCGCCTCAACAAAAAAATTAGCAGTGGCTTTAGCTCGGCTATGCAAGAATATATATAGCGTGAGCTATGGTTCAGCTGGTTATTTTTAGGTTTCCTGTTTGCCAAGGATTAGCTGATTATGATGATTGCTGCTCCTAAACAATTTCGAATCCAATCCACTCCAGTCGAGTCCAGCCCAATCCAGCCGGGCCAGTCCAGTCACTGTTCCTCGCGCAAGCGCGGCACGGCTCTCCATTACCTACTCGAAACGGCTATCAAGCTGCTCCGGCGCAGCATCAGACTTGGCTACTGCGCAACGGAGGCGCACAGCCGGGCACGCGCCGCCTCCAGTGCATCTGCCGCGGCTATGACGTCACTCCTCTGGAATGCACAGACCGGGGAATATACCGACCCAATTCTTTACACACCCGTACTCCACACACCCGTACCCGTATCCAACCCAATTTAATCCAATCCAAATCCACTTTAATCCAATCCAATCCAATGTTTCTTGCGCATGCGCAGCGCGGCTTTTCAAGGTCCACGCGAAACTCCCCAACCTCGGCCAGTGTAGCTTACGCTACAAAACAATGCTTCCCGGGGTGGGATTTTAACCTGGGTCCTGTGTTATGAAGCGGATGTCTATCCGATTGCGCCACACAGACCGGGTGTGCATGCGAAAAGCATTGTAGATGATCGTTGCTGTGCGTTTTTGACACTGACGCCGCCGTTGCTAGGCCACACTGCACGCCGGGAGATGAACGGCCAATTTGAAATTGCCGCGCAGCACACCCATGTCTGTTTACGGTAGCGAGCTTGGCACGTACGACGCCGTTGATAGGCTTCTCTGCATACCGGGAGATCGGACAGAAAGCACCTGATTTGAAAGTTTCCTAGAACCACGGAGAAAGAAGTTTTTGAGGAGCGGAATCCACTGGGCTGGGAGAGCGCGGGCGGACGGCGCATTAATGTCACTGTCTGGCGAGGAGGAAATGCAGCTTGAGGGGCAGCACAACAGATGACGCGCCAAGCGCGTTGCCATTACGGAGCCTACATGCCTCCGGCGGCATGTAGGCTCCCTAGTTGCCATAGTTAACAACGCAACGCACAAAATTCATAATGTCATCAAATATATTGTTAGAGTTACTACATTTCTTTCCGTAAAATAAATAAACATAAGTGCTGGACATTTTAGAAGAAGTTATAAATAAATACAACCCTAGTTACATGCCGTCCTGCGCTTGAAACGAAGTGCTAGAAGGAATCCCCGAGCAGAGGACGTCTCCCGACGCCGCCTTCTCGCAACCAGTGGTTCACTTTTGCCGCTTTCGCCTCTCGCCGACTTTTCAGGCTTGCAAGAGCTTTTCATGTTGCACAAACGCAAGTATTTTCTATCCGTGCTTCCAGAGAATGGAGAGGAAACGTGTCGTGCCGAACTGCAACAGTGGCTACGCGTCCTGCAAAGAAGAAGTATATACCTCTAAAGTTCCCAGTAACCCGGTACCCTTGGAAGTATGGGCTCGTGCTATTCCCAAAACAGATCGGGAGCTCACGTCTCGTGCCTATGCGAAAACCACTTCTCGGAGAGCGACACAGAGAGGCCGCTGTATTACGGCGAGCTTCGTGGCAAAGTCCTTCTAGACAATCCTAAACAGTCAGTCCTGTTAGCAGACGCCACGCCGCCAAATGCCAAATTCTGCCTATGTACCCGCCAATATAGCTTAGTGTCTAAGGCGTTGCGCTGCTGAGCACGACGACTCCGGTTTCGATTCCTGGCCACGGCGGCCGCTTTTCTTATAGAGGCGAAAAGCGAAAACGCCCGTGTGTACGAGATTTCGGCACTCGCTAAAGATCCACAGGGGGTCAAAATTATTCCGGAGCCCTCCACTACTGCGCGCCTCGTCGCCTGCGTTGCTCCGGTGCGTTATGCCCTACAATCAATCAATCAATGAAAGCGTTCATTACGTCCTGCATCACGAACGCGGATTTGCACCATGCGGAATCCTGATTTTCGCCCTCATCAGAACCTCACCTGGCAATAAACAATCATAACAATCAACCCCTTGGAAACTACCGAGTGGGCGTGTGACACCTCAACACCCTCTTCCGCCCCCCCCCCCCCAAAAAAAATAAAACAAAAACCCTGGCTACGCGCCAGGTGTACCTTATTCCCTTGGCCCCCCAGAAAAAATTGGCCTCGTATCCGCTCCTTTCGTTGCAAATGCCGTCAAAAGACGATAGCCTTTATCGGCTTTTGCTAAGTATATGCCTCCCTTCGCTTTCCCGCTCACCTCTCATGTTCCTCTTGCGTCGCGCTCCTCCCAAGGTAAAGACGCCAAAGGTTTGCTTAAATCATTTTAAATTTGCCGCGTTCCACTGCTCCAAACCGGGTGTCTCGATGCGAACGCTGCCGTACGGTGAAGACGCACGTTAATCGAGGCGCCCTACTTCAACGTTTATAGAACCGCGTTTCCCTAGTCCATGTGCGTTGCAAGCAGAACGTGGAAGCTATCTAGTGGAACCTTGCGTAACTGCTGCCGGTTGATTTCTTAAAATGGCGCCAGAAGTTATAGTGGCGCTGGCGACAGTAGGCGACGACGGAGTGAATTCTTTTTCTGCAATTCATGAAGTATTTAATTTCGCAAAAGTCAAGCATGTTTGATTTTTTTATAAAGGAACACTGCAAATATCACTTCTGTATTGATTTGTTGTCTCATATGTGCGTAATGTGTTGTTCTTCTGCAACAATGTTGACAAGTATGAACTTTACACCGGACATAGACGGGTAGATTTAGCTGTGACTGTATAAGACTATTGCGCAGTCATTTTTTTGCTTTGGCCGGGTGGCTGAATCGAGTCACAGACAGACAGAAAGAGAAACAGACATACAGACAGACGAAAATTTCTGGGTTTAAATAGCCCAAGAAAGACTGTCGTCTTTAAAACTCAAAAGCGTAAGGGTTCCGGCTAGTTGGTAATTCATTGTCAACACAGCGCGAAAAAGACCAGGGACGAACGAAGACGACGACAAACGCTTGTCGTCTTCGTTCGTCCCTGGTCTTTTTCGCGCTGTGTTGACAAAGAAAACCTCCCTTTCAGCCACCCTTCTCCTCCTAGGAAAGTAAAGAAAGCCCTTTGCCTCACGACAATAAAACCACATGTACGCGTCGGAGTTCTCTATCGCGTCTTGTTGTGGAAGAAATCGTGCGCGTCTGCACTGGAGAACGCGCTGCCGTGAAAATGCTTGGCATCCCCACCTACGATGGCCGAAGGAAATAGATTGGTAGTTAGCGTATGTTTGAAAATGTTTAAAAATTGAGTTGTAGTTGCAAAAGCGAGGCAATGGTGGTGATGGTCCTGCGCATTTTTTATGGAGTAGCGAAAATGGGAAAGAATCTTCCCGTGTAAGCGTGAGGTCATAGACAAACAAAACGTGAACACCATAATATGAACCACAGCACACAAATGGAGCCATTTCTTTCCATGCAACCCAAAGTTACGAGTGATGTAGTTACAAAAACAAAGTTCGGAAATGTGACTTTCCAAATATACCAATAGCGCGCATTACTGGACCTCCCCGAACAGTATTTTTCAATTTTGCGTGTTCCGTTTATAATTTCGTGTTCCCATTTCATTTGTCCACCACTGTACGTTGTCACTTATGGAGCTCATTTCTCCAGATCCCAATCATAAATGAACTTAGCGGTGGCATACCCGGGAGGTTTTTCTCTGGAACGGAGGGGGGGGGGGGGGGCGCGGGTGCTCGCACTTTACGGTTAAGGGGGGGGGGGGGTCATTGGACTGAAGTTCAGGCGGAAAGCTCATCCGCCAAAGCTCACCGGATATAATCTCATCCATTATCCCGAAAGCTGTTGCGAAGTAGCCAGTGTTAACTTTTCGAAAATGTTTCGCGCTTTTCTCTAGGTCAGTGAACTTACACCAGAAATCCGTTATTCTTGGTTTTTCTCGCCTCCTAAAACGTTATGCGAGGAATTGTCATCTCTGGATCAGTAAAAACAAAAAAGAAAATGGCGAGTTTCCACTCACGCGTCCTTTTATTTTACGCAGCCATGTCCACGCATTATCACACACACACACACACACACACACACACACACACACGCACACACACACACACACACACACACATATATATATATATATATATATATATAGGGAGCAGTAAAACTTTGAAGATGGTAGAGAACACTAGAAAACTTCGAACAAGGTAGAAACCACATTTGTTGCCAACGTTTCAGCATAGAGACTTGCCTTCGTCAAGGCAACCTCTCGCCTGGCTGCCACGCTTTTATAAGGGTAGGTCCCCAAGTAAGAGGAGAGAAGAAAAGAAGGAAGTGGAATTGAGAAATCGGATTGGTTTGGGAGTATGTCGGGGGAGATATTGAGGGGGAAAGAAGGTTGTATAGTTTCAGCCACGAAGTAGGTCAGAGGGAAGTCAGCCGGGGGTTGATATTCCGGAAAATTCTTGGAAAGAAAGGATGAGAGGGTGTTTGTCGACCCCCCGCGTGGCATACCAAAAGGTTCTCAGAACCCCCGGAAGCAGAACAGGCGGTGAGAGGGGTCCTTATCAGAAACTATCTGCAAGCCTCACATCAAAAGAAAAGGTGGAGAAGGGGGGAATAACTAGGTCTAGGAAAAGGAACAGGGAACACAAAAGAAAAAGCAATAACCCCACAACTGAAATGGCACGTGTCGCCAACAGCAACATTCCTGGAACACGCCTGTCCTGAAACTCAAAAACGAAAAGATAAAGTTAGAGTGACGTAGGGGGCACAAGACAAAGCGGAGCAAAAAAATAGAAATAAAATGGAATTATAAAGAAAAGGTTGGAGGAATCTGGGCGCGTACTAAACTGGAAGCTATGGAATGAAAACAAAAGGAATTAGGTGACTAATAAGGAGCAGAGGGAGGGGTCATAGTGTTGGATAAGGCATATGCAAGACAATGCTTAATGCTGGA
Organism: Haemaphysalis longicornis; assembly: GCF_048455015.1. Classification (NCBI taxonomy): domain Eukaryota; kingdom Metazoa; phylum Arthropoda; class Arachnida; order Ixodida; family Ixodidae; genus Haemaphysalis; species Haemaphysalis longicornis. The sequence goes on from NW_027526243.1 coordinate 146,819, forward strand.
TTTCCTGCGAATATCGCAAGGATTCCAAGTTGCCCCTGGACGCATTAATTCCAGCAGGTTCCATGGAGTAGCATTTGTGAATTAAATGGGATTCTCGGTATTTCCTGTCCATGGGAGACTCAAAGTTTGACTGAAGTATGTAGAACGTAAGGTCATCAAAATTGTGGCCTGGTTAGTTGAAATGCTGCGCTATAGCTATGGAAGATTTTCCAAGAGTATCTGCCCGGCGACCGTTAAGAACGTTCAGTGCGTCAAACTGCGCTTGACGCACTAAAAATTAACTTCAAACAACCCAAATTAACAGGATAAATGCCTTTGTACGTGCAGCAACCCAACTACGCAGCAAGATAAGAACGGTGATCCTACAAGTGACGCCAAAACGATCGCAGCGCCGGCCTCTCTAGTGGTGGGCCTCGCCGCCAATTCAAATGGGGGCGCGGCAAGGGCTGCGGACCTCGTAGTTGTCCCATGTTGCCAGACGATGAAGTGGTCGGGGACCATAGGCGGTGGATCCGGTTCGGCTTGACTTTCTTCGATCTGGTAGGTGAACAGAAGTGACGGCTTGTTGGCGACGTAAGCAGGAGGCAATCCGGGAGGACTTTTGGGTGCCCGGAAAACGCAGGCTGTAGTCTAGATGAACCGGAGTACCACAGCCTGCATTAAGAAGGGCATTTCATTGAACGCGTTCAATGCGGTAGAACGCCACCTTAAGCCACGCAAACATAAATGGCCTTTCCTCTGTGTCACTGCAATTAAAATCATTCCGGCTGTTCTTTCACTCTTCGCTGATCTTCAGGGCTTGGAGCGCACACATTGCAAATCCAGCAAATCCGCTCCAAAACGTTCTCTTGGCGTCGAAGTGACGTTGGCTATTGCGTCGTTTTCTTAAAGGAGCCATGAAGAGAAAACACAAGTTTGGTTCATTCAAAAGATTGTCTCGTTAGAATCATACTGATACCACTTTTAACGTAAACTTCGCTCAAATAAGCTACATAATTAGGAAAAACGGGAATGGTCATGCGACCCACCAGCTCATTTCCCGCAACAGAACCTGGGATGTCACATGGGCTAAGCTCTGCGATTGGCGGAGGCTGGCAGAAGCAGACGCAAATTAGGTAGAGCTTACAAACTAGACGAACGAGCGATTTGCGCTTAAATTTAGGGCACATTTTTTACAAAGCAATAGGAATGATGGGACAAACAGTGGAAGTTACGAAAGCACATGTAAACATAGAAGTACTGATGCGTTCTGCTGTTCGTACTGCGCACAGCATGCTTTGGTTTAGCTGCACAGCACTATGGGGCTTGGGGTTGTCTCAGACGACACTGGCCGATTGACGCAAGCAACGGTGTCTTACGTGACCCCATTTGTCGAGCGAGCACTGTTTCAGGGAACGAATATTTTCTCCCAGAACAAAAACAAGCCAGGTTTAAATGCGGGCAAAAACAAACCAAACGCTTGCCACGGTATGGTGGCGCCATCTAGGTTACGGAACGTAAAGAAACGCGGGAACAAACCAACACCGCTACAGGGTGGAGAAAACCTTTGAACGGTCCCGTGCCGCCGCTATTGGGCCAACGGGCTCAACGCGTTATTCTTTTCGTTTCCCACGAGACCTAGCAACGCGAAACAGACAATATGATTCAAACTTCTTCAGTAAACCGCGTTGCGGCGATAATTCTAGCGCGGTTTTGACACAATGACTTGCTTCGGCGGCGAGCGAGCAACCGAACATGGCGGCGCCAGCGTTACGTGTCTCTACCCTGTACGGTGGATGCGTGAATGAAGGTACTCTAGGCTGCAGAGCGGTCGGTTCCCGTGATGTCACTTGGGACCACGAAAACGCACGATAGAGCGGGAAAATCAAAATTTTAACCTAAGTTGTTTAATTTCTCAGTGAATAAAGCACCGTTTGTATCCGGACAAGCGCTGGGGGCACTATAAAACACGAAATCTTTCGAATAAAACCAACTTGCATTTTCTCTTCATGGCTCCTTTAAGGTGCAGACGTAGATGCCATCTGCAACTTTAAATGCGTAGCATTCTTTGCCGAGTAGCTCCACAGCCAGCACCGCGTAACGCCCTGCATTTCCACAAAAATGCAGATATCCCTGAAGTTCCAACTGTAATCCCTACAATGGCGTAAATAGAGATAACTTGTCGCAGAAAATTTTGAAAAACTAAAAAGTAAGAGAAATGTATAATAACTATGAAAACAGGCGGACCGAGTTAAGCACTGCATTTCGACAATTATGCAGATTTTAGGAAAGTTAAAATGTAATCGTTATAACAACGCAAATGTAGATAAACGGTCGAACAAAATTATGAGAAACTACACAATAAGAAAAATATCTAAAATTGGTCGAAAATGTCACAACGCATAACGTATGACTTTTTTCACAATAGGGCAGATATCGAGAAAGTTCCCCCTGTTCTCTTTATAATGGGGTTAATTGGGATAATTGGTTGAATGAAATTTTTAAAAACTAAAAAAATGAGAAAAATGTAAAATAATTACGATAGCTGGCGAACCGTGTAACGCCCTGCATTTCCACAGTACTGCAGATTTCAGGAAGTTCCAAGTGTAATTGTTTTAATAACGTAAATGGGCATAATTCGTCCAACAAAATTATGAAAAACTAAAAAATAAGAAAAATATTAAAAATCACGGAAAATAGCAAAACTTAAAACACCATGCATTTCCGCAATAATGCAGATTTAGCCAATGTTCCACTTCGAATCGTTATAATACGGTAAGTGGAGATAATTGGTCGGGCAGGATTTAGAAAAACCGAGAAATTTTACTGTAAAAACTCGAACTCAAGACCAGCGGCATAAGAATGCTGCGCATTACAAGATAATTCTCTGAATTGCTGCAAAATTTTTTCTCCAAGTCAGTTTTAATAATCAACATGCCCAATAGGTGCCCGCACACCACATCAATCGTGAGGTGCTTGTGGGCACGAAATTATTTGATTTTTTAAGAAAACCCCAAGCCATTATATCCGTACACATTGCCTGTGTCAAATTTCTTTGCGCTGTGCATGAAGAACATCAAGACGTCTTCCTACTTCAAACATGAATTAAAAGCGTTCTAAAGGTTCATTGCATTCAGCAACTACAAAAACGTTGCATTTCGGAACAAACAGAAAGGAAGACATGTCGCTTCGTTTGAAGTCATAACATTGCAGAATAAACAAAAGTATTCGAGACAAACGATGCTTACAGCAATCACTCGTCACGTCTTCAGGCTACACGAAAGACGGCGTTAAAATGACGACGCAACCAAGAAGCAGCCAGTTACACGCACGCGGCTGCATTCTGTTCGCTCCGCTCTTAATTTTACTCTTTTCGGTTTCAAGGGGAGCACGCGGAATGCAATGTTGGGGAGAGAGGCACTGCAGCAATACACAGCAAAACTGCGAGAGAGAAAGACACTCGGATGAGTTGCATAATGAACACAAACGTCACCCTCGCTGCTGAGGCTTTAAAAGCTTTCGCTGCCGTGGAGATCGCCAGTCACAGCTCTGAGTGCCTTCTAGTCTACCCGTGTACCGTAAAACCAGCAAAGTAGCGACAAGACCGTCTCTTCACATTGAAGAGCCAGTGGATTTTTCCCATCACATTTTGTGTCCCACACTTGTGCGTCGGCTATAATTTACGATGATGGCCACCACTGCCATGTTCTCCAAGGTAAGTTCTGTGGCCTTAAAATATGCATTAACATTGGCTTCACCTTTAATAGGCTTTATCATTCTGGAAATATTGCTCAGTAAAATAGATGCCAGCTGAGCAAAGAACCATCCCTGCTTATAACAATGGTAATTGACGTCTGTTTTGCATAGTTCCTCAAGAAGGACTGCTAGTTCAAATATCTTAGCTTATCTGTTGCACAGCTACGAATATTTATGATGACTGGCTAAAGCCTTTTCGCGTTTTCACTATCAAAGCACTGAGTACACAATTCCAACTTTCCTGCTTCACCTATGCGTGACTGTGTTGGCCTGCGTTGCCCACCTCACTACTATAAACAATGAGTATCATTTGCGTAATTTCCTCTCAGAGTAAGGCCACACTATTACCAGTATTGTTAAAAAGAGATGCAAGCACCTTCATCACCGTTTCTTAGGACTATATTGCCACTATGTATTCGTGGAATACCTAAATCTATAATAGCAACTGAAAAAAAAAGACTAGAACTCTCAGTAACTTCTTCGTGGCAGAGTAACTTCTTCCTGGTAAAAGGCACGCAAAAACACGCGCATCATGTAAGACACACATAAAAAGGTTTGTAAAGTTCTAGTGCGGTGGATAACACCACGTGCAGGTCCTGCTGATCTGCATACTACCCGTGGCGTTTGCGGGAGGCCGGTTCGGATTCGGCAGCAGCTTCGGCAGCGGACTGGGAAGTGGATTCGGCGGCAGATACGGGGGTGGATACGGAGGCGGATACACCGGTGGATTTGGGGGTGGATACAGCGGTGGATTTGCGGGCGGCTTCGGCCCGTCCTTCGCCGCAGCAACAAACAGGTTCGCCCGCCAAGAACAGTATTACGTAAGTGCTCCATTTCATTTTTTCTTGTTCATATTAGCGCGAAATAAGAAGGGTTATTTCAGAAAACATTGTTTCTTCTTATAGCAACAAACACTTCTGAAGAAATGTCTGGTAAACTACAAAGCACGACTATTTATAGCTGAGTCCACGGAAGTATTTTCGTCTATTTGGTTTACATTTATTCCACCGGCCAACTTCTTAAGCAGAAATACTGCGTACGGAACGAATGGCAGAATCATTGTAAGAAAGACCGACACGTACCGTTTCCTATAGCGTGCCAAAAATAAAACTATGAGACCTGCCAGAACCTTGCACAATTTTTTCACGCTTTTTATGCGGGGTAGACATGAATAATTTACATAAGTAACGGTGAGTTAACATTTTCGCTTTATCCCTTATAATACTGCCGCTATACCCCTAACAGCGGCTTACGCTTCATAGAAATTTGCCATCCTGCTTGTGTATTATATCAGCATGAGAAATCTCTGGAAATTTAGTAACTGCGGCAGCGTCCAAACCTGTTATACAGTACCTCTTTCCTGTGGTATACGCACCGCACTTCTACTTTCTTCCTACACAGCCCCCGCAACCATACAGCTTCGGCTACGACAACGTAGACGAGTTCGGCACCAAGACGTACCACAAGGAGCAGGGAGACGCCAGCAACGCCAAGACTGGCTCGTTCGGCTACACGGACGCCAGCGGCCTCTTCCGCCGCGTCAACTATGTCGCTGACGCCGGCGGATTCCGCGCCATGGTCGACACCAACGAACCCGGAACGCTGCCCGGAGCAAGCGCCGACGCCGTCTTCAACTCCAACCCTCGTCCTGCCGGTGGCGGGCGCTATTCGTCTCCGTACACGGCGGCATCCACCTACGGAGGATTCGGCTACGGCCGCCAGGGGCCCTGGGCTGGATAAAAGAAAATTCCGAGTTTATAGTCATGAAGGTATAACTTTGAACAAGGTTGCAAAGCTTGCCCCATGGATCTGAAAATAGATGGGCTTGTAGGTACAGGAAGCAGTACTGAAAATAAAAATGTAAAGCTGAAATATTTTTCATCCTTCGGCTTGTGTTTTTTTCCTCTCTACTTACTGGCTTTAGTTAAGCCTGCAATATGGCACACAAAACAGTCTTTCTGTACTTTATAACAAACGATGCCGATTGGGTTACAATAGATTCCGAGCACAAGGTTGGTATCAAAGAGAGGAAAATATACCTGATGGTATTTATGGAAGTGTGTTTGCTGTTTTCGTGTTTCAAAATTGTTATGAATAATAAGAAACTCTGTATTCGAATATCATATACCCACATTGCATCTTATATACACATCACATAAAAAATGAGAACATTGCCCTGTGGCCGAGCGGGACAAAATCTCAGCAAAAGCCTTAGCTACAATAAATAAGACGGATAATATAATAAGAAGAGGTAAGCAGAAAAACAAATATTCCAAAACTGAACAAAAAACGAGCACTTAGGAATGGGAAAGTTGCAAAAAAAAAAAAACAAAAGCATTGCGATGAATATTGCTTGTTGGTATTCTTGAAGGCCAGTGCAAAATGTTTTATGGGAAGCCGAGATGAATTGTAGGTCGAGACGCCCGCGAGGTTAAATATATTTTCTGTAGTTGTTATGTAGCGATTGTCAGACTCAGCGGGCTTCGTCCGACAAAACAACTGTATTGTCCGATTAAAATTAAAAATTATGTGAACACATGCTTATAAAATTGTTAGGAAGTTGGGTACAATCCACAAAGGGCCGGTATATCAAGGCAAAAACAGAAAATAGAGAGCTACCTCTTGAGTCTGGTGTGTTGTATAAACATTGGTTTGGATACACTTTGCGTTGTATAAACATAACCGCTCAAACTGCTACAGTCAGTGACAGGATCACAGTCGGAGAAGAGTCTCTGCTCTTCGTTCACATTATTTGAATGGTTTAAAGCAGCGCCCGTAATGAAGCAGATAGGTACATTTGGGCGAGAAAAGCATAATTACTAAGCGTATAAACCCATAGTAACTGTTTCAATGTGTGCGAAGTTGGAGAGCGTTTTGCAGAGTTTATCGTACCGCATTAGCATCACTATATGAACAGTTAAAAATATAGTTGTTCTTGCTGCAGTTTTAGTAGTTTGCTTTACAGGCAGGCTACTTCATGTAAGCTAGCGGCTGTCGCATGGTGTTTCCAGTTATCGAGACTTTTCGTAGCAGGTTTCGTGCCAACGCATGCATGCATAGTAAAACTTTATTTTAGTTACCCCAGCAGCGTTCGCATGTGAGGAACCGTGCTACTGGTAAAAGGATACGAACTGGCCTTTGCGGCAGATCTTTGTCTTCAACTCTTCTTTGCATTCTTTGAAGTTTCGTGGGCGCAAAAATATCGCCCTTTTCATCCTCAGCCAGTCTGGCATGACAAATAAATGTCAGAGTTCAAATACGCCAAAGACCACGACCACTCTTAATAGCAGTAGACAGGTACGCCCTCCCCCACCCTGGCTCCGCCCTGATGTGACCCTCAATAGATTCACAACAGTTATTAATACACTGTAAAATGTTTTCTGTGCCACATGGAGGAACATTTGAACAGTCGTCAGCGCTACCTGAGGAACAAAAATGACTGAGTAATTACTACGTAAACAACTTTGCAATTCTTAGGCAATCTCACATGTCTTACGTAGCTTAGACTGAAAACATGCTCCGGTTTCAACATCACGGTCGCTGTCAATCAAAGCTATACTTCAGCAGTGCCAATTACAGTCAGATTCCTTCTTAAATACTGTAGTTTGTAGCATTTAAGTATGTCGCGCTACGCCATTATGCATGTTTCCTTGATGCAAAGCGGGGAATAAAACGCTGACTTGATGCGAGCATCGACCAACGCCCGAAGCTCCTGCTGGCTCTGTACAACTGCCTTGACTTCGCGTTTTCTTATGGACCAGAGAGCTTCACAAGATAATTTAGATTTGCCGTGTTCCCAATGAAAACTACAAGGTTTGTATGAGCCCCACACACACAATAAATGAGCCCAAGATAAAACCGTGCAAAGAGCCACGTAAACGTTTAGCTTTAAATCAGGTAGTCTGTACTGGACTGAATAAAGGCAGCGCACGCGTCGGTTAAAACACGCCTTTGTCTAAGGTTTGAGACCAAAATAGTTAGACTCACTGTGGTTCATTCTAGAGATCGCACTTGCATAAAAAGGTCCAAAACCAGCAAGATTTTGCTTAACTTTCGCAGAACATGACTACACTCCAGAGCTGATCAGACGCCGCCATCATAGAGTTATGACAGTAAAATTTCGTTGATTCGAACCCGATTAATTTGAACTTACAGTTAATTGGCACTGGCCGCCGGTTTCTGGCACAGCACTGCGTGTAGGAAACGCTTGAAAACGCGTGATAATTTGATCCCTTCCGTGTTCACAGCGGTTAGATCAAACTAGGAGCACCTGGATAACACCGTTATGAGTGGCGCGATGGCCGCTCATAGAACCCGCCATCGCGGATTCGAACTCCAGTTAATTCGATATAATTGAAGGTCTCCTACTAGTTCGAATTAAAAAAAGTGACTGTATCTTGTTCGCTAAATTTAAAGTTCTGCATGCATTTAATAGTGACTTGCAATGACTTGCTTGAAGTATCAAGGAAGGCGACCTAGACCTAGAGGGTTTGCCTGGCCCAAAGCAGTTACAAATTTGTGCACGGCTTCAATCAGACCGAGGACCTTTATTCATCAAGCATTAGAAACTTCACCGAGAATATTGTAACTATTTCAGAACACGAACTGAGAACTAATTATAATACACTCTTCGTTGGGACTGTACCGAAGTGTTGGCGTCATAAATGATATTTTTGTGGATGCCACACTCATCCTATACATACGTTTATTTACCACAAGTAATCACGTGGAGCTATTGTCATATAACGCAATGCCTGCAACAAATTGCCCCTGCGTTCATTACCTCCTGTATCACGGACGCGGATTTGCACAACGCGTAATGCTGCTTGTCGTCCTCATCAAAACCTCACTTGGTAATCAACAATCATAATAGTCAACACCAATATCATAAAAGAGCCGCCCAAGGCGCTTGTAAACTACTGAGTGGGCGTGTGACACCTTAACACCACCCCCCTCCCCCCCCCCCCCCCCAACAAAAAAAATTCCTGGTTATGCGCCTGGTGGCCACCTTGTTCCCTCCGGTCACCTATGAAAAACTCCCTTTCCGCCACCCTTCTCCGTTATAGGAAATTATAAAAGGCGCTGCGCTGCCCCCCAAAAAACGTACGCGTCGCCGTTTTCTATCGCTCCTTGTGGAAGACATCATGCGGATCACCACTGGCGAACGTGCGGCCGCGAAACTGCTCGGCATCCCCACCTACAATGGCGAATGTTTCAAAATGTTTACAAAATTAGTTGTAGCAGTAAGAGCGAGGGAATGGTGATGGTTGTCCTGCGCATTTGCTCATGAAGTAGCGAAAATGAGAAAGAATCTTTGGTGATGGTTGTCCTGCGCATTTGCTCATGAAGTAGCGAAAATTAGAAAGAATCTTTACGTGTAAGCGTACAGTCATAGAAAAAATTACGCCCATCTTCCGGCGAGGGATCCCTGGTGTGATGCGACGCATCGGGGGGTTCAATTGGCGTTTCCATTGGGTTGATTCTCTAAATCGGGTGAAACGTGTTGTGAACGCGTATGATGCATTCCATCACATGCGGGTGCTCTCATACGCGGTAAGATGGGCGTAATTTTACTTTTCATGAAGGGACCGTCACTTCCATCACGTCTTCATCGGAAGAATCAAGTCAAGCACGCTGTCTTCAAGCACAGCGACGCGGAGTCGAACGGCAGCGAGCGCTGACTGAACCGCCGCATCGCGATACCCGCTTTGTATTCACAGCGCCTCAAGGAGAGGAGACAACGGAGGAGAGTCGCGCATGCGCACACTTGCGCGAAGGGAGCGGAGCGAAGCGAGCGAAGCGCGCGCACACAGCTGTTGTTTATGATAATGAGGCGGAGTGAAAGCGTTGCGCGCACAGCTGTCGGAGAGAAGACGGGAGGAGAGTCACGCATGCGCAGCCGGCGTGCGGACGCCGGACAACGCCGACGCAGGAGGGACATGCCTCAGAGCAAGAGATGCGTCGCATCTCAAACAAAACGCGAACACGATAATATAACCTGAACACACCAATCGCGCGATTTCTTTCCATGCAACTCAAAATTACGCGTCCCGTAGTTACAAAAACAAAGACAGGAAATGTGACTTTCCAAATAAACTAATAGCGCCCTTACTGGACCTCCACTAACGGTATTTTTTTTTCATATCTCGTGTTCCGTTCATATTTTAGTGTTCGTATTTCATTTCTTCATCACTGCACGTTGTTATTGTACGTTGCCTTATTTCTCCAGATCCCAATCATAAATGGACATAGCGGTGTGCATAACCTGGAGTTTTTTTCTCGAAGGGGCAGGGGTGCTCGCACTTTAAGGTTAACGGTGCTGTTAATTGGACAGAAGTTGAGGCGGAAAGCTCATCCGCCAAAAGCTCACCGGACATAATGTCATTCATTATCCCGAAAGCTGTTGCGAAGCAGCCAGTGCTAGTTTTCAGAAAATCTTTCACGCTTTTCTCCAGGTCAGTGAACTTACACCAGAAAGCGTTAATGCAAAAAGAGTGCAGCGTTATTCTTGGTTTTTCTTTCTTCTAAAAATTCATGTTCGAAATTGTCATCCCTGGATAAATAAAAACACAATAGTAAATGATGAGTTTCCCCACATGCGTCCTGTCATTTTACGCAGGCATGTCCACACTCCTCTCATGATCACACACAGACACACACATATATACATAAATATATATATATATATATATATATATATATATATATATATATATATATATATATATATATATATATATATATATATAAAGAGGGAGAGAGAGAAAATGAAGGGCTCGTAGAAATAAGACAGAAATAGGGGGTGGCAGTCTAGAATGCATCGGAAAGCAAAGGGGACAAAGCGGTAAGTCACGGGGCACAAGAAGATTTTTGGAAGACAGAAAGAAAGTGGCGAAGAAATGCCCGGAGGCTGGGATTCAAACCCACGACCGCCACAAAACGCGTATGAGGCGATGACCACTACGCTACCCGCGGGGCTCTTTCCCCTCCACTTTCTCTGGGGTTAAAAACAAGGTCCCGTTCACCCTGTGTAGTCCGAGTGGCGCCGGCTACCACTCCCAAACGCAGGATACAAATGCCTTAGCATAAATACACGAGAAATTTGGGGGCGTGAAGCTGCTCGGAATGATACAACTAAATATAAATGTAAACAGCCTATACAATATATACTTTATATTTTCACTCCCAGCCCGCCTTGCTGGTGGCCGAGTGGTCTGGAGTGGTCTAGAGCGTCCGTTGTTTTCTTAAGTTCTAATCCCCAACAGCGCATATTGTTTTTTTTTTTGTTGCTGAAGTTGATTTGTTTGTTTTGGGGCGATGGTTTTTATAGTGAAATTAACATTGTTGTGCTGTAACGCTTAATGCTTCACGAGCCAGTTCGCAGAATGCGTGCAGACTGACACTGACACCTGGCAAGTTGTCATTGGCGGGGCGTTGCCTTCAGCACCGACTGCTTGCGGGCACAGGCCCGAATCGGCAGTCCCTTGGCCAGGTGCGAACACGCCTCCTACGATACCGGCACCATCCATGCAAGCTCCGAATATGTGGGAAAATCGCGTCGCATTGTAGCGTCTACGGTTACGCGGAGGGCGTTCATCCGCTGCGTACGCCTAGGTTCCCGATCATTACGATTCCAAGTCGTGCTGGCAGGCTGATCTGATGTATTTTACAGCCGACGACATGACAGAAGTGCTGTATGATGAATACTGAGATTTAGACAATGCCCAGTCAAAGATAAATCAGATGCAAAGCATGTTGTTTCATAGAACCGAAACCGAAACTGTTTATAATTCTAATCTTGGACATCGTTCAATCACATGGCATCTTGTATGGACGTCACTGCTTTATCAGGTACGACACCCACAGACCACGAAGTGCGGTTTTTATTCTTTCAGGCTTTATAAAAGAAATATCGCCTTACCTACAGGTAAACAATAAAAAATGTGTTTTTTTGAGCCAGTGTACGCAATGCACGCAAAAACAGGAGCTTGACGAATTCCCCTTTGGTGCAGCCACACCGCGCAACGCTTGCTCCGCCTACGGAACTTCGGCCAGCCGAACACTTCCAAACGAAACTTAACCCCGCTTTTCGCGGCATGGGAGCGCTACGTGCAACGACGAACGCGTTACCTTCTTTGAGCTTTTATTTTAACACGAAAGTGTTTTATTCCCGGATACGCAAAGATTGCACTGTCGTCACATTCGCCACGGAAATGACTCCAGTTTAACAGAGACAGGAGAAACGGCTGAGAAAGTTTCATTACGCGGGTGGTGCTGCCTTCTAGGATGGGTGAAGCGAAGTAGTGCATCATGACGCTAACGAGCATCCCGATCGGGCAGAGGAATGAAAGGTTTTCACCGTTGTGTTTTTTTTTTTTTCGCAGCACCATTAGATTTCCATAAAAATGGGACATAAACGTGTTCACCAACGTACCTCAGACATCCCTCAGCGCATCAGCAAAGGGCACAACCTCCTGAAATACTATTGTGTTCGGCTAAAAAAATTATCTCTTAAAGGGGCACTGACACAAAAATTTCGCATCTTGTTGTTTTTTTGTTGCGATAAGTAGCTAGTGACCTACTTATAACCTCTAGAAACCTGATTTGCTTCAGCGTGCGGCGGTTGTTTAATTAGAGGCACTTGCAACGCGGCCAGTCGCAGTTTCGATTTCAGCGGGTGCCGCTAACCGGTGGATTTCTTGTGAATAAAGCTGACCACGTGACCGTCGGAGGGAAATCACAGAGCAGAGCTGCCGTAGCGCTGTCGAATCCGCATCGCCGGCAGCTTCTGCGAATGCCCCCACGTACCGATCTCGTGAACCGCTTAATTAAAAAGCGACCGTGGACGTGACGCAGGCGCTGCGAGTGCAAATGCTGCAGCGGCTAAAGAACGACGCGCGACGCTCGAGACAGTGGGTGGCAAGACGCGCGCTGGGAGCAGCAGGCCGATCTGCCTACAGGTCCGCCTACAGATGTGTCTGGCTTATAACTGCGGCGGATATTCGACTGCCGCTCTCGTAAGCGGTGCAGATGACAATTTTTAATGCAACTGGCCATCGCATCATTAACCGCTTTCTCATATAAGCTACCATGGTTGGGACTTGGGTACAATTTCGAGCGGCGGTAACAAGCTACCACACGAGCTACCTGCGCCGGCCTGGGTCACTTTGCGGCCGTGGCCGCCGCCTGCATAGCGACCGTGCCGCTCGCTCAGTGGGTTTTTTCATGTCTACGGTGCGTTTTCGCGTCCAATGTAAACATACAGTAATAGAAACAGTGCCCGGAATCGCTGTAGAACTTTGGTCGCGGCCAGCTGCCGTATGAACTGACGAAATCACGGCGCCTCCGCCGCCAACGATCGGGTCGTTCGTTCTCGAGAGCAGAAGCTCCGCCCTCCGGCCCTTCGATTGGAGCGGCGAGCCGGGCGAACCGGCGAAAAACGCCGGCAGTGCAGAAGCGGCAAACACAAACTTGTGACGTGTTTGGGTGTAGTTTATTTACAAAATATCCGCGGGATGTCGATTGCGCGTGGTCCTCTGCTGGCTACTCGGTTGCATTTTGCACACTTTAAAATTGATTTTGAATATGTTCTAGGCTGTATTCGCCGCTGATATTTTGCAGATGATGTAAATGTGTTCACACCAATCTATCTACGAAGTTATCTCGCCTTCAAAATTTTGTGTCAGTACCCCGTTAAGCATTTCGAGTGCATTTCGTAAGCTATTATCCTACAGACGCAGAACAAGCTATGCCTGGTCTCGCAAAAGCTGCGCAATGCTCGCAGCATTGAAGTACAAGGAAACGTCAATACAATACGCTCCGCATGAACTTTAAAAAAAAGCGTCATCTTTCGTTCAAGATACAAAACAAATGCCGTGAACAAAGCACCAGGGGTTTCTTTCTCCAAAAGAGAACTTAGTACGAGGCTGCAGAAACGCACGGGAAAATACCTGCGGAAAGTTGCAAATAGCGTTTTCTGCTAGTGGCTTGTCAGGCTTATCTTCATATCGTGATTAAAGAAGCTGGAAAAACGTACGTTCACAACAACTCAACTTGTCACATAAATAAAAGTGTGCTGGTTTATAAGGAACATCATTTTAAAAATATGATATTTTGTGTCCACCTAATTTTAAATAGATTTTGTACCAATCGCGCCAGGTGCCGGGAAGACGAAAAGTTAGGCTTTCACGTCATCATGATGTAATCAATCGGCCGGTATTTGCCCGAGTCTCCTCTCTTCAAATGTTTTGTCTCTAAGCCAGAATTGATATTGACAACAACATTGGTTCACCTAATTAAACGTAGTTGTCAGAAGAATAACGTCAATATCTTATAAACCAATGAAGGCTTGGACTACGCGTAGAAATGAAGTAAATTGTGTACTGATGCAAAACATCCAGTATGTACCTTGTAAATATAAGAAATATTATTTCTGATATTTTTCGCAACGGTGTCCAGTCGCAAGCTTTGTGTGGCAAACAATGAATAAGGCCATGCGCCCAACCTTAAAAATCCCCCTAAAAATAGTCAATCATGTCATCCGTGCGAACAGTCACGTAAAAATCATCTGCATGCCCTCAGCAGAGATCAGGAAAGAGCCGGCCATTGCAGTCGCAATGATTCCTCCTCCCGAATCAACTTCGTAGTAAGTGACTTGAAGCCGGCAATTCTTATTTACTCCAGGGGACGCATATCGTCTGAGGCCCTCAGAATCCTACAGGCCGGTTTTCATAGCGGTCGATTCCAGGGAATCCAGATCATATGGGCGCCAGCTCACTTTGGCCTCCAGGGTAATTAGAAGGCGCATGCCGCTGTTGGAGGCTTCACCGACGGGGCCGACGTCACCAACACCCTCGACGCACTCTCGCTCCGCCGGTCTGATAAGGACAGGCTGGTCGCCTACCGAGTAGTCTTAAATCACTATAGGCTGGGAGGGTCAAAATACCCTGCAGCAGAAAAAACGATTACTCGACGACAGGAAGTGGCTTGGCACCATCTCCAAACAAACACATTCCCCAACCCGTGTTGTACAACAGCTGCTAATCGGCGCTATATTCTAGCGCATATATCCAGTGCGGAAACAGGGCGGACCTGCAACATATGATTTGGGCTTGTCCCAACAATGAGATACAGAAATAAAAGAAATAAAGTTCATAAACTAGCGATAAACATTATAAGCTCTGAGCAGTGGGAGACCTTGCTGCTCAGCTCCGACTCGGGAGAGAAGGTAAGTCTGGTCCCGATGGCCGAGGCCGCCGTAAGGGAAGAAGGACTTCTGGCTGCCGTGTGAGGAGAGAGGGTGGTTCTTATCAAGAGTTTCCTTCCCTGACTCCCCTCTATGGACAAATAAATGTTGTCACTCACCCATTCACTCGGCATGGCCCTACAGTGAAGAGGCAGAGCCGATCTCGCGATCGCAAAAAACGCTTTGACCAATTAGTCTACATTGCCAAACACCAAATCAGGGGAACAGCAAGAATGAGACAAAAGGAAACTATAAGACCCATACAGCCACTGATCATGAGCTGATTATCGCAAAGGTTGACGTACCATTTATTTGCTGACACTCATGAAAACCAAACACTATTGTCAAAACACCGTATAAAGCAAATCTCAAATCAACAATTTGCATGGCCAAGGGAAAGGTCCTCAAAGGTGGCGTTTATAACACTTTTAAAGAATTGAGAGAGGCCACTCTCCTAGCACAAAAAGAATGGCTGGAAAAATTGGAATCGGGACGAGTAATCGTGTAAAAGATAGGCGCCCCTCTCGGAAAAAAAACTACTGGACGCTATGTTGAACATGTCGACCTTCCAGTTCCTCCCCATAGAAACTCCCCGTACCAAAAAACACGGATCCAAACAGACACAAGGAGCCGCAACAAGCCAGGATCAAATTCCTTAGAAAAAAAGTACCAACGCCCTAAAAACACAGCATACGCTGACGCCGGGATGCAAAAGGCACAAATCATGGGTCGTAGTGGACTACAATGCCAATCTGCCGACACAGCAACGGAAAAAGCGGACATTGAAGCCATCCTCTTTGAGTGAGCAGAACAGCCAAATACGAGCATAAACATCGATAGAGACTCTCAAAAATCAATTGAACTTTTGTTTGCCGGAAGACTACTAAACGCTCCGGAAAAATTCCCCAATCAACATTGAAAATTCACATCACATGGACACCCATACACGATAGTCTGGGAGACAACGAGGTAGACGACCAAGAAGCACGTGGTCGGTGTGACCATGACTGCACACTGCCCTAGGAAGAACGTCTCTTTATCCCACGGCTGGGAAAACTATTCTTGCTCGTGCCACAAGGGGGTCTCAACGCCGAAGATTATCAAACCCGGCCGAGAATAAAATAACACATGTATCTACAATGTAGATGGGCGAAGAGGATGGGTGGGAAACATCAGACATTAAGGAACGTGCTCATTTCGGAGATACATCTGCCTTTTTCCACGCAACCTAGCCATGTTCAGCAGCATGCTCAGTGAAGAACACTTCAGACATAACATATTCCACCACTGCCCAGAAATGGGAGGCAGCATTGACAAGCTTGTTACGGTAAGATCACACGTGAGCTGATTGAGAGGGTAAGAGAAGCAGCTGCTGCATCTGGGACTCTGGAGTTCGAGTTAAATTCTTGAGCTCCCTGCCGCAACTTACGCCCTTTTCTCAAACACCCTATTCGTTACTCAGCAAACGCATTTTCTTTCTCTTCTTCTCTCGCTGTCTGTCTCTCGCTCTGTCTCTTTCCCTCTTAAAAACGAAGGCGTTCAGTCCGGCCACAATATTAGCGGAGAAACAGTGACACTGTCGCTTTCCCGCTCAAGCTGACCAACACCCCGTACCCCCAAACTTTCAAAGTTTCAAAATTTCAAAGTTTATTTCAAAAATGCAATAATGCGCAAATAAAAAATGTACGTCTGCAAGAGGAGGTCATCACCACCACCATGTACTTACCCTTAAGGGCCCCTCTCAAGACAGGAAGTGGGGGGGGGGGGGAACACAAAGTACAAATGACACTGAAAAGGCAATTCATGGTAACAGTTTTTGAATTAAAAAACATTCAGGTAGCAACAAACAACAATAAGAAACACATAATATAGGAAGCGAAATGGTTAACAGTCAATTCTATAACCAACATACACAGGCGGCAGCGAACAAACAACAAAAACGGAAAGGAGTGATAAAGAGTCAAGAATGGCTAGCCATAAATCTCTAAATATAAAGGCAACATGTTCACTGACAATAGCATTCATCAACCCTTCCACTCATTAATAGTCATAGGCAGAAATGATTTGTTAAAAGCGTTAGTAAAGCGAAACACGCGCCGAATAATAATGGGATTAAATAGGCGGCGACATGTGTGAAGGGCGGAAGTAAAAGTGAGCCATGTAGGCGCGATAAGTTTTAGTATAGTTTGTGAAACAGGCAAAGACGTGCAATTTTCCGTAGAACTCATAAAAAAGGGCGACCGAGGGATGGTTTTATTTGACTGATAATACCACGTTTGTCATAATTTGAGGAGATGAATCTTGCGGCACGATTTTGGACGGATTCAAGAATATTGATTAGGCATATCTGAGGAGGGCTCCAAATTGCAGATGCGTATTCCATTTTAGTCCGAAAAAAAATTTCAAAGGCCATTTTGCGAAGGATTTCCGGTGATAACGACACTGGCGTTCTTAGATAGCCAAGAATTTTTGAGGCATTGGCAGCTAGATTAGCAATATGCTCGGTCGAGGCTAGTCCGCCTGTAATTATAACGCAAGGTATAGGTGTGAATCGCCTTGCGATAATTTTTCTGAGTGTAAGGAGTACGGATAGATGACTTTGGTGTGTTTTCGAGAGACAGGCATGAACTTGCACTTGGAAATATTCGGCCTCATCGTCCACTAACAACCACAGTTATCAATTGTGTGTAAGGCTTGCTGTAGTATAAGTTGATCTTTCTTAGTTGATATACGATGGTAGATGGTGCAATCGTCAGCAAAAAGACGGAGCGTTGATGAAACGCCCGAGGGAAGGTCATTTACGTAGATTAAAAAAAGGAGCGGACGGAGAACCCAGCTCTGAGGGACGCCAGAGATTTCTGCAGAAGTATCGGAATGGGCACCACCGAGAACAGTGACTCGAGACCTGCGAGTTAGGAAGCACTTAATCATGTCCTGGAAATCTTGTGTGTGTTAGGCTTGAATTGTAGGTGAAAGTTAGGGTCGATTGTGCAGTCGGACAAAAACATCCTTCAACGCAACATAGCCCATCATGAAATCGTTCCATTTCTGTGTGTGTGTGCAAACTGTCAGCTGTAGTATGAAAAATATAACGATATATTGCCATTGCCAAGGGCTACTCAAATGACGCGTGCACACTTGTTCATGAACACTACGACCTCTTCGATAATAAGGAACAATAAGGGGCTGAGAGACTGGTCTAGAAAAAAGGAAAACCAATTATTCCATGGAGGGACTAAATAAAGAATTTCGGAGTCCAGAAATACACTCGCTGGCGCGGAACAGGAAAGGCTCGAGGTTGATGAAAGAGAGGTGTTCGCCCTGCAGTAGACCTGGAGGGTGTTGCTGGTGCTGATGATGATAATGAACGAGACTAAATAAATAAATATGTATGTATGTATGTATAGATGTATGTATGTATACACATACACAATTTATTACGTCAGAAAGAAATCCTTTTTCTTATTTTTGCTTCGCCGTACAACAGCGCCACCAAAACTAACTTACCTGTCCTTCACGCAATGCATAAAGCTACGCAACGCTGCTGCTGGCTGTTTAGGCATCGATAAAGCCAACAACGACAATTTTGATATGTTTCTTGGTCCATGTGGTGCGTCCACAAAGATGCCTCTTACACCCGTATAGTACCGCGAAATGTACGGGGACGAGATCTGCGGATACAGTAGGCTCAACAAGTTCTTGGGCAACCTATTCTAACAGATGACGTAGTGTACATGATGTTCTCGTCACCAACCGGTGGTAGATAACCGGGCTGATGCGGTAGGGATCGGCCAGCCCCACTTCCCCTTAGGCCACGTGAAATAGTCTTATCCTTTTCGCTCACTGAAGCGAGAAAAGCGCTTGCGTTTTTTGGGATGACATAAGAAAGACAGAAAGCCACGAGACTTCCGCACCGCTAACTGTCTAAAATGGTAGGTATAAGCTTGGGTGATGCATGAAAGCGCAGAAAGGGGGGCGGCACCCGCAGTCATGCAATTGCCTCGAGGCACCCTACCGTGTTCCCTGCTAACAAGCTGTGCCCCTCCGATCGCGCTGCACTCGCTTGCAGCTTGTCACTGCAGTAAAACCACAGCCGCGTGCCACGAAGTATGACCTGCCACCTGTCGGTACCCGGGCTGTAGTCAGGCCTGTAGTCAGATCGTGACTCGCAAGCAAGACAAGTAAATTCGGAAGGTCCTGCGTTCCCTGAAACGTTTAAATAAGCAGGTAGTTATGATGCCCGATATTATGTTCTAATAAAATATGCCCAGTCACAAGTTTTTTCTGTGGGCTATACGCGCATGTTAAATCACTGCTGCACTTAGCTCTCAAACAATAGGACTCTTTTGCTGGCTAGTATTTTGTTTGTGAATGAAAAACAAATACTACCTGTTCAACGAGGTCAATGGCAAAAAGGCAAAAAGACGAGCCCAGGCCTGCTGTGTTACCCTCATGTCTCTATTCTCGTTTTACGTGCAGAAATATTTTTCAGCCACAAACACCCTTTGAACATATAACAAGAGAACCCTGCCATTAATTTTTCACCCCACTGACGCCGCCACTAGAGAATTGGAGTCACGGTGTTATTTCGTACCGTGAGGTGCATGTTGGCATGAAATTTATATATGTTTTGAAGACAACCCCGAAGGCATTGTGGGCGTAGCCATTCCTTCTGTCTAATTTCTTAGCGCTGTGCGTGAAGAACATAAAGCCGTCTTCTTACGTCAAACGTGAATTAAAAGTCTTCTAAAGAGACATCAGATTCGGTGGCTACAGAACGTTGCATTTCTGAACATACACGAAAAGGACGAGACATCCCTTCAGTTGAACCAAGAACATTACAAAAGGCACAAACGTATTCGAGACAAACGACGCTTACAGCAATCACTCGTCACGTCTTGACGCGACGGGAAAGACGGCGTTAAAATGACGACGCAACCAAGAAGCAGCCAGTTAACGCACGCGCCTGCATTCTGTTCGCTCCGGCCTTAATTTTACTCTTTTCGGTTTCAAGGTGAACACGCGGAATGCAATGTTGGGGAAAGAGGCACTGCAGCAATAAACAGCAAAACTGCGAGAGAAAGACACTCGGATGAGTTGCATAATGAACACAAAAGTCACCCTCGCTGCTGAGGCTTTAAAAGCTCTCGCTGCCGTGGACATCGCCAGTCACAGCTCTGAGTGCCTTCTAGTGTACCCGTGTACCTTCAAACCAGCAAAGTAGTGACAGGACCGTCTCTTCACATTGAAGAGCCAGTGGATATTTACCCTCAAAAGTTGCGTCCCAAACGTGTTCGTCGGCGATAATTTACGATGATGTCCACCACTGATATGTTCTGCAAGGTAAGTTCTGTGGCTTTCAAATATGCATTAACATTGGCTTCAGCTTTAATCGGTTTTTTTTCTGGAAATATTGCCCAATAAAATAAATGCCAGCTCAGCAAAGAACCAGTCCTACTTATAGCAATGGTAATTGACGTCTGTTTTGCATAGTTCCCCAAGAAGGACTGCTAGTTCAAATATCTTAGCTTATCTGTTGCGCAGCTACGAATATTTATGATGACTGGCTAAAGCCTTTTCGCGTTTTCACTAGCAAACCACTGTGTACACAATTCCAAATTTCCTGCTTCACCTATGCGTGATTGTGTTGGCCTGCGTTGCCCACCTCACTACTATAAACAATGAGTCTGATTTACGTATTCCTCTCAAAGTAAAGCCACACGATAACCAGTGCTGGTAAAAAGAGATGCAAGCACCTTCATCGCAGTTTCTTAAAGGGACACTGAAGTGATTTGTAAACATTGCGGGATTACTAGCGCAAATTGTAGTTCGGAGCCCGTAGGCATTGTTTCGACCTCTCTGGCCGCGTTTACGCGAATTTATTTAGTAGAAAAATCAATTCGAAAATGCTGTCCTCCTCTCTTTACGCTCGCCCATTTTCTGTGGCGTTTTCGTGTGACTTCAGCAGGAGATGAGCTGGAAAATGGCTGCGCTACTGCACGGTTCGCCGACCAGCCGACCTACCGATCGAGTCAGTCGGCCCAGCGTTTCGTCCGCCGGCCGCCGACGGGTCGTCGCTATTCGCTCGCTCATTTGAAACTAAGCCAGAACACCTTTGTGAATGAAAGAATGTGCCTTTCCTTACTTTGTTAGTTTGTACACTGTGTCAAACTCAGAGTCCGGGTCGCTCCACACAAGCGCTGCACAAGTGCACATGCGACGCTTCGCTGACTTTACGCTACTAGGAAAATCTAAGGCCAATTGAAGGCGGGAGAAGAGTCAGCGAAGTTAATATAGGTACTAAGAAAATAAAATCACCTGAAACTTTTACCGTACAGCGCAAAACTAGGGAGCAGGAAGCACTTTTTGCGCTGGGTAAACAAGCACAGCTGTCAGCAGCACGACCGCACATCTGCGAACGCTTTTCCGTCAAAGAAATGCAATTGCTAGACGTAAGATATTGTGGAAGTTTGGGGGACACTTACTGCAGGAGTGACATACAACAAATAGTCACATAAAGTATTTAAAATGCTTAAAATAAATAAAAGTGTAAACTGGTCATACATTATAAACCTTATATATCCAAACCGGCCAGTGCCGGCTCTTTTTCCCACACCTCTATGTCGTGTTCTGTACCTACAGTGTCCGTACCAGGATGTCCTCAATAGAGTGTGTAAAATGTGTGTTCCGCCAGGTGTTAAAACATTTTTCTTCAAATTACACACTGGCACGCTCCCTGTTAAAACTTGGATGAAAGATCGGGGTCTGTTTATAGCTTGGTCGACAGACTGTCGGCTCTGTACTCGACCAGAGACAATTGATCACTGCTTTGTAGACTGCAGAGATGCTGTCTTTTTCTGGGACATTCTACAGCGAACGCTGAAAAAAGACATGGATATTACGCCTTTCTCTATCCGATTTTTGCCATTCGACTATCCCGGTGAGCCACCTTATGACATGTTCGTGTTGATTGGTTTGTACAGTCTGTGGCGATGCCGCTTATGTGATAGGCATGCTGAGCCACCAAGATCAACTAAGTCTTATTTCCGAGAAACTGTGGCATTTGTACATAGTGTGTATAGTTCGCTTGATCAACCACCTGACTGGTTCCCTCTTTTGAATGCTTGTGTGTGTTTGCCTGAATTTTGATGTATATTTGCTTCTCATAACTTCAGGGTATAATTTTGTTTGCTTGTATTCGTCGTACTGCAACGTCAGAGCGTATTTTCCCATGTAATAAAGAAAAAAAAAAAGGCTCGTGGCCTAGCGGTCTGAGTCGCTGGAATTTGTTTTGAAAGTCGCAAGTTCGAGTCCCCGAGGGTACATGTATTTTTTTTTGTAAGTTGATTTTTTCGTATGCGGCCGATGTTTTCTGAACTGAGTTCACCCTTTTTGGGCTGTAACGTTCACTGCTCCACGAGTGAGATCGCAGAACGCGCGCATACTGACAATGACGCGCTAGCGAGTTCTCGTTGGCGTGCTGTTGCCACAAGCACCGACTGCTTGCGGGCAGTGGGCCCAGGCCTGAATCAGCACACCCTTGGCCTGGTGCGAACTAGGTTTTTATGAACAGACATGAGTGAGGCAAGCTTCGAATATGCGGGAAAAGCGCATGGCATTTGAGAGTCTACGGTGACGCGGAGGGCGTTCATCCACTGCGTAGGCCTCGTCTAGTGATTTCTACGATTCCAAGCCGCCCTGGGAGGTTTATCTTAGACATTTGACAGCCGACAACATGGCAGAAGCGCGGTACGGCGATAATTGAGAAATCGAGAATGCCCATCCAACAACGCCATCAGATATGAAGCATGTTGTTTTACAGAACCGAAACCGAAACCGAAACTTTTGATTGCTAACCTTGGGCATCGTCCAAATACGGTGCCCCCCCCTCCTGACGTCACAGCCTTTAGTTGGTGCGGCCGCCGCAAACCGCGCATAGTAGTTTTTCTTCTTTCGCGCTTTGTAAAATAATTACCGATTTGTCAACCGGATAAACGATGAATAGTGTGTTAATTTTAGCCAGTCTACACAGTGCAAGCAAAAACGGGAGCTTGACAAATTCACTTCAGTGTCCCTTTAACGCTATATGTGATGCCCGTACTTTTGTGATGCCCGTTGCTGTCTGTAACCGGGGCTCGGACTTTGTCAAGTGAATTAATTTCACTTTTTTCCGAGCCCCCCGCTTGTCTGAAATAAAGTTTTATCTTATCTTAAATTGCCACTAGATATTCGTGTAATACCCAAATCTATAATAGAAACTGAAAAAAAGACTAGAACTCTCAGTAACTTCTTCGTGGCACAGTACCTTGTTCCTGGTAAAAGGCACGCAAAAACACGGACATCATGTAAGACGAACATAAAAAGGATTGTAAAGTTCCTATGTGATGGATAACGCCACGTGCAGGTCCTGCTGATCTGCATACTACCCGCGGCGTTTGCGGGAGGCCGGTTGGGATTCGGCAGCAGCTTCGGCAGCGGACTTGGAAGTGGATTCGGCGGCAGATACGGGGGTGGCTACGGAGGCGGGTACACTGGTGGATTTGGGGGTGTATACAGCGGTGGATTTGCGGGCGGCTTCGGGCCTTCCTTCACCGCAGCAACAAACAGATTCGCCCGACAAGAACAGTATTACGTAAGTGCTTCATTTTATTTTTTCATGTTCATATTCCCGCGAAATATAAAGGCCTATTTCAGAAGACATTGTTTCTTCTTATAGCAACAAACACTTCTGAAGAAATTTCAGGTAAACTCCACAGCACCACCTTGTATTGATGAGTCCATGGAAGTATTTTCATGTATTTGGTTTATATTTATTCTGCGGCAAACTTCTTAAGCCGAAATTTGGCGTACAGAAGGAATGGCAGAATCGTTGTAAGAAAGACCGACACCTACCTTTTCCTGTAGAGTGCCCATAACAAACTATGCAACATTCTAGAACCTTGCACAATTTTTAAACGCGCTTTATGCGGGGTAGACATGGATAATTCACTTAAGTAACGGTGAGCTAATATACCTTCGCTTTATCCCTTATATTACTGCCGCTCTACCCCTCATAGCGATCATTGTCTGACGCTTCAGAGAAATTGTCCATTCTGCTTGTGTATTATATCAGCATGAGAAATCTCTGGAAATTTAGTAGCGGCGGCAAAGTCGTAGTATACGCACCGTATTTATACTTTTTTTCTACGCAGCCGGGGCAACCATACAGCTTCGGCTACGACAACATAGACGAGTTCGGCACCAAGACGTACCACAAGGAGCAGGGAGACGCCAGCAACGCCAAGACTGGCTCGTTCGGCTACACGGACGCCAGCGGCCTCTTCCGCCGCGTCAACTACGTCGCTGACGCCGGCGGATTCCGCGCCATGGTCGACACCAACGAACCCGGAACGCTCCCTGGAGCGAGCGCCGATGCCGTCTTCAACTCCAACCCTCGTCCTGCCGGTGGCGGGCGCTATTCGTCTCCGTACACGGCGGCATCCACCTACGGAGGATTCGGCTACGGCCGCCAGGGGCCCTGGGCTGGATAAAAGAAAATTCCGAGTTGATAGTCATGAAGGTATAACTTTGAACAAGGTTGCAAAGCTTGCCCCTTGGATCTGAAAATAGATGGGCTTGTAGGTACAGAAAGCAGTACTGAAAATAAAAATGCAAAGCTGTAATATTTTTGATCCTTCGGCTTGTGCTGTTTCCTCTCTACTTACTGGCTTTAGTTAAGCCTGCAATATGGCACACAAAACAGTCTTTCTGTACTTTATAACAAACGATGCCGATTGGGTTACAATAGATTCCGAGCACAAGGTTGGTATCAAAGAGAGGAAAATATACCTGATGGTATTTATGGAAGTGTGTTTGCTGTTTTCGTGTTTCAAAATTGTTATGAATAATAAGAAACTCTGTATTCGAATATCATATACCCACATTGCATCTTTTATACACATCACATAAAAAATGAGAACATTGCCCTGTGGCCGAGCGGGACAAAATCTCAGCAAAAGCTTTAGCTACAATAAATAAGACGGATAATATAATAAGAAGAGGTAAGCAGAAAAAAAATATTCCAAAACTGAACAAAAAACAAGCACTTAGGAATGGGAAAGTTGCAAAAAAAAAAAACAAAAGCATTGCGATGAATATTGCTTGTTGGTTTTCTTGAAGGCCAGTGCAAAATGTGTTTATGGGAAGCCGAGATGAATTGTAGGTCGAGACGCCCGCGAGGTTAAATATACCGTAATTACCCGATTCTAAAGCGCCCCCGATTCTAACGCGCACCCTATTTTCCCGGCAAAAAAACCGAAAAAACTTGCACCTCCGATTGTAACGCACACGGAAGTTCGTGAGCAAGAAAAACGAATGCCAGAGAAACGGGCGATTTATTTCTCGAAGTAATCTCACTCATCTCACTCCTCGTCGCTCTCCGCTGACCACAACATCTCGTCCTTGGTGCCGTCAAGCGCGTTCGCGATGCCACACTTCATAACGGACGTTCAACCATGGTCGATGGGATCGTGGCCCACGCCTCGCACGCCCGTCCTGCGAGTATCTCCAGAGGCGCACGCTTCAGCCGACCGCTCGTTTTGAACGCGTGAGAGCCGCTGCTGCCATTTCTGTTATCAAGCGCGCAAGTGGAACAATTTGACGGTTTGTGTGAACGCCGATAGAAAAGCCTAGGCGCCTATGCTTCCTGCGTCTGCAAAATTGTTGCTAAAAGCTTTGGCGCCATCTTGAGATGGCGATGGCGATGGGCGGGACGAAATTTCCGTTGTTTCGGCAGTTTTGGTTTCGTATCCGATTCTAACGCGCATGCGATTTTTCGACCTATTTTTCCGGAAAAAAAGTGCGCGTTAGAATCGGGTAATTACGGTATTTTCTGTAGTTGTTATGTAGCGATTGTCAGACTCAGCGGGCTTCGTCCGACAAAACAACTGTATTGTCCGATTAAAATTAAAAATTATGTGAACACATGCTTATAAAATTGTAAGGAAGTTGGGTGCAATCCACAAAGGGACGGAATATCAAGGCAAAAACAGAAAATAGAGAGCAACCTCTTGAGTCTGGTGTGTTGTATAAACATTGGTTTGGATACACTTTGCGTTGTATAAACATAACCGCTCAAACAGCTACAGTCAGTGACAGGATCACAGTCGGAGAAGAGTCTCTGCTCTTCGTTTAAAATATTTTGAACGGTTTAAAGCAGCGCCCGTAATGAAGCAGATAGGTACATTTGGGTGAGAAAAGCATAATTACTAAACGTATAAATCCATAGTAAATGTTTCAATATGTGCTAAGTTGGAGAGCGTTTTGCAGAGTTTATCGTACAGCATTAGCATCACTACATGAACAGTTAAAAATATAGTTGTTCTTGCTGCAGTTTTAGTAGTTTGCTTTACAGGCAGGCTACTCCATGTAAGCTAGAGGCTGTCGCATGGTGTTTCCAGTTATCGAGACTTTTCGTAGCAGGTTTCGTGCCAACGCATGCATGCATAGTAAAACTTTATTTTAGTTACCCCAGCAGCGTTCGCATGTGAGGAACCGTGCTACTGGTAAAAGGATACGAACGGGTCTTTGCGGCAGATGTTTGTCTTCAACTCTTCTTTGCATTCTTTGACGTTTCGTGGGCGCAAAAATATCGTCCTGTTCATCCTCAGCCAGTCTGGCATGACAAAAAAATGTCAGAGTTCAAATACGCCAAAGACCACGACCACTCTTAATAGCAGTAGACAGGTACGCCCTCCCCCACCCTGGCTCCGCCCTGATGTGACCCTCAATAGATTCACAACAGTTATTAATATACTGTAAAATGTTTTCTGTGCCACATGGAGGAACATTTGAACAGTCGTCAGCGCTACCTGAGGAACAAAAATGACCGAGTACGTATTACGTAAACAACTTTGCAATTCTTAGGCAATCTCACTTGTCTTACGTACCTTAGACTGAAAACATGCTCCGGTTTCAACATCACGGTCGCTGTCAATCAAATCTATACGTCAGCAGTGCCAATTACAGTCAGATTCCTTCTTAAATACTGTAGTTTGTAGCATTTAAGTATATCGCGCTACGCCATTATGTATGTTTCCTTGATGCAAAGCGGGGAATAAAACGCTGACTTGATTCGAGCATCGACCAACGCCCGAAGCTCCTGCTGGCTCTGTACAACTGCCTTTACTTCGTGTTTTCTCACGGACCAGAGAGCTTCCCAAGATAATTAAAATTTGCCGTGTTCCCAATGAAAACTACAAGGTTTGTATGAGCCGCACACATACAATAAATGAGCCCAAGCCAAAACCGTGCAAAGAGCCACGTAAACGTTTAGCTTTAAATCAGGTAGTTTGTACTGGACTGAATAAAGGCAGCGCACGCGTCTGTTAAAACACGCCTTTTTCTAAGGTTTGAGACCAAAATAGTTAGACTCACTGTGGTTCATTCTACAGATCGCACTTGTATAAAAAGTTCCAAACACAGCAAAATTTTTCTTAACTTTCGCAGAACATGACTACACTCCAGAGCTGATCAGACGCCGCCATCATGGAGTTATGACAGTAAAATTTCGTTGATTCGAACCCGGTTGATTCGAACTTACAGTTAATTGGCACTGGCCCCCGGTTTCTGGCACAGCACTGCGTGTATGAAACGCTTGAAAACGCGTGATAATTTGATCCCTTCCGTGTTCACAGCGGTTAAATCAAACTAGGATCACTTGGATAACACCGTTATGAGTGGCGCGATGGCCACTCATAGAACCCGCCGGTGCTGATTCGAGCTCCGTTTAATTCGATATAATTGAAGGTCTCCTACTAATTCGAATTAAAAAAAAGTGACTGTATCTTGTTCGCTAAATTTAAAGATCTGCATGCATTTAATAGTGACTTGCAATGACTTGCTTGAAGTATCAAGGAAGGCGACCTAGACATAGAGGGTTTGCCTGGCCCAAAGCAGTTACAAATTTGTGCACGGCTTCAGTCAGACCGAGGACCTTTATTCATCAAGCATTAGAAACTTCACCGAGAATATTGTGACTATTTCAGAACACGAACTGAGAACTAATTATAATACACTCTTCGTTGGGACTGTACTGAAGTGTTGGCCACATAAATGATATTTTTGTGGATGCCACACTCATCCTATACATACGTTTATTTACCACAAGTAATCCCGTGGAGCTATTGTCATATAACGCAATGCCTGCAACAAATTGCCCCTGCGTTCATTACCTCCTGTATCACGGACGCGGATTTGCACAACGCGGACTCCTGGTTGTCGTCCTCATCAAAACCTTACTTGGGAATCAACAATCATAATAGTCAACACCAATATCATAAAAGAGCCGCCCAAGGCGCTTGTAAACTACTGAGTGGGCGTGTGACAGCTTAACACCACCCCCCTCCCCCCCCCCCCCCAACAAAAAAAATTCCTGGTTATGCGCCTGGTGGCCACCTTGTTCCCTCCGGTCACCTATGAAAAACTCCCTTTCCGCCACCCTTCTCCGTTATAGGAAATTATAAAAGGCGCTGCGCTGCCCCCCAAAAAACGTACGCGTCGCCGTTTTCTATCGCTCCTTGTGGAAGACATCATGCGGATCACCACTGGCGAACGTGCGGCCGCGAAACTGCTCGGCATCCCCACCTACAATGGCGAATGTTTCAAAATGTTTACAAAATTAGTTGTAGCAGTAAGAGCGAGGGAATGGTGATGGTTGTCCTGCGCATTTGCTCATGAAGTAGCGAAAATGAGAAAGAATCTTTGGTGATGGTTGTCCTGCGCATTTGCTCATGAAGTAGCGAAAATTAGAAAGAATCTTTACGTGTAAGCGTACAGTCATAGAAAAAATTACGCCCATCTTCCGGCGAGGGATCCCTGGTGTGATGCGACGCATCGGGGGGTTCAATTGGCGTTTCCATTGGGTTGATCCTCTAAATCGGGTGAAACGTGTTGTGAACGCGTATGATGCATTCTATCACATGCGGGTGTTCTCATACGCGGTAAGATGGGCGTAATTTTACTTTTCATGAAGGGACCGTCACTTCCATCACGTCTTCATCGGAAGAATCAAGTCAAGCACGCAGTCTTCAAGCACAGCGACGCGGAGTCGAACGACAGCGAGCGCTGACTGAACCGCCGCATCGCGATATACGCTTTGTATTCCCAGCGCCTCAAGGAGAGGAGACAACGGAGGAGAGTCGCGCATGCGCACACTTGCGCGAAGGGAGCGGAGCGGAGCGAAGCGAGCGAAGCGCGCGCACACAGCTGTTGTTTATGATAATGAGGCGGAGTGAAAGCGTTGCGCGCACAGCTGTCGGAGAGAAGACGGGAGGAGAGTCACGCATGCGCAGCCGGCGTGCGGACGCCGGACAACGCCGACGCAGGAGGGACATGCCTCAGAGCAAGAGATGCGTCGCATCTCAAACAAAACGCGAACACGATAATATAACCTGAACACACCAATCGCGCGATTTCTTTCCATGCAACTCAAAATTACGCGTCCCGTAGTTACAAAAACAAAGACAGGAAATGTGACTTTCCAAATAAACTAATAGCGCCCTTAGTGGACCTCCACTAACGGTATTTTTTTTTCATTTCTCGTGTTCCGTTCATATTTTAGTGTTCGTATTTCATTTCTTCATCACTGCACGTTGTTATTGTACGTTGCCTTATTTCTCCAGATCCCAATCATAAATGGACATAGCGGTGTGCATAACCTGGAGTTTTTTTCTCGAAGGGGCAGGGGTGCTCGCACTTTAAGGTTAACGGTGCTGTTAATTGGACAGAAGTTGAGGCGGAAAGCTCATCCGCCAAAAGCTCACCGGACATAATGTCATTCATTATCCCGAAAGCTGTTGCGAAGCAGCCAGTGCTAGTTTTCAGAAAATCTTTCACGCTTTTCTCCAGGTCAGTGAACTTACACCAGAAAGCGTTAATGCAAAAAGAGTGCAGCGTTATTCTTGGTTTTTCTTTCTTCTAAAAATTCATGTTCGAAATTGTCATCCCTGGATAAATAAAAACACAATAGTAAATGATGAGTTTCCCCACATGCGTCCTGTCATTTTACGCAGGCATGTCCACACTCCTCACATGATCACACACAGACACACACATATATACATAAATATATATATATATATATATATATATATATATATATATATATATATATATATATATATATATATATATATATATATATATATATATATATATATATATATATATATATATATATATATATATATATATATATATATTTATATATATATATATATATATATATATATATATATATATATATATATATATATAAAGAGGGAGAGAGAGAAAATGAAGGGCTCGTAGAAATAAGACAGAAATAGGGGGTGGCAGTCTAGAATGCATCGGAAAGCAAAGGGGACAAAGCGGTAAGTCACGGGGCACAAGAAGATTTTTGGAAGACAGAAAGAAAGTGGCGAAGAAATGCCCGGAGGCTGGGATTCAAACCCACGACCGCCACAAAACGCGTATGAGGCGATGACCACTACGCTACCCGCGGGGCTCTTTCCCCTCCACTTTCTCTGGGGTTAAAAACAAGGTCCCGTTCACCCTGTGTAGTCCGAGTGGCGCCGGCTACCACCCCCAAAGGCAGGATACAAATGCCTTAGCATAAATACACGAGAAATTGGGGGGCGTGAAGCTGCTCGGAATGATACAACTAAATATAAATGTAAACAGGCTATACAATATATACTTTATATTTTCACTCCTAGCCCGGCTTGCTGGCGGCCGAGTGGTCTGGAGTGGTCTAGAGCGTCCGTTGTTTTCCTAAGTTCTAATCCCCAACAGCGCATGTCCTTTTTTTTGTTGCTAAAGTTGATTTGTTTGTTTTAGGGCGATGGTTTTTATAAGAAATTAACATTGTTGTGCTGTAGCGCTTATTGCAATAAGCGCTACAGCACAACAATGTTGCTTCACGAGCCAGTTCGCAGAATGCGTGCAGACTGACACTGACACATGGCAAGTTGTCATTGGCGGGGCGTTGCCTTAAGCACCGACTGCTTGCGGGTACAGGCCCAAATCGGCAGACCCTTGGACGGGTGGGAACACTCCTCCTACGATACCGGCACCATCCATGCAAGCTCCGAATATGTTGGAAAATCGCGTCGCATTGTAGCGTCTACGGTTACGCGGAGGGCGTACATCCGCTGCGTACGCCTAGGTTACCGATCATTACGATTCCAAGTCGTGCTGGCAGGCTGATCTGATGTATTTTACAGCCGACGACATGACAGAAGCGCTGTATGATGAATACTGAGATTTCGACAATGCCCAGCCAAAGATAACGTCAGATGCAAAGCATGTTGTTTCACAGAACTGAAACCGAAACTGTTTATAATTCTAATCTTGGGCATCGTTCAATCACATGGCGTCTTGTATGGACGTCACTGCTTTATCAGGTACGACACCCACAGACCACGAAGTGTGGTTTTTATTCTTTGAGGCTTTATAAAAGAAATATCGCCTTATCTACAGGATAAACAATAAAAAATGTGTTTTCGGCCGCCGAACACTTCCGAACGAAACTTAACCCCCCCGTTCGCGGCATGGGAGCGCTACGTGCAACGACGAACGCGTTACCTTCTTTGAGCTTTTATTTTAACACGAAAGTGTTTTATGCCGGGATACACAAAGATTGCACTGTCGTCATATTCGCCACGGAAATGACTCCAGTTTAACAGACACAGGAGAAACGGCTGAGAAAGTTTCATTACGCGGGTGGTGCTGCCTTCTAGGATGGGTGAAGCGAAGTAGTGCATCATGACGCTAACGAGCGCCGTGATCGGGCAGAGGAATGAAAGGTTTTTACCGTTCTGTTTTTTTTTATATTTTTTCCCAGCACCATAAGATTGCCATAAAAATGGGACATAAACGTGTTCACCAACGTACCTCAGACATCCCTCAGCGCATGAGCAAAGGGAACAACTTCCTGAAATACTATTGTGTTCGGCTAAAAAAATGATCTCTTAAATGGGCACTGACACAAACATTTCGCATCTTGTTGTTTTTTTTGTTGCGATAAGTAGCTAGCGACCTACTTATAACCTGTAGAAACTTGATTTGCTTCAGCGTGGGACGGTTGTTTAATTAGAGGCACTTGCAACGCGGCCAGTCGCAGTTTCGATTTCAGCGGGTGCCGCTAACCGATGGATTTCGTGTGAATAAAGCTGACCACGTTACCGTCGGAGGGAAATCACAGAGCAGAGCTGCAGTAGCACTGTCGAATCCGCATCGCCGGCAGTTTCTGCGAATGCCCCCACGTACCGATCTCGTGAGCCGCTTAATTAAAAAGCGACCGTGGACGTGACGCAGGCGCTGCGAGTGCAAATGCTACAGCGGCTAAAGAACGACGCGCGACGCTCGAGAAACTGCGTGGCAAGACGCGCGCTGGGAGCAGCAGGCCGATCTGCCTACAGGTCCGCCTACAGATATGTCTGGCTTAGCACTGCGGCGGATATTCGATTGCCGCTCTCGTAAGCGGTGTAGATGACAATTTTTAATGCAACCGGCCATCGCATCATTAACCGCTTTCTCATATAAGCTACCATGGTTGGGACTTGGGTACAATTTCGTGCGGCGGTAACAAGCTACCACTCGAGCTACCTGCGCCGGCCTGGGTCACTTTGCGGCCGTGGCCGCCGCCTGCATAGCGACCGTGCGGCTCGCTCAGTGGACTTTTCATGTCTCCGGTGCGTTTTCGCGTCCAATGTAAATATTCAGTAATAGAAACAGAGTGCCCGGAATCGCTGTGGAATTTTGGTCGCGCCAGCTGCCCTATTAACTGACGAAATCACAGCGCCTCCGCCGCCAACGATCGGGTCGTTCGTTCTCGAGAGCAGAAGCTCCGCCCTCCGGCCCTCCAATTGGAGCGGCGAGCCGGGCGAACCGGCGAAAAACGCCGGCAGTGCAGTAGCGGCAAACACAAACTTGTGACGTGTTTGGATGTTGTTTATTTACAAAATATCGGCGGGATGTCGATTGCGCGTGGTCTTCTGCTGGCTACTCGGTTGCGTTTTGCACACTTTAAAATTGATTTTAAATATGTTCTAGGCTGTATTCGCCGCTGATATTTTGCAGATGATGTAAATGTGTTCACACCAATCTATCTCCGAAGTTATCTCACCTTCAAAATTTTGTGTCAGTACCCCTTTAAGCATTTCGAGTGCATTTCTTAAGCTATTATCCTACAGACGCAGAACAAGCTATGCCTGGTCTCGCAAAAGCTGCGCAATGCTCGCAGCATTGAAGTACAAGGAAACGTCAATACAATGCATGGACTTTTAAAAAAAGTGTCATCTTTCGTTCAAGATACAAAACCAATGCCGGGAACAAAGCTCCAGGGGTTTCTTTCTCCAAAAGAGAACTTAGTACGAGGCTGCAGAAACGCACGGGAAAATGCTGCGGAAAGTGGCAAATTGCGGCTTCTGCTAGTGGATTGTCAGGCTTATCTTCATATCGTGAATAAAGAAGCTGGAAAAACGTACGTTCACAACAACTCAACTTGTCACATAAATAAAAGTGTGCAGGCTTATAAAGAACATCATTTTAAAAATATGATATTTTGTGTCCACCTAATTTTAAATAGATTTTGTACCACTCGCGCCAGGTGCCGGGAAGACGAAAAGTTAGGCTTTCACGTCATCATGATGCAATAAATCGGCCGGTATTTGCCCGAGTCTCCTCTCTTCAAATGTTTTTATTGAATTTATATTGACAACAACTTGACACCAGAATTTATATTGACACCAACATTGGTTCACCTAATTAAACGTAGTTGTCAGAAGAATAACGTCAATATCTTATAAACCAATGAAGGCTTGGACTACGCGTAGAAATGAACTAAAATGTGTACTGATACAAAACATCCAGTATGTACCTCATAAATATAAGAAATATTATTTCTGAAATTTTTCGCAACGGTGTCCAGTCGCAAGCTTTGTGTGGCAAACAATGAGTAAGGCCATGCGCCCAACATTAAAAATCATCCTAAAAATAGTCAATCATGTCATCCGTGCAAAAAGTCACGTAAAAATCATCGGCATGCCCTCACCGGAGGTCGGGGAAGAGGCGGCCATTGCACTCGCAATGATTCCTCCTCTCGTCTCGAATCAACTTCGTAGTAAGTGACTTGAAGCCGGCAATTCTTATTTACTCGAGGGGACGCATATCGCCTGAGGGCCTCAGAATCCTACAGGCCGGTTTTCGTAGAGGTCGATTGCAGGGAATCCAAATCATATGGGCGCCAGCTCGCTTTGGCCTCCAGGGGAATTAGAAGGCGCATACCTCTGCTTGAGACTTCACCGACGGGGCCGACGTCACCAACACCCTCGACGCACTCTCGCTCCGCCGGTCGGATAAGGACAGGATGGTCGCCTACCGAGTTGTCTTAAATCACTAAAGGCTGGGAGGGCCAGAATACCCTGCAGCAGAAAAAACGATGACTAGACGACAGGAAGTGGCTTGGCACCATCTCCAAACAAACCCATTCCCCAACCCGTGTTGTACAACAGCTGCTAATCGGCGTTATATTCCAGCGCATATATGCAGTGCGGAAACAGGGCGGACCTGCAACATATGATTTGGGCTTGTCCCAACAATGAGATACAGAAATCAAAGGAATAAAGTTCATAAACTAGCGATAAACATTATAAGCTCTGAGCAGTGGGAGACCTTGCAGCTCAGCTCCGACTCGGGAGAGAAGGTAAGTCTGGTCCCGATGGCCGAGGCCGCCGTAAGGGAAGAAGGACTTCTGGCTGCCGTGTGAGGAGAGAGGGTGGTTCTTATCAAGAGTTTCCTTCCCTGACTCCCCTCTATGGACAAATAAATGTTGTCACTCACCCATTCACTCGGCATGGCCCTACAGTGAAGAGGCAGAGCCGATCTCGCGATCGCAAAAAACGCTTTGACCAATTAGTCTACATTGCCAAACACCAAATCAGGGGAACAGCAAGAATGAGACAAAAGGAAACTATAAGACCCATACAGCCACTGATCATGAGCTGATTATCGCAAAGGTTGACGTACCATATATTTACTGACACTCGCGAAAACCAAACACTATTGTCAAAACAGCGTAGAAAGAAAATCTCCACTCCCAAATTTTATGGCCAAGGGAAAAGTTCTCAAAGTTGGTGTTTGTAACACTTTCGAAGAATTAAGAGAGGCCAGTCCCCTAGCACAAAATAAGTGGCTGGAAAAACTGTAATCGGGACGAGTAATCGTGTAAAAGATAGGCGCCCCTCTAGAAAAAAAACGACTGTACGGTATGTTGAACATGTGTCCCCCATCCAGTTACTCCCCATAAAAACTCCCCGTACCAAAACACACGGATCCAAACAGTCACAAGAAGCCGCAACAAGCCAGGATAAAATTCCTTAGAAAAAAAGGTACCAACGCCCTAAAAACACAGCATATGCTGACGCCGGGATGCAAAAAGCACAAAGCATGGGTCGTAGTGGACTACCCTGTCAATCTTTTTGCCTGCATGGTCTGCCGACACGGCAACGGAAAAAATGAAAATTGAAGCCATCATCTTTAGACGGTCAAATACAAGCATAGACATCGTTAGAGACTGTCAAAAATCAATTGAACTTTCGTACTGGACTACCCTGCCAATCTGCCGACAAAGCAACCGAAAAAGCGGACATTGAAGCCATCCTCGTGGAGTGAGCGGAGCAGTCAAATACGAGCACCAACATCGTTAGAGACTCAAAATTCAATTGAACTTTTGTTTGCCGGCAGACTACTAAACGCTACAGAAATATTCCCCCATCCACATTGAAGAAAATTCGCATTACATGGACATCCATACACGACAGCCAGGGAGACAACAAGGCAGGCGACCAAGAAGCACGTGTTCCGTACGACCACGACTACACCCTGCCTTACGAAGAACGGCTCTTTAATCCACGGCTACGAAAACTATCTTTGATCGTGCCACACACGGATCTCAACACCGAAGATTATCAAACCCTGCCGAGAATAACAAACACATGTATCTACAATGTAGATGGGCGAAGAGGATGGGTGGGAAACATGATACATTAAGGAACGTGCTTATTTCGGAGATACATCCGCCCTTTTCCACGCAACCTAGCCATGTTCAGGAGCAAGTGCAATGAAGAACACCTCAGAGATAACACATTCCACCACTGTCCAGAAATGGGAGGCAGGTTTGACAAGCTTGTTACGGTAAGATCAGCGTGAGCTGATTGAGAGGGCAAGAGAAGCAGCTGCTGCATCTGGGTCTCTGGACTTCGAGTTAAATCCTTGAGCTCCCTGCCGTCCGCTTACCCCCTTTTCCCAAACACCCTATTCGTTACTCAACAAACTCCTTTTCTTCCCCTTTCTCTCTCGCTGTCTGTCTCTCGCTCTGTCTCTTTCCCTCTTAAGAACGAAGACGTTCAGTCCGGCCACAATATTAGCTGAGAAACAGTGACACTGTCGCTTTCCCGGTCAAGCTGACGAACACCCCGTACCCCCAAACCTTCAAAGTTTCAAAATTTCAACGTTTATTTCAAAAATGCAATAATGTGCGAATAAAAAATGTAGGTATGCAAGAGGAGGTCATCACCATCACCAAGTACTTACCCTGAAGGGCCCCTCTCAAAAAAGGAAGTGGGGGGGGGAGGAGGAGGGAATACAAAGTACAAATGGCACTGAAAAGGCAATTCATGGTAACAGTTTTTGAATTAAAAACATTCAGGTAGCAACAAACAACAATAAGGAACACAGAATATGGGAAGCGAAATGGTTAACAGTCAATTCTATAACCAACATATACGGGCGGCAGCGAATAAACAACAAAAACGGAAAGCAGTGATAAAGAGTCAAGAATGGCTAGCAGTAAATCTCTAAATTTAAAGGCAACATGTTCACTGACAATAGCATTCATCAACCCTTCCACTCATCAATAGTCATAGGCAGAAATGATTTGTTAAAAGCGTTAGTAAAGCCAAGCACGCGCCGAATACTCATGGGATTAAATAGGCGGCGACATGTGTGAAGGGCGGAAGTAAAAGTGAGCCACGTAGGCGCAAAACGTTTTAGTATAGTTCGTGAAACAGACAAAGACGTGCAATTTTCCGCAGAACTCGTAAAAAAGGGCGACCGAGGGATGGTTTTCTTTGACTGATAATACCACGTTTGTCATAATTTGAGGAGATGAATCTTGCGGGGCGATTTTGGACGGATTCAAGAATATTGTTTAGGTATATCTGAGGAGGGCTCCCAATTGCAGATCCGTATTCCATTTTAGTGCGAAAAATAATTTCAAAGGCCAATTCGCTAAGGATTTCCGGTGATAACGACACTGG
This sequence comes from Haemaphysalis longicornis, assembly GCF_048455015.1. Lineage (NCBI taxonomy): Eukaryota > Metazoa > Arthropoda > Arachnida > Ixodida > Ixodidae > Haemaphysalis > Haemaphysalis longicornis. Next base: position 184,136 of record NW_027526243.1, read on the forward strand.
CCTTCTTAGATAGCTAAGAATTTTTGAGGCATTGGCAGCTAGTTTTGTAATATGCCCGGTCGAGGCTAGTCCGCCCGTAATTATAACGCAAGGTATAGGTGTGAATCGCCTTGCAATAATTTTTCTGACTGTAAGTAGTATGGATAGATGACTTTGGTGTGTTTTCGAGAGACAGGCATGAACTTGCACTTGGAAATATTCGGCCTCATCGTCCGAAAGGAGCGGACCGGAACGAGAAAAAAAGGAGCGGACCGAGAACCCAGCTCTGAGGGACGCCAGAGATTTCTGGAGAAGTATCGGAATGGGCACCACCGATAACAGTGACTCGAGACCTGCGAGTTAGGAAGCACTTAATCCATGTCCTGGAAATCTTGTGTCTGTTAGGCTTGAATTGTAGGTGAAAGTTAGGGTCGATTGTGCGGTCGGACAAAAACATCCTTCAACACAACGTAGCCCATCGTGAAATCGTTCCATTTCTGTGTGTGTGTGCACTCTGTCAGCTGTAGTGCGAAAAATATAACGACATATTGCCATTGCCAAGGGCTACTCAATTGACGCCTGCACACTTATTCATGAACACTACGACCTCTTCGATAATAAGGAACAATAAGGGGCTGAGAGACTGGACTAGAAAAAAGGAAAACCAATTATTCCATGGAGGGACTAAATAAAGAATTTCGGAGTCCAGAAATACACTCGCTGGCGCGGAACAGGAAAGGCTCGAGGTTGATGAAAAAGAGGTGTTCCCCCTGCAGTAGACCTAGAGGGTGTTGCTGCTGCTGATGATGATAATGAACGAAACTAAATAAATATGTATGTATGTATGTCTGTATGTATGTATGTATGTATGTATGTATGTATGTATGTATGTATACATGTATGTATGTATATACATACACAATTTATTACGTCAGAAAGAAATCATTTTTCCTATTTTTGCTTCGCCGTACAACAGCGCCACCAAAAACTAACTGACCTGTCCTTCACGCAATGCATAAAGCTATGCAACGCTGCTGCTGGCTGTTTAGGCATCGATAAAGCCAACAACGACAATTTTATGATATGTTTCTAGGTCCATGTGGTGCGTCCACGAAGATGCCTCTTACGCCCGTATAGTACCGCGAAATGTACGGGGACGAGAACGGCGGATACAGTAGGCTCAACAAGTTCTTGGGCAACCTATTCTAGCAAATGACCTAGTGTACATAATGTTCTCGTCACCAACCGGTGGTAGATTAACCGGGCTCATAAGGTAGGGAACGGACAGCCCCACTTCCCCTTAGGCCACGTGAAATAGTCTTATCCTTTTTCGCTCACTGAAGCGAGAAAAAGCGCTTGCGTTTTTTGGGATGACATAAGAAAGACCGAAAGCCACGACATTTCCGCACCGCTAACTGTCTAAAATGGTAGGTATAAGCTTCGGTGATGCATGAAGGCGCATAAAGGTGGGCGGCACCCGCTGTCATGAAATGGCATTGAGGCGCACTACCCGTGTTTCGTGCTAACAATAACAAACTGCGCCGCTCCGATCGTGCAGCGCTCTCTTGCAGCTTGCCACTGCAGCAAAACCACAGCCACGTGCCACGAAACATGACCTGCCACCTCTCGGCACCCCCGCTGTAGTCAGGCAGGTGATCGCGACTCGCAAGCCAGACAAGTAAATTCGGAAAGTCCTGCGTTCCCTGAAACGTTTCAATGCAGGTAGTTATGATGCCCGATATTATGTTCTAATAAAATATGCCCAGTCACAACTTTTTTCTGTGGCCTATACGCGCATGTTAAATCATTGCTCCACTTAGCTCTCGAGCAATATAACTCTGTTGCTGGCTAGTATTTTCTTTGTGAATGAAAAACAAATACTACGTGTCCAACGAGGGCAGAGGCAGAAGGGCGAAAGGACGAGCGCAGACCTGCCCTGTTACCCTCCTGTCTCTATACTCGTTTTACGCGCAGAATTATTTTTCAGCCACAAACACCCTTTCAACATAGAACGAGAGAACCCTGCCATTTATTTTTCACCCCACTGGCGCCGTCACTAGAGAATTGGAGTCACGGTGTTATTTCGTACCGTCAGGTGCATGTTGGCATGAAACTTGTATATATATTTAAAAAAAACCCCGCAGGCATTGTGCGCGTAGCCATTCCTAGCGTTGTGCGCGAAGAACATAAAGCCGTCTTCTTACGTCAAACGTGAATAAAAAGTGTTATAAAGAGACATCAGATTCGGCGCTACAGAACGTTGCATTTCTGAACAAACACGAAAAGGACGAGATATCCTTCAGTTGAAGCGAAAATATTACAAAAGGCACAAACGTATTCGAGACAAACGACGCTTACAGCAATCCCTCGTCACGTCTTGACGCGACAGGAAAGACGGCGTTAAAATGACGACGCAACCAAGAAGCAGCCAGTTAACGCACGCGGCTGCATTCTGTTCGGTCCGGCCTTAATTTTACTCTTTTCGGTTTCAAGGTGAGAACGCAGAATGCAATGTTGCGGGGAGAGGCACTGGAGCAATAAACAGCAAAACTGCGAGAGGAAAAGACACTAGGGTGAGTTGCACAATGGACACACGAATCACCCTCGCTGCTGAGGCTTTAAAAACGTTCGCTGCCGTGCAGACTGCCAGTCACAGCATTGAGTTCCTTCTAGTCTCCCCGTGTTCGGTCAAACCCTTAAAGTAGCGTCAAGACCATCTCTTCACAGTGAAGAGCCAGTGGATTTTTACCATCACATTTTGCGTCCCAAACTTGTGCGTCGGCTATAATTTACGATGATGTCCACCACTGCAGTGTTCTGCAAGGTAGGTTCTGTGGCTTTCAAATATACATTAACATTGGCTTTAGCTTAAATAGGTTTTATATTTCTTGAAATATTACGCAGTAAATTAGATTCCAGCTGAGCAAAGAACCAGCCCTGCCTATAACAATGGTAATTGACGCCTGTTTTGCATAGTTCCCCAAGAAGGACTGCTAGTTGAAATATCTTATCTATTCCGCTGCTAGGAATCTTTAGGGCGACTGGCTAACAGCTTTTTAGCGCTTTCACTGCCAAAGCACTGAGTACACAATTCCAACGTTCCTGCTGCACCTATGAGTGACTGTGTTGGCCTGCGTTGTTCACCTCACTACTATAAAAAATAAGTCTGACTTGCGTAATTCCCTCGCACAGTAAAACCAAACTGTAGCCAGTAGCGGTAAAAAGGGGTGCAGACATCCTCATCGCAGTTTCTTAACGCTATATTGCCACTGGCTGTCCATGAATTAGCTGAATCTATTATAGAAACTGAAAAAAAGAGTGGAACATTCCGTAACTTCTTCATGGAGAGGTTACTTCATGGTAAAATGCACCCAAAAACATGCACTTCATGTAAGACGAACATAAAACGGTTCGTGACGGTCCGATGTGCGGGCTAACACCCCATGCAGGCTCTGCTGATCTGCATACTACCCGCGGCGTTTGCGGGAGGCCGGTTCGGGTTCGGCAGCAGCTTCGGCAGCGGTCTTGGAAGTGGATTCGGCGGCAGATACGGGGGTGGCTTCGGAGGCGGATACAGCGGTGGATTTGCGGGCGGCTTCGGGCCTTCCTTCGCCGCAGGAACAAACAGGTTCGCCCGCCAAGAACAGTATTACGTAAGTGCTCCTTTTGATTTTTTCTCGTTCATATAAACATGAAATATGTAGGCCTTTCACAAGACATTGTAACTACTAATAGCAACAAACACTTCTAAAACATTTCTCGTTAACTCCAAAGCACCACTTTGTACTGATGAGTCCGCGGAAGAATTTTCATATTTTTTGTTTAAATTTACTCCACCCGCAAGCTTCTTAGCCGACATTTAGCGCACCGAAGGAATGGCAGAATCGTTGTAAGAAAGACCGACACTTAGCGTTTCCTATAGCGTGCCCATCACAAAACAATGAAAGATTCCAGAACCTTGCACAATTTTTAAACGCGCTTTATGCGGGGTAGACATGAATAATTTACATAAGTAGCGATGAGTTAATACATTTGCTTTATCCCTTATGGTACTGCCGCTCTACCCCTCATAGCGATCATAGACTTACGCTTCAGAGAGACATTGGCCATTCTGCTTGTGTATTATATCAGCAGGAGAAATCTCTGGAAATTTATGAACTGCGGCAAAGTACAAACCAAACCAGTTATAGGCTCCGGACAGCGAAGTTTGCCGGGCGAGCGCAGCGCCAGCCGCGGCAGACCCGCGCAACTCTGGGTCGGTCCCGCCGCGCACACCGACTTCAGCGCCAGTGAACGCAACTTTGCAAAAACGTGCGTCATAACGTTATTTGCGTATTTCTCTCCTACGTAGTGCAACGAAGCCATGCAGATATTTGTTATAGTAGGGGAAAGCCTCCAAATAATAAGGGGCGCTGATAAAATGATGTCGCCTTGCTGCCGAGCCGTAGGTTGACGCAACTGGGAAGCGTGTGTTCAAGGTTTTGCATGCTCACGCGGATTGTTCTTCGCTCTTTTTTGGCAGATGCGAAGTGTGGTTACTGACTCTTGAATAGCCCACATTAAGCGAGTGTATTACGTGCTGCCGTTGTGTAAGAGCAGCTTGTCACTTGGCTGGTTAGCAGGTCGTAAATACACGTAAGGGCGCATTAAATTTGGTAACAAAAATGGCCCTCAAACACCGTTATAGAAACGTACGTTATTACCCAGGGGTTCTACTCTGCTTCATCTACTCATTCACGTGCTTATATCGCCGTATTAAATATATATAAATACATATGAGGCGGACACTTATAGGCGTTTACGTTCTCAAGTATTTCGCAAGCTCTTGGATAGCAGAAAATCACCGCCTTGTCTAAAGCAATGAAAAGCTCAGAAAAATAGAGATAAGACGTTCCGCATTAAAAGTTGGAAATATATGAACGCAGGACAAACTTTTTGCGCTTGGGGAGGTAGAGGAGGCCTGGAGGAGGACGAACATTCTTTATCCCATCCGTTGTGATTGCGGTCACTCCTGACGATGGAGGGGTGTCCTCAAGGAACGAAATGTTTCTCCCTTGACTTTTGCTGCAAAGTTTAGCGGTAATAAAAGCGCTACTATTTCTTTCTAAGAGGTCTCAGGCCGCAAAGAGGTCTCAGAAAAAATACCTGACTTTGAATATTTCGTAATATATTCCGATACGCCTAATAGATGTTCTGCCTACCCCTTCTCCACCACCTCCTCGCCCAATGCAATTTCTTGGAATAGCCTTCGCGTGAAGAGATTCTTTTTCGGGGGCGTGTTTTTATACAGCCGAGGTACTCGGCTACACCTGGAAGCCCAAACGTTTCTTGGTGGAGCGGGCACTTAGTAGCGGCAGAATTTTCCTATACGCAAACAAACGTGAGTTTCATACTGTTACATGTATGGAACATCACATTGGGATCAAAGACTCAAATGTAACACCCATGTGGTCCATTTAGTAGTTCTGCAGTCGCAAATGCACTCACATGGATGGAATACCTCGCGCGGAAACATCGCGCAACGTCTGATATATTTGCAGGGAAAGCCTCCTATTCTGTGGATTCAACAATATAAATTACGTTTTCTTTTGAAGGGAAACATGTTGGTCCCGAGAACGTTTTGCCCGCAGGCAGGCTTCTCTTCTGGGCATCACGCCTCTGCGGAATTTATATGAATTATCTATATGGCCTGCACTATATGGCAAGATTACTGACAATCTCTTACTTCGTTTTAAACACAAAAGGGGCAACTAGTATGCTTCATCCGCGCTGCAAAAAGAGGAGCGCTCCCCAAGAGGAACGCAACGGCTTGCGGGGACTGACCAACGCATATCTGCCGAAGGGGGCGCTGTGTGTCGCGAGCTCCGTGTCGCCCTCTGGGCGCTGTCAGGCTTCTATACAGTACCTGTTTCTTGTAGTGTACACACCGTATTTATATTTTCTTCCTACGCAGCCCCCGCAACCATACAGCTTCGGCTACGACAACGTAGACGAGTTCGGCACCAAGACGTACCACAAGGAGCAGGGAGACGCCAGCAACTCCAAGACCGGCTCGTTCGGATACACGGACGCCAGCGGCCTCTTCCGCCGCGTCAACTACGTCGCTGACGCCGGCGGATTCCGCGCCATGGTCGACACCAACGAACCCGGAACGCTGCCCGGAGCGAGCGCAGACGCCGTCTTCAACTCCAACCCTCGTCCGGCCGGTACCGGCCGCTATTCGTCTCCGTACACGGCGGCATCCACCTACGGAGGATTCGGCTACGGCCGCCAGGGTCCCTGGGCTGGCTAAAAGAAAGAACCGAGTTTATAGTTTAAGCTGTTACCTTGAAAGAGGGTACAAAACTTGCCCCTTGGATCTGAAAATAGAGGGCTTGCAGGTATAGAAAGCCGTACTAAAAATAAAAAAATATAAAGCTGAAATATTTCTAATCCTTCGGTTTGCGTTATTTCCTCTCTACTTACTGGCTTTAGTTAAGCGTGCAATATTGCACACAAAACAGTCTTTGTGTACTTTATAACAGACGATGTTGATTGGGTTACAATAATTTCCGAGCATAAGGCCGGTATCAAAGACAGAAAAATATACCTGATGATATTTATGAAAGCGTGTTCCTGTTTTCTTGTTCCAAAATTGTCATGAATAATAAGAAACTCTGTAATCGAATATCATATACGCACATTGTATCTTATATACACATTACATAAAAAAATAGGAACACTGTCCAGTGGCCTAGCGGGACAAAATCTCAGCAAAGCCTTAAGCTACAATAAAGAAGACGGAAAGTATAATAAGCGGAGGGAGGTAAGAAGAAAAAAATATTCCAAAACTGAACAAAAAATAAACACTTAGGAATGGAAAAGCTGTAATAAACAAAAACCTTCCGATGAATATTGCTTGTTGGTTTTCTTGAAGGCCAGTGCAAAATGTATTATTGGAGGCCGAGATGAATTGTAGGGCGAGACGCCCGTGAGGTTAAAATTATTTTCTGCAGTTGGTATGTAGCTATTGTCAGACTCAGTGGGCTTCATCCGACAAAACAACTGTATTGTCTGATTAGAAATTATGTCAACACATCGTTAGAACATGGTAAGTAAGTTCCGTGTAAGCCACAACGGGCCGAAATATCAAAGCAAAAACAGAAAAGGGAGAGCTACCTCTTGAGTCCGGTGCGTTGGATAAACATTGGTTTGGGTAAATATTGCGTTCTATAAACATAACCGCTCAAACAGCTACAGTATGCGATACGATCACCGTCGGAGAAGAGTCTCTATTCTTCGTGCAAATATATTGAACGGTTTAAATCAGCGCCCATAATGAAGCAGGTAGGTAAATTTGCATTCTTTGACGTTTCGTGGGATGAAAATATCGGTCTTTCCATCCTCAGACAGTCTGGCATGACAAATAAATGTCAGCGTTCAAATACGCCGAAGACCACAAGCACTCGTAAAAGCAGTAGACAGGTACGCCCTCCCCCACCCCGTCTCCACCCCTGAATAGATTCACAACTGTTACTAATATAATGTAAAATGTTTTCTGTGCCACATCTAGGAACATCTGAAGAGTCGTCCGCGATACCTGAGGAACAAAAATGACTGAGTAATTATTACGTCAACTTTGCAATTCTTAGGCAATCTCGCATGTCTCACGTAGCTTAGCATAGACTGACACGATGCTCCGCTTCTTTCAACATCACGGTCGCTGTCAATCAAAGCTATACTGCAGCTGTGCGAATTACAGTCAGTTTCCTAAAAAATGCTGTAGTTTGTAGCATTCGGGTATGCCGGGCAATGCCATTATGTATGTTTTCTTGATGCCCAGCGGGGAATAAAACGCTGACCTAATTTGAGCATTGACCAACGCCCGGAGCTCGTGCTGGCTCTGTACAACTGCGTATGCTCTGTGTTTTCCCGTGACCAAGGAGCTTCGCAAGGTAATTTAGATTTGCCGCGTCCCTAATGAAAACTACAAGGTTTGTATGAGCCGTACACATAAACTAAATGAGCCCAAGCCCAAACCGTGCAAAGAGCTGCGTTAACGTTTAGCTTTAAATCAGGTAGTCTGTACTGGACTGAATAAAGGCAGCGCACGCGTCTGTTAAACATACCCCCTTTCCTAATGTTCGAAACCAAAATAGTTAAACCCATTGTAGTTCCTTATACACATCTCATGTCCACCAGAAAACTCCAAACAAAGCAAGATTTTGCTTAACTTTCACAGAACATGACTACCTGCAAGAGCATGATCACACGCCGCCGTCATTGAGTTATTGAATGAAACGTTGGTGGGTTCGAACTTGGTTAATTTGCACTGGCCGCCAGCCTCTGGCACAATCCTGTGTGTATTAGGCGCGTAAAATCTCCTGATGATTTGATTTCTTTCATCTTCACATCGGTTAAATCAGGCTAGGAGCACCTGACTTACACCGCTCCTCCGAGATCTGAGTCGGCCCATAAATAACAAAACGCGCTGCAAAACCAAACCAAATTCACTAGACTCAAACCAACGACAGAAAAGAACAAGCAACCGCCACCACGCCGGTGCGGAGCACGTTTTGAAGACGATAGTCTTTCTGAGGCAACTTAAATGCAGAAATTTTGGTCGGTATGTCTGTTTGTCTGTGTGTCTGTTTATCTCTGAGATTATACAGCCACCCGCCAAAGTAACGCAGAACCTGCGCAATAGTCTTGTTTTGTCACAGCCAAATATAGACATCTAAGTCCGGGGTCAATGCTCACACCTGTCAACATTGTTGAAGTATAACAACATATTAAGGCAGTACATCAATATATAAGTGATATCGGCAGTGTTCCTTTATTACAATTTCATTGGTGCTTGGTTTTTGCGATAGAAAATATTCTACATCTACTGAATAAAACCGTCACCTGCTGTTGCCCGCGTCCTTGCGGAATTTGAAAAATCACAAGGACAGAGCAACGGAAGCTTTAACCAGATAGGTTCCACGTTCTGCTTGGAACGCACGAGGAGTAGAGCATTGTGTTACACATATTGTAGTATGGTGCCTCAATTCACACGGATTTACGCCGCACGGCAGCGCTGGCATCGAGAAAGCCGACCTTTGGCAGTAGAACGCGGTAAATGTAAATTGACTTGAGCAAACCTTTGGTGTGTATACATTGGGTGGAGCGCAACAGAATAGGAAAAGCATGAGAGGTGAGCGGGAAAGCGAAGGGAGGCATTTACTTGGCAGATGTCGACAAAGACTGTTGTCTTTTGATTCATAAAATAGAGCGAGACTTGGACAACGACAGTAAAGAAGGACGACGGGACAAGCGCGCACTTGCAACTACCATTTTTTGAGGCATCGTCTCATAGTTATACATGAATCATAAGGAGCATGCGCACGCGCACTTCGGTACACTACATAGAACGCGTTAACCAGAGAACATGATCAAAGTGACGCTTTCAAAAATTCAAACTCGGTGGCACGCAAAAACACAGACGTATCGCTGACGCACTTGTCCCCTTTCTGCCTAATATAAAACGCTTCCAAGAGCTCCCTCGCCACTGTAATATCACATCTCTCGAGAATTCTAATCTGCTCAAAGAAAGGTCTGCATTTTTCCAAAGAACTGACAGGCCTGCAATCTTGGCAATGCGCGGGTAAATGCGCGCGCGTGTTATTGTTAAGAGAAGAACTCTGCTCGCGTGGCCGATTATTCACACCTCTGCCCGTCAGGCCGATGTAGGCCTCCCCGCATAAAAGCGGTATCTCGTAGACTACCCCTACGTCACAGGGCACAAAGCGCTTGGCATGCTTCTTTTCGCAATTCTTCGTTTTGGGCTTGCCGCAAATTTGCGCACACAGGCGACCAAGTTTTTGTGAAGCAGAAAACACCACCGGCACTTGGAACCGTTCTGCCACTTTCTTCAGGTTGTGCGTAACTCCAAGTATAGGGCGCAACTCTATGTATATAGGACTGTCGTCTTTTGTCGACATTTGCAACGAAAGGAGCAGCCACGCGGCCAATTTTTTTTGCTTGCAAATCGGGCGCCGCCGGCCCCACCAATGTTCCAGCGCAAGTCGTTGCGAGGTGCCATTTTCGTAATTCTCGAAATTACCTGCCACATCACGCGTCATTCGCGATAACAAGTACAGATGTTCTTCCTCGCGGAATCTAGCCGACGCCGAGAGGCGCGATGGCCGCTCATAGCACCCGCTCGTGCTGGTTCGAACTTCGACTAATTCGAACTTATTCAATGTCCCCTACAAGTTCAAATTAACAAGCCGTGACCGTATCTTTTTGCGAAATTTAAAGTTCTACATGCATTTAATACTGAACGTTGCAATGAGTTGCTTTACCCTATCAAGGAATGCGACCGAGACCTAGAGGGTTTGCCTAGCCGAAACCATTCACAAAATAGTACACGGCTTCAATCAGAACGAGAGCCTTTATTCATCAAAGTTTGGAAACTTGACAGAGAATATTGTAACTATTTCAGAACACCAAGAGAGCACTAATTATAATACACTCGTCGTTGGGACTGTACCGAAGTGTACCAAATAAATTATATTATTGTGGATGCCACACTCATCCTATATATAGTTGATTTAACACAAGTAATCACGTGGAGCTATGGTCATATAATGCAATGCCTGCAAAAGGTGCCCCTGCGTTCATTACGTCCTGTATCACGGACGCGGATTTGCACCACGCGGAATCCTGATTTCCGTCCTCATCAAAACCTCACCTGGTAATAAACAATCATAATAATCAACACCAATATCATAAAAGAGCCCTCCAAGGCGCTTGCAAACTACCGCGTGGGAGTGTGACACCCTAATGCCCTTCCTCTCACCCCACAAAAAAATACATCCTGGCTACGCGCCTGGTTGGCACCTTGTTTCCTCCGGCCACCAAGGAAAAACTCCCTTTCTCCCACCCTTCTCCCTTATAGAAAATTATAAAAACCGCTTCGTCTCACGAAAACAAAACCCACATGTACGTTTCGGCGTTCTCTATCGCGTCTTGTTGTGTAAAAAATTGTGCGGATCAGCACAGGCGAAGGTGCGGCAGCGAAAATGCTCGGCATCCACACCTACAATGGCACCATGAAATAGTTTGGAGGTTAGCGTATGTTTCAAAATGTTCAAAAATTGAGTTGTAGTTGTACGAGCGAAGGAATGGTGATGGTAATCCTGCGCATTTTTTTACGAAGTAGCGAAAATGTGAAAGAATCTTTACGCGTAAGCGTACAGTCATATACAAGCGAAACGCGAACAAAATTATATGAACTTGAACACACAAATCGTGCGATTTCTTTCCATGCAACTCAAATTTTAGCGTCACGTAGTTAGAAAAACAAAGGTGGGAAATGTGACTTTCCAATTATACCAATAGCGCGCCATAACTGGACCTCCCCGAACAGTATTTTTCAATTTTGCGTGTTCCGGTTCATATTTTCGTGTTCCCATTTCATTTGTCCATCACCGTACGTTGCCACTTATGGAGCCTCATTTCTTCGGATCCCAATCATAAATGGACATAGCGGTGGCACAACCTGGAGTTTTTTTCTGGAAGAGGAGGAGGTGCTCGCTCTTTGCGGTTAAGGGCGGGGTAATCGGACAGAAGTTCAGGCGGAAAGCTCATACGCGAAAGGCTCAGCGGACATAATCTTATCCATTATCCAGAAAGCCGTTGCGAAGCAGCCAGTGCTAGTTTCCTGAAAATATTTCGCGCTTTTCTCCAGGTCAGTGAACTTACACCAGAAAGCCGTTATTCTTGGTTTCTCTCGCCTCCTAAAAATTTCCGCCCGAAATTGTCATCTCTGGATCAATAAAAACAAAAAAGTAAATGATGAGGTTTCCACACACGCGTCCTTTTATTTTACGCAGGCATGTCCACACATGATCACACACACAAACACACACACACATACGTGCATACATACACACAAATACATACACACACACCTACATCCATACATACATACATATAGCGCATCAGAATGGGAAATGAAGAGCTCGTTGAAAGAAATAAGGGTTGGCAGTCAAGAATGCATTGTAACGCAAAGGGGGAATGCTGTAAGTCATTGGAACAGATGAAGAGTTTTGAAACACAGAAAGAAAGTGGAGAAGAAATGCCTGCCGGGTGGGATTCGAACCAGGGATCTACAGAAAACGCGTCTGGTGTGATAACCACTACGCGACCAGCGGTACGGTTTCCGTTGTACTTTCTCGGGTGTTAAAAAGAAGGACACCTTCACCCCGTGTAGTCCGAGTGGCGCCGGCTACCACCCACCCCATGCAGGATACAAATACTTTAACATAAATACCCTACTGCTTCCTACTGGTGATATTTTCTTTTATCGCGGGACTTCTGAAACACACCCCATAGGTGTAGGGTTTCTAGTTCATAGGGCTATAGCAGGAAATGTAGTTAAATTTCACAGTATTAACGAGCGTGTAGCTTCTGTCGTTATTATGCTCAATAAGAAGCACACGTTGCGTGTAGTGCAGGTCTATGCTCCTACATCCACTTACGATGATGAGGCTGTGGTCGTATTTTACGAAGACTTTGAGTTAGCAATTAGAAAAGTAAAAACTTCGTATAGAGTCATTATGGGTACCTTCAATGCAGAAATAAAGCCAAAACAGATAGGGGAGCATGCGGTAGGGAAATTTGGCCTAGGTTCTCGAAACGTCCCTGGAGACATGGTCGTTTCATTTGCCAAGAGGAAAAACCTGCGTATTATGAATACATTCTTCCGAAAAAGAATAGAAATGGACTTGGAAAGGACCGTATAGCGAAACTAAAAATGAAATTGACTTCATGCTAGCTGGTACGCCTCGCGTGATTCACGATGTACAGGTGATTGTGATCACAGAATGGTCAGAAGTCGTATGAGTTTGGATTGAGAAAAGGAAAGATTAAAGATGCTAAAACGGACTGCACCTAACCTGCCCTCCGTAGGACGGAAAGTGGACGAATTCTGATTGTTACTTGAAAACAAATTCTCTGTGTTGTCTAATGACACCAATGATGGGGACTCTCTCAATTATCATTTCCCCCACATGGTCATGTAGTCCACAGGAGAAAAAGAGCTTGCATTTGAATCGAAGTTATCACAGAAAACTAAGGACCTTAATGATGAGCGCCGGAAAATGTTAGTCCGCACTCCACTTGACCGAATTGAAATGGGAGAGCTCTCCAAATATATCAACAAAAGCAAGACAGCCGACATCCATGCTATGAAGGTTGCAAAAATTGAAGCGACGTTGCAACTCGGACTGATCTTGAAAGCGACTAGAACGAAGCTCACTATTGGCAAAAATACAATGTGTGCACTCCGTTACGCCTGTAGTCACATAGCAAACAACATCGACGATATACTAAAAATCGCCGAGGAATTCTACAGAAACCTATTCGATTCACCCTCTGCACCAGACACACGTTTTCCCGTACATGGTGTGGAACCCGTTTCTGAGGTTACAACTCGTGAGGTAGCGATAGCGCTCCAAGCAACGAAGAAAGGCAAAGCTGCTGAAGATGATGGCATTACGTCCGATATATTGTGCCTGGGATGCCGCATTGCCCTAACGAAGCTTGCAGCCGTATTCTCGCATTGTTTGAGCTCCCTAAGGGTGGGAAAGGAGTAGAAAAATGCGAATTTAGTTCTACATAAGAAAGGTGATGCCAAAGAGCTTAAAATTACAGTCCCATCAGTCTCCTTCCCGTTACCTACAAATTGTTTACGGAGGTAACTCTTAACCGCATCAGTGCCACTTTTGACTTTCAACAGCCACGAGAACAGGCTGGTTTCAGGAAGGGTTTCTCAACTTTAGATCATATTCTCGCTATCAACCAGGATATTTAAAAGTGCTAGAGTACAATGCACCGCTGTATATGACATTCACAGATTACGAAAAGGAATTTGACTCAGTGCCCACCACAGCAGTTATAGACGCGTTACGTGATCACGGCGTCGACGAGGCATACATTGAGCAATACAATGATATATACGATGGATGTGTGGGAACAATACGGCTTAATCACAGAACTCGCAAATTTCCTATACAAAAGGGGGTCCGGAAAGGGGATACAATACTACAACAATTATTTATAGCCTGCCCGGAGGATGTGTTGCGAAAGCTTAGGGGGAGGAAAACAGGGGCGAGCATTAATAAGAAATATCTCAGCCACATACAGTTTGCAGATGATATTGCCCATTCAGTCAGAGCAGCCCGCATTTGCGACGCATGCTTTGCCAATCGTGCTCAGCAAGTATGGTTTCAGGCTTAAAAATAAACACGAAAAAGATCAAGGTAATGTCGAATCGGCATGCCAAGGTACATCACTTCCAGGTAGGCAATGAGGTCTTGGAAATAAGTCACCGAAAACATATATCTTTGGTAAGTCATAGCTGCTGATCCAAGCCGTTAACGAGAAATTGCCCGCAGAATAAGCATAGGGTGGGCTGCGTTTGGTAAGAACGCCGGCAACCTCACTGGTAAACTTCCCCTGTCATTGAAAAAGCTTTTATTTTATCAATCCCTTCTTCAAGTAAGGAGTTATGCGGTAGAAACTTGGAGTCTCACCAAACGACTTAAAATCAAGCTTAGATCGGCACAACTGGCCATGGAACGCCGAATGCTAGATGTCACGTTGAGGGACGTAAAAACAGCCACATCGATTAGGGAACAAACCAAGGTGAAGGATATTCTATGCCAAATTAAGCGAAAGAAATGGGCATGGGGTGGTCACGTAATGCAAATAAGAGACAACAGGTGGACCATCCGTTTGACAGACTGGCTGCCAATAGCCCGCAAATGCACTAGTGGTCGCCCGAAAACTCGTTGGCGAGACGAGCTAGGAAAATTTGGGGGAAAAACAAGGACTCAGCTGGCACTCGATAGGAGTGGCTGGAAATTTTTGGGAGAGGCTTTAGACTTGCAGTGGACACAAATAGGGTCATGATGATATATATATATATATATATATATATATATATATATATATATATATATATATATATATATATATATATACGATAGAGAAGTCAAACTGAAAAACATAACAACATTTATTCTAACGTTTCGACCGGGGGCCGGTCTTTTTCAAAGACTTTGAAAAAGACCGGCCCCCGGTCGAAACGTTAGAATAAATGTTGTTATGTTTTTCAGTTTGACTTCTCTATCGTACAGCTAACCTCATAGCCAGGAACCTTTTCTATATATATATATATATATATATATATATATATATATATATATATGTGATTAAAACCAAAAAAAATTCCCCGCGTTTCCCCGAGGGGAAGAATGTGAAAGTGCAAATGCACGAGTTGAATTTGCGCGGTTCGGTAATGTTCGCGAAAGATGGATCACACACACACACACACAACTACAAAGAAAGAAAGATGCATTTATTCACAGACACCTATTTGTGTTGTCGTTGTACTTGATTGCTAGAGCGGATCTCAGCTTTGAAATTTCGTGTCAGTACTCCTTTAAGCAGGTGCATTAGCCCTTCTCACGCCCGATTCTTGGCCAATCCCCCACGTGGGTATGTGCCATGTCAGCGGCCAGGCAGCGCGCGCCCATCTCCCCCCGTTGCCAAGGAAGGCGAGGAGATTCCTGGCCAATCCCCCACGTGGGTATGTGCCATGTCAGCATTCGCACGAGCGCGGACATCGCCGGTGGACGCAGGTTCAGGGTCGCTTAAGAAGTGCATTCACCCTTAAAACAGAGGTTTACTGACGTTTCGACTGGCCAGTCTTCATTTTGAGTAACATACAACGTAGAAGCACGCACCCTTATCTATAGGTGCTCCGTACTTTGATTCAGACTATCATCCGTGAGGAGCTACAGCAGCGTGACGGAACCTGCCTCCGGAACTCCCACGCCCACACTCATGGCCTGCGTGACTTGATCAAGCAGGAGCTGGCATGTATGACCGCCGTTGAGCAGCCAGGTCGTTATGCTCCGCTACATGCCCAGTCGTACTTTCAAGCTGTTACAAGACCAACCCTGCCTATGGAGCCAATCGCTCCTCCGACTGATCCCGGCCACTTGACCGCTATTTCGGCACCTGTGCCTTCACCACCTCCCTTTCCTGCGTGGCGAGCAACCCGGCCAACGAGTGAACGACCAGTGTGCTACTATTGCGGCATACGAGGGTACATTTCTCGTTTTTGCCGGCGACGTCAGTTGGACGAGCGCCGAGGTTACGCACCATTCGAACGTGACACCTACTTCGGCTACGCCCCTCGTCAACGCGTCTACTCGCCTCCTACGCGCCAACGTTTTCCTCCTCGGGATGCTACCAACTTCCCTCCTGACTCGCGCCTGGCTAGACGTCGCTCTCCTTCGCCCTACCGTCGCTCTACATCATCCTTGCGCCCGGCATCTCACGTTGGTGAGAACCGTGCGGAAAACTAGATGCGGCAGTTTACGGGGGTGAAAATGCGTCGCCAAGAAACAGTGCAAGTCCCCCTTACCGGCCATGGAATACGTTGACTGTTACAGTTGAGGGAATTATGGTTGAAGCACTTCTAGACACTGGCGCCAGCATATCTATAGTTAATGAAAGTTTGTGCTCTAGACTGCGCAAAGTGAGAACTCCTTACCCTGGTCGAGCTTTACGTGGTGCGAACGCCGCTATGCTTCAACCCTCAGGACATCGTACAGAGCGTGTGATCATCAACGGCATTCGTCATCACATTCAGTTTCTGATACTCTCTCCATGCCCTCATCAAATCATTTTAGGATGGGACTTTTTGCGATCCGCATCTGCTGTTATCTCCTGTGGAAAGCCGATGATTGACATCACCGAAACGGACCTTGCTAGTGTCGCTGACGACACAGAGCTCCCTTGACCTGTACTTCCAACTTTACCCTGTCTCCTGTCGAAGAAACCGTAATCTCCGTAGCCTCAGACGACATTGTTGACGGCGATTTGTTAATTGCACCAACCGGAAATTTCTTCGTTCGAGGACTACTAATACCCCCGTGCCTTGTCCGTTTTTCGAATGGGTCCGCCTTTCTCGCCGCAGTCAATAGTACAACCGAGACCATTTTGGTACCTCTAAACGCCACTATTGCTTTCGTTCCCCGCGATGACGCTACAGCTGTTCTTGCTCTCAGCTCCTTATCACCTACGAATAATTCATCGGATTCTAAATTGCAGTCTGCTCCTGCTGGTGCAGTTATCAACCCTGACCTTACTACAGAGGAAACCGGAAAACTGTTGACCATGCTGGCCAAACACAAGACAATATTCGACTCTCACACCTCGGTTCTGGGGCAGACTTCAGCGGCCACCCATCGGATTGAAACGGATGGTTCCTGCATCATTCGCCGACGCCCGTACCACGTTTCCCCTAAAGAGCGTAAAATTTTCCAAGAAAACGTCGACGACATGCTAAAGAGAAACATCGTTCGTCCTTCTGCGAGTTCCCGGTCATCAGCCGTGGTGCTTGTTCAAAAGAAAGACGGCTCCGTGAGATTTTGTGTGGATTATCAGACCCTCAACAAAATCACGCGCAAAGATGTGTACCCGATGCCTCGGATCGACGATGTTTTAGACACCTTGCAAGCCGCAGAATATTTTTATAGTCTTGATCTTCGATCCGGGTACTGGCAGATCCCCATGAATGAGGCCGATAATGAGAAAACCACTTTCGCAACACCCGATGGACTCTACGAATTTAATGTCATGCCGTTTGGGCTTTGCAACGCTCCGGCCACCTTCGAGCGTATGATAGAGAATGTTCTTCGTGGATTGAAATGGAAAACGTGCCTGTGCAACCTCGACGACATTGTTATCTTTTCGTCCACGTTTAAAGAGCACCTCCAGCGCCTTGATCAAGTTTTAACTTGCCTCAGTAATGCCGGCCTGCAACTTAACGCAAAAAATGTCGCTTCGCAAGTAAATCTATCAAAATGTCGGGTCATGTTGTTAGCAAAGATGGAATTCGTCCTGATCCCGACAAAATTACGGCCGTCATTAATTTTCCCCGACCTCTCCGTCAGAAAGAGTTGCGCAGTTTCCTGGGATTGGCGTCGTACTTCCGTCGTTTCATTCGCAACTTTTCTACAATTGCTTCACCGCTGCACAAACTCCTCGCTGCCAATTCTTCATTTGACTGGTCGGAAGATTGTGAGACAGCGTTTACAACACTCAAGCAGGCCCTCACACTCCTGTACTCAGCCATTTTGATGAAAACGCCCCAACAATACTCCATACAGACGCCAGTGGCCATGGTATCGGGGCTGTGCTCTTGCAATGCACTGCTTCTTCTATGGAAAAAGTAGTTGCGTATGCCAGCCGCACGTTGACGCAAGCCTAAAAAAACTATACCATTACCGAGCAGGAGTGCCTCGCTGTCGTTTGGTCTATTCAAAAGTTCCGGCCCTACTTGTACGGACGTCATTTCACTGTTGTAACCGACCACCACGCACTCTGCTGGTTGTCGTCCATCAAAAACTTAACCGGACGCCTTGGCCGCTGGATACTTCGCCTACAGGAGTACAACTTTACCGTGACATACAAGACCGGCAAGAAACACGCTGATGCCGAAACTCTTTCACGTTGTCCACTGTCGTCCACGGAGGACAGTTGCTTAGCGTCTCCTCAGCAAGTGGCAGCTATCCCTACTGCCGTCGCGACACATGTCAGCCCGGAACTCCCATCTGATCTCGTCTCTCTTCAGCGTTCGGATACGTACTGTCGCAACCTGATTGATCTTTTGGACGGTTCCGCTCGACCACCAAACAGTCGCTCACGCTACCAACTGAAAAAATTTAGACTCTTGAATGGAGGTGGCCTTTACTACTACAATTACCACCCTACCGGCGACAAGAGGGTCCCCGTCGTTCCGCGTTGTCTTCGGTCACACATTTTGCGAAGTTTTCATGATGACGCTACGGCTGGTCACCTTGCCTTCCAGAAGACATACGACCGCATCAAAAGCCGTTGTTTTTGGCCCGGCCTCTCGACCAGCGTCGCGAAGTATGTTGCGTCGTGTGAACCATGCCAACGCCGCAAACGACCCACTTCTGCCCCAGTGGGGACGCTCCAACCCCTTCCATGCCCTTCAGCTCCCTTCGATATTGTCGGGATTGACCTGTACGGACCTCTTTCTGTAACTGCAGCCGGCCATCGGTGGGTTGTCCCAGCAGTGGACCACTTGACCCGTTATGCCGAAACTGCTGCTATTTCCTCGGGCTGCGCTTCAGAAATTGCAGACTTCTTTTTGCGGGCCATTTTCCTGCGCCACGGACCGCCTCGAGTTCTCCTCAGAGACCGTGGATGAACGTTCCTTTCTTCGATACTTTCTGAAGTGCTTCGAGCCGCTGACACCACTCATAAAACTACATCGAGCTACCACCCGCCAACAAATGGCCTGACGGAGCGCTTCCATCGGACTCTTTCGGACATGCTTTCCTTCTACATTGGCCCTGACCACACCAATCGGGACACCATTTTACCATTTGTTACCTACACCTACAATACCGCTGTGCAATCAACCACTGGATTCTCGCCATTTTTCCTCGTCTATGGCCGTTCCCCTTCTTCTGTACTTGACGCGTGTTTTCTCTCCGCACCTATCGCGCCAACAGCGAACTTTCCCGACCAGTTTGTTTCTAGACTGGCTCACTGCCGCAGTCTTGCCCGTTTGAACACGGTGGCCTGTCAAGAAAGCCGCAAGTCTCGCCACGACGAGAAGCACCGTTCGGTCACTTTTAAACCTGGTGAAGAATTTCTGCTTGCTACTCCCCTCCGTGTTCCTGGATTGTGTGAGAAGGTCTTGCTTCGATTCATCGGTCCTTACAGGATCCTGGAGCAAACCTCACCAGTGAATTACCGCGTCACGCCTATTTCCGGTGTCACTGACCGTCGGTGCCGGGGAACTGAGATTGTACATGTTTCCCGGATGAAGCCGTTCATTCGCCGCGATTCCTCTATCTCACAGTGACGGCCACGATGGCCGCTGCAGCCGAGGGGGAGTAATAGTGTGAGCGTGAAATTGGCAAAGGAGAGATTTTGCATTGGGAAGCGGCCAATATCCCTTTTATGCTTCGTTGTCGTCTAGACATTGTGCGCGTTCATGATGATCATCTCCGCTGCGGGAACGGTTGCTGTCCTTTTGTGCGTTTCAGTCGACTCTCTCAATATATATATATATATATATATATATATATATATATATATATATATATCTATATATATATATATATATATATATATATATATATATATATATATATATATATATATATATATATATATATATATATATATATATATATATGTATATGTATATATATACGGGTTGGCAGTCAAGAAAACCTCGGAAAGCAAAGGGGGAGTTGTGGTGGGTCATAGAAACAGATGAAGAATTTTTTGAATCAGAAAGAAAGTGGTGAAAAAATGCCCCCCGGGTGGGATTCGAACCAACGACCTCCAGAATACCGGTCTGGTGCGAATCCCACCCGGCGGGCATTTTTTCACCACTTTCTTTCTGACTCAAAAAATTCTTTATCTGTTTCTATGAGCCGCACATTTCCCATTTCTGATTCGCTATATATATATAGATATATCTGTGTGTGTGTGTGTGTGTGTGTGTGTGTGTGTGTGTGTGTGTGTGTGTGTGTGTGTGTGTAGTGAATCAGAATGGGAAATTAGGGGCCTTCTGAATTAAGACAGAAATAAGGGTTGCCATTCAAGAAAACCTCGGAAAGTAAAGGGGAAAATGGGGTAGGTCATTCAAACAGATAAAGAATTTGGAAAGACAGAAAGTGGAGAAAAAATGCCCGCCAGGTGGGACCCGAACCCACGACCACCATTCTGACGCGTAATCCCCCCCGGCGGGAATATAACTTATATTTCCACTCCCGTCCCGGCTGGCTGGTGGCCGAGTGGTCTGAAGCTGGCTGGCGACCGAGTGGTCTGGAGCGGTGTAGAGTGTCCGTTGTTTGGCTGATCCCGAGTTCGAATCCCCGAAGTGTTTTTTTTTTGCTGTTGAAATTGATTTGTTTGTTTTGGGGCAATGGTTTGTATACTCAACTCGCCATTTTTGCGCTGTAGCGTTTGTTGCTCGACGAGCGAGTTCGTAAAATGCCTGCAGATTGACACTGACACCTGGCGAGTTCTCTTTGGTGGGGCGTTACCATAAGCACTGACTGCATGGGGGCACAGTCCCGAATCGGCCGACCCTTTGCCTGGTGCGAACACGCCTCTTACGATACAGGCACCAGCCATGCAAGCTCCAAAGGAGGGGGGAAAGCGCACGGCATTTGAGCGTCTTCCAAGTCGTGCTAGCCGGCTGATCTGTTGTATTTTACAGCCGACAACATAGCATAAGCGCTGTATGACGATTACTGAGATTTCGAAAATGCCCAGCCAAAGATAACGTCGGATGCAAAGCATGCTGCTGAGAAACGAAACCAAAACTGCTTTTTATTCTAATCTTGGACATCGTTCAATCACATCGCATCTTGTGTGGGCGTCACTGCTTTAGCAGGTACGGCCGCCGCACACCGCGACGAGTATTTATTTATTTATTTATTTATTTATTTATTTATTTATTTATTCAAGATACCATCATGGCCCCGGGGGCATTACTGATTGAAGAGGTACATGAGCAGTACAACACAAACAAAAAATGACAAGCATAAGACACCTTGCCAACGCGTGTACAAGGCAAAGGCAAGTTTTTCTTTTTTCAGGCTTTATAAAACAAATACCCCCTTGTTCACCGGATAAACAATAAAAACTGTGTTTATTTGAGCCAGTCTACGCAATGCACGCAAAAACAGAAGCTAGACTAATTCTCTTCAGTGTCCCTTTAGGTGCAGCCACAGCGCACAATAGTTCCTTTGCCTACGGACCGCAGCCCGCCGGCCACTTCTGAACGTAACTCAACCGCGGCACTCGCGGCATGGGAGCGCTGTATGCGACGACGGGCGCGTTATTTTCTCTGTAGCTTTATTTTAACCTGACAGTGTTTTATGCCGGGATACACAAAGATTGCACTGACGTCATATCCGTTGCGGAAATGATGCCAGTTCAACGAACACAGGAGAAACGGCAGAAGAAGTTTTATTACGCGGCTGGTGCTGCCGTCCAGGAGACGTGAAGCGAAGTGGTGCATCATGACGCAAACAAGAGCCGACAGTTGGCGCCTCGATTCGGCAGCATAAGCTTCCATGGCCCCGTGTAATAAAACTGTTGCATTGCTCACGAGCAAAAAGGCAACCACGTCGACGGGCGAATGCCACGAACGTGACTGATTTGTCGCGAAGAGAAACGCTAAAGGGAAGCGGATAGCGTTCGCGCGTTCACGGTTCAAGCTACGAACTGTGCCTCTCGCGTTCCACAAGCTGAGTTCGTGGCAACGCAATCGTCTGCCGTACGTGCCATGGAGCAGGAACGAAGTGGTCGCACCTTTGCCGAAGCGACCCGCCAGCAGGACGTCGCTCGCCAAGGGCACCCACAAGACAACCGCCGATCCGCAAATCATACTCCTTTCACTGCAGGCATGGCTGCACATTTCACTTTCAGGTTTTGCGGATTCCTATGGCAGAGGGATCAATCAAAATTTTTACCGTTCTGTTGTTTACATTCTTTCATAGACCATTATATTGGCATAAAAATGTGAAATAAGCGTGTTCAACAACGTACCGCCGAAATCCCTCAGCGCTTGAGCCAACGGCAAAACCTCCCTGAAATACTATTATGTTCTTGCAAAAACTGGCCTCTTAAGCATTTCGAGAGCATTTCCTAAGCTCTTATCGTAAAGATGCGGAATTAGCTACGCCTTATCTCACAGAAGCTACGCAATGCTTGCAGCGTTTGAAGTACCAGTAAACGTAAATACAATACGCCCCACAAGAACTTTTAAAAAAGTGTCATCTTTCGTTCAAGGTGCAAAACCCCAGTTGTGAAGAAAGCACTATGGGTTTCTTTCTCCACAAAGGGACTCAGCACGAGGCTGCAGAAACGCACGTAAAAACGCTGCTGAAAAAGGAAATGGCGGCTTCTGCTAGCGGCTTGTCAGGCTTACCTTCACATCGTGATTAAAGGAGCTGCAAAAACGTACATTCACAGCAATTCAACTTGTTGCATACATAAAAGTGTACAGGATAATAAGCAACAAAACTTTAAAAATATGATATTCGGGCCAACCCAATTTAATAGATTTTTTTACCACTTGCAGCAGCTGCTGGGAAGACGAAAAGTTGGGCTTTCATGTGATCGTCATGCAATCATTCGACCGGGATTCCCCAGTCTCCTCTATTTAAATGTTTTGTCTGTAAGCCAGAACTGATACTGGCACCAACACTGGCTCACCAAACTTAACGTAGTGGTCAGAAGACTAACTTCAGTCTCCCATAAACGAATGAAGGCTTGAACTACACGTAGAAATTAACTAAAATGTGCACTAATAAAACATCCACTAGGTAGCTTATAAATATAAGAGATATATTATTATTTCTGAAATTTTCCGCAGCGCTGTCCAGTCCCAAGCTTTGTGTGGCAAACAATGAATGGGGCCATGTGGCCAACTGTATAATCACCCTAAAAATAGTCAAGCTTGTCATACGAGGGAATGGTCATGCAAAAATCATCGGCATGGCCCTACAAAGAAGAGGCCGAGCCGATTTCGCCATCGTCAAAAACGCTTTGACCAATTTTCCTACATTGCCACCCCTCAAATCCGGGAAACAGCAGGAATGAGAGAAGTAGAAACTATCAGACCCATGCAGGCACAGATCATGAGCTGAATATCGCAAAGGTTGACGTACCATAAATTTACTGATACTCTGTAAACCAAACACTATCGTCAGGACACCGTTTTAAGCAAATCTGAACCCCGCAATTTCCATGGCCACCGAAAAGGTACTCAAAGTTGGTGTTTATAACACCTTTGAAGAATTCAGAGAGGCCACTCTCCTAGCACAAAGGTAGCTGCAGGGAAAACAGGAATGGGCACGAGTAATCGTGTAAAAGATAGGCGCCCCTCTGGGGAAAAAAACGACTGGACGCCATGTTGAAAATGTCACCCTTCCAGTTACTCCCCATAAAAACTCCCCGTGCCAAAAAACACGGATCCAAACAGACGCAAGTAGCCGCAACAAGCCAGGATCGAATTCCTTCAAAAAAGGTACTAACACCATAAAAACACAGCATACACTGGCGCCGGGATGCAAAATGCACAAATCATGGGCCGTAGCGGACTACCCTGCCAATCTTTTTGTCTGCATGATCTTCCGACACAGCAACGGAAAAAGTGGACACTCAAGTCATCCTCTTCTAGTGAGCGGAACTGTCAAATGCGAGTATAAACATCATTAGATACTTTCAAAAATGAATTGAACTTTTGTCTAGGGCAGAGAAGTAAAAGCTCCAGAAATATTCCCCCAACCACACTGAAGAACATTCACGTCACATGAACACTCATACTCGACAGCCTGGGAGGCAACGAGGCGGGCGACCAAGCAGCACGTGTCCCCTGCGACCACGCCTGCACTCTGCCCTACGACGAACTGGGAACTTGGAAGGGTTCAATCCAGACATTCCCATCCTATCGGTCAAACTACTAAGAAGCACAGACGCCGCTCAAATCTTATTCGACGGATACAAGGTTCCGTTTTGTATTCGATGCGGCTACACCACGTACCGCTGCATACCATTCCGGCACAAAACAGGAGCTTGTACGCAGTGCTGGCAGCGAGGCCACAGATCTGACGTCTGCCCGAACCAACAGCCAGGTGCCCCACGTGCAGCTTCACCAACCCCAGTGAGGGACCCCCGTGCAAGCCTAAGTGCATTGTGTGAGGAGGAGCCCACCTGACAGGTTCCGCAGAGGTCCCGCAGCGCTTCAAGCGACGTCGCCCCTGCCACCGCCAGAAACAACGAAGGACAGGAAAGGAAAAGAAGGCGCCCCGCTGAACGCTCGAAGCCAGCAAGATTAGTCCGCCTTCAAGGCCGCGGACCCCCTAGACACAGACCCCGGAAAGAGGAAGAGCCCCGTCGAGGTCGCTGTCCAAACACAAGGCAAGATCTCCATCGGCCGGCCGCTCCAAACCAAACTCCAGGAGGTGGGCCAACCTTCCGTCGACACCACAGAAGACGGCCGAAAACGAAAAGTCGGGAAGCTTCGATGGCGGGGCCTGCCACCCTAGCACCTCTTTGCAGCCCCCTCGAAACTTGCGCAAACAGCTAATAGATGAACTTACCAACATAAGAGCAGAAATGGCAGCTCTTAGGAAAATATAATGACCTGAAACAAGAACTCCTCAGGGTCCACCACGAAAACGCATCAATCTCGCAGCCAAATTCCACCGATCAAGAGCATACCATCCCCGCAAACAAAAAACGAGCGATTGCGGCATCCTCCGTACAAATCTCCAACCCTGATAGAAGAGTCCCCGCAGGAAGAGGAATTTGACCGTAAAAACTCGCTCGAGAAGCAACGCTGAACTGCACGAGCACACAACCTCCATGCACAATAGTGTCACATCATTCCAATCCGAAGTGAACTTGTACAGATCTGAACTACACAGCTTCATGCAACATATAATGGATAGGCACGGTACATCTCTTATTCTCACGCCCCAACCGGAAGCATACAGTGGCTCCCAGTAACAATAAAAACAACAACCCTATTAAGGTCTGGCAATGGAATTTACGAGGGTACAAAAGCCAAAAGCATAATTTATACTTGTACCTGCAAAGCCTAACCTCCCCCCCCAGAAATTATTGCTCTACAAGAGACAAATTCCATTGTCAAATTTCCCGGTTACAGGGCCTTTCAAAGTGCGACGTACCTGAAAACGTCGGTCCTCGTACAGAGGCATATACCGGTCTACAGGAGTCAATTCGACAGCGTTGCAATCCCCCACGACTTAAATACTCTGCTCTTGCGCAAAACGGGAACGGAAAGACTTGATGTTCGAAACGTCTATACCGCCCCTAAATCTAAGACAGATCGATTCAACCGCCTATCCCCTCGCTCACGAGAAAAGATGTGGGCCCACACGCGCTGCTCATGGTTGAAGATTTTAAATGCTCCTCACACGGCCTGGGGATACCCAACATGTGAGCCAAAGGAAAGAGACTTCTCGGAACGAATACAGACACATCATTTTACGCTAGAGAATGCAATTAACACCCCTATACGAATCGGAAACAGCACAAAACGTGACACCACCCCAGATCTCGCTCTTTCGCTGCACACAACCAGGGTAACATAGGGAGTCACCGAACAAACACTAGGCAGCGACCACCTCTAATCGAGATAGTGATTATAATCAAACACAAAATCACTCCAACCCTCAGACAAAAAAATGACTGACTGGGATGAGTTCAGAACGATCCGAGAATAGAACAGCAACCATGCGTATGAGTGCTCAAGTCCGAAATACATTGGGGACATAAACGAATAGACACAAAAGCTGCTTGCAGATATTAAAGCAGTCACTAAGGACGTACATCCACACATCCCTTCCGATATCGTAGACTCCCGTCTCAATTACCTTTCGGAAGCGTACCGAGGAATCGAAGAACGACGGCGCAGAAATAAGAGCAATCGCAAACTGCGGCTAAACCTGTCCCGACTACAGACGGAGATTGATGCGCACGCGGTTACTCTCTCGTGCACCCAATGAAACCAGATCGGCGACCAGATCGGCGACCAGATACAAGAAAATTTATAATGAAGAGGATGTTGCAGATAATTACACACCTTCTCGACCTGATCAGAACAGATAAACCGCATAACCAGAATCATCCCCACATACTCGGCCTCTGACGACGAACTCATAGCAGAAATCAGAGACATGTACCGCCCGATAAGACCCAAGATCGACCTACTCAGTACATGGGTCACCCCAACAGTGAGATGCACAGGGACATAACTGATGCCGAGGTCTGATTAGCTATTAGCAAGGTTAGGCCCGATTCGGACCCAGGTTCTGACCACATTTCGGACCGGGCACTACGACACGTGGATGATTTCTCAATCACCGCAATCACTGCTTTTATCAACGCATGGTGGAGAACGGGGCGAATTCCCGAATCGTGGAAGCATGTCAAGTCTATTCTAATCCCCAAGCCAAACAAACCATTCACAATCGAACCCCTCCGCCTTAGTTCTCTCACGTCGTGCTTAGCAAAAATCGTGGAACACGTAATCCTAGCCCGGCTAACACACATGAACAACACGGAACAATTCCCCCACACAATGATTGGCTTGATACCCTGTCTCTCAACTCGATATACTCATACAACTTTCAGAACAAATCATCAAACCACCAGTCTGCCTGGACACATCGGTGATACTGACCGTGGACCTCGCAAAAGCATTTGACAATGTCTCGCACGACCATAATGTCGGGTCTGGGATCGATCAATCCGGGTGAGAGAACCTAACATTGCAATAGGGACTTTTTGTCAAACCGGACAGCTGCCATACATCTAGACAGCCTTGCTCACACTCATTCCCGCTAGGCAGTCGTGGCAGCCCGCAAGCAGCCGTACTGTCACCATTACTCTTTAACCTTGCAATCATAGACATCCCGAAATAATTAGCACGGATCCCGATCCCTCACCTCTACCACAGCCTCTGCGCAGACGATATCACCCTCTGGATGAACCTGGGAGTGATTGGCACATTCAAGAAATGCTCTAAAGAGGCATAGAATTGCTGGTGGAGGAGGCAATGAGAGCGAGGTTGACCTGCTCTCCGGCTAAGTCTGAGCTACTTGTCATTCCCCCGAACGAGAAAAAATGGCTCCAATCCAGCATCAAACTCCACATTTAAGGTAGAGAGATCCCAGAGGTGCCGCCCCTCAAAGTTCTATGGCTACACATACAATCCACTAGAATAAATCACAAATTTCTCCAAACAATAAAACGTCACATAAACCAAACCATTGGTCTGCTCAAGAGGGTCGCCAATAGAAACTCAGGTATGACCGAGCAGGACAGGGTTCGCCTAATCCAAGCCTTCGTCGTGAGTAGAATAGTTTACTCAATTCCATACCCTAAACTAACCACTGCTGAAACCAACAAAATTGATGTCCTCATTACACGCGCCTACAAGGCAGCATTATGTCTTCCCCCCTGCGCGTCCACTACCAAACTGGAGGGGTTAGGCCAGCGCTGACAGGAAGGTCAGCGAACTAGTTGAAGCCCACCTAATGGAAAAATATGAACGCCTCGCTTGCACACTCACAAAGGGACACATACTCAGCAAACTAAGAATAGGATACCACACACTCTATCAGGACGCGAAGACAGTTCCCCCTAGTATTCACTCTCATATTGTAGCCAAACCGCTTTCCCAGAAGATGCACCCCACGTACCACTCCGACTGCAGGAAACAACAAGTCCGCGACCTGAACAAGAAGTATAAGAATGATCCGCAAGTTGTGCACGTCGATGCAGCACAGTACAGACACAAGGAGGCTTTCACCGCAATCGCAGTACAAAATTACCCCAACAGCAGCATGCTCGATTCTATAACAGTCCAGACGCCCATCCCAGAACAGGCGGAAGAGGCAGCAATAGCGCTCGCCCTTTCACTCCCCCAACACCCGCAACACTTATTACAGATTCTAAAACAGCTCTCCAAAAATTTGCCCCTGGATGCATATCCCCAACGGCGCTCAAAATTTTTCTCAGGAACTCACCGCAATCCCCAGCACAACTGATCACCCCCCCTCCCCCCGCAGTCTGGGCTCGAGGGAAACGAGGCGGCCCTTGACGTAGCCCGATGATTTACTATCCGGGCTCGGCCGAACCCGTATCCTTACTACGGAGCCCCGTCCGCGCGGGACCGTCGGATCGGTTTTCATGATATTACCACCTACTACGTCCTCTCCCCCGGATCTATCCTCGGGCGGACAAATCCCTCACATTAGAGCCAAACCACGTCTGGCGCCAACTCCAGACGGGAGTCTTTCCAAATCTGGCCATCATGACCCATATTCACCCCAGCCTTTATGCAACCTCGGTGTGCCGTTATGTGGCGCCTATGCCAGCCTGGCCCACATCATGTGGGCATGCCCTCACGACCCTTTCGCGAAAATCCCCTATGAGAAGAGGTGGGAGGCCTCGCTTCGCAGAACCGACCTGAACCTACAGGTCCGCCTGGTCAAGAGGGAGGAAGACGTCGCCAAAAGGCACCAGCTTACGGCCATCACGAGACCAGAACCTAAGTCAAGGAGAACACGTCCAGGAGGGGGCGGGCCTTCAGCCCGTTACCTGCCACCAACATTCGGACTTCGATCCTCCTCGAGGGACTTCCTCAAAATAGAGTTTCTTTTTCTCTCTCTCGTCAAGGCCTCTTCCATAGAAAACATGCGCCCAATCTCGCTCACCTCTTGCGTTAGAAAAGTGATGGAGAGGATGGTCCTGCGCAGACTACAAGCCCACTTGGAGGAAACGGGACAAATGCCTGGAACCATGTTCGGCTTTCGGAAGCACTTTTCCACGCAAGATGTGATGCTCCAACTACAGGAATTGGTCATGAAGAAGGCTACCCGAAACAGCCCAAGGGCAATCCTAGCCCTCGACCTGAAAGGGGCATTCGACAACGTCACCCACGCGAGCATACTTACAAACCTCAACAAGACGAGGTGCGGAAAACGGGCCTACGGTTATGTCAAGAACTTTCTCGCCGCAATAACGGCTAGCATCGCGGTTGGCAGCGAAAGGTCGGACCCTATTAAGCTTGGGGAGCGGGGCACCCCGCAGGGGGCAGTTCTATCACCCCTGCTCTTTAATTTGGCGCTCCTACCGTTGCCCCGCATGCTCGAGCAGATAGAAGGCATAGGACATGCCTTCTATGCAGACGACATCACGATATGGACTGAGCGAGCCGGATCGGATGGGTGGATTGAAGAAACCCTCCAGCTGGCAGCGTCCACAGTCCACAACTATGCCAAGTCATGCGGTCTGAGCTGTGCACCACAGAAGTCTGAGCTCCTGGTGGTCCTGCCAGGAAAACCCAAAAAGACCCCGCCACCAACCATTTCAGTCACAATAGATGGTACGGTGATCAAACCAACAGAGCAATGCCGGATCCTCGGTCTCCTCCTGCAAAACAACGGCAAGGCGCATGCTCCAGTAGGCAAAATTAAGAACAGCGCAGACAAAATTCTATTCATGCTCCATCGGGTGGCTAACAGGAACAGAGGCCTGAAGGAGGACGACGCCATCCGACTGGTACAAGCCTTCATAATCTCGAGAATTACATATTCGGTCCCCTACCTCAGTCTCACCAAAACGCAGAAGAATACTATAGACACGATTATCCGCAAGGCAACGAAACAGGCCCTAGGCATACCTATTTATTCGTCAACCAACTGGTTGCAAGCCATGGGCTTACATAACACGGTCGATGAGTTGACAGAGGCCCATCTCTCTAGTCAGCGCGTCCGACTAAGCCAAACGGCCCACGGACGCGTAATACTCACCAAAATAGGATGGCGCATAGAGCCAATGCCTACAACAACGCCCCTGACCGAGAAATGGAAAGAGGTCATACACACAAAGCCCCTTCCCCGAAACATGACCCCTGGGAAGGACGATGGCAGGAGGGAAGCAAGATCACTAACCGTTTCCAAGCAACTAGACGGACACCCAGGAGTCCTCTACACCGACGCCTCACTACAGAAAGGCAGCGACCGCGCGGCAGCAGTTGTGACTGACAGGGAGCGGCTTGTTACCAGCGCCGCAATTAAGACCAAAGACCCAACGACGGCGGAGGAAGTGGCCATAGCCCTAGCACTCGTTCAACCGGAGGCAGAGGTAGTGGTCACGGACTCCAAAAGAGCGTACGGCAACTACCGGAGGGGGACGATCTCCTCAGTGGCGGCTGCAATCATCTCCAAGAAACGAGCACCGGGGAGAGCCATAGAGCTCACGTGGGTGCCCGCCCACTCAAAGGTAGCCGGCAACACCATCGCCGATTACCACGCCCGAGCAATCACCCTCCGGGCAGGGCACGACGCAGACGCCCCAACCCCAGTGCTCACGTACAGAGATATAACTAGATCATATCGAGAAGAGCTGTGCACCCTCCCTGAGCCACACCGCACCCTGACGAGGGACCAGCAAACAATACTCAGGAGACTACAGGCAGGGTCGCTCACGCACCCCGTCCTGTTACATAGAATGTATCCCGAGAAAGAAGAGGGCACGTGTCCATTCTGCAACAACAGCACTGGCACTCTTGCACACATAATCGCAGAGTGCACTAAACCCCAGGCACCCCTACCCCCCACCCCCCCTCCCCAACCCCCCACCCCCACTCCTCGAGCGATGGGAGACCTTGCTGGCCAGCCCCGCCCTGCAGACTCAACTTGTGCTAGAGGCCAGTGGCCAGGAGCTGCTGGCCACATACGGGTCCCGTGAACAGGGAACCGCCCCGTCCGGCACTTTAAGGTGCCGCCGTCTTTTCGGGCTCCAATAAAGTCTACTACTACTACTACTACTCTCTTCACCTCACGGCTGGGAAAACTATCTTTGCTCGTGCCACAAGGAGGTCTCAACGCCGAAGATTATCAAATTCTGCCGAGAATAAAATAACCCATATATCTACAATATAGATGGGCATAGGGGACTGGTGGCAAACATCAGACATTAAAAACCGTGCTTATTTAAGGAAAACAACTGCCTTCTTCCACGCAACCTAGCCATGTCCAAGAGCATGCTCATGGAAGAACAGCTCAAACATGACATGTTCCACCTCTGTCCAGACATGAGAGGCAGCTTTGACCAGCTTGTAACCTTAATATCAGCGTGAGCCGAGTGGGAAGGAAGGAGAAGCAGCTGCTGCATCTGGGTCTCTGGACTTGGAGGTAAAGTCTTGAGAGCCCTGCCGTCCGCTTACGCCTTTTCCCAAACCCCCAATTCCTTACGTAACAAACGTCTTTTTTGCTCCCTCGCTGTCTCTCCCGCTCTGTCTCTTTTGCAAAGGCCATTTTGCGAAGGATTGTCGGTGATAACTACAATGGCCTTCTGAGTCAAGAATTTTTGAGTCATCGGCAGCGAGTTTTGTAGTATGCTCGGTCGAGGCTAGTCCTCCTGTAATTAGAACGCAAGGTATTGGTATGAATCGCCTTGCGATAACTTTGCCGAGTTTAAGGAGTACGGATAAAGCACTTTGGTGTGGTTTCGGGAGACAGGTTTGAACATGCAGTTGGAACTATTCGGCCTCATCATCCACTAGGGGCACCAGCTATCAATTGTGTGTAAGGCTTGCTGTAGTATTAGTTGATCTTCCTTAGTTGATATACGATGGTAGATGGTGCAATCGTCCGCAAAAAGACGAAGCGTTGATGAAAGGCCGAAGGAAGGTCATTTACTTAGATTAAAAAAAGGTACTGACTAGAGTGACGGGGCCCGTCGCTTTAAAATCTGCACTACAGTGACGGGGCCCCGTCACTTTAAAGGTACTGACTACAGTGACGGGGCCCCGTCACTTTAAAATCTGCACTACAGTGACGGGGCCCCCTAAAGTTCCGTCCAGAGGAACATCACTCGCGTTGAGAGCAGTCTCTCTTGATTTTTACCCAACTGGCCAAACCGCTACCGCTCACTGACTAGCCAGAATCACTAATAATTATTAATCATTATTAATAATTACAGATGGTCGGACTAACTCTCGCTCTATCCGAACGGATCTCCAAGCCGCCACCGGACGCCCGCTTCACAATATTTCAGCGAGAGCAGTCGGTCTTGATTTTTACCTAACCGGCCAAACCGCTTCCGCTCACTGACTAGCCAGAGTCACTGTTAATTATTAATCACTGGTAATAATTACAGGAGATCGGGCGTAACTGGCGATGACTACGTCGGCCTTGGCTCCAGTGAGTGGGAGTGGTTCGGACGCTTGAGTAAAAAACCAAGACCGTCTGCTCTCACCGCGTGAATCACGTGAATTGTTTTGCTGTTACAAAACGCTAACCACGCGGCCACACACACAAAAAAAAAAAAACACGACGCGTGAATCGAACTACGGACTACGACGTGCGTTGTCAGTGGCTGAACCACTACACCAAATCCCAGAACGAACAACGGCGGCTAATCGGCTGGTTTTGATTTTGTTATTTTGAGGGGGCACCGTCACTGTAGTGCAGGTTTTAAAGTGACGGGGCTCCGTCACTGTAGTGCAGATTTGAAAGCGACGGGCCCCGTCACTGTAGTCAGTACCTTAAAAAAAGAAGCGGACTGAGAAGCAAGCTTTGAGGGACGCCAGAGATTACCTGAGAAGTACCGGAGTGGGCACCACCGATAACAGTGAATCGAGACCGGCGAGTTCCATTTCCTGGAATTATTGTGTCTGTTAGGCTTGAAGTGCAGGTGAAAGTTAGGGTCGATTGTGCGGTCGGGCAAAATATACCTTCAACCCGACGCAGCTCATCATCAAATAGTTCCGTTTTTGTGTGTGTGTGCAAACTGTCAGCTGTAGTATGAAAAATATAACGATATATTGCCATTGCCAAGGGCTACTCAAATGACGCGTGCACACTTGTTCATGAACACTACGACCTCTTCGATAATAAGGAACAATAAGGGGCCGAGAGACTGGTCTAGAAAAAAGGAAAACCAATTATTCCATGGAGGGACTAAATAAAGAAATTCGGAGTCCAGAAATACACTCGCTGGCGGGGAACAGGAAAAGTTGGAGGTTCATGAAAGAGAGGTGTTCGCCCTGCAGTCAACCTAGTGGGTGTTGTTACAGCTGATGGTGATAATGAATGAAAATAAATAAATAAATAAATAAATGAACATGTATGCATGTATATATATACACACACAATTTATTTCCTCAGAAAGAAATCCTTCTTGTTAATTTTTCTTCGCCGTACAACACCACCACCAAAAAATACGTTCCTGGCCTTCTCGCAATGCATAAAGCTGGGCAATGCTGCTGGCTGTTTAGGCATCGATGAAGCCAACAACGACAATTTTGATCCTATGTTTCTGGGTCCATGTGGTGCGTTCACGAAGATACCTCATGCCCCCCTGTGGTACAGCGAAACGTACGGGGTCCAAAACGGCGGATACAGTAGGCTCAACAAGTTCTTAGGATATCTATTCTAACAGGTGACCTACCATACATAATGTTTTCGTCAACAACCGGTGGTACATTAACCAGGCTCATGCGGTAGGGATCGGCCAGCCCCACTTCCCTTTAGGCTACTAAAAATGTTCTTATCCTTTTTCGCTCACTGAAGCGAGAAAAAGCGCTTGCGGTTTTTGGGATGACATAGGAAAGACCGAAAGCCACGACATTTCCGCACCGCTAACTGTCTAAAATGTAGGAATAAGGGTTTGTAGTTGGGTAAGGTGGTACATAACTGTTTTGTTAAAGTAGGCATAAGCTTCGGGGATGCATGAAGGCGCAGAAAGGTGGGTGGCACCCGCCGTCATGAAATGTCATCGAAGCACCCTACCGTGTTCCCTGCTAAAAAGCTGCGCCGCTCCGATCACGCGGTATTCTCCTGTAGCTTGTCACTGCAGCAAAACCAGAGCCGCAAGCCGCGAAGTATGGCCTCCCACCTCTCGACACCCCCGCTGTAGTCAGGCAGGTGATCGCGACTCGCAAGCCAGACAAGTAAATTTGGAAAATCCTGCGTTCCCTGAAGCTTTTAAATGCAGGCAGTTATGATGCTAGATATTATGTGTAATAAAATGTTCCCAGTCATAAGTTTTTTCTCTGGCCTATACGCGCATGTTAAATCATTGCTGCACTTAGCTCTCAAACAATAGGACTCTTTTGCTGGCTAGTATTTTGTTTGTGAATGAAAAACAAATACTACGTGTCCAACGAGGGCAGAGGCAGAAGGGCGAAAGGACGAGCGCAGACCGAGCGCAGACCTGCCCTGTTACCCTCATGTCTCTATACTCGTTTTACGCGCAGAATTATTTTTAGTCACAAACACCCTTCGAACATAAAAAAAGAGCACCCTGCCATTTATTTTTCACGCCCCTGGCGCAGTCACTTGAGAATTGGAGTAACGGTGTTATTTCGTACCGTCAGGTGCATGTTGGCACGGAACTTATTTTTTTTTTAAATTGTGTCCCTACCTATACCTTCTGTCTAATTTCTTAGCGCTGTGCGTGAAGGACATAAAGCCGTCTGTTTACGTCAAACGTGAATTGAAAGTGTTCTGAAGGGATATCAGATTCGGCGGCTACAATACGTTACATTTCTGAACAAACACGAAAAGGATGAGATATCTCTTCAGTTGAAGAGAGAACATTACAAAAGGGACAAACGTATTCGAGACAAACGATGCTTAACGCAATCACTCGTCACGTCTTGACGCGACGGGAAAGACGGCGTTAAAATGACTACGCAACCAAGAAGCAGCCAGTTAGTGCACGCGGCTGCATTCTGTTCGCTCCGGCCTTAATTTTACTTTTTTCAGTTTCAAGGCGGGAATGCAGAATGCAATGTTCCGCAGAGAGCACTGTACCAATAAACAGCAGAACTGCGAGAGGGAAAGGCAAGGGTAAAAGTTGCAGAATGGACACACAAGTCACCCTCGCTGCTGAGGCTTTAAAAACGCCCGCTGCTGTGCAGACTGCCAGTCACAGCACTGAGTTCCTTCTAGTCTCCCCGTGTGCCGTCAAACCAGTAAAGTAGCGTCAAGACCGTCTCTTCCCAGTGAAGAGACAGTGGATTTTTATCATCACATTTTGAGTCCCAAACGTTTGCGTCGGCTATAATTTACGATGATGTCCACGACTGCCGTGTTCTGCAACGTAAGTTCGGTGGCTTTAAAATGTGCATTAACATTGGCTTCAGCTTTAATAGGTTTTATCTTTCTGGAAATATTGCGCAGCAAAATAGATGTCAGCTGAGCAAAGAACCAACCCTACTTATAACAATGGTAATTTACGCCGTTTTGCATGGTTCCCCAAGACGGAGAGTGCTAGTTTAAATATCTTAAATTATCTGTTCCGTTGCTACGAATCTTTAGGGCGACTGGCTAACTGCCTTTCCGCGCTTTCAGTGCCAAAGCACTGAGTACACAATTCCAACGTTCCTGCAGCACCTATCAGTGATTGTGTTGACCTCCGTTGCTCACCTCACTACTATAAACAATGAGTCTGACTTGCGTGATTCCCTCTTACAGTAAAGCCAAACGATAACCAGTACTGGTATGAAAAGATGCAAACACCTTCGTCGCAGTTCCTTAACACTATACTGCCACTGGATATGCGTGTAATACCTAGATTTTTTATAGAAACTGAAAAGAAAGAGAGAACGCTAAGTAACTTTTTCTTGGTGAAGTAACTCCTTCATTCTAAAGGCACGCAATAACACGCACGTCATGTAAGACGAACATAAAACGGTTCGTGAAGTTTCTATGTGCGTGCTAACACCTCATGCAGGCTCTGCTGATCTGCATACTACCCGCGGCGTTTGCGGGAGGCCGGTTCGGGTTCGGCAGCAGCTTCGGCAGCGGACTGGGAAGTGGTTTCGGTGGTGGATACCCGGGTGGCTTCGGAGGCGGATACAGCGGTGGATTTGGGGGTGGATACAGCGGTGGATTTGGGGGCGGCTTCGGGCCTTCCTTCGCCGCAGCAACTAACAGGTTCGCCCGCCAAGAACAGTATTACGTAAGTGCTCCATTTCGTTTTTTCTTGATCATATTAGCGCGAAATAAGGAGGCTATTTTCCCAAGACATTGTCACTAAATAGCAAAAAACACTTCTGAAGAAATTTCTGGTAAACTCCAAAGCACCAATTTGTATTGATGAGTCCACAGCAGTATTTTCATCTATTTGGTTAAGTTTTTTCCGCCGGCGAACTTCTTAAGCGGAAATTTGGCGAACAGAAGGAGTGGCAGAATGATTGTAACAAAGAACGAGACGTGCCGTTTCCTACAGCGTTCCCATAATAAAACAATGAAACATACCAGAACCTTGCACAGTTTTTAAACGCGCTTTATGCGGGGATGACATTACAAATGGCATAAGAAATGGTGAGTTAATACTTTTGCTTTATCTCATATAGTATTGCCACTCTACCGCTCATACCGATCATTGTGTTACGCCTCAGAGAAATTGGCCATTCTACTTGTGTATTATACCAGCATGAGAAATCTCTGGAAATTTAGTAACTGCGGCAAAGTTCAAACCGCTTACCGCTGTACCTGTTTCTCATAGTATACGCGCCGCATTTCTACTTTCGTCCTACACAGCCGGCGCAGCCGTACAGCTTCGGCTACGACAACGTAGACGAGTTCGGCACCAAGACATACCACAAAGAGCAGGGAGACACCAGCAACGCCAAGACCGGCTCGTTCGGCTACATGGATGCAAGCGGCCTCTTCCGCCGCGTCAACTACGTCGCCGACGCCGGCGGATTCCGCGCCAAGGTCGACACCAACGAACCCGGAACGCTGCCCGGAGCTAGTGCCGATGCCGTCTTCAACTCCAACCCTCGTCCGGCCGGTGGCGGCCGCTATTCGTCTCCCTACACGGCTGCATCCACCTACGGAGGATTCGGTTACGGCCGCCAGGGTCCCTGGGCCGGCTAAAAGATACCAAAGAGTTTATAGTCATGAAGCTATAATCTTCAACGAGGGTGCAAAGCTTGCCCCTTGGTTCTGAAATAGAAGGGCTTCTGGATATAAGGAACAGTACTTAAAATAAAAACGATAAAGCTGAAATATTTTTGATCCTTTGGCTTGCGCTCTCTCCTCTCTACTTCCTACCTCAAGTTAACAGTGAAACACCGCACACAAAACGTAGATTTTGTGTACTTTATATTAAACTTTGATGATTGGGTAACAAGGGTTTCCGAGCAAAAGGCTGCCATGCAATCCTATTCGCTGTTTTCTTGTTTCAAATTTGTCATGAATCATAAGAAACTCCGTAATGGAACATCAAACACCCACATTGCATCAAAAAGATAAAAACACAGCCCAGTGGTCTACGCGGGGCAAAATTTCAGTACAGGATTTAGCTGCACTAAATGCAATGGATAATATATTAGCCACAGGCAAAGGAAAAAAACATTCCGAAACTGAAAAAAAGAAACTTGGAAATCGAAAAGTCGTAATACACAAGAACATTCCGATAAATCTTGTTCGTAGGTTTTCTAGACGGGCAGTGCAAGATGTGTTATTGGAGGCCGAGATGAATTGTAAGGCGAGACGCCCGCGAGGTTAAAATAATTCCCCGTAGCTGTTATACAGTGAAATATGGATGTAACGAAGTTGATGGAAATTCGCAATTTTGCGTTACATGCAGGTTTTTGTTGCATGCAGGATTCGGGTTAAGGCTCTCGTAAATGAATCAGAAACTAAATCAAAATTCTAGACATTGTGGATAGTGAACTCTCCCTTTAAGAGATTGATATCACAGTGAAAAAATGCGTGCTGTGCGCCTTCTGCTTTCCAACGACGTTATTCTGTACACAGCACTCCAAAGAATCAAAACAACTCACCCATCTATTCGCAAAGGTAACTTAAGTATCAATTTTGCCTTTTGACACACCGCGGTGCCTTAACCAGTTTCAAGACCCGAACATCAGCTCAAAGG
The DNA here is from genome assembly GCF_048455015.1 of Haemaphysalis longicornis. NCBI lineage: Eukaryota > Metazoa > Arthropoda > Arachnida > Ixodida > Ixodidae > Haemaphysalis > Haemaphysalis longicornis. Next base: position 222,659 of record NW_027526243.1, read on the forward strand.
GCGCCTTTTCACGAACTTGATGTTCCTTGCCGCTGTGAAACTTTTTGAGAGGGTGCTAGCTGGGATGCTGTACAGGGCGGTTATGTTCTCCTCTCTGGCCGGCGGGGACGCCGTTTAAAAGAGCAAGTTTGGCTTGGTAGGACATTACTTTATGTTTTATGGCAGCACTCGTCACCGACGAACCGACACCTCAATGACAGTGGAGACGCGCGACTACACGCCGAATGGTAGGCCTTGCATCTAATCGACTCCGCACTCACACTGGACACGCACGGTATTTTGTGGTGCGGACGACGTTCGCTAAATAGGTGCATTTCTCCGGCCAATTTTCCCCCCAAAAAGGCAAAAAACAAGGCTCACCAGCGTAGCAAATTCATTTCATCAAGGTTCACTGGCGCAACGCTTTCGTTACACCAGCGCTCGCAAACTCACGGGTTTCAAGGGGCTGGCAATGGGGAATTGAAAAAACTTCGGTAAATCAAGAATTTCATTACAAAGAGGTTTGTTGCATCTAGGTTTAACGGTATTGTGAGGTAACAACTTCTGCATGCGTTTCACCATGCGCATGACAGTCTCCGTGTGATAAATTATCTTTCCGGAATTTATAGTGTGCCTGGAAGTCAAATCGTGAATGCGACTTGTATTCGGCATTTTCAGTGCCCCCTGACCTTGCGAGAGACTCGCAAGATCGGGAGACAACTCCCCGTCGCTCTCTCTCTCTCTCTCCCATTACATGCACCCCGAGCCTCACGTTGGACGCAAGGAATACACCGCCGAAACCATCTACAATCGCTACATCAACACCATGGGTGGCTACAATTTTCTTCTCACTCATCACCTCATACTTCCTCTAACCCTGGAAGCACCTGCCCTGTGTCAGAAAGGATCAGTATTACTAACTTACTCTTGCTGGCTTGCTTACTTGCGTTTTTTGCTCCCTCATTCACTCGCCCATTTACTTATTATCTTACCTACTTCCTCGTTTACTTACCTTTTTTCTCCCTCTCTCACACGATTATTGACTTAATTTACAATTTCTTCCTTGTTCAGGTACTTATTCACTAGCATACTTTTTACTGCTCGCTCACTTTTAAAGACGATAGTCTTTCTTGGGCTACTTAAACCTAGAACTTTTTGTCTGTCTGTATGTCTGTCTGTCCGTCTGTCTGTCTGTGACTTGATTCAGCTACCCTGCCAAAGTAAAATTAATATTGCGCAATAGTCTTATATACTCTCAGCCACATGTAGAGGTCTAAGCCCGGTTTGTATGTTCATACTTGTCAACTTTGTGGAACAAGAACAAGACATTACGCAAATATAAGACAGGAAATTAGTACACAAGGGATGTATACACTGTTCCTTTATTTAAAAATTCATGGATGCTTGGTTTTTCGATAGCAAATGATATTCTACATCAACGTAAGAAAACCGCCGCCTCCTGGCGGCATCTAAAAATCACGCGGCAACAGCAACGAAACGTTCCACTAGCTATTTTTTACGTTCTGCATGGAACGCACGTGGAGCACGGCCACGCGGCTCTATAAACCTTCTAGTCGGCCGCCTCCATTCACGCGCGTCTCCGCCGTACTGCAGCGCTGGCATCGAGGACCCCGGCCTGTAGCAGTGGAACGCGGTAAATTCAAATCGCCTTCTGCAAAGCTTTAGTGTGTTTACCTTGGAATGAGCGCGACGGTACAGGAACAGCATGAGAGGTGAGCGGGAAAGCAAAGGGGGGTCATTTCCTTGGCAAATATCTGCAAAGACTATCGTCTTTTGACCACATTTGCAACGAAAGCAGCAGATACGCGGCCAATTTTTTATTTTTTTTTACTCTTTCACTCACTTATCAAAATACCCATACACATATTTGTTCAGTTACTCATTCACTGACTGTTTCTACACCTACTCATATACTTGGTATTTTACTAACGCCCTCTCGTTCTTACTTTTTTGCTCACTCACTCGCTGGTTTACCTGCCTACTTATTATTCATTTACTCATTCACTTTTTACGCTGGCTCACTCACTTACTTACATTTTTAATCCTTCACTTGGTTACTTTTTCTACAGCTCGCTGACACATTTACTTAATTACTTAGTTACTTCCTTTTTTCATCTCTCACGCACTTATTTTGTTAATTCATTAAATAATTTACTTACTAACATACTTATGGACTCAATTACCTCTTTACTTGCTTATTACGAACCAACCTTGGCATACACGGGCGAAATTGGTCCTGCCATAAGCGCAATGCCAGCCATGGTCGTCCAACACAATAACCAGCCACCAGCTCAATGCTACCCAGATACGACGCCTTAGTCATCATCACTGCTTTACTGCAAGCGTGCCGTAACTACTCGCGGGGACGCAGCACACCAAATCAGCTCCGAGCACCCACCGCATACACACATCAGGGTGACATCCGTACCTATCTACTGTGCGACTCCGGGCCACAAATCCGCTTACCTCGTGCTCCAACACGTATCTTACCGTGAGCCGAAAAACAAGCAGGGAAGGCCGATACCATTAGTTCATGAGATCACACATCATACTAGTTTGTACAAATCACCTATTCAGCCGCATATGCACGCCTATCAAAGTACGCGAATGACGCTCCGTGTCCTCAAACGAACACCTTTTTCTTATTCCACAAATGCGGTACAATGCACCCGCCCTTTACTCATCGCTATGATGCCTCTTCAGCCGGGATCCTTTTTTATTAGCTAGGAGACAGGGACCACATCCCACCACATTCGGAATATCGGTTCTACGCTCGAACCTCGCTAAAGCCAAGTAGTATCGGGGCACTAAAATAATCTGTTATATCCAATATATCCGTTGAAACTGTAGAGGTAGAAATCAGCTCGAACCAATCGGCAGTCAGGCTCGTGAAAAAATGCTAGATACACAAACGCATTATTCTGGACTTCGAACCCACTGTAAATGAGGAATTCCTTACCTGACTCCTTGTGGCATTTCAATTTAAATGGACCAGAACATGAGAACGTGAAATTGCAAAAGAACAAAGTTAGTTTGTGAAAACATACCTTCGTTCTTATTTACTACAACAACTATGTGCAGCATTGTGGCTTCTCACAGCACTGAGCAGGACAAGGTGTTCCAAAATGTTCCACATAACAAAGGGTCTTTTCTACTGCTGCAATATTCCAAGCTGCTAAAAGTTGATTGTGTTTTCTTTCAGTGTTTTGTATTTTGCTTTTTTATGGCAGCTTTTGAGTTTTGAGCCTCGCGCGGACCAAGTACAATCGATGACTGATCATTCGGTCTTTTAAGTGACCGGAAAAATGTGCGGAAAGTCAGGAAGTCCGAAAAAGCGAATCGTCCCCCAAAAAGCACAATATCATGATGCCAGAAAGTATTCCGAATAATCAAGCATGTCCTAAACATTACCCACCGGAAAAATAGGTCGTCAACTGAATTTCTTCGTTGCAGCCGATGTCGCGAGGCTCTCGCGGTTTTTATTTCGTTTTCAAAATAATAATTGTCACTAAAATGAAGCGTGACAACCCGAAGTTCATATTTAGTTTGATATATTCGGTACTTCGCTATATAAGTATTTGCTACAACGAGGTTCGACTGTATTCTTCTCACGACCTTCAGGAGAGAGCAATGTAACACCCTACGACGTCGAGGACAATGCCGCTCCTGCTGGTTTTGAGGGCTTTCCAAGCACCCAGAGCTCAAGGCGTCTTGGACTGATGACACATCATGATTCCTTTGAGCAATAAAGATGTTTGTTCTATCAACCCCTCCGAAACTCTTAAGAGGTCATAAAGAACAAACGAAAGTTTCATTCATGAAAAAGACTGCTTTTTCACGAAAACTATGATATCAATTGATCGCTAACTATAAAATATTAAAAAGCATAGCAAACAGTGGCAAATCGCCAGCATTGTGCAGCGGGTTTTCTATGACATCACAGAATACTGTTTTTGCAAGTGCCGGCCGCCGACCTAAGCCTCCGCCAGGAACCATGACTGGGATATTGTGTCAAAGTCTCTTCCGTTTCATGGCATGACTTGAGTGCGAACATGAAGTTAAAACATTAATAACAATGTTCTTATCGCTAGCCCATAATATAAGTAAGTATTGTAAATACACCTTTGTAAATACCGCTTTACCTTGTATGAATATATCACTCCTACTGATCTTGCATCACAGAAGCACAAAATCTGAAAGTTCTTCGATATTTGTGGCGGTTTTTAGCTAAAAACGTCTTTTGTGGCTGGAATGAACCGCAGTAAGTTATCAAAGTATAGTTCTTTAAATTAGGCAGTTGTATGTTGTGGTCATGTACCTTTTCCCGCTAAAATTCGTGTTCTTCATTTATGCATGTCTGTAGACACACGGTATTTTCGCAGAGCTGAGTTGAATAACCAGGGTGTATTGCCAACCTTGGAGTCTGTTATTGCCCAGATTCGCCCCTTATATCTTCTCTTCCTTATTCCGAGTACTCACGATTAAGTGAGTTTTCCAAAGCCATTCTCATGACAGCGCCGGTATTTTAGTGCATGAAAATGTATGGTGCTTGTATTGAACTTAACTGGCTCTGTAGCGGAAAAACAACGCATGGCAAAACCACGCATACCTGCCCGAAACTGGGCTGAAAGCTTTGATGACGGATCGAGTTTGTTCGCGATGATGATAATTATGGCCGCTTACATACTTGCGCGCCCGCATCGTTTGTGATTGCCCTGTTTAGGTATAAGCGCTGCCCCACACGCCGAACTTGCTGGCTGTTCGATATCCATTTCAGATGACGCGTCGTATCGGCGTTGCAGACTCTTGCACCAGTCATCTAGCTCGTTCGCCTGGGACACATTGTAACAACATTTTGGTGCTGACCCTGGCCGCGTGCCGCGGTGGAGAACTCGACCAGTTCGTGTTTGCTATCTAGTAGATGCGCCGACAACAGCGGTGCGGGGGCTCTGCGAATGAGGGGCCGGCAATCTTTTGCGGAGTGGTGTGCGCAGCTACGGTGGCTTTGTGGCCTGCTTGTCTTTCCGTGTCGTTCAAGCAGTTTTACCACCAAGGTGTTTTATTCCGTGATTCACTAAGATCTCACTCACGTCATATCATTCGTGGAAGTGACGCCAGTACAACCAAGCAAGCGGCCTGTAAAGGGTACACCCCTGCACACGCGTGTTCTTGCGGTGAAGCAACCTTTAGTTCTACAAGTACGTTTTACTTCGGGTTCTTCGTTTTTTGGGTTTTATATTTTAACATGAAAGTGTTTTATGGCGGGACACACCAAGATTTCACTGACGTAATATCTGTCACGGAAATTACGCCCGCACACCTTTGATGAAGTGACCCGCCAGCAGGACGTCGCTCGCCAAGCACACCCACAAGACAGCCACCGACCCGCAAATCATGCTTAGCTGCAGATTTCGCTGCCCATTTCACTTTCGTGTTTTACCGATTCCTATGACAAAGGAACCAACCAAAGTTTTTTTGTGTGTTTTCTGGAGCCAAAGTGAATAACAAAAAGTAGATATTTTTCAGCTTCCGCGTTGTGATCGGCAGCGTGCGTAGCGTTTTGTGTCGCGGTTTGGGACCAGACGAAATGATCGAGTGAACGCTTGGCCGGGTGATCGTTTTAGAAAGAAAGCTCTACTACGCCGTTGTCAAGGACGTTAATCATCACGTCGCAAGTGACCTGCAGCAGGAAAGGCCACTGCGACGATGCGCTCATGACGTCACTGAAACACTCTCTGAACATTCATACAAAGACACTCCAAGGAGTGTGGATCATGCGCCGAACGGGGCAGAGCGAACGTTAGTTACGCCTTAAAGGAAGAGGGCACCCGATGTACCACCACTGGAGCCCTACCTCACCGCCACCACCCGGCTGCGGTTGCAGCTTCTCGGACCGAGCTTCCCACTCCGGCCACCAGCTCTGTGCGGCACAATGCCACCCTCCATTCCGGTTTTGCAACCACTTCTGCTCTTTTCGGCGCCCAGGAAGATTCCTGCGCCCACAATACCAGCCCAAAAACGTTTGCTTATGTAGAAATATTGCTTGAAATTGTACCACACACAGGATTTTATTGCTTTGGTAGTGCATGTCAGTGTCGAAATTCCGGCAAACATTTGGGCTTTTTCTTCTAATAAACAGCTTTCTCTCTCTCTCTCTCTCTCTCTCTGTCTCTCTCTCTCTCTCTCTCTCTATCTCTCTCTGCCGAACTATGTCGCTTCTAGCGAAGCTTGTATTGACTGACTTGTGTAATGGAAGCCCATGATGACGTTCCGAAAAACTAAGCGCCTCAAGAAAAAAAGGCTTCGCGTGGTCGAACCCAAACCTGAGTCCCACGCAGAGGTCCGCGAACTCACTTCTGAGTCCACTCACTCAGACTCATTTGGGCTCAAACTCACTCGTGAGTTTGAGTTTGAGTGAGGGGGAGGCTAGTGTGGCATGCTGAGTTTGAGCTTGAGTGAGTTTGAGCCGAGTGATCCCGACTGAGTTTGAGTAGGCCTGAGACCTAGTGAATTCTGAGTTCATTTTGAGTTCTGAGTACATTTTGAGTTTGAGTCCATTTTGCTTGTGAGTACATTTTGAGTTTGAGTCCATTTTGAGTTCTGAGTACATTTTGAGTTTGAGTCCATTTTGAGTTCTGAGTACATTTTGAGTTTGAGTCCATTTTGAGTTCTGAGTACATTTTGAGTTTTGAGTACATTTTGAGTTCTGAGTACATATAAGTTTTGAGTCCATTTTGAGTTTGAGTACATATGAGTAGCCTAGCAGGCAGCTATGGTTGGCTGTGAAGTTTCATGCGTCACTGTGGGCTCGGAATTCAGGTTACCTGCGGGTACGGCACCAATCGCGATCTGCATGATCGGTTGGGAGGGAGGGGGTGTCTGATTTTTTTTTAGTTTCTTGTTGAATTTTCATGGCCGTAAGCACTTGCTGTATACCTAATTTTCGCGGCTGGGCGCGTGAGTGATAATTGACTGGTGAGGTCATATAAAAGGGTTGTCTTAACTTTTCCTCCTGACGGATCCACTAAGAGCGTGGGAAAGGGTGGTGGGAAAGCACACGGCGGCGCTGGCGTGCTGGTTGTTCACCTGCTACTGTTAACGGCTTGATATACAAGAGGTCACAAAGGAAGAGGTGAGAGCCGGGGGGAAATGGGGGCGGGCGCGGTCCTTTTTGCTGTTTCAAATTAATTAGCTAAATTGACTGGGCAGCGCCCCTTAAGATAGAATAATGACCACATTAGATTGGGTGAAAAGTGAAACTGATGAGGCTAAGGCGTGTAAGGTATCAAATGAAAGGTCCGGATTGACGGAATCACGCGGGGTAAATAAAAAAATGCTTCCTGATTGTAGTCATCAGGCAGTCATAATGAGTCATAGATTGGGTTAAAATTCAAAATGACGCTGCGAGGGCGTGTGGGGAATCAAATTCAAGGTCTCGATGCAGGGAATCATTCGGGACGAAAATGCGTTATGGATATATCATGACGTAGTCATGGTAAGCCATAGATTCGGTTAAAATTTAAGTTCATGACGCTAGGGCGTGTGGCGTATCAAATTAAAGGCCTCGATGAGGGTAATCACGTGCTTCCTGATTATTATTATGACATAGTCAAAATGGTTCATACATTGGGTTAAAATTCACAATGATGCCACTGGGTGTCCGGGGGATCAAATTGAAGGTTCCGATAAAGGAAATCACGCGGGACAAAAATGTGGTAGGGCTTATATCATGAGATATATCTTTAGTCATTGATTGGTTTAACATTCAGATTGATTCCGCTAGGATGTGATGGGTATCAAATTAATGGTCTTGATGAGCGAAATCACGTGGGAGAAATACAAAAATGCTTCCTAGGTATACCCATGAGATTTTCATGGCGAGTCTTATATTTGGGTAAAATTCGAAGTGACCCCGCTAGGGTGTGTAGGGTATCAAATTCACGGTCTTGACGAGGGGAATCACGTGGTACAAATAAAAAAAGGCTTTGTAGTTCGAATCATGAGATAGTCATTATGAGTCATAGATTGGGTTTAATTCAAGGTGAGGCCGCTTAAGCATGTGCGGCGTTAAATTGAAGGTTCCATTTAGGGGAATCACGTCGGACACTTGAATAATGCGTCCTGGTTACAGTCATGAGAGTCATGGTTAGTTTGACTGGTATGAATTCCACATGACACTGCTAGGGTGTGTGGGGTATCAAATTAAAGGCCTCGTCGAGGGGGATCACGTGGGACAAATATACAAATGCTTTCTTGTTATATATATGAGGATTTAGCAAAAGGTATATAGCAAAAGGTACACACTCACACTCACACTTACACGCTCACTCACTCACACTCTCACTCTCACTCTCACTCACACTCACACTCTCACTCTCACTCTCACTCACACTCTCACTCTCACTCTCACTCTCACTCTCACTCTCACTCACACTCACACTCTCACTCTCACTTTCACTTTCACTCACACTCTCACTCACACTCTCACTCTCACACTCTCACTCTCACTCTCTCACTGTCTCACTGTCTCACTGTCTCTCACTACGACACTCCTAAGGGCCAACGTCTTTTCCATGCCCTCCAACAACAGCATTTTCACCTGTGCAATATACCAGGTCTCCCCACCCGTATTGGCACAAGCGTTACCAGGGACACTACTCCAGACCTCACGCTCACTCACAACGTCCCGCATGCAGTATGGTCCCGCCACGACGAAACCCTGGGCAGTGACCATCACATCATTCAACTCACGATATCGCACTACCGCCCCAAATCCCCCTCAATTGGCACGGCCCGCATCACCAATTGGAAAGAGTTCCGTAAACAAACACCGGCTCAGAAAATTGATTGCATCGACACATGGACAACTAAATTACTGGACCTCTGTCGGCAACACACTACCACAGTCAACCTAACGCAAGAATCCCCTGCGGCAGACTCTCACCTCCTCCACATATGGGAAGCTCGCCGCAGCCTCACCAAACGGTGGAAGCGCAATCGCACTAACCGTAAGCTTAGGATCCGCATTGCAAAGCTGACGGAAGAGGCAGAGAACTACGCTCGCCAGCTCAGCCGGCAGAACTGGGCAGAATTCTGTGTGAGACTTCAGGGTACCTTGGGCACCCGCCGTACCTGGCACCTGCTCCGCTCCCTTATGGGCAAGACGGAAACGAAGGCTACCACACACCATCACATCAGGCGCCTCATCCACTCCTACCCCGGTACGGAAGACCAGCTGCTGAGTAGTCTCAAGCAGTCCCTCCAGGAAGACCCCACGCAACCCCCAGCCCGCTACCCGCCCTACAAGGGACCCCCTAATCCCTCTCTCGACGCCCCATTCACGCTGCAGGAGCTAGAAGCTGCACTCCTGAAGCTCACACGAAACACCACCCCAGGCAATGACCAAATTCCCAACAAGCTTCTCCGGAACCTTGATCACGCAGAAATTGACCATCTTTTAGATTACTATAACCACCATTGGGCTGCTGCCACTCTCCCCCAGCAGTGGCGGCATGCGGACATTACGCTGGTCCCTAAACCAAACAAACCCATTACCACCGCAAACCTTCGCCCCATCTCCCTCACGTCCTGTGTTGGCAAGCTTTTAGAACACATGGTTCTTACCCGCCTCACTCCTTACATCGAGGACAATGGTTACCTCCACACTACCATGTTTGGATTCCGCCCGCACCTTTCTACTCAGGACATACTCTTACAAATCAAAGCGGACATCATCGATCACCTCACCACCTCGAGCAAGAAGTCTATCCTTGCCCTTGACATTAAAGGTGCATTCGATAACGTCACACACGAGGCCATACTCAAGGGACTACCAACCACAAACTGCGGTCCGCGAATGCACGCCTATTTCACTGCATTTCTCCAAAACCGCACGGCCACCGTCCGCCTCGGGCATCTCCGATCCACGACTTTCACTCTCCGCTCCAGAGGGACACCGCAAGGATCAGTGGTGTCTCCGCTACTATTCAACCTAGCGATGCGAGAGTTGCCACCATTACTTAGCGCAATCCCTACGGTCAATCATGCTCTGTATGCTGACGACCTTACACTGTGGGTGGCACAGGGCTCCACCGGCCGGCAGCAGGATTCGCTCCAAGCTGCTATTGATGTCATTCAGGAGTACCTGCAGGAGAGGGGCCTCAAATGCGCCCCAGAAAAATCTGCGCTCATCACACTGTGCGCTCGCACGTACAAGAAACGCACTGACCCAATTCCAGATCCTGACCTCTTCATCGACAACCACCCAGTACCCAATGTCGCCTCACTAAGAATACTAGGACTAAACATCTCTAAGAATGGTAGCGGGTCTAGCACCATCCGCCAACTCCAGCGGACGCTCACTCAACTCACTCAACTAGTCCGCCGTGTTGCCCACCGTCGGTTCGGCCTTCAAGAACACGATGCGGTTCGCATCATTCAGGCATTACTGACCAGCCGCCTTATGTACGGGACCCCTTACTTGGCCATCAAACCTGCGGAGCGAGACAAGCTCAACGTGATCATTCGCCAGGCTTATAAGACCGCGCTCGCCCTTCCGCCCACTACATCCACCCGCAAGTTGCTCCAATTAGGAATCCACAATACCTGGGAAGAACTTCTTGAAGCTCACAAGCTGTCACAGCAACGACGCCTTCTCCTTACATATACGGGGCGCTGCACTCTTCAACGCTTGGGTTATGCCACTCCCCCAGCCGACGACTGCCCGGTTGGCATACCGCCTGATATCCGGAATCGAATCACGGTGGCTCCTGTCCCCAGAAATATGCATCCGGAATACAACGTCGCCCGCCGAGCTACTCGTGCGGCCGCGTTGCACCGGCTACATTCCACTAGCCCCATCACTCGGTACACGGACGCTGCCCGCTACTCCACCCAGCGAGCTTTCGCCGTTGCCGTTGTCGACCACCGCTTTCAACAACTTTCGGCAGCCACTATCCGCACCACCACTGCCACAAAGGCCGAAGAAGCAGCCATTGCGCTAGCAGCGACTACAGCCAAAGACTACGTCACCGTACTTAGTGACTCGCAAGAGGCATGCCGCCGATAACTTCGCGGCCGCATTACTCCCACAGCTCTCCGCATCCTTCAGGCTAATTACGAACTACCCGACATCCAACTCATCTGGGCACCCGGCCACGCTGACCTCCCCGGAAACGATGCGGCCCACGCCGCTGCCTGCGAGTATGCACGCCAGGCCGTCTCCGACCGGCAGTCTCCTTGCCCAGATACCCCTCTCACCCCCCCTGATCTCCTCACCCACTACCGCCTCAGCCGCCGCAGATATCCTCCCCCTCACCCTCGCCTTAGTCGTCTCGAAGCCACTACCCTCCGAAGGCTACAAACTAACTCTTACCCCCACCATACACTCCTCCACAAAATGTACCCTACCCAATACTACGCGACCTGTGCCTACTGCCCATCCCCTGGCACCCTATACCACCGGGTATGGGAATGCCAGCAATCCCCGTCTTTATCTCCAATCCCCAACCCTACTTACGAGCAGTGGGCGGACCGGCTGACCAGCTCGGACCTTGCGGCGCAACAAGAAGTCGTCGCTAGAGCCCGGGCAGCCAGCCAGGACCAGGGCATCCCGGACTAAGGTTGCCCCCCACAGGGCTGGTGCCCCTGCCATCTAGCACCAAATTTGCTCGTTTTTATTAAACGTTTATTTCTCTCTCTCTCAATCTCTCACTCTCACTCTCTCACTTTCTCAATCTCACACTCTCACACTCTCTCACACTCTGACACTCTCTCTCACACTCTCTCTCACTCTCTCTCACTCACTCTCAGTCTCTCACTCACTCACTCACTCTCAGTCTCTCACACACTCTCTCACTCTCTCACTCTCACTCTCACACTCTCTCACTCTCACACTCTCACTCTCACACTCTCTCTCTCGCTCTCACACTCTATCTCACACTCTCTCTCACTCTCACACGCTCTCTCACGCTCTCTCACTCTCACACTCTCTCACTCCATCACTCTCACACTCTCTCACCCTCTCACTCTCTTACTCTCACTCTCTCACTATCACTCCTCTCACTCTCTCTCGCTCACTCTCTCTCTCACACACTCTCTCACTCTCACTCACACACCCTCTCAAACACACACACACACACACACTCAGACACACGTGCATGCTGGAAGTTAACAGCTGGGTACGGTGTCGCTCATTGCTTACAACGACAGCGTGATGTTTTTCCGAGCTACGAGAGCTCATCCCACCTAGCAAATGCTAATAAAAACTAATACAAGTGCCTCAGCAAACAACGAGGCACTTTTTTGTTTGTCCCACGTGATTTCCCTCCTCGAGACCCTCAATTTGATACCCCACATTCTTAAGCGCCACACCTCTCTGCATTTTCACCCAATCTGAGATCTATGACTCCCGTGTTACACGGTTTTTTTCTTATTTCTTTTTTAGATTTTTAGCATTTAGTTTTAACAATTCTCTACATTTACGCTTTTATAATGATTACAGGTTGAACTTCTGCGAAATCTGCATTTTTGTGCATATCCAGCGTGTTACAAGATCATGGCGGGGATAGGGGGAGCGGTGTACTCGGCAAAGAATGCTACGCAATAAAACAGCAAAGGTATATCTACGAACTCCTCGCGCTTCAGAGATTCGCGGGGACAGTTCGCTGTGACACAAGGCGTTTTTTAGGGATGCAGAGCAAGAATGCACGGAACCGTAACCCTAAACAGCTTCGACATAAATGAACGCAGCAGTGAGCGCACGTCCCCTCACCCAATCTGGCTTGTTTCTACCTGGGGACCCAGCACACCATCGAGCCTGGACCGCCTCTGTCATGAACACGAACACGGAGCCTACATCAAGAGTTTGGTATCCAATATATACGTACAATTGCTGCCAACCAGCGCTACTCTTCATGGGCAGCAGGTATAGCTGTAATAAATCTGCAACAAAAATTGTTTCCGACCTCACAGGAGCTACGGTGTGATGTGGTGGCGAATGCAAGAGTTTGAGCTCACGAATTTGCATCCGTAATATTTTTACCACGCGTGAATTTGAAAACACTGACTGCTAATGAAATCAGAGTCCATCTGACCCCGAGTAAACTCCTAGCATGAGAGAGTTGTGAGGCCATTTGAGTTATGAATTCATTTTGAGTTCTCAGCTCATTTTGAGTTCTGAGTTCATTTTGGGTTTTGAGTACATTTTTAGTTTTGAGTCCATTTTGAGTTAGAGTACATTTTGAGTTTTGAGTACATTTTGAGTTTTGAGTACATTTTGAGTTTGAGTACATTTTGAGTTTTGAGTTCACATTGAGTTTGAGTACATTTTGAGTTTTGAGTACATTTTGAGTTTCGGTCCATTTTGCGTTTGAGTACATTTTGAGTTTTGAGTACATTTTGAGTTTTGAGTCCATTTTGAGTTTGAGTACACTTTGAGTTTGAGTACATTTTGAGTTTTGAGTACATTTTGAGTTTTTATTACATTTTGAGTTTTAGTACGTGTTTAATGTTATGAATGGGCCGAGGACCACTTAGGCAGACAGACGAACACTGTTTAACACGTCGGAGTTTCTATTCAACAGGATGGAGGACAAGCACATGACGAGAGCATAGTAGAGGTCGGGACGTTACAGGCAGGACGGGTTCGGGTCACACAGACGTACAGTCAACAGTTGGAAGGTACACAAAATAACCTCGCAGTTCGGAAGGTCAGCTGAAGACAATATCCCGGTAGCGATTGAGCTCACATTCCGTCGGGATATGTTGCTGGCGGCCCAACAGCAGGAATGGCACGGAGTGTCAGCAGTTGGTGCACCAGTGCCGCGATGACGGTGCGTGGCCAGACGCGCTCTCCAGCCTTGACGGCGGGTATCAACGGTCTTGTTTCGGGTGGCCCGTGTACCAGGCGTCCCACCGGGTCATTTTTCCACGAACCGCGCCCTGTTCCGCCGCTCGCCTACAGCCATCGTCGTTCGGGCCCTCGCGATCACTGCCGCGCGCTCCTCTTCTTTGTCATCATCGCTGTCGTTCTGGCTGGCTCACTTGCACGGCCCATCACTCACGTGGCCATTCATTACATTTAATTCGGAGTACATTTTGAGTTTTGAGTCCGAGTGAGTTCTGAGTTTTGCGCTCAATGTGAGTTTGAGTTTGAGTGAGCGCAGATGTGCTGCTCAGCATTGAGTCTGAGTTTGAGTGAGTGGTGATTCTAAAAAAAATTGTGAGTGAGTTTGAGTGAGCCGCGCCAACTTTGCCGAGGTATGGTCCCACGTGTTATGAAGCCGGCGTCTGTCCAATTGTTCTATTCATACCAGGTGTTCACAGGAAAAGCGCTGCAGGTGATGGCTTCGGTGCGTCGTTCACGCCGCCATTGCTAGGCCTCACTGCACGCCTGGAGGGGGACGGCCAATTTGAAATGGCCGCGGTGCAGACTCCTGTCTGTTTACCACACCAAACTTAGCATGGAGGTTGCCGTTGATAGTCTGCTTTGCATGCCGGGAAATAGGGATGTAAGCGAATGATTTGAAAGTTTCCAAGAACTACAGCTTGACAGCAGAGATGCCAGCGGAAGTGAATCTGTGAAGGATGACGTGATGAGGAATTCCTTATGTGATGAGGCCTGATTCTTTAACTGTCGTGAGTGGTATGGTTTTTTTAAGGTCGGCTCAAGCTCAGCCAGTGGGTTGGGGATGTTTGGTTTGGGCAGGGTGAGGAGTTGGGCTGGTGTTGATTGGGTATGGGTCTGGGTTGATTAAGCATGGGTTCGGCCTTGGTTAAAGGATGGTTTGGGGTTGTGAGTTTTGGTTTGTTTTACACTGACTGGTGACAAGCTTCGGCCACACCCCTGTTGTCTTTAGGGGAGCATTTGGTTATTCGTTTGTTTGTTTGCTTTCTCGCTGTAAGGAGTATTCTTCCACTTCGTACTGATTCTTTTCAGCAGTAAACCAATGGTTTTCGACGCGCCGCCTGTAGAAGTCACCGCATTAGTGTTGTGTTAAATTTCGCGTTTGTAACTGAATTCCTTTGCTGAGTACTGGCTCTGCACTTTCCAACGACGGCTACAGAAGTCAACCCACCCTTTAATACGAAAATAAATAAACGGGCTGTTGTTACACCCCACTTGGCAGGCCTAGCAATTGCTTTCCACGCGGAGACGGAACAGCCACAGCGAGTGTGCAGCGGCGAATCAAACGCGGTCAGAGACGAGGTGTTTGCAACGCTTCTGCTGTAACGCTGCACACGGATGCTCCCTGGTGTTGCACAGGAACCGTTTTTCTCGATAGTTTTTGTTAGTTTACATCTTTGACTTAAACTATTGGGCTTCACAGCGTAACAAAGCGACGCTACGTACCCACGCTTTTTCCAGGCAGCGCGGCATTACTTCCATCTGTGACTATAATGACCAGGCTTTACACGCGCAGCATAGGCGATTTTATAAGATGGGCACCCAGCACCTTAAAGAGCCTCGTGTTTCTCCCGCGAATTTAGGGAACCCTGGACAACCTCTGCCATACGCAGCACTTTCCTGCGATGGTTGTGAAACCAGCTTCTGGAAAGTGAAGGGACCGATAGAGAATGATCGGAAACTGAGTTTATATAAGTACTGTCCCAAGTTCATCGGGATTGTGTTCAAGCTAAGGATAGCGCCAGCAACGCTGAGTATATGCAGGCTGAACCTAGTGGTTAATTTCAGTAAAACTGCTACTCTACTCTGAGCAGTCAGCTAACACTTGCAGACTTTCATTCTAATAAATCTCGCTTATTTAAATAAATTTCGAACAAAAAGAAGACGAATGCCGCAGGAGATGCATTCAGTTCAATTCATTTTATTTCTTTGGTCACACATATGAGGGTATCTCCGGAAAAAAAGTGACGTGATGTCACTTGAGAGGACCAGAGCTCCATTGTTACATGGCAGACCACAGGACCTCGAACACAAGCTTTTGTAAATCGCATTGAAAATTTAAGACACACAAAAAAACTCTAGGAAAAAAAGAAACCGTACAAGAAGTATGAATATACATCAGACCCCTTCATAAACTTGTACAAGTTTAGAGCTGCAGTACGTGAACGCATATTTAATAAGAAAACACACATGGTATACACCAAGAAAAAAAGAAACAGAAATCATTGATCGAAAGAAGCATCCAGCTTTCGCTTTCCAAATGTAATTATAAAGAAATGTTAACCCGACCTACAACAGGCCTTGCAGAATTGCGTTTATACTACTACGTTCCACGCAAATTTTACTCTCAAGTAATTTATTAAGTACATGTGGGAAAGCATCACGAACCATTTGACGAACAAAACCTGTTTTGCAGAAAGTAGTACACCAGTAGTCTTGTTTCCGAATATTATAAACAGAAACAGTCCTTTTCAGATGAGGTAGACTAAAAAAACTTTCATTGCCAGTATAGGTCGTTTGTAACGAAGGGCCAGGCAACAGTGATAACGTTCGTAGACTTGAACTAAAAGCTTTAAAATGTGTAAACAGTCCACCTGCCAGAGCACAGCATTCAACGTTTGCATTGTACCAAATTTTTTTTTCTGAAGCAAACAAAGTTTATGGACCTTGGTATTTGTAACAGTTCCCCACACCAAAAACATAAGCATATCAAAACCATTTAATTTCAAGAAAACGCATTCTCTTTTGTGTGTGACGTCTACCCTTTCCAAGGCTTCACTGGGTTATGGACGTCCCAGAAAAACCAATGTACAAGCGATAACCTAGTACACGTTTGATTTTCTCCGGCTTCTTGCATTGCCTAAATTTTTTTCCGCATAAGAAAAAAATCACCCCTGTAACATAATCATCTAAGAACCGGTTGTATCAGAATACGTAGCCGGGAAATGTCGTTTTGACGCTAGCAGAAGCTGCCTCTCGCTAACCCGTTTTAAAAATCATACACACCTACCTGGACATAGCCATTTTAAACCGTTTAGAAGCGATAACCGAGTACATGTGTAACCTTTACTGGCTTCATGCCCAGCCTACAATCTCTTCCGCGTGGAAAAAAATATCAACCCTGTAATCTAACCCCGTGAGAACCGGTAGTATGTGAATGTGTAGTAGAAACTGCCATTAGAAACTGCCAATGGGTAGTAGAAACTGCCCCAGTAGAAACTGCCATTCCCTAACACGTTTAATAAATCATAAACATAGACATAAATATAGACACAGACATGCACATTTTATTTCATGTTTGCAAAATACATGAAGAAGTTAAAGAAAAATCTGCAAAAACTACTTGACAAAGCTCGCCCCCGTTAGTCAGAAACTACCTGGGGGTGATAACACATCAATAAGGCCGTATTCAGAAAACATCTGTGACAAAAAAGAAATCACAAGGCCGTTCCGTGACTAAAATTAAACTGTTCAAATGCCCACACTCGGAGAAAAAATATCGCATAGAAAAGCGAAACCATACATCACACAAGCAAAGCTACGCATATCATTGAAAACAAAATTGAAAACTACGTAATTGAAAACTACGTAATCATTGAAAACTACGTAAGGAGTACGTGTCATCTGAAACAAGTTGATTGATTGATTGTGGGGTTTAACGCGCCGACGCAACGCAGGCGATGAGGCGCGCCGTAGTGGAGGGCTCCGGATTAATTTTGACCACCTGGGGATCTTTAACGTGCGCCGAAATCTCGTACACACGGGCGTTTTTGCTTTTCGCCTCCATCAGAAAAGCGGCCGCCGCGGCCGGGAATCGAACCCGCGACCTCGTGCTCAGCAGCGCAACGCCTTAGCCACTGAGCCACCGCGGCGGGTGTCTGAAACAAGTGGTTTTGTACAATGGATTGGGCAAGAAAAGTGCAACTAGTTAAAAATACCAGCATTTTCACCCTACCGTTCACATGCATCCCAATTAAAATCAAGCATCCCACAACCTAGAGAGACAACACACCTTCGTGCGGAAAACCACTGATAGCATACCATTTTATATTTGTTTGTCTGTGTGCCTGTCACGAGATTCAGCCACCAAGCCGAAGTGAAAGAATTTTTGAACTCGAAGTACATACAGGCTGGACCGTTCAAATCCCTAAGACGAGTGGAATGGCTTGTGTATGTCCGCGCTGTTCAGCGCGAAAAACAATCTCACGCATACTTCAAACAAAGTGTAAGCACGTAAACGAGAGCACGAGAGCTTCTTGTATTTCAAATACAGCACGCATTGGTTTCTGTGGTAGTTAAAAAAAAACTACGCTTGAAAACGGGATCGAAGCAGGGTGAGGTAAAAGCAACCATTGACAAATTATTTCGGCCCGTGGTGTTTCATGCAGAACAAGAAATAAGTACGAAGACGACCCCTGCCCCAACAAATGGGGGGTGACGAGTGCGAACGCGAGAAAATTCAACTAAATTGATGAAACCTTTATTGTATTCATCATAGTACGAGCGAGTGGGGAGAGGGAGACCCCTCATAAAAGTGCGCAACCCGGCAAAAGAAGAGCGGCAGAAGACATTTGTCTTTCAATAGCCTTTGCAGCAAGTCAAAAAATATCGTGCCAATTTTTTCTCACCGAGTTTTAGAACACAAACGAGTTCTAATGAACTTCAGGCAGTGCTTAAACATCTCCACCCTTACAGCAGAATAACTACTTAACAACGTTTACAGCAAATTCGCCAATCATGGTCCACAAGACGGCCGTTGGATGGCGCACGAAGTGGTGGGCTGCTTCAAGAATACAAAAATGTGGTTGTTCCCTCTTCCATAGGAACCGGTAAAACACAAAAGTGGCATGTGCCTTCACAGGAGCAGTAGAATGTTTATTGTGCATCGATATGAACTTGCACGTTGCTGGTTTTATTTCGTCGGTATGGTACCGCTAAACGCATCAACGTTAGACACTGAATTGTACGCGTAGGAGCATTGCGTAAATCCGACTGTAACCACATGCGATAGCAAACCGTCCGCGCGAATGAAACCAAACGGGCTGTCAGCGAATCGTTTGGTGAACACACGGTCCGCTGCAGCGAAAGAAGCAGCGAACCGCAGCGGACGGTGTCACGAGAGCTGCAGCGGACCGCGTCACGAGCGCGATATCCGCAAGTCGGCTTCTCCGCAGCTTACGCTGCGCGTCCCCCGTATATGTAAGCGCTGGCACCGAGGCGCAAACTGTCGGCGCTCATTAGAGTCATGATGCACTACTTGCTTTGGCTCTCCTAGATGGCAGCACCATCTGAATGGAAGGCTGTAAGGCGTGTTTGTCGTCCTATTCACGCGTTTATTTGTAGCGCAGTCGGTAGCGCGTTTCGCGAAAGAGTTCGTGGCTCGAATACCGACGCCGCCAAGTCAATTGAAGTTTT
Source organism: Haemaphysalis longicornis (assembly GCF_048455015.1). Classification (NCBI taxonomy): domain Eukaryota; kingdom Metazoa; phylum Arthropoda; class Arachnida; order Ixodida; family Ixodidae; genus Haemaphysalis; species Haemaphysalis longicornis. The sequence goes on from NW_027526243.1 coordinate 241,980, forward strand.
CCTGGCGATGTCATCACCGTGACGGATATGAAGTCAGTTAGATATTGGTGTACCCCGGCATAACACACTTTCGTGTTAAAAAGCCTGTCAAGGAATGCCCGAAGTGACGCCACGACTACCAAAACAACTCCCGATAAACGCCGAGGAACTCCCGATAAACGCCGAGGGAAAAGAAATACGCATAAATTCAGACAATTCTCTACTAATGCCCAGCATTCTCGTGGCGCTTGTCTAGGTATGACATCTTTACAACCACATTTGGCCATTGGTAGCCAAAGAAGTTGGGTTGTACAGTCGAACCCCGTTATAATGAACACTGATACAGGGAGTTATCGGTTATAGCGAAATAACTACGAACATTGATTGGCCACTCTCCATTTCAGAAACACTTATACTTTTTCTAACGAAGCCGAAAACGCGAGAGCCACGCGCGATATTGGGTATAACGAAGTGTTGGTTCGCGGGAGATTCGAACTTCGAAAGCCGGATAAAAAAAGCAAAAAAAAAATAGGCGATAACTGCAATTTTTTAGTAGTTTCTAAAACTAAACAGTATAAAACGCCCTTCCGTGACTCCACGTTTTGGAAAACTTAATCCTGCAGTGTTGTAAAAAGCCGCCAGACAAAGATCACACCCTCCTTCACATAAATAAGAACGCAGGCCTGTTTTCCCAAACGCACGTTGTTCTACAGTAATTTCAAGTTACCATGTTCCGGCCAATTCAGACTGACATGTCACCAGGAGACAGGTTAGGATTAGTTCGTTTATAGCGACTTCGAAGAATACATTATTGTGTGTTAGTATCTAGGAATATTGCGGAAGCCATATTGCCGGTTTTTAGAGCCAATTTTTACCTCTACTCTTACAACAAATATCGGATATAATGAACTTATATACTGCCCTCATACTTATTCGTTATAACGCGGTTCGACTGTTTCATCGTTTTTCAGTTCTTTAGCATTTGTTTCCGTCAATGATGAAAATTTATGCCCTTGTAGCGATTCAGTGGCTTTCCTTTACCAATTATGTATTTTTCCGCAGATGCATGGTTTTTCCTTTATTCTTCAGTTTTTGGAAGAAATGCACAAGATGCGTGTTTTTTACTTCGTCAGTATATTTTTGTAACAACTTTACTTTTTGTATTTTGCTCATTCATTCGTTTTTTAAAATATTTTCTACCAATTATCTCCATTTACGCTATTATAACGATTAAATCTGTTACTTCCGCCAGTTCTGAATTTTTGTGGGAGTGCAGGGCCTTACAAGGTCCTGTCTCTGGGAGTACTCGGAAAGTTGCTGTGCAATAAAACGTGGTTATATCAAGAAAACACCGTCGTAAAACGGTGTTCGGGCCGTCAAGCTCACACAAAGGAGGTGTACCTGCTGTTCGCCCCACCTCACGACTGCACAGAAAGTTTATTGGAGCTTAGAACTTCCTAACAATGTGAAGACGAAAGCCTAGTTAGACTTCTCTGTGGAACGCATGGCCGCGCCTGTCACCCTGGACAGCACCCTGCGAAGCTCATTCTGCTCGCACGCCATCGCAATAAGCTACCAGTTGGACCACGCGGTACGTTCGCATCTCAAGGTAGCTTGTCCCGCGCATGCGCGGCGCTGCCTAGCGTTCCTTCCGCGCTGGTGTTTCCCGATTCCAGGGCGCACTACGTGGCCCCTTCTCAGAGGCTTCCTCCGAGCCTCCTTGTCATCCGGCATTGCTGTTTACCTTTACGGGCACATGATCCCAGACTCACGCGTCTCGTTCCGGATTTCTGCGCAATTTTGTGCACCCCAAAGCGGTTTTTTAAGTGCGAATGCACTTTATAAGCGACCCTGAATTCCGGCGACCACCGTCCGTCCACATAGCAACAGCTGCGGGTGCGCGCGCTCCTCGTCTTCCTTGGCAACGGGGGGAGATGGGCGCGCGCTGCCTGGCCGCTGACATGGCACATACCCACGTGGAGGATTGGCCAGGAATCTCCTCATCTTCCTTGGCAACGGGGGGAGATGGGCGCGCGCTGCCTGGCCGCTGACATGGCACATACCCACGTGGGGGATTGGCCAGGAATCGGGCGTGAGAAGGGCTAATGCACCCGCTTAAAGGAGTACTGACACGAAATTTCAAAGCTGAGATCCGCTCTAGCAATCAAGTACAACGACAACACAAATAGGTGTCTGTGAATAAATGCATCTTTCTTTCTTTGTAGTTGTGTGTGTGTGTGATCTCTCTTTCGCGAACATTACCGAACCGCGCAAATTCAACTCGTGCATTCGCACTTTCACATTCTTCCCCTCGGGGAAATGTGGGGAAATTTTTGTAACTCCTGCGTTCCATGAAACATAAAAAGCTTGCGCCTTCAACATAAGTTCAGCGTACAACCTCACATGCACCACTTCTAGTTCAGTATCATACGCGTGCTGTATAGGCCTAACAATGTTGCTCTCAATCTCCAACTTTGCAGCTGTGCAACGTGGCCGCAAACAGCAATGCGACACAAAAGAGAAGCGACAGCTGGTTCGGCTTTGTTAGCGGCTGAACCAGCGCCGAGGGACGCGATATTTCGGCCATTCCGAATAACGACAAGAGCTGAGCAGCGGACACGCAGGGAAGGAAGAGCCAGGAGGTGCGGGAGCGCAAGAGCTTAAGCATATAGGATGGACATTTTAGCGGTTTACCTCAAAAGTTGCCGCGAAACAACTGCGCTTGCACGCGCTGCACCAACACATGGCACCCAAGCAGTGCCGTATGCAAGGCTAATGAAACACGCCACGACGTCATCCCCAGTACAATATGGCGCCGCATATGTCCACTAAACCATTCAACAACAGTACTTCCGCGTTCAACACATCACGAGGAGTGCTTAGGTTTCTGAGAATTTTTTGTTGCCTTTTTAAAATGTTTGGCCGAGTGGCGAGAGACAGTGGGAAAATTTAAATGGTTGTTAGCACCAGTTTTGACCCTGCTTTTTAAATGCATGAATTAGGTTAAAAAATGTAATTTCTATTTCCTCAAGGCGATAGAAAAGAAATAGGGGTTTTAATTCTTGTAGTGCGTAGAAACAGTGGCTTAATGTGACAATTCGCCTAATGTAACATTCGTTCGATGTACTGAAAATTATTGTCGCGTTTATCTGTTTTTTGGGAACATGATAGGGTGTTTTGTGTGTGTGCGGTGCGTGCGTGCGTGCGTGTGTGAGTATGCGGGTGCATGTGTATGCCTGTGTGTGCGCGTGTGCGTGTCTGTGAGTGCGCGTGTGTGTTTGTGTTTGTGCCTGTTTGTGTGTGCGTGCATGAGTGGGCGTGTGTATGTGAGAGTGCGTGCGTCCGGGCGCGCGTGTGTCTGTGCGTGTGTGTGTGTGCGTGCATGCGTGCGTGTTCGCGCGTGCGTGTTTGTGTGTGTGCGTGTGCGTGCGTATATACGTACGTGCATGCGTGTGCGCGTGCGTGTGTTTGTGTGCGTGTGCGTGCGTGTGTGTATGTGTCTGTGTGCGCGTGTGCGTGTATGGGTGTGTGCGTGCGTGTGCGTGTGTTTGTGTGCGTTTGCGTGCGTGTGTGTATGTGTCTGTGTGCGCGTGTGCGTGTATGGGTGTGTGCGTGCGTGTGCGTGTGCGTGTGTGTGTCTGAGTGCGTGCGTGCGTGCGCGCCACGCGTGCGTGCGCGCGTGTGTGTGTGCCTGTGTGTGTGCGTATGTGTGTGCGGGTGCGTGTATCGTGTTTGTTTGTGTGCGTGTGTGTGCGTGTGCGTGCGTGCGTATATACGTGCGTGCGTGTGCGCGTGTGTGCGTCTGTGTGTGCGCGTGTGCGTGCGTGCGTGTCTGTGGGTGTGTTTCTGCCTGTGTGCGCGTGTGTGTGTTTGCGTGTGCGTGCGTGTGTGTTTGCGTGTGCGTGTGTTCGTGAGTGTGTGTGTGTCTGTGAGTGCGTGTGTGTTTGTGTGTGCGTGAGTGTGCGTGTGTGTGTGAGAGTGCGTGCGTGCGCGCGTGTGTCTGTGCGTGTGCGTGCGTGTGTATGTGAGAGTGTGTGTGCGTGCGTGCATGCGTGCGTGCGTGTGTGTGCGTGGGCGTGGGTGCGCGTGTGTGCGTGTCTGCTTGTGTCTGTGTGTGCGTGGGCGTGTGTATGCGTGTGTGCGTGCGTGTGTGTGTGTGTGTGCGGGTGCCTGTGCGCCTGTATGTGTGTTTGTGTGTGCGTGTATGTACGTGTGCGTGCGTGCGTATATACGTGCGTGTGTATATACGTGCGTGTGTGCGCGTGTGCGCGTGGGTGCGTGGGTGCGTGCGTGTGTGCGTGTGCGTGCGTGTCTGTGTGTGTGTTTGTGCCTGTGTGTGTGCGTGTGTGTGCGTGTGTTTCGGTGTGAGTGCGTGCGTGCGTGTGTGTGTATGTGTGTGTGTGAGAGAGAGAAAGAGAGAGAAACTTCGACAGCAAGTGTCTTCCTATATGTGGGCGTTGCGCCCTTTTCTCTTACAATTTATTGCTTTGGAGAGAGAGAGAGAGAGAGAGAGAAAACACTTTATTGGCTGAGGAAGCGACCAAAGAGAATTGAAGTCCTTATGTTGGCGACGGGTAAGGGCTGAACGTCCACCCCACCAGGACGTCTTCTCCTTGAGTTAGGTGGTGCTTTGGACCTTTACTGAATACAAGTGTTGAAAGGCAACAGCAAAGCCACAATTGACAAATCTGAAATCGAGATTACTGCCATATCTCAGGCCGCCTCGGGTAGTTTTACCTAACACATTCCAAACTCTGTAACATGCCTTGCCCCCATACTCGAATACAAACTTTTCTTGCCTATTTTGGTCACCAGGAGCCCCACACAACGTGTAATTTCGGTGCACTCACGGCACATCTATAGATGGGTGCATGAGGAAACAAAATGTTTTTTTTTTTCAGAAAAACGATACAGCTGCCTCGGAACGCAAAAGAAAGAGATGTTCTGAAGGGACATCAGACTTCGAAGATACAGAAGGTTGCATTTCAGAACGAAAACAACAACGGTATGCAACTCCAATGAAAGTGGCGACATTAGACAAGCGGCAAACGTATTCGTGACAAAAGATGCTCACAGCAATCACGCCCCACGTCTTGACGCGGTCTGAAAGACGGCGTTAAAGTGACGACATAAACGAGAAAAGGTCAGTTACACGCACGTGACTGCAGTCTCTTTTCTCCGGTCTCGATTTTTTTCTATGCAGTAAAGAGAGAGGGCGGGTGCAATGTTGGATGAGGGAGGCGCATCAGCAGCCAACAGCAGAGCAGTGGTCTCTGAGAGAAGGAAAGACACTGGGACGAGTTGCGGAATGGCTCGTACACAGGAGTCACCCTTCCGCCTCAAACTTTAAAAGCGCTCGCTGCCGGCTGGACTGCCAGTCGCACCACTGAGTTCCTTCTAGTATCCACCAGTGTACCGTCGAAGCAGCAAAGTAGCGCCCAGAGCGTATCTCCACACCGAGAAGCCAGTGGATTTCTGAGTGCACATTTTGCGTCCTGAAGGTGTACGTCGGCACCAAGTCAGAATGAGTTCCACCGGTGTCGCGTTTTGCCAAGTAAGTTGTGTGGCTTTTAAAGTTATCATTACCTTGTATAACATTAACTAAAGTTACCTTTGCAAAAGCATTACTGTGTAATCAGAATTTCTGCCCTCCCCCCTTCAGCAAAGCAGGTACCCATAATTAAAATAGACGCAACGCGCATCTAGTAAGCACAAACTGGAAAGAATCTAATTTATATAATCACGTGTTCTCCAAAAATCTGTTCATTGCTGTATAATTTCTCCTTATGCATCCGCATAACCGAGCTTTAGTAGGGATACCTAGGTTGCCTTGTGGTACTTTTCACAGTGGAAGGTCCTAGTGGGACACAATTTGTATGTTTTAATTACACATATTGCGACATTGTATCTTGGAAGAAATTATTCACCGGGAAACACAAGATTATTTCTGACATTGGTCGGACATGCAGCCCAATAAGTCAGCTTTTTATTCACCGCTAACAATTCGTAGTGAAACCAAAATAAAAGATCTTTAAAAAACAGTAATAAGTAGTACTACAATGTTCGCACTTGTAATTAAAAAAACTCGTGGAACGGTCATTGGAATTTTCTTGTGAAGTACTGCAATGGCTGCTGCAAAACACGCGGCGTAAATGAAATACAAAATGGTATTTGAAGATATCAAGAGTGCACGGTATCTTCCCTTGCAGGTATTGCTGATCTGCGTACTGCCCGTCGCTTTTGCGGGAGGCCAGTTAGGGTTCGGCGGGAACTTCGGCAGTGGCCTGGGTGGCGGATTTGGAGGTGGATACGGCGGTGGATTCGGGGGTGGATACGGTGGAGGATTTGGGGGCGGGTTTGGGCCATCATCTGCAGCAGCAACGAACACGTTCGCTCGACAAGAACAGTATTATGTGAGTACTGCATTTCAATTTCTAAATTTGTTATTCCAAATATACTGCAGGGCAATTACTAGAATAAAATTTCGCAGCTGTGATTTATGCTTTGTAGGCACACATGTTAAGTGGCACTGTTGGAACAATTCAGTTATACAGACACTTTATATCAGAACTACGAAACTTTACCGGTGCACATAGGTTACTCAGATAAAAAAACAATCAAGATGACAAACGCCACACAATATTTGAAATGCTGATTTTGCGCGTAGGCGTAACCAAATGACTTATTCACAGCTTTTATGTAACAGTGTACATTGTCTTTCGACTTCTGTGTTAGAGCGAAATTCAACACCTCCCGCACATCTATACGTTGTGCAGTATTCCTCGTCGATTTATGAAACGTGTTTCTCTTGTGGATCATTGCCTAAGGCGCTTTGAAACACATGCCAAAGACGCTGGTTCGAATCCGTCTGCGGTGGCCTGTGTTTTAACGGGGCAAAAAACAAGAACGGCCGATTGTTGACATATCGGTGTGCCTTATACATCTATCGGCGCTGTCAATGAATCCGTAACCATCCCCCTGTAGTGTTTGTCAAAGTCGGGTGTCCACGCCTTAAACCCCAAGCGTTCCTGACTTCTTTCACGCAGTAACCGCTTTTCCTCCTACGCAGCCGGCGCAGCCGTACAGCTTCGGCTACGACAACGTAGACGAGTTCGGCACCAAGACGTACCACAAGGAGCAGGGAGACGCCAGCAACGCCAAGACGGGCTCGTTCGGCTACACGGACGCCAGCGGCCTCTTCCGCCGCGTCAACTACGTCGCCGACGCTGGCGGATTCCGCGCCAAGATCGACACAAACGAACCTGGAACGCTGCCCGGTGCGAGCGCCGACGCCGTCTTCAACTCCAACCCTCGTCCCGCCGGTGGTGGCCGCTACTCGTCTCCGTACACGGCTGGGGGTGGCTTCGGTGGCCAGGGTCCCTGGGCTGGTTGAACAAAACTACCTAGTTTATAGTTACGAAGAAACACTAAAACCAAAATAAAAAGAATATAGCTGAAATTTTGGGAGCCCTGTTTTCTCTACGCTTCTTTCATAACTGTAGCATCGAAGTCGGGCAGGATGCATAGATATGCTACATTTAAGAAAGCATGATTGCCGTGTGCTTACTGAGAAACCGAAGACAAAACTGCATTCAAACAGAAACAAGCACAACTGAGAATTTTACGTTCAGCCACATGAGCTCTTTTTTTTTCTTTGGAATTGAATATTTAAAACACTCTGTCATCAAACTCGAAATAGCGAAATAGCCCCAAAAACTGAACACTCAGTACTATGGTAAATAGGGGCTTCACTGGTGGTAAATAAAATTTCAACGTCGTGCCATTAGCATGCTTAGCGAGGCAGGTGGAAAACGGGCGGGCAGCGGGATTCTCGTGCAATGCAACGATTTTTCAAAAACACACGAGGAGCGGTCGTCACAGGGTGCATTTTAAAGGTGATAGTCTTTCTTGGGCTACTTAAACACAGAAATTTTGGTCGGGCTCTCTGTCTCTCTGTCCGTCTATCTGTCTGTTACTCGATTCAGCCACCCGGGCAAAGTAAAATTGATATTGCGTAATAGTCTTATATACTCACAGCCAAATGTAAACGTCCAATCCCGGTTTATACGGTTACACTTGTCAACTTTGTTGAACAAGAACAAGACATTACGCAAATATAAGACACGAGATTAGTACACAAGGGACATTCACAGTGCTCGTTTATTAAAAATTTATGGATGCTTGGTTTTTCGATAGCAAATGATATTCTACATCTATTGCTGTAAACCGCCGCCTCCTGGCGGCATATGAAAAATCCCGCAGCAACAGCAACGAAAGGTTCCACTAGCTAGGTTCACGCTCTGCTTGGAACGCACGTGGAGCGCGGCCACACGGTTCTATAAACCTTGTAGTCGGCTGCCTCCATTCACGCGCGTCTCCGCCGTACTTCAGCGCTGGCATCGAGGAACCGCGCCTGTTGCAGTGTAACGCGTTAAATTTAAATCGCCTTGCGCTAACCTTTACTCTGCTTACCTCGGGATGAGCGGGACGGTACAGGAACAGCATGAGAGGTGAGCCGGAAAGCAAAGGGGGGCATTTGCTTTGCAAATGTCCTTGGGGTGAGCGCGAAGGTGCAGGAACAGCACGAGAGGTGAGTGGGAAAGCAAAGGGGCGCATTTCCTTGGCAAATGTCTACAAAGACTACCGTCTTTTGACGGCATTTGCAACAAAAGGAGCAGATACAGGGCCATTTTTTTTTAAGATGAACGTCGCCTGTCCAAAGCAAATGAGTGCTCTTATGCGAGAGCATCCTGGTGGCTTGTTGGTGCTCGGCTATTCAATTTTCCTTCAAGTCTGTGCAAGCCCGTCCTTGCTTTTAAACGCACGTGTGGGTCTCCACCTTTGCTAGAGAACGCGCGAGTGGGACACGAATCGCCTTTCCCCAATTAAGGACGCCTTGCGTTATGCACCACCCAGAAATGCAGAAGTAGTAGTAGTATAAAACTTTAATGAGCCTTATAAAGTAGGAGTGGTTCCCTAGTCCGGGAATCCAAGTGACGACCGGGCGACCGACGCCCTAGATGCCAGTAGTTGCTGGACGTCCAGGTGGACGCTGGTGATCAGGTTCTCCCACAGCTCATGGAGGGGGAGGGGGGAAGGAAAGGGTGGGAGGTCAGGGTTATGCGTACACTCTAATAAAATGTGGACGAGTGTGCCAGGCTGAGAGCAAAAAGTGCATTGGGCGGGAAATTGAGTAGGAAACATGTGGTGTAAGCGAATTGGATGGACGAAGGTATTCGTTTGGATGCGACGAATAGTCGTTTCTTCTGATTTGGACAGCTTGGAGTGAGGTTGAGGGAATTGTTGCCTGTCGAGTCGATAGTACTGTGTGATGTCCTGAAACGTAACCAGTGGTGTGGACTCCGCTTGTTCTTCTGGGGTCCTGGGAGGAGAGTGCGCAGGCTTGATGATGGGCAAAATTATTGCCTGTCAATGTACAGTGGGCGGGTGTCCAGACGAGGGCGACGTTTCTTTGTGGCTGATGTTGCGAGAGGAGGCGGAAAGTTGGTGGGGCCACCCTCCCCGCCAAGAAGCTCCGACAGGCAGCTTGGGAGTCGGTTAAGATGACCGCGCTCTTGGTGTGAATAAGTGCGAGTGCGATGGCCAGTTCCTCAGCAATATGCGTGGATGTCGTGGTAATTGAAGCACAGGTTATAAGGGACGATTTGGTGGTGACGGTTGCAACCTTGTGCTGCCCGCCTGGATACGAGCTAGCGTCTGTATACGCGACGTCCAGACGGTTCCCATAGATGTTCTCGTGGGTTTGACTCCGTGCTTGTCTTCTGCCCGGGTGGAGATCAGGGTGCATGTTCTTCGGTATTGGGCGAACCCGTACAGCAGATCTCCAAGCCTCGGGGAGGACAAGAAGAGCAGGAGGAGATGCTGGGTGCGCGAGTCGTAGGCGTTTGAGTAACCAAAGGCCCGCAGGTGTTTGAGTGAGCCGGACACGTTGGCTGGCAAGGTGGCCTTCAATTAATTCTGAAACCGTATTATGAAGACCCAGTTGTAGAAGCAGCTGAGTAGAGGTGTTCATAGGTAGGCCCAATGCCTGTTTGAATGCCTTGCGTATGGACTTGTCAAGGCCGTCCAAGTCACCTTTCGTGAGGCAGAGGTATGGAGCAACGTAGATAACTCTAGAGATCAGAAGTGCTCGAATCAGTCTAATCATATCTTGTTCTTTTAGGCCCCGATGGCGGTTAGAGATGCGTCGGAGCATGTGCGTAACTTGAGTGAACGTCTTGGATAATTTGGATAAGGTCAGATCGTTCCGCGTATTTGCTTGTATGGTGAGACCGAGAATTTTGGTTGAAGAGCTGGGTTTGATGTCCTGGCCGTCCAAATGTAAGGAGATGGGCTCAATAGTTCGAGCAGGTGGGTGCTTGCGCACAATTATTAATTCTGACTTATGAGGTGTGCATTGAAGACCCACTGACAATGCGTAAGACTGCACAATGTCCGTGGCTTCTTGGAGAGCATCTTGCATGTTTCCTATAGAGTCTGTATCTGTCCATATGGTGATATCATCTGCATATAGAGCATGATGTATCTTGGGGATGGCAGCCAGTTGTTTGGGCAAGTCGATTAAGGCCAGATTGAACAGAAGTGGGGACAATACGGAACCTTGCGGCGTGCCTCGATCACCAAGCAATATAGGATCCGACGTGAGGTCGCCAACTTTCAGGATAGCCTGACGTTGGGTTAAAAAATCTGAAATGTAGGAGTAGACGCGATGGCCACATCCAGTCTGATTGAGCCGGGAGAGAATAGCAGAATGTAAAACGTTATCGAAGGCGCCTTTAAGATCAAGTGCTAGGATGGCCCTCGGAGAATGACGGGTAGCCGGCGCCAAGACTTCTTCCTTCAAACGGAGGAGGATGTCATGAGTACTGAGGTGTTTGCGGAACCCATACATGGTATTGGGGAATAGGCCTCTGTCCTCCAGAAATGGTTGAAGACGCCTCAGTACAAGCCGTTCTACCAGCTTACCCACACAGGATGTGAGGGATATTGGGCGCAAGTTGTCTAGATGAGGTGACTTGTTGGGCTTAGGTATGAAGCGTATCTCCGCCGTTTTCCATTGGGGAGGCAGGCGACCAGATGACCAGTGGGTGTTAATGTGGTGAAGTAGGTGATCAAGGGAGTTGCCGTCCAGGTTTGCCAGAAGCCTGTAAGTTACTTGGTCTGGTCCAGGAGCGCTATTCTTCTTGCATTCTGAGAGAGCGGATTCCAATTCGTAAATTTGAAAGTCCCTGTCAAGTAGGTCATTCGGCAGTCCTGTGTATGAGGGCGGGGAAAAGTTCTTGCTGGTGTTGAGGTACCGATCTGCTAAGGCTTGTAGAAGGGCTTTTGGGGAACCTTGAAACGAATGTATGGTCCGAATCATGCTTCGTTGGGATTCACTCTTGCTAGTTAGGGGGTCGATCAGATGTCTAAGTAAGCGCCAAGTATTACGTGTGGTCAGGGTTCCTTGAAGACTATCGCATAGTTGAAGCCAATTTTCTTTCGATAGTTGTTTGGCATATTCAGTGGCAGTTTGATTTAGTGCGGCAATTTGATGGCGAAGTCGGCGATTGTGGCGTTGGCGTTTCCATCGCTTAGTGAGGCTTCGACGGGCTTCCCAAATGTGAAGGAGCTTGGGGTCGACGCTGGGTGTTTGGTAGGACGTGGCGATGCTTTTGGTGTGCGTTCGTACTGTTTGGACGAGGTAGTCAATCCAAGCGCTAAAAGGTTGAGTGGTGTCAATTGAGTGGGAGGATGTAGCCGTTCGGAAGGCGTCCCAAGTAGTAATACGGGCCACACCTGTTTTGGCGTTGTAATGCCTATTCCGGATGGTGAGTTGAACAATGTCGTGATCAGAGCCCAAATTTTCATGAGTTGAAGTCCACATGACATCGAGATTCCCGGCTAAAAAAGATAAGTCGGGAGTTGTGTCCCTGGCAGTACTTGTGCCCGTACGGGTGGGTGAATCCGGGTGATTGAGCAAGATAAGCTGGAAATCTTCTGCGGCCTGGGCCAGCAGGGCGCCTCTTTTTGTTTTGTACGTGTAACCCCACCGCGGGTGGCGGCGTTGAAGTCGCCCGCTATGATCAATTGTCTGCCATTTACAAGGAGGTTTGTATCTCTTATAGTGGCGGCGATATCAACTGTCTTTTGAGAAGGGCGACAATATACATTCAGGATGAAAAGGCTAGACTGAGTTTTAGTCGAAAGGGAGAGGAGCTCGATGAGAACTTCATTGCATCCCCGTTGTGGGGTGACGTGATGAATCGCTGAGATGGTTTTATGCACTAGAGTAAGCGTAGGGAACGTGTCAATGGAACCATAAGCGACGTAGCCAGGTAGTTTGACAGATGAATTAGCCTCCTGCAAGGCGACAACCGCCGGTTTTGGATCAAGAGTGCTAATGAACTGATTTAAGGCAGCTGCTTTTTGTTTAAGACCGCGGCAGTTCCATTGAAGGATGGTCGTAATATCAGACTGGGTCCCGGCCATCTGGAAGAGATGCGGTGATGCAGTTGTCGGGAGTGCGTGAGTATGGGACGCTTCGGCTATGGGCTCTGATGGGCCCTGTAGAAGACCTCTCTTGACGCGTGGTTCCCAGTTCATAATTGTGATCGGTTGAATTACCGGCGGTGGTAATTTCCTGTCGGAGGGAAGTGTGATCGGAACGTAGAGACCGGAATTCTTGCTGTAGCAACTGATTTTCTTGGCGGATGTTTTGGAGTTCTTGGGTGATGGAAGTCAACCGACTAGCTAATTCAGAAAACATGTCTTGGATCTGAGGTGGGGGAGGCGATTGTGTTTTCGCCACAGGAGGAGAGGGAGGGGCCTCTGTTGTGGCCGGATTCGGTTTCTTGCGTTTTTCATTGGGTGTTGCCTGTGTTTGCTCAAGTAAATCTAAGCGAGCCTTGAGTGACGCTATTAGTGTGTTTTGTTGCTCAAGTAGTTGAGACCGATGTTTGCAATCCACACAAGAAGTAGGGTTTTGGGGTAGGGTTGGGGGTGTTGGAGGGGTAGTTTCGGAACGAGCTGTGGGAGAGACCCGTTGGGCCCAGCTTACTTGTTTGGGCTCGTTCTGGTCTTGTGGGCGGGTAGCCGACTTGCTTCGAGAGTGGTGGCGATTATGTTCGGCTGCGTTGATTCGCGAGCTTGATCTTGATTGTCGCCTCCTTTGGCTGCTACCGTTCATGGTGGGATCCCTGGAGCTTCTTCTCGCACCCCTGCTTGGCGTTGCCGACCGGTCCCTCTGCCCACGGCTTGGGATCTGGTCTCGCGTCGAGTCCGTCCGGCGCTGTTGCTGCCGCTGCCTCTGCCTGATGACGTACGGCGTCAGGTATCGTTCTGGGCAACCCTTGGCACCCGTGACGTGATCTCCCCCGCACAGCGTGCACTTGGCCACGCAGGGGTGGTCTGGGGCCGGGTCTCGTAAGCCGCACCCGTGGCAAGCTCGTGTTCCTGGCTGTGGGCAGGCAGTGCTACGGTGACCCACTTCGTGGCATATCTCGCAGACGGCCACGGTCTTCTTGTGCAGTGTGCACCGATACTCCGCTCCATACAGCCAGATGTAGTGCGGCACTTTGGGCCCCGAGAACGTTAAAAGAACGGTGGTCGAGTCGTTTCCCATTCGTCTCGCCGTGTAGATTTCGAAGCCGTCCTGAAGTATATTCTCCTTGATCTCTTGGATAGTCAGTCGCTTTGGCACGCCTTGAATCACTCCCTTCACAGCATCGTCGGGGGCTAGCCCGTACAATTCCACAAGATGTTCTGTTCCTTCGATCATGATCTTGGTCACTCGGAACAACTTCTCCGCCACTTCTTTGGCCGGAGTGCTGACGGTGGCCGTGTTTTGGTTCTGGTCGACCCGTAGTTTGAAGTTTGCTTGCCGCCACGTTGTGTTGGTGGCCTGTAGCAGAGCCAGCGACAATTCAGACGGTGCGAGCTTGCCCATGTTGAGTCCGTTTCGCGGCCGGAGAACTAATTTGTAATCGTCCAGGGGAAGAGGCACTGGTCTGGGTGCTCGCTTTGTCCTTGGGGGTCTTGGTTTCTCTTCCTGGGGCGAGGAAGGCGGCGGCTGCCGGTTGATCTGGCTTAGCTGTCGTCGGTCTCTTCGGCGTTGCGCCTTCGAGACGTTCATGATCCACTCGCCTGCCGCCGGTGAATCCTGGTTTTCCTCGATGTCGTCGTGTTGCATTTGGTTGTCTTCTTCTGCCATGTCTTGATTGTTATTCCCCACGCACGCAGGGGCCGCGTCGTCTGCCCCAGGTGGGGCCTGACCCTCAGCCAGCGTTAGGCTTAGTCCGCACGATCTGAAGAGTGCCTCTCAATTCGGGAAAGTCGCGCTTACCAGCGTAATTTTAGCGTCGCCGGGTGCCGCTCACATGGTTCAATCCGATGGCACTGCAGAAATTGCACTGACAACGCGTTTACAGAACTATTCTTTGTCCTATGCAGAGCTCAAGAGAAGCGCGTCGGAGCTGGTGATCTTCTTCAGAAATGCAGAAACGAAGGCGGTGGATGCTATGATCAGGGAAGCCTACAAACAAGCCCCCAGACTACCCATTACCATAGCCACCGACAAACTAATAAAACCGGGCCTGCAGGACACGGCTGACGAGCTCACAGAAGCACAACTTTCGAGCCAAAGCATGAGGTTAGCGCAGAAAAGGATCTCCCACTCGTCCGTGGCTCTACAGAATCGCCGTATTAAATAAGGAATCTCGGTCGCGATAACAACAGACACTCTTCGTTGCACCGCTACCCAGCTACATTCACCCTGGGCATCGCGCTAGGCGCAGGGAAGCGAGACCCAATGCCATCTGCAAACGCTACGGGACGTAATCAATCTTTACCGCCGCAGGCACGTCTTGATATACCGGCATAAGAGCGATGGTGGCTGTGAACGTCCAACCGAATAAGACGTTACTGGGCCGGCGGTAGGCAGATAACACCCATTACAAACAAGGAAGCTGTCATTGTAAACTCGTTTACACAAACATCGGAAGTCATCATCTCTGTATCGTTGCAAGCATGCCGTGACTGCTCCTCCACCGTACAGCACACAAGATGTACAACACCGGGCAGACAGACCCACCAGAAGGTTGTGGATACCCATCAACTCTGTCATCCCGGGCAAGGCAAACCTGCATTTATTGACCCAAGAATTATGCTGCCGGGCGCCGCGGAGCGAGCAGGAGTGGCCGATTTCGTTGATCATATAACATGAGATTGCGCTGCATTATATGTTTGCAAGAATCACCTTGCCGCCTTCACGATTGACCCGAGAAGTGCTGTTCAAATTGTTCCGTTGATGGGTGGGCAAATTTTTCGTCGTTTGGCTCACGAATAGCGATCATGAATACTGCTCACGAATAGCGATACTTGATGTCCCGCTCTTAAATCAGTGGTAGATCTACACTCAGAAATGTGGACATAGAAAAAGCTTTTAACATGACATCAAAACGGCCTCTAATGGTGTTTGAAGCTGGCGCCTAGCAGGCAAGGGGAGAAGTCACTGCGAACAAGTCACAAAAACCACGGAAGAGGCATCATCAGCCGGACGCAGCCCTCCTCGATACATGTATTCAGAACGTAAAGCAGCTGTTATCCTCTAGGCATCCAGAACCACTAGCAGCGAACAGTGGAGGGAGGCGTTTGGTGTTCAGACTGTATATAGAATCCCTATTTTATAGAGCTATCGCCACTAGCCTACGGCCGGTGGCCACCTCGCTTCTCTAACCTTTTGCTTAAATATAGTTTCTCCCTCTCCATAAGTTTTGGGCAAGTTGATAGGGCGTGAAGATATCTCGTTATCATTGAGTCGCACCAAAAGGTTGACATAGTTCATAAAAGGTATTTTAATTCATATTAGGCTAGGTTTCATGCATTTTTGATATATAAACCCAAACACTACTAAAGCTTGACGTGTTGAAGCGCGGAACGTGTCGTCTCAAGGTATTCCACATCACGCGCTTTTACTCCAAAGTAGCAAAAGGGGACCATATGTGGCGGAACACTTATGAGACAGATAACAGACACTCGAAAGCGAAGGTAGGAGCCAATCGTGCAGCAAATAGTGTCAACATGCAAGGATAAAAAGGCTTTCGAAGGCACGGGTGGAGGCAAACAGTATCAGGCCATTCATGTCCTTTCATTCATTTGTCCATCCATGCTCCCAATTCGAAACACTTGAAAAGTGTTTAGGTGTCATCGAACTGACCTCGAAGCATGGTTAGTTGCAATCAAACAGCGTCTGTTGTCGCATTTGGTCATGTTAATGCGGTGTGTCGGTACCAAAAAGGGAGTGGTTTATCTGTGTTGTGTTGAAAATCTTAGGCTTGCCACACCACGCTTATCCGGCCCAACCCACCTCCCAGCGGCCTATGTGAGCCGATTTGGCATTCTATAAGAATGAGTCGGCAGTTGCGCGTGTGCCGATCAGTGAATATTGCGGTGAACTTTCGATACGACGAACTGGAAGGGACCATGGTAATTTGTTTGTCCTATCACAAGTCCGTCTTATCAGAAGCCCTCCCGAAAAAGAATTGGCAACACGCCCAGGTGCATGCAAATATCTTGCTTCAGGACGGTGAATAAAGTATACCTACAATGGAGGCAAAATACAAAAAAGTATTCAGTTGAGTGGGGAACTTGATACAAGACTGTCTTCAAGTGTTCTTGCCTGGTTTTATCCAGTCCAAGCAGTGACGGAAAGCGTGCACCCGCTACCTCAAGCGACAACGCACTCCTGGCTTTCTTGGTGGTGGCGCGGGGGGTCGCGACGCAAACAGACGCGAACTCACACGCGCCCACTGACCAACGGCATTAGTCGGGAGATCTTCTGCGTTCGCAAGCTGAAGTCTCCTTCGTCGATTTTTTTTACTTTTTTTTTCTCCTCGTTTTGCGCCTCTCTCCTCCGGAGCAAAGCTGCCACAAAACGCGCCCTTGCTCAGATTTTTCTTCGCTTTGACGCTGGATCCGCGGGTTGAAGAGTGGGAGAATTGGCAGCTTTATTCGCGTCTTTTTTTAACAAGACGGTTTTATATGCTGGTGTACACAAACCCCACCGACGTCATATCCGTCACGGAAATGACATCACCAGAAAAAAGTTGGATTGGTGCGGCAGCGCTAGGATTGGAGCGCACGATCAGTCTGGCCCCAACTGGAAGTGTGAAACGCTCGGCCAACTGATCCATGAAGTCATGCCCGGATAACAGTACGAACGCGCCTGATGACCTTCCCTCTACACTATAAGAAATCGGTGCATGTGGGCTTTACGACAACGACCCAGAATAACAATGTAGCGCGCTTAAATGTGCAAATTTGGCGAATGACGAGGCCCAGCTTGCTATTAAAGTAAAAACTAGGATCTGCGCAGCGACAACGGCGCACACGCACGCCTTGCGCAGTTGTCCCAGCGCAGATCCTGGTTTTTACTTTAATCGCATGTAGGGCCCCGTCATTCACAAAAATTGCACATTTAAGCACGCTGAATGGTCGTTCTGGGGCGTTGTCATAAAACCCACCTGCGCCAATTTCTTAGAGTGTAACCTCTCTATTCAGATGGAGCTGCTGTCTAGGAAAGGGGAAGCGAGGTGGTGCGTCATGACGATATTGAGGGCCAATAGTTGGCACCTGGATAGGGCAGCATACAGCAACAGAAGCTGCTGTGTTTATCCGTCTGCCGCCCATGTGGAACGCCGCTCAGATTGTGGAACGCTGCCACCGCGTTCCACAAGCTGACCTCGTCACAGCGCAAGCGGTTGGCGTACACGCCACGGAGCAGGACCAAAGTGGTCGCACCTTTGCCGAAGCGACCCGCCAGCAGGACGTCGCTCGCATGCAGGACGTCGCTCGCCAATCACACCCACAATGCTGCTGCGACCAGAAAATCATGCTCCTTTCCCTGTAGCAGACCGTGACATCACCAAACGATTCGCTGACAACCCGTTCGGTTTCGTTCGAACGGTTTGCGAGAGCCTGGAGTTTACATCGGGTTTACGCAATGCTCCGCGCGTATAATCTAGTGTACAATCTTGAAGCGTTTAATGGTGCAACACCGACGAAATACACACAGCGATGCGCAAGTTAATATCGATGCACAATAGACATTAGAATGCTTCTGTGAAGGCCCATTTCACTTTCGTATTCTTGCAGATTCGTATCAAAGAAGGAGCAACCACATTTTTCTAGTGACTACCCCGTGCCATGAAACATAAAAAGGCTTTCAACGTAAGATGTGCGTGCAACAAATCAAAGGTGTGTACCACGATGCAGTCTCAAAGGATGTTACTCTCAACCTACAATATTGACACAAGCTAACAATGTGATCGCCAACGGCAATGCGGGACAGAAGAGTAGCGACAGCTGGTTCGGGTCTGTAAAAGTGAGCCGAACCAGCGGAGAAACCATCACCGAAGGACGCGATGTATCGGTCCTTCCGAACATCATCAAGGGCGCCGCAGGGCGCCGCAGCCGCAAGGAAGAACCGGGAGGAGGGGCAGCGAAGGAGCGTCTGTGATGTACTTTCAGGGGCCTACCTGAAAAGCAGCCGTGAAACAACGGCGATCGTATGCGCTGCACTACAACATGGCGCTCAAGCAGTGCCGTGTTCAAGGCTAATGAAACACGCCACGACGTCATCCCCAATACAACATGGCGGTGCACATGTCCGCTGAACAATTCAACAACAATGCTTCCGCATTCAGTATATCACGAAGAGTTCGTGGGTTTTCTAAAAACATTTTCTGCGTTTGTGAAATGTTGGGCCGGGTGGCGAGTGACAGTGAGGATCGTTGAAAAGGCTGTTAGCATTAGTTTTGGCCCTTCTGCTCAAATTTATGAATTAGAAGAGACCTTCATTTGTATTATCCTCTAGGAGCTGGAACAGAAAAAAGGATTTCATGGCATGCAGTTCGTAGAAACCGTGACCAGTTATTTAATGTAACATTCTTTTGATGTACTAAAAATTACGGTTATGTTCATCTGTTTTCCGGGCGCATAATATAAGTGTTTGTATGTCTGTGTGCGTGTCTGTGTGCGTACGTGTGTGTGTGCTGTGTGTGTGCGTGTGTGTACGTTTGTGTGCGCGTGCGTTGGTGTGTGCGTAGGTGTGTGTGTGCGTGTGTATCTGTGTGTTTCCGTGCGTGTGTGTGTGCCTGTGTACGTGCGTGTGTGTGCGTGGGTGTGCGTGTGTGTGCGTGTGCGTGCGTTATTGTGTGTGCTTGCGTGCGTATGTGTGTGGGCGTATATGTGTGGGCGTGTGTGTGCGTGTGTGCACGCGTGTGTGTGCATGTGTGCGTGCGTATGTGTGGGTGTGCATGTGGGCGTGCTTACGTGCATGCGTGTTTGTGTATGTGTGCGTGTGCGTGTGTGTATGCGTGTGTGTGCGAGTGTGTGTGTGTGTGAGCGTGTGTGTGCGAGTGTGTGTGTGTGTGAGCGTGCGCGTGTGCGCGTGCGTGTGTGTGCGTGTGTGTGTGTATGCGTGCGTGTGTGTTTGTGTGTACATGTGTGGGTTGTGTGGGTGTGTGCATGCGTGCGTGCGTGCGTGCGTGCGTGCGTGTGTGTGTGTGTGTGTGTGTGTGTGTGTGTGTGTGTGTGTGTGTGTGTGTGTGTGTGTGTGTGTGTGTGTGTGTGTGTGTGTGTGTGTGTGTGTGTGTGACTGAATGTGGGTGCGTCCGCGGGTGTGTGGTAAGGGTGGTAATAAACTGTTAAGGCAACTTTTTTATATGTGAGTATTCACTACTTTCTCTTACAATTTGTTACATTAGAGTATTTTTGGAAAATATCATTGAAATGAAACAACAAAGCCACTATTGACATATAATAAATCGAAATGACTGTTATGCCTCAGCCCGCGTCGGGCTTCGCTTCCTAACAAACTATAAACTCTGCAACGTGCCTCGCCTCCATTCTGCAGTCCAAGCTAGTGCTGCCTATTTTGGTAATCAGGAGCCACAAGGTTCGCAGTACGTAGGTACCGGGATCGTCAACGTGTCCTCTGGGTGCACACATGGCACTTCGATACTAGGGTACACGCTGGCAGCTGATTGTTTTTTAACAAAAACGATAAAGCTGTCTTGGAACGCAAAAGAAAATTAGCAATGTTCTGAAGACACATCAGATTCCGCGGATACAGAAGGTTGCATTTCAGAGCGAAAACAACAGCGGTATGCAACTCCAGTAAAAGTGCGGACATTAGACAAGCGACAAACGTAGTCGTGACAAACGATGCTCACAGCAATCACGCCCCACGTCTTCACGTGGCCTGAAAGACGGCGTTAAAGTGACGACATAAGAGAGAAGTGGTCAGTTACACATGCGCAGCTGCAGTCTCTTTTCTCTGGTCTCGATTTTTTCCTAAGGGATAAAGAGAGAGGGTGGGGGCAATGTTGGACGAGGGAGGCACATGAGCGGCCAACAGCAAAGCAGTGGGCTATGAGAGAAGGAAATACACTGGGACGAGTTGCGAAAGGGCTCGTACACAGGAGTCACCCTCCCGTCTCAAACTTTAAAAGAACTCGCTCCCGGCTGGACTGCGAGTCGCACCCCTGAGTTCCTAGTAGTCTACCCGTGTGCCGTCGAAGCAGCAAAGTAGCGTCAAGACCATCTCTCCACATCGAGCAGTCAGTCGATTTCTGATTGCAAATTTTGCGTCCTGAACGTGTACGTCGGCCCTCAGTCACAATGAGTTCCACCGGTGCCGCGTTTTGCCAGGTAAGTCCGGTGCCTTTGAAAGTTATCATTGAATTGTATTTACCTGAACGAGCGTTACCTTCCTAAAAATATAACTCAGTAATCAAAATTTTGCTCCACTCGGCAAGGCAGGCGACCATTATTAAAATGGGCGTAACACGCACCCAGTAAGCATAAAGTGGAAAGAATTTGATTTCTAGAATCACGTGTTGTTCAAAAGTGGGTTGATTACACTTTAATTACTTGTTATGCATCCTTATAACCGAGGTGTAGTGCAGATACCTAAATTGCCTTGTGGTAGTTTTCACTGTGGAAGGCCCCAGTGGAAAACAATTTATATGTTTATTACAAAGAACGCGAGATTCTGTCTTGGAAGAAATTATTTAACGGGCAAAACAAAATTATTTTTCCTTTTGTCCGAACTACAGCCCAATACGTCAGCTTTTTATTCACCACTAACAATCAGTAGTGAAACCAAAATCTGAAACCAAGATCTTTAAAGAACAGTAATAAGTACTACAACGTTTGCACTTGTAATTCAAGAAAACTCGTTGGACGTTCATTGCAACTTTTTTATAAAGCTGTGCAATGGGCACTGCAAAACATCACTGGCGTAAAAGGAATATAAAATGGATTTTGAAGACCACAAGAGCGCGCTGGTATCTCCCCCTGCAGGTATTGCTGATCTGCGTACTGCCCGCTGCTTTTGCGGGAGGCCGGTTCGGATTCGGCAGCAACTTCGGCAGTGGCCTGGGCGGCGGATTTGGTGATGGATACGGCGGTGGACACGGAGGTGGATACGGTGGCGGATTAGGGGGCAGCTTTGGACCGGCGTCCGCAGCAGCAACCAACCAGTTCGCGCGGCAAGAACAGTATTACGTGAGTACTTCAATTTCCAAATTTGTTATTGCAAATAGCGTAAAAGGACAATCACTAGAAGAAAACTAGGAGCTCCAGTTCTGCCTTGTGGGCACACATCTTAGTCGGCCATGTTCGCACAAACAGGTTACCCAGACACTTATTGTCAAAACAACGAAACTCCACCGCTGAGCATACGGTATTCAGATAAAAACACTCAGTAGGACAAGAACATAACCTAATTTTTGAAACGCAAATTTTGTGCCGTAGACGTAACCAAACGACTTATTGACAGCTTTTATGAAACAACTGCAATTGTCTTTCGAATTCTTTACGAGGGCGAGATGAAGAATTGCCGCACATTTATTCATTGCGGAGTATTTATCGGCTATTTATGCGACGTGCTTCTCGTGTGAATCACTGCTTAAGGCGCTTTGATACACATATCAAGGACGTGGGTTCAAACCCGTCTGGGGTGGCCTGTGTTTTAGTGGGGCGAAAAACAAAAACGGCCATGTGTTGAGATGTCGGCGCACACTAGAGATCTCTCGGTGCTGTCAATGAATCCGTAACCCTGCAGTACAGTGCCAGTCATATTCGAGGGGACGACGCCTTAAACCGTAACCGTTCTCTACTCCTTTCTCTCAGTATATGTCTTTCTTTCTACGCAGCCCGCGCAGCCGTACAGCTTCGGCTACGACACCGTAGACGAGTTCGGCACCAAGACATACCACAAGGAGCAGGGAGACGCCAGCAATGCCAAGACCGGCTCGTTCGGCTACACGGACGCCAGCGGCCTCTTCCGCCGCGTCAACTACGTCGCCGACGCCGGCGGATTCCGTGCCCAGATCGACACCAACGAACCGGGGACGATGCCCGGAGCGAGCGCCCACGCCGTCTTCAACTCCAACCCCCGTCCGGCCGGTGGCGGCCGCTACTCGTCTCCGTACACGGCTGGGGGTGGCTTCGGCGGCCAGGGCCCCTGGGCTGGCTAAACAAAACCACCGAATTTAGTTACGGAAGCCACGACATCGTACAAGAGTGCAAAGCTTTCCTCTTGGCTCTGAAAAGAGATTGATTGGAGGGGAGGAAAAGAGTGAAGAGGATGGTTGGGATTTGTGGATAATAGAAACATCACACTAAAATAAAGCAGGTCGATGAAATTGTGGAGCCCTTGCATTGTTCTCTCTCCGTTTCTTTCATATCTGTACGTCAAACTCGAGCAGAAAATATAGGTATGCTGCATTTAAGAAAGAATTATTGTCGTGTGCTTACAGAGAAACCGAAGAGAAAACTGCGTCAAAACAGGAAGAAGCACAACTGAGATTTTTACATTCAGCGCGATAGCGAAAGTGCGACAAATAGCTGAACACTCAGCAGAGTGGTCAAAAGGAGTTAAACGGGTTGTAATTAATTTTAAAAGTCGTGCCATTTACATGTTTAGCGATGCACTTGGCAGGCACGTGGCCAGTTGGATTCTCATGTCGTGCCACGATTTTCGAAAACCGAAGAGGAGCGGTCGTCACAGGGTGGCCTTTTAAGATGAGCGTCGTCTGGCCAAAACAAATGAGTGCTCTTATGTGAAGGCATCCAGATGGCTTGCTTGTGCTGGGCGATTAACTTTTGCTTCAAGTCTGTCCAAGCCTGTCCTTGTTTAAAAAGCACGTGCGCGTCCAGGGGGCCAGAGAACGCGCGAGGGTGACATGAATCGCCTGTTACAGGGATGCATAACTTCCCAAATTACGTGCGCCTTGCGTTATGCACCACTTAGCAAGAAAGAAACGACGGCGGTGGTTGCTACGATCTGTAAAGCCAACAAACAAGCTCTCCTTTATCATAGCCACCGACAAACAAATGAAACCAGGCCTGCAGAACACGGCTGACAAGCTCGCAGAAGCACACATTTCGAGCCAAAGAGTGAGACTAGCAGCAACAAGCGAGGAAAGGCTTTCCCCCAGTCATCCGAGACCCAGACCCCTTCCTCAGAAGCGTCGTCGTAAAAAATCGGCCGCTTATCTGCACATCGTGTTGCAAATGTAATCGACATTTACCAAGTAATTGTCTAATTCGCTTACCCTCTCACCCCTCACGCTGCAGCTGTTCGTCTCCCATCGCTCTCCTCCCAAGGTGCACGATAAAGGTTTGCTCAGGTCAATTTAAATTTACTGCGTTCCACTGCTCCAGGCTGGCTATCTCGATCCCAGCTCTGCTGTACGGCGGAGACGCGCGTGAATAGAGGCGCCCTACTTCAAAGTTTATAGAACCACACTTCCCTACTCCACGTGCGTTCGAAGCAGAATGTGGAACCTATCTAGAGGAACCTTTTGTAACTGTTACCGCTTCATTTCTTAAAATGCCGCCAGAAGCTATAGTGGCACGGGTGACAGCGGGCTACAGCAGCCGACGGAATGAAATTTTTTTCTGCAGATGATGTAGCATTTCATTTCGCAGGAATGAAATTTTTTTCTGCAGATGATGTAGCATTTCATTTCGCAAAAATCAAACATCCCTAAATTTGCCTACAGAGGAACCCTGTATACATCAGTTATATATTGATTTTCTGCATTATATTTGCCTAATTTCTTGCTCTTGTTCAACAATGTTCACAAGTATAAACATTGCCACCGGACATAGGCATTTAGGCTTTGCGGTGGGTATATCAAGCTACGGTCGAGTCTCTTTCCCTTTGTCCAGCAGGATGAATCGAGTCACAGACAGACAGCAGACCAAAATTTATGCGTTTAAGGAGCCCAAGAAACAACGAATCTCCGTCGCGAGATCAACGGAAACTTTTCGTAGCACCGCTACCCCACCGATTCACCCTGAGCATCACGCTAGGCTTACGCAAGTGAGATCCAGGGCCATCTGCAAGCGCTACAGGACGTAATTAATCTTTACCGCCGCAGGCACGTCTTGATATACGGGCATAAGTGCGATGGTGGCTGTGAACATCCAACCGAATAAGATGTCACTCTCCTAGCACCACGCAGATAACACCCAGTTAAAACAAGGAAGCTGGCATCGTAATCTCGTGTACACAAACAACATCGGAAGTCATCATCTCTGAATCGCTGCAAGCATGCCGTGACTGTTTCTCCACCGTACAACACACAGGATCTACAATACCGGGCAGACAGACCCATCAGGCCTTTGTGAAAACCCATCAACTCTGTCATCCAGGGCAATGCAAACATGTATTTATTGACCCAAGAATTATCCTAATGGGCCCACGGAACAACCAGGAGTGGCAGATCCTCTTGATCGTATATCATGAGATTACGCAGCACTGGAGGTTAGCAAGAATCACCTAGCAACATTTCGTTGATGGCTGGGAAAATATTTCGTCGTCAAGTACTGCACCTGCACTTCTGACCGACTGCGATAGTTGCCATCCCGCGCTTGAATGCGAAATCACATAAACATGATATATCTACACTCTGCAGGGCGGACCTAGAAATTACTTTCAACAGGACAGCAAAATTCCACTAGTGGTGTTCGTAGCTGGCGCACAGCAGGCAAAGAGATACGTCACTACTAACAATTCAGAGGAGACACGAAAGAGGCATCCTTAGCCGGACTCATCCCTCCTGGATACATGTATTCAGAACGTAAAGAAGCTGTTTCCCTCAAGGTATCCAGGATCACCACCAGCAAACAGGGTGGGGGAGGAGTTTGGTGTTCAGACTTTACTGTAAAAGTACTAGTTCAAAGAGCTACAGATATCGCCACTAGCCTCGGTCTGGTGGCCACCGCACTTCTCTAGCCACATTCTTAAATAAAGGTTCTCTCTCTCTAGAAGTTTTGGGCAAGTTTATAGGGGTGAACATATCTGGCAATCATTGAGTTGCGGCAGGTTGCCATAATTCTTAATAGTTATTTTAATTTATATTAAGCTAGATTTCCAGGCATTTTTTATGTCCTAAAAAAATGACTCAGGCTCCACGTGCTGAAGCGCGGAACGTTCGATCGCGAGGAGTTCCACTGTAGGCGCTTCGAATCCACAATAGGAACTAGATGTGGTGCAGCACGTAAAAGACAGATAAAAGCCACTCGCAGGCGAAGGAGGACGCAAGTCGCAAAGAAAATAGGGTGAACCTGCCAACAAAAAACCCTTTCAAAACGCGAGCGGAAGCAAAGAACATCCCGCATTCAATTGGCCACTCAGGGTACCACTTCAAAGAATTTGAAACGTACTTAGGCGTCATGAGACTATCCTCTAGGCGTGGTTAGTTGCAATGAGACGACTTCTGTTGCAGGATTCGGTGATTTTTTTGTGGGTGTCTCGGTACCAAAACGGGAGTGGTTTACGCGCTTTACATTGAAAACATTCTGCTTGCAAGCCACACTGATCCAGCCCAACCCACTTCCAAGCGGCCTATTTGCACCGAGTTGGCGTGTAATAATGGGTGGGCAGTTGCGCGTGTGCCGATCAAAGTATATAACAATGAACTCCGATTAAGAGGAACCTAAAGGGACCTTATAATTTGTTCGTCTGATTAGAAGTTCGTCTCTTATCATAATCCCTCCCAAAAAAGAATCGGCAACACGCCCAGTTGCATGCAAATATCTTGCTTCAAGAACGCGAATGAAGTAGGCTTACAATGGAGGAAAAAGACCAAAAATCCTTTATTTAAGTGAGCAACTTAATACAAGACTGGATTTATCCTATTCCGAGCGGCGGCGGAGCGCGTGCACCCGCTACCTCAAGCGACAACGCAGCAGACAGAGAGGCTTTCTCGGCGGTGACGCGGTGCGACTCGCGACGTGAACAGACGCGAACTCACATGCTCCCGATGAAAAATAGAATTGGCCAGGAGTGTTGCTATGTTCGCAAGCCGGAAGTCCCCATCGTCGCTTTTGTTACTTTATCATCCCAGTTTTGCTCCTCTCTGCTCCAGAGCAGAGCAGCAGCAATACTAACCCTCGCCATTTTTTGTCTGCTTTGTCGCTGGCTCCGCGGGTTAAAGGGTGGGAGAAGTGGAAGCTTTATCCGCGTCTCTTTTTTTCTCGCTGCCTTCCTTTGTCTGTTGCGCGAATTCGCTTCGCGCTGTGGTTTTCATTTATTTTTTCCCCTCTCACCGGAGCCAGGTCGCCTTGGTGCGGCGAGCACTGGAGGCAGCCCGGACAAGAGGCCCCCTGGACTTAGGAGGCTAACCACGCCCTATTACCCCTTCCATTTGGCTGAATAAACGTTTTGCCACCACCACCTCTGGTTCAGTAAATACCATGGCGTACCCCGCCAAGACTGCCATCTTCGCTTCGGAGAATCGCCAGTGCAGTTGTGATCACCCCGAAAGTTGTTTGTCTCAAACGAAGAGTACGTAGAAGGCTGTTCGTCTCCAGCGGATTTTTTTACATTGGGTCTATGAAAAACCAATTACACGCTCCCACGTCGTTCGTCATCAGCGAGAATTTGTCTTAACCAAGGTCGCCTTAAGGGCAGTTCACTGTATAGTGAAAAGAAGCCATTGTGCCCGCCGTAACTAAGCGAAAATGATTTCACAGATCCGCTAGTCCTCCAGATTCGCAGTTCAAATCTCCTTGAACTTTCGTTTCATAAAAAGTCAGGTCGATGTTACTTACACTAAGTATGAAATGGAGAGAGAAAAAATGCTATAACATGGCATTCTTGATATATCTCCTGAATGTTTTATAAATTATCAAAATGCCTGCCTTGGGAATTGTTGTTGCACCCTGTGCTTCGTTTGGCAGTAGTCCCCAAAATGTAACCAACGGACGCTTGAAGATAACTACTCCATTATTTTTTCTCAACAGAATGATTTTATTTTACATTGACTGTATTTGCAATGTTCGATGGAAATAGGAGACCCAGAAACAATAAAATTTGTCAGCACATTTTGAACGGCTAGAAATTGTACCTCGTCTCAATGAAAGAAGGCGTAATGAGCAGCAATTCAATGAACAAAAGTAAACAACCCAAACGCACTTCGCCTGCTTTGCTCACAGCAGGATGACAGAAACGTCTCTCCCCTTGTTCCGGCCATGAGGCGAGTGACGTGCAACTTAGTCCATTTGGAACGAGAGTGCGAAAAATTGAGTTGACCTTTGCGCAGTTGGTTGCAGTGGGGGCGCCACTTTACGGCGAAAGCACTGCCGCTAAAGCGAGAAAGCCAAGTTTACACTACCACGGCCGCTCCATTGCCCGCATGAGGTGCGGCCCAATGTTCTTACTACTTGCTACGTCGCGGGGAAAACAAAAGGCGGAGCCATGAAGCGAAAGTTGACAGTTGCCGCCGCTTTCTCGGAGGGGGCGCCACTGCTATGGGAAAACTCTCTGGGCTAGTATTCTTTCCTCCATGCTCTAGGCTCTCCCTCCGAGAAGGCGCCGCGAATCAGTCCGGAAAAAGTTTTCTGTGTTCGTCAGAGAAATTCTGCGCCTCGATTGCACGCCCTGTGGCCGCACACGTGGCAGCGTTAATGCTACACCAGGCCCTTTTCTTGCAGTGCGCGGCGCTATGCCACGCAGCTGTTGCGCACCACAAACCCACGTAAGGCCCACTGATACGGTACCACGAGTTTCTGTGCGACGTAGAGCGCCCGGCGCCGTAAAGCATGGTTAAAAAAGATTTGTAGAGAAGGGATAACTGGACAAGGAAGCACGTGTGAGCCAAATGACAGGTATTTGGTGCGTTCACGTCATTTCACCGACGGTGTCTATAAGAATATAAGAAGTCCACGAACCTCAAGATAGTGCTTCCAACAACTGTTCTGACTGTTTTCCCGACTCTCACTTACAAAGCCGTATGCAGGTAATGAAACCGACTGAAGCAGAACACGTGTTAGTGAAACACCTTGACAACAGAGCGCTGAGATACCCGGCAATGCCGGGAACTAGACTCTGCAAGCTGACCGGCGATTTTGTTAGACAAGATATGAAGTGTCCAGATGTCAGGTGAACTGCATCGCTTTGCCGACGCTTGGTATCAGCACTTCTACCACATCTTGTGGAATGTCGGGAACCGATGTGTGTGCAATTAAGCGACCGTGACACTGCGTGTCGTTGGTTACCGTAGGGCATAGAGGAGTACAACTTTCTTTAGTCAACGCCATGGGGCAACACTTATCGGTGGAAGCGGCTGCGGGGAAAGCTCTTCCTTGTTCGCGTAAACCGAGGGCCGGAAAAGCTGCTTTAGGCGCCAGTTTGAGAATGTACGATTTTCTACTGTAACAGGCAAAATTTTCGCAACGAAAACTCTTCAGGATTTCCGCGGATGTCGAATCACAGGCGCTGAACGCAAATCTCATAAGGGCCAGAACGTATTGACGGGGTGCGGCTTGTTGCATATTGGGAAGGGTTCTAATTAAAATTCCCTGCCTTAAAATGAAGAAGTAAACACATCAAATGCGAAGGTAAGCTGATTGCGCGGAAGTAAAAGCGGGGCCCCCTCTTTACCTGGGCGGAAATACTGTTCCGCCAATTAAAATACAGCTCGCTAGAAATGATTGCACGCGTTGCTTTCACGTCAGTGATGCGAAATGCGCCGATGGCAATAAAGTAGTTAACGGATGTGTCGAAAAACAATTACATGAAAAAACAAACTGCATATGTATATGTTGCCACTCTATTTCGGTTGCCTTCTTTAGCTTTCTGAAGGCAGCTTTACTAAGTTTTAGCTTTTTCTAAAATAATTATTACGACAAAGTCACCACTTTTCCTTTGTTTAGGCTAACATTCTTGTACTCTGTTCAAGATTCACGCATTACACAGGTATCTTTGGAAATTCCTAAAATCTCAACGCCCCCAAGTAATTAAATATCTTCTATAGGACGTATTTTGTATTTGCATGACTTGAGCGTACCTTGCTCTGGAACGCTCACTTTGAATGAGACAACTCCTTTTTCTTAAAATCTAATATAAATTAATCATGCCTTTAAGCAGTTCGGCAAAGAGGTTGCGCCAGCCACCATCAAAACTTGGCGGTAATCGTCGTGACTGCGTCTTCTCGGCACTGCTGTAGCATTGTTAGAGCCAATTATTCTGTAACAGAAACAGAAAAAATGAGATCGTAATAAACTAATTTTATTATCCTTACGATTACGCGTGCATCTCAAACGCACTGCAGCTGCGTGGAGCTAGAATCTTCAGAGTCACCTCGAAAGCGAATGCCAAATTGGCTGCAGTCCTTTCGAGAGTGAAGGGGCGCCTTAAATAGTTTATTATTAGATAATATATGCTCTTGAATGGGCATTGAACTGTAGTACCAAGTTGTCTGATATTTGAAACTTACAATGTAGTGAATGAAAATGAACCACTCACTTCAAACAGTTGTCAATTACCGCACGACATTCTAAGCGAGATCGGTTACCGCTGTTCCATCGACTTTCCCGACCCGCAATTTCTGAAATACAATCCGTGAACGTTTGACAAGGCTCATTGAGCCTGCCTAAGCGTTTCTAAAAAACAAAACACATTCACAAAAACGTCAAAGAGGTATATCCTGCAAGAGATACTGTGCGCATATGCTTGAGAAGACATAACCTCAGCAGGTAGACCCTTTATGATAGACTGCTTCACTACCACCTGCACTGGGCTTTGGTTCAGGTCTGATTTCGGTGGAATATTGCGCTTTTGAGAATGGGCCTCCAAGATGCGTATTCGCGAAGAACAACAGCCTACAGGACATGCTTACTAAAAGCTTAATGTGTACTAAGGGCCTTCCATTATTTCTATTTCCGAGCATAAAAGGCGGCTTGTTGAAGAAAGTCGAGATTCGTTTGTATGCGACTGCACTACCAAAAAAATCTGTTGTGCATAGGAGGTTATGAAAGTTGTATAGCATAAAAATTCTGCACTATCGGAGTAATGTACCGAGGGGGCTCTGTACTTTAAGAACAACACTGGACGGAATCGTATACAACACTGGATAAAACACACGTTGGACACGATTATATAAAGACTATATGAGATACAAAAAATAGGTGGTATTGAGGGAGCCATACCTGAGAGCTATAGTGGACGCGACTATACGGGCCCCATGTAGGAGTTGCGCTCTCCTTGATAGCAGGCGTATGCGCGTTAAGATTGATTGATTGTGAGGTTCAACGCTCCGAGACTACATTTCGGCTTTGAGGCATGGCGTAAAGTGGAACACTTCGAAATAATTTCGACCAAATGGGGATATTTAACGCGCACCAAACTCCCTAGACATGGTCGTTTTCTCTTTTCGCTTCTATCTGAAAGGTTGTCACCGCAACCGGGAATTAAACCCCCGTCATTGGGCTCACCCGCACAACGCATTTGTAACTGATCCAATTCGGCAGGTTGTATGCGCGTTGAGAAATGATACAAGGGGTAGCGGCGTCGGTAACCTCATTCTTAAGTCGAGAAACGACGCACGCGTGAGCATTTAGCACGCAAGCAGAGCCCAGGTTGTCATCAAGTTATAAAAGATATCAGAGCTTTTCGAGTATCTGCAGAGCGAAGCCCAGAGAAGCTGGAACTCGGCCAGGATTTGTTAAAGTCCAGCTACACTGGGTGTTTGTTATGTTTAATTATCAGAACTAATCACACAAGCAATTGTTGGGCATATACAAAAACGTCCAATTATAGTTCGGCTACGCCAGTTCCAGTTGAGGCTTTATTGCACCGCAAAGGTAACCGCCGAAGAGCGCGCGGAATTACGCACTGTCATGAGGTAGAGACGTGCAGAGCGTGGTGAAGATTATATACGACTCTGGAAAGAGGCAGCAGTTGTGGAAGAGTGTACAGTGTGGATGTAACCATACCACATACCTACAGGTGCCGTCAAAAGTAATTGAAGCACGGTCTCTCAAATATACAGGATTTTCTTTATCCAAAAGCTGCCTGTCTGCATTGGTGTAGGTTTAAAGGAGTCCTACATTATATAAATATCTTCCTTTAACCCGGTAATGGCTGTCATAAACCCAGTACACCAATACTAACACGAAAGTGTTTTAATCCCGGACACACAAAGATATCAATGACGTCATATCCGTCACGGAAACGACGCCAGTTCAATGAAGCAAGCGGCCAGTAAAAGGTGCACCCCTGCACACACGGTCTTCTTGCGGAGAAGTATTGTTTTGCATGAAATAGTACGTTATACTTAGGGTAGTTTCGTTTTCGAGTCTTGTATTTGAACGCGAAAGTGTTTCATGCCGGGATACACCAAGATTTCATTTCACTAATGTTATATCCGCCATGGAAATGACGCCAGCTCACCTTTGCCGAAGCGGCACGCCAGCAGGACCCCACTCACCAAGCACACCCACAAGACAGCCGCCTACCCACAAATCATGCTCACACGCAGATTTCTCAGCACACTTCTCTTTCGGGTTTCACCCATTCCTAAGATAGAGGAATCAACCACAGTTTTTTTGTGATATTCACAGGCTCTTGTTCTTATTATTTATGGCGGTACCTGTACATGTACGTGCTTTACTGTGCACCACACAAAAAGCCAGCTTACGAGGACCAAGCACTAATTCACATAAAGACGCCTTCACCTATAGACAGCAATGCATTAGTGATAGGAGGAGGAATAAATGTTTATTCCACGAGCGCTGGTGCTCCTCTTAGGGCACACGCCCGGTGGGGGGCGTCCCTAGTCCGGGATGCCCTGGCTTTGGCTGGCATTCCATACCCTCTTCACCAGCATGCGCTGGTTCCCAGGGTCCAGACTATTCAGGCAGGCCACCCACTGCTCGTAAGAGGGGCAAAGGTTGGGGGGGTAGGCCTGAGGTTACAGGTAGCCGGGTATATGGTGGGGTAGACCTCGTGAAGAAAGGTGCGATGGGGATATGAGTTTGTAGTCTTTTCAGGCTGGTAGCTTCTTGTCTGGATATCTGTCGATGGGGAGCCGGGAATATTTTTCTGCTTTCGTGATAGTGGGCTAGAATATCTTCATATTTGACAAGAGGTTCTGTTTTGTGAGCAGCAGGTGATGTTTGTCCCTCGTAGATAATGGCCAGGTGTACGCAGAGCCGGATTAAGGTGGGGGCTACGGGGCTACAGCCCCGGGCCCCCAGCTGTCAGGGGCCCCGCCCCGCTCGATCATATGAAAAAAAATATCTAAAAAATCAGCTAGCCCTATACATTTCCCCAAGTCCTCCTCAGGTCATCGCCCTACAAGAGGCTGACACCCCCAACCCATCTCTTCGAGGATATGCCACTTACACACACACCGCACTGCAACATTAGTGGCAGAGCACCTTACCACGCAAGAACATCACCTCGCCTCCCCCATCGCAGACACTTTTATAGAGGTTCTTCCTGATCGACACTCTCACTCAAGTGTTTATATCCTCAATGTTTACAGTCCTCCGCCTACCTCACTTTACGCGATTGAGGCATTGATACACGACGCTAAGAAACAAGCATCCCGAAGTCCTTTCATCCTACTCGATGATTTCAACGCTGCACATCACTGTTGGGGCTACGCACAAACATCTAAAAAAGTCACCGCCCTTCTCCACGCTACCCAGCACCATGCCCTCACTCTATACAATGGCCTCACCACCCCCACCAGTCTGGGTACGAGTGTCTCCCGTGACACCTCCCCTGACCTCACGTTTGCCAACAACGTCACTCGCCTGGAATGGCAACGAACCCAAGACACCCTGGGCAGTGATCACTATATTATCAAGATAACGACTAACCTCCGATGCACCACGCGCTCATTGGGGAAGGCTACGATCACAAATTGGCCCGAATTCCGCAAGGACCCAACCACACTTCCCTCCATCACAGACAGCCTCGAAGATTGGACAGCAGCCCTGGAAGCCCTGGTCGAGAAACACACAAAAACGGTGCAACTCACCGATAAACACCCGGAGGCTTACACCCATCTGCTGCATATATGGGAAGCCCGCAGGGGCCTAGTCAAATGGTGGCAGAAACAAAAACACAACCGCACCCTCAAAAAACGCATCGCGCGTTTAACCCTGCAGGCTGTGCAGTATGCACACACCCTCACAGTACAAAATTGGCACTCTTTCTGCGACCAAATAAAGGGCACCCTCAGCACGAAGCGCACCTGGCACATCCTTCGCAAGCACATCGGAGACACGCACCACTACCACCCACCAAATTAATCGCCTCATCCGAAACAGCGATCTACCACCCCCCCCCCACCCCAGAAAAATCCTCCACTCTCTCCGTGACCACCTCTTTGGGCACCAGACAACCCACGCCAAGCCCACTTCGGTCGTATATTCAGTTCCCAGTAACGCCGCATTGGAGAACCCCTTCACCACCGAGGAACTACGCCAGGCCCTCACCAAGCTTACTAGAAATACAACTCCTGGCCGCGATCGCATCACCAACAAGCTCCTTCGAAATCTCGACGACGAGGCCCAAGAATCTATACTGGATCTCTTTAACCACCACTGGCAAGCGGGCACGCTCCCTCCTCAATGGCGCCACGCCGACATACTCTAATTCCTAAACCCAATAAGCCGATTGCACCCACTAACCTACGTCCCATATCCCTCACGTCATGTCTCGGAAAGCTGCTGGAACATATGGTACATGCAAGACTCACTGCCCATCTGGAAAATAATGACGTCTTTCCGCACACCATGTTTGGCTTCCGTAACCACCTTTCCACACAAGACGTTCTTCTTCAGCTAAAAGAACAGGTCATAGACAACCTCAGCAAAATTCATCCCAGCGCAATCTGAGCTTTAGATGTACGTGGAGCCTTTGACAACGTCACCCATGAAGCCATCCTCAATGGGCTGAACACCACACGCTGCGGTCAACGCACCTTCGACTATGTGTGGGCATTTTTATCCGACCGAACTGCCACAATCCGACTCGGATAATTGATCTCCCCAACGTTCTCCACACCCCCCGAGGGCACCCCACAACGTTCTGTTATCTCCCCCTTATTGTTTATTATCGCCCTTCTAGACCTGCCTAAGAAGCTTTCCGGGATCCCTGACCTTCACCATGCTATCTACACGGATGATCTTACCTTCTGGATCACCAAAGGATCACCCGGCACCCAACAATCCGCTTTACAACAAGGGGTGGACACCGTCCTCAACTACCTAGCACCACGCGGTCTCACCTGTCACCACTCAAAATCAGCCCTTCTCGTCCTTCGTGCACGTACCCGTGAAAGACACCCCGGACCGGCACCGGACCTTCAGGTCATGATTCACCAGGAACCTGTCCCGCAAGTGAAGACACTGCGAATCCTGGGTGTAAGCTTCGACGCCGATGGATCTAGAAGAGCACTACTACCCCAACTACACTCCACAATATCGCAACTCGCCCACCTCATCCGTCATATATGCATGCACAAACACGGTCTTAAAGAACAAGACACGTGTCAACTTGTGAAGCATTACTGCTCAGCAGGCTTACATATGGCCCTCCCTATGTCCAACTCCGACCCCAAGAACACTCCAAATTGGATGCTCTCATCCGTCGAGCCTACAAGATAGCCCTGGGACTACCGGCTTTCACTTCCACCAACAAGCTCCTTCAACTTGGCCTACATAATTCGCTCTCCGAACTTATAGAAGCCCAAAGAACCAGCCAAGTCTCTCGCCTTACGCTCACTCCCACAGGCCGCGAAGTCCTCCAGAATTTAGGCCGTCCTACACTACCTCCTCCACACCCTGCACTCACCAACGAAGAATCCCTCCAAACAAATACATTCTACAACGGCACCATCCTCTCCCATATCTCCCCCAGCCGTTTCACCTATAACTGCCGTGACTGCCACACCCCAGACACAACCCCCCACCTCGTATTCTTCTGCCCACACCACCCCTCCCCACTCCCCACACCTACTCTCGAGCAGTGGGAATGCGCGCTGACCAGCTCGGACCTCCAGGACCAGCAGAGCCTGATCCAGCGGGCCACCCGAGCAGCGACAGCACGCGGCTACCTGGACTAAGGCGGCCGCCCACCTGCTCTAAATAGGTAAAATAAACGTTTCTTCCTCTTCCTCCTCCTTGAGTGTGCTCGGCAGCATTGAAAGTTGAAGGTAGGAGCTTCAATCTCACCTTCACACCGAAGCTCACTAACTCCTGATGAGTGGGAAGGAGTGGTCGGCCCCTCACGTTATGGTTGACAACCTTCGAGTCCATTTCAATTTAACTTAGTTATTCCTACTCCTTTTCCTTGTTTTCCCGACGTTTATGAGAAGACGTCTTGGACCAGAAGTCGGGGGCACACAACTTGACCGGGCCTAAGAAGCCACATAAAAAATGCCCCGAGCTCGGCTCCGGCCTTTTTCGGCACAGGTCGTTTCGGTAGTCTTTTCGGTACACAGACGTCTAAGTACGCGGATGTTTCGGCGCGCGCATGTTTCCGTATAAGAAAGGGTCAGGCATGCGAATAATTAAATATTGTCTGAAGAACATTGTAAATTGTTTAAGCCTAAGGGATGTTATATGTAATTATTGACAACTTAAGCACTGCCCCACGGGCTCATACACAGTTTCTGCTAGAAATTTCAATGTATAGCGCTTGACAAGGAAGGTCATTGCGATGACGACCCATTCAATAAAGGTAGTGAATTAGTTGAATCGCATAAGCGCGATTGATATCGACTCGATATTTCTCGCTGAATGGTAAGCGTATATATGGTTATTTAAATGTTCAAAGGTTGTGTAGGCCACTCAGCCCGCGCCCATGTGCTGTAGCCTCTGCAGGCTGTCTGAGCAACAAGCGTTGCGGAAGCTACATGTCTGCGTGACTCCATTCGTAGCGTAATTCTCTAGGCGCCACTCCGTGTGGACGCAGTGGCCGCCGGACCAGCCCGACCCTAGCGGCTCCCTTTGAGCTGGGGAATAAGCAGGCCTAGGTGGTGTGAAGAGCCCAGGCGTGGACGCCAGACAAAGCAACAACGAAGTATGTTTCCTTTGGGGATGACGAAAGCTGTGTCCACCTAAAAACGCATCCTGCGTACGGCCCCTTCGATGCCGCCTTGAAAACGGACCACCGCCGCGACTCGGGGACGGTAAGCTGTTTGCACCCGTGGGCGCTTTTCGCTTTGCAATGAGCCGGCGGATGAGCTCGTATACTGTTGCGCGGCGCCGACGGGAGCAGCAGCGCGGGGGGTGAGCAGAGACATTTTATCCTTATTAAACTGTTGTCTGATGCCATCTCTCACGCTCACCTTTCGCTCTCCAACCCAAAGGGGGACCCGTTAAAACGGCTTGCCGCCTAGCAAGACCATCACAGCTGCAGAACAGGAGTTCATCGCCGCTGAACAAGTTCGACGGCAATTCGCAAACCCACGCACGAAGCGGACCGATCCCCAGCCCAAAAAGCGACATTTTTCTGCTTGTCGTCTTTGTGCTAATCGTGCTGCGATAGCAAGGTTGCGTTGCGCGACACGTCTGCCCCCCCCCCCCAACCTCCTTCAAAGGCGGCGCGTGTCCTAACCGTCGCGTGCTTTCTCGTCTGCGCGGGTAACCTACGGGATTTTGGCCCGTAAACCGTGACGGCTAACTGTTTGGCAGATGTCTGTGAGTGACAGCTGCCGGCGCGGACTTTGAGCCCTCCCATATATGCAGGCGGAGAACTTTACAATAGAACTAAAACCTTACAGGCTTAATAAAATATTCTTCTTGTAACAAAATACTCTTCTGTACCATTGCGTGTGCAGGTCGACACGGCGCTTCGAATAATTGTGAATCTGTGGTGAACCGGCAATCAAACCATACTAACTTTTACGCCTGATAAAATCCGTTACATAATACTAGACATCCGGAAAGCATAAAATTATGTATAATCTATCACTGATATGTAATGTATAACATGGGCTTCGAAAATTTTCGCACATTAAAGCGGAATCATCATCATCATCATCATAATCATGATTAGGGCCCCAAGGATGCAGTAGCCCCGGGCCCCATTGTTTCCTAATCCGGCACTGGGTGTACGTGTGCGCGGGTAGCGGCATGGGCCACCTCATTACCGGCGAGGGATGTGTGTCCGGGTACCCAGACGATTTCTATTTCGGGTAGCTGACCCTTGAGTTCGAGGATTCAGAGGGCTGTTTTGGCGATGCGTCCCCGTAGAAAGCTTGGGCACGCTGCTTGAGAATCCGTAAGCACTGTGAATGCGTCCTCACTAGTCGTTGCGGCTGGGGCAATAGCCACTTGGATATTCTTTCGGGGGCAACATAATACTTCGAAGATTGAAGAGTGCAGGCCCAAAGACCTCTTTTTGTTTGTTTTATGATTTTTCCCTCACGGTGAACCCAGGCCGCACAGCAAATTGTTGCCGTTGGCGCGAGACCCTGCGACCATGTCCATACATACACAACTTCGCTGTAAACACAAATCAGGTGTGGACACGGCCGCCCTTCACGTATTAAGATCTGAGGGCTATCACTGAAAGGTCATGACTTTCTTTAGCCCCATAGCCACGCTGGATTTCGTTCTGCGGCGTGTACACTAGATAGGGCGTTCCAACTCGCGTTCCAGGGACATCGGGAAACAAACATGAACCGAAGGCTCTTATACGACGGCAGTCATTTAAAGCGATGCTGTACTTGCGTCCAAATGCATGCGTGGCGCCGAAGTGTGTATGTGTGTGCGTGTGCGTGTGCGCGCGTGTGTGCGTGTGTGTGTAAGCGCGCGCGCATATGTGTGTGTCTGTTGTGTGTGTTCTGTGTGTGGGTGCAGTGTGTGTGTGTGTGTGTGTGTGTGTTGTGTGTGTTGTGTGTGTGTTATGTGTGCTGTGTGTGTTGTGTGTGTGCGCGTTTGTGTGTGTATGTGTGTTGTGTGTGCATGTGTGTGTGTTGTGTGTTGTGTGTGTGCTGTGTGTGTGTGTTGTATGCGTGTTTTTGTGTGTGTGCTCTGTGTGTGTTTGTGTTGTGTGTGGGGGATGTGTGTGTGAATTGTGCGTGTTGTGTGTGTGTGTTGTGTGCGTGCGTGCGTGCGTGTATGTGTATGTTGTGTGTGTGTTGTGTGTGTGTGTTGTGTGTGTGTCTGTGTTTGTGCGTCTGCGTGTGTATGCGTGTGGTGAGGTTGGTGAGTATCCCTGAGGACAAGTTTTTTTCTATATGTGTGCATTCACCATTTTCTACGACAATTTGTTGCATTGGAGCTTTATTGAAAACAAGCGTTGAACGGAAACAAGTAAACCACAATTAACATATTGGAAACTGTGATGAATGTTATATCTCAGGCCGCTTCGGGCATTTTTACCTAGCAAAATACAAACTCGATCTGCAACATGGCTTTCCCCCGTACTCATATATAACATACTGTTGCCTATCTTGGCTACCACGAGACACATACAACGCATCATTTGGGTGCACACAGGGTACATCCATAGTTGGGTTCATGAGGGCAAAAAATTGTTCTTTCCAAAAACGATAAAGCTGCCTTGGAACGCGAAAGAAAATTACAGGTGTTCTAAAGGGACACCAGATTCCGCTGATACAGAAGGTTGCATTCAAGAACAAAAAAACCAAGGGATGCAACTCCAATGAAAGTGGGGACATTAGACAAGCGACAAACATATTCGTGACAAAAGATGCTCACAGCCACGGCCGCTCGGTGGAAACGAGGTCCTTGTTTTCATCGAGCGGCCGTTTCACAGCAATCACACCCACGCCTTAACGCGGCGTAAAAGCCGGCGTGAAAATGACGACATAAGCGAGAAGTGGTCAGTTACACACGCGTGGTTGCATTCTCTTTTCTCGAGTCTCGATTTTTTTCTAAGTGGTAAAGAGAGAGGGCGGGTGCAATGCTGGACGAGGGAGGCGCATCAGCCGCCAACAGCAAAGCAGCGGGCAATGAGAGAAGGAAAGACACTGGGACGAGTTGCGAAATGCCTCGTACACAGGAGTCACCCTCCCGTCTCAAACTTTAAAAGCGCTCGCTGCCGGCTGGACTGCCAGTCGCACCCCTGAGTTCCTTCTAGTCTACCCGTGTGCGTCGAAGCAGCAAAGTAGCGTCAAGACCGTCTCACCACAGCGAGGAGCCAGTGGATTTTTGAGTGCACATTTTGCGTCGTGAAGGTGTACGTCGGCCCCCAGTCACAATGAGTTCCACCGGTGCCGCATTCTGCCAAGTAAGTTCTAAAATTGATTTGGAAGTTATCATTACATCGTATTTACCTTAACAAACGTTACCTTGGAAATAACATGAATGAACAAAATTTTATATCCTCCCAGTAAGGCAGGGAACCACATTTAAAATAGACGCAACGCACAGCTAGTAAGCATAAAGCGGAAATAGTTTTCTAGAATCACGTGTTATACAAAAATGTGTTCATTGGACTATCGTTGCCTCTATGCATCCGTATAACCAATCATTACTACGGATGCCTAGATTACCTCGGGGTACTTTTGACCGCGAAAGGCCCCAGTGGAGCACAGTTCATATGTTTTACGTACAAATAATGCGAGATTTTGACTTCAGTTTAGGTATTCACCAGGCGATAGAAAATTATTTGTCCATTGGTCCGAAATACAGCCCAATACCACTCAGACTTTCATCCACCGCTAGTAAATAGCAGTAAAACAAAAAGCAAAGATCTCCATAAGCTACTAATAGCTGCACTATGTTCGCACTTGACATTTAAAAAAAATTTGTGGAACGTTAATTGAGATTTTCTGGTAAAGTACTTCAATGGGTACTGTAAAACACGCGATAAAAACAGAATATAAAAGGGCTTTTGAAGATACTAAGCACGCGCTGGTATCTCCTCCTGCAGGTATTGCTGATCGGCGTACTGCCCGTCGCTTTTGCGGGAGGCCAGTTCGGATTCGGCGGCAACTTCGGCAGTGGCCTGGGCGGCGGATTTGGACGTGGATACGGCGGTGGATACGGGGGAGGATACGGTGGAGGATTTGGGGGTGGGTTTGGACCGGCGTCCGCAGCAGCAACCAACCAGTTCGCACGACAAGAACAGTATTACGTGAGTACATCGATCTTTAAATTTGTTGTTGCAAATAGCGTGAAAGGACAATCACTTGAAGAAAACTTAGGAGCTTCAATTTTGCTTTCTGGGCACACATCTTAGGCGGCCATGTTCGCACAAATAGGTTACCCAGACACTTATTATCAGAACTACGAAACTCCACCGCTGCGCAAACGGTACACACACAAAAAACAATCAAGAGGACCGATACATCACACAATTTTTAAAACGCAAATTTTGTGCCGTAGACGTAACCAAACGACTTATTGGCAGTTTTTATGGGACAATAAAAATTGTCTTTCGATTCTTTTATAACAGCGAGATGAATAACTTCCCCACATCTGTCCAATGCGCAGTATTTCTTGCTGATTTATGCTACGTATGTCTCGCGTGGATCAGTGCCTAAGGCGCTTTTGTACTCATACCAAGGACGCGGGTTCAAACCCGTCTGCGGTGGCCCGTGTTTGAGTGCAGCGAAAAACAAAAACGGCCGTGTGTTGAGATCTCAGCGCACACTCGATATCTCTCTGGGCTGCGAATGAATCCGTAACCCTGGAGTACAGTGCCAGTCATAGTCGAGGTGACGACGCCTCAAACCCCAAGCGTTCCTGGCTTGCTTCTCGCACTATATGCCTTTCTTTCTACGCAGCCGGCACAGCCGTACAGCTTCGGCTACGACAACGTAGACGAGTTCGGCACCAAGACGTACCACAAGGAGCAGGGAGACGCCAGCAACGCCAAGACAGGCTCGTTCGGCTACACGGACGCCAGCGGCCTCTTCCGCCGCGTCAACTATGTTGCCGACGCCGGGGGATTCCGCGCCCAGGTCGACACCAACGAACCTGGAACCCTGCCCGGAGCGAGCGCCGACGCCGTCTTCAACTCCAACCCTCGTTCGGCCGGTGGTGGCCGCTACTCGTCTCCGTACACGGCTGGAGGAAGCTTCGGCGGCCAGGGCCCTTGGGCTGGTTAAACAAAACCACCGACTTTAGAGTTATGGAGCTACCACCTTGTTCAAGAATTCAAAGCTTTCCTCTTGGTTCTCAAAAGATATTGATTGGAGGGGAGGAAAAGTGTGAAGGGGACGGTTGGGATTTATGGATAATAGAAACACTATACAAAAATAAAAAAGAATATATATAAAAATTTTGGAGCCTTTTCGTTGTTCCCTCTCCGTATCTTTCATATCTGTACGTCAAACTCGAGGACAAAACATAGGTATGCTGCATTTCAGAAAGAATGATTGTTGTGTCCTTTATCATAGCCACCGACAAACTAATGAAACTATCCCTGCAATACACGGCTGACAAACTCGCAGAAAGACAACTTTAGAGCCAAAGAATGAGATTACCGGCCACAAGCGAGGAAAGGCTCTCGCGGACATCCAAGACTCAAAACCCCTTTAGAGAAGCGCCCTCATAAAAAACATCGCCCGCTTATCTGCACCTTTTGCTGCAATTTTCATCGACATTGGCCAAGAAAATGTCTTCCTTCGCTTTCCCGCCCACCTCTCATGCTGGTTCTCTTGCGTCGCGCTCCCCCCAAGGGAAACACGCCATAGGTTTGCACAAGTCCATTTAAATTTACCGCGTTTCACTGCGCCCGCTGGCTGTCTCGATCCCAGCGCTGCTGTACGGCGGAGCCGCACGTGAATCAAGGCGCCCTACTTCCACGAATATAGAACCACGCTGGCCTACTCAACATGCGTTCCAAGAAGAACGCGGAACCTATCTAGAGCAACTTTTCGTAACTGTTACCGCTTCATTTGTGAAAATGCCGCCAGAAGCTATAGCGGCGCGGGCGAAAGTGGGCTACAACAGGCGACGGAGTGAAATTTTTTCTGCAGTTTATGTAGTACTAGCGGTAGTCCCCGGCAATGTCCGGGTGGGCCATGATATATTCGACACAATGGGTATACCACGTGTTCTTTTATTTGTTGTTTGTCATATTTGCTTAGTTCATCGTGAAACAGTACACACTCAGGAACTCCTGTATGCTGTGAATACATAGCCTCTAATCGCATGCGCGTCGTAGTAATGCGAAACGTCTGGCACTCGTGTGTTACTGCAACTCTCGCTAAAGAAATTGCACCAAGATGGTGCGCTCAAGCAAGGGTATGAGTGAGTGAAAAACGTTTTATTGAACCGGTGAA
Source organism: Haemaphysalis longicornis (assembly GCF_048455015.1). Taxonomy (NCBI): domain Eukaryota; kingdom Metazoa; phylum Arthropoda; class Arachnida; order Ixodida; family Ixodidae; genus Haemaphysalis; species Haemaphysalis longicornis. The sequence goes on from NW_027526243.1 coordinate 284,543, forward strand.
GTGTGTGCGGTTCCCTATTCTAGAAAGTCGTGTGATGAGCGGGTAGCCTTCACTCTAGAGGAAAAAGTGTATGAATTTCCAAATCGCTGCTAGTCACCAGGTTTTCCCACAGCTCATCGGTAGGAAGGGTCGATGGAAGAGAGGGTAGTTTGGGGTTTCGCTTGCACTCTAATATAATATCAGACGGAGTGCCCGGTTGTAAATAGAACTTTGCTTCGGCAGGAGGTTGCGCTAGGAACACATATACGATGGAGACAGACTGAGGGAGGAAATGTATTCTTACCCATGAGAAGTGCTACCTCACCAGCTATGAACGATGCTCATCGACGATGGATGCCGACTGAGTGAGGAAAGGTGTTCTAACCAATTAGACGTGCTATCTCGGCATGTATGAACGATGCTCATGGGTAACGGTTCTATGATCAGTAACATGGGCTCCCTACGGGAGGCGCGGAGTTGCAGCAAGTCCCAACAGATGGCGAGCCCTGGGCCTTCGCGCTTTTTGCCGGCACCTCCTCTCTTTTTGATTGATGATAAATGACAGGGCGCAGACGGCAGACGCGTGGTTGTAGAAAGTGCCAACAGGTGGCGAGCGCTATGCGAACACAGGAAAATTCACATGAATTCTACTTACAGAGCGGTGTAAGTCAACAAACCTCACTTGTCTTTTTATGCGCATGTTAGGGCAAAATCCAGAAATTGATTTTTCGGCGATTGGATTGGCAGAATGTGCAAGCAAAAACGAATGAGATATATCAACTGGCTGTGTGGTGGTTAAGGAAAGTGTAAAAACACAGTGTTTTCGCGAAATTATGCTTGCCTCTATTCGGTGGGTTAGATAAATGTTGTAGAACAGCGTTTCGATACCTCAGTAAGTGACTTATTCCAACAAAATAAGTTCAATATCTCAAATGGCGGAAGGTAAAAAAGTTAATATCTGAAAAACTATTTTACCGCTTTTCACTCTCCCCTTGGTAGAATTTTTAAAGTTTTTAGCAACATTGACCTCCAACACCGAACTAACAACTTGCTCACTAAATCTGAAGCAGTTTGAAAAAGCAGTTTGGCTAGGCGGGGACGTCACCTGTTAGGCCTTTTTGGCTAGTCAGCCATGTCATTTGTAAAAAGCAATTTGGCCCCTTTAGCGGCGTCGCAGGGCGAAATCCTTAAAAATGGTTATCTGTATTTGTATGAGTAACAGAAGCTAGCAAAAATCAGTTAGATAAATGAGTCAGTGAAAAATGTATTTGAGAATGTTTAGGAACACCAATTTTTTTCCGGAGTTCGGAATCAAGTCAATAGTGTTGCTTAGGGCGAAATCCAAAAACAACATTTTATATATTCTAGATTGCTACATATACCAGTGAAAAGCACTTGAAAATATGACCGGATGAAGGAGTTAATCACGAATTTAAGAAAACACAATTTCGCCATTTTCCTTGGTGAGGAGTCCAATTTTCGAGAAACCCGCCTTAGTGAGCACCTACTCAATGACGCAAATAAACTACCTAAATTTCAAGTCTCTAGACGCAGCAGTTTTGGCTGGGCGTTGATGAGTCAGTCAGTCAGTCAGTCAGTCAGTCAGTCGGGCACTTCTTTTTATAGGTATATATTTCATTTCACAAAAATCAAGCATTCGTGAATTTTCTTACATAGGAACACAATAAATATCAATTATATATTGATTTTCTGCATTATATTTGCCTAATTTCTTGCTCCTGTTCAACAATGTTCACAAGTATAAACCGTGTCACCGGACATAGGCGTATAGATTTGGCGGTGGGCATATCAACCCAGAGTGCAGTCTATTTCACTTTGTCCAGCAGGATGAATCGAGTCACAGACAGACAGACGGACATACAGACAGACGAAACTTTCTGCGTTTAAGTATCCCAAGAAAGATCGTCTTTAATAACGAATCTCCGTCGCGAGATCAACAGAAACTCTTCGTCTCACCGCTACCCCGCCGATTCAGCCTGGGCATCACGCTAGGCGTAGGGAAGCGAGACCAAGGGCCATCTGCATGGTGACGATGGTGACTGTGAACGTCCAACCGCATAAGACGTCACCGTCCTAGCTCAGCGCTGATAACACCCATTACAAACAAGACAGCTGTCATCGTAATCTCGTATACACGAACAATATCGGAACTCATCTCTAATCGCTGCAAGCATGCCGTGACTGCTCCTCCACCGTACAACACACAAGGTCTACAATACCGGGCCGACAGACCCATCAGGACTTTGTGAAAACCCATCAACTCTGTCATCCCGGGCAACGCAAGCTTGTATTTATTCACCCAAGAATTATCCTAATTGGCCCCACGGAGCGAGCAGGAGTGGCCGATCCTCTTGATCATATATCATGAGATTCTGCAGCACTGTGTGTTAGCAAGAATCCCCAAGAAACCTTCACAATTGACCCGTTTTATTTTTCTCATTGATGGCTGGGCAAATCTTTCGTCGTCGAGTACTGCACCTGCGCTTCTCACCGATAGCAATAGTTGCCATCCCGCGCTTGAATGCGAAATCATATAAACATGATATATCTACACTCGGCAGGGCGGACCTATAAATTACTTTCAACAGGGCAGCAAAATGCCACTAGTGGTGTTCGTAGCGGGCGCTCAGCAGGCAAAGGGATAAGTCACTACAATCTATTCAGAGGAGCCACGAAAGAGGCATCCTCAGGCGGACGCGTCCCTCCTCGATACATGTATTGAGAAAGTAAAGCAGCGGTTCCCCTCAAGGTACCCAGAATCACCAACGTCGAACAGTGGGGGGAGGTGTTTGGTGTTCAGACTGTACTATAGAAGTGCTAGTTCAAAGAGCTTCAGATGTCGCTACTACCCTTCGGCCGGTGGCCCCACGCTTCTCTAATCACTTGCTCAAATAAAGATTCTTTCTAGAGGTTTTGGATAAGTTTATAGGGGTGAACATATCTCGACATCATTGAGTTGTAATAGGCTGCCATAATTCTGAATAGTATTTTCCTGGTATTAAGCTAGATTTCCAGGCATTTTTTATGTCCTAACACCAAAACTACTCACGCTCCATGGGCTGAAGCGCGGAACGTTCCATCGCGAGGAGTTCCACTGTACGCACTTTACATCCACAATAGGAACTAGGTGTAGTGCAACATGTAAGAGACAGATAAAAGACGCTGGAAGACGAAGGAGGACGCAAATCTCAAAAAAAATATGGTGAACGTGCAAAGAAAAAACCCTTTGGAGACGCGAGCGGAAGCAAAGAACATCACGCATTCAATTGGCCATTCATTCTAACACTTCAAAGCATTTGAAACGTGCTTAGGTGTCATCGGACTATCCTCAAAGCGTGGTTAGTTGCAATAAAACGACTTCAATTGCAGCATTTGGTGATTTTAATGTGGGTGAATCGGTACCAAAACGGGAGTGGTTCTCGTGCTTTATATTGAAGACATTCTGCTTGCATGCCACACTGATCAGGCCCAACCCACCTCCAAGCGGCCTGTTTGCACCGAGTTGACCTGAAATAATGAGTCGGCAGTTGCGCGTGTGCCGATCAGTGTATATTACAATTCCCTCCCGTTGAGAGGAACTTAAAGGGACCTCTTAATTTCCTCGCCTAATCAGAAGTTCGTCTTATCATAAGCCCTCCCAAAAAAAGAATCGGCAACACGACCAGATGCATGCAAATATCTTGCTTCAAGAACGCGAATGAAGTAGGCTTACAATGGAGGACAAAGACTAAAAATGGCTTATTTGAGTTCGCAACTTAATACAATACTGTCTGCAAGTGTCGTTGCCTGGTTTTATTCTGTCCAAGCGGCGACGGAGTCCGTGCACCCGCTACCTCAAGCGACAACACTGCAGAAACAGAGACGCTTTCTCGGCGGGGACGCGATGGGACTCGCGACGCGAACCGAAGCGAACTCACATGCTCCCGCTGAAAAATGGCATTGGACAGAAGAGCTGCTATGTTTGCAACCCGGAAGTCCCCGTCGTCGCTTTTGTTACTTTATCACCCTAGTTTTGCTCCTATGTCCTCCAGAGTAGAGCAGCAACAAAACTCTCCCTCGCCATTTTGTCTTTGATTTGCCGCTGGCTCCGCTTACAAAGCACACCCACAAGACAGCCGCCCACCCGCAAATCATGCTCAGCCGCAGATTTCTCTGCACATTTCGCTTTGGTGCTTCACCGATTCCTAGGAATGAGGAATCAACCACAGTTTCCTTGTGATATTCACAGACCCTTGTTCCTAATATTTATGACGGCACCTGTACATGACGTGCTTTACTGTGTACCACACAGAAAGCCAGCTTACGAAGACCAAGCACTAATTCACACAAAGACGGCTTCGCCTAGAGACACCAATGCATCGGTGGTAGGAGGAGGAATAAACGTTTATTCCACGAGCGCTGGTGCTGCTGTTAGGGCACACGCCCGGTGGGAGGCGTCGCTAGTCGGGGATGCCCTGGCTTTGACTAGCAGTTCAGGCCCTTTTAACCAGCGTGCGCTGTGTCTCAGGGTCCGGACTTTTCAGGCAGGCCACCCACTGCTCGTAAGAGGGGGAAGGGTTGGAGGGTGGGCCTGGGGTTAGGCCGCAATCCCATACTTGGTGGAATAGCGTGCAAGGGAAGGGACAGAAATTACAGGTAGCCGGGTATATGGTGGGGTAGATCACGTGAAGAAGGGTGCGGAGGGGATAGGAGTTTGTTTGTAGCCTTCTCAGGCTCGTGGCTTCTTGTCTTGATAGCTGTCGATGTGGAGCCGGGAATATTTTTCTGCTTTGACGATAGTGGGACAGAATATCTCCAGATTTGACCAGAGGTTCTGTTTTGGGAGAAGCAGGTGATGTTTGTCCCTCGTAGATAATGGCCCTGTGTACGTGCACGTGGGCAGCGGCATGGTCCGCCTCATTACCGACGAGGGATGTTTGTCCGAGTACCCAGACGATTTCTATTTCGGGTAGCTGACCCTTGGTTTCGAGGATACGGAGAGCTGTTTTGGAGATGCGTCACCGTATATTGCTGCGGCACGCTGCTTGAAAATCCGTAAGCACTGTGATTGCGTCCTTACTAGTCGTTGCGGCTAGGGCAATAGCCACATAGATATTGTTTCGGGGGCAACATAATCATTCAAAGATTGAAGAGTAGAGACCTAAAGACCTTTTTGTTTGTTTTTATGATTTTACCCTTACGGTGAACACAGGCCACACAGCAAATTGTTACCGTTCGCGCGAGATCCTGCGACCACGGCCATATATATATACAACTTCGCTGTAAACACCAATCAGGTGTGGACACTTCCGTCTTTCCATATTAAGATCTGAGCGCTATCACCGAAATGTCATGACTGTCTTTACCCCAAAGCCACGCTGGATTCGTTTCTGCGGCGTATATACTATAGATAGGGCGTTCCAACTTGCGTTTCAAGAACTTCGGGAAGCAAACCTCAACCGAAGGCTCTTATACGACGCGATGCTGTACTTGCGTCCAAATGCATGCGTGGCGCACAAGTGTGCATGTGTGTGCGTGTGCGTGCATGTGCATGTGTGTAAGAGCGCGCGCGTGTGTGTGTGTGTGCATGTGTTGTGTGTGTGTGTTGTGTGTGTTGTGCATGTGTTGTGTGTGTGGGTGTAGTGCGTGTGTGTGTGTGCTTTGTGGGGGCAGTGCGTGTGTGTGTGTGTGGGTGTAATGTGTTGTGTGTGTTGTGTGTGTGTAGTGTGTGTGTGTGTAGGTGTAGTGTGTGTGTTGTGTGTGTGCTGTGTGTGTGTTGTGTGTGTGTTGTGTGTGGGTTTATGTGTGTATGTGTGTTGTGTTTTAATGCGTGTATTGTGTGGGTGTTTCTGTGTGTGTGTGCTCTGTGTGTGTTTGTGTTTTGTGTGTTTGTGTTGTGTGTGTGTTGTATGTGTGTGCGTGTGTGCGTCTGTGTGTGTTGTGTGTGTGTGTTGTGTGTGCGTGTGTGTGTGCGTATGTGTGTGAGCGTGTGTGTGTTTGCGTCTGCGTGTGTGTGCGAGTGTGTGTGTGTGTGTGTGTGTGTGTGTGTGTGTGTGTGTGTGTGTGTGTGTGTGTGTGTGTGTGTGTGTGTGTGTGTGTGTGTGTGTGTCTGCGTGTGTGTGCGAGTGTTGAGGTTGGTGAGTATCCTTGAGGACAAGTTTTTTGCTATATGTGCGCATTGACCATTTTCTATGACAATTTGTACGTTGGAGCTTTATAAAAACAAGCATTGAAAAGAAACAACTAAGCCACAATTGACATATCTTAAATGGTGATGACTTATATCTCAGGCCGCTTCAGGTATTCTCGCCAAAGAAACTATAAACTCTGTAAAATGGCTTGCCCCCTTACTCCTATATAAAATAGTGTTGCGTATTTTGGCTACCACGAGCCACACACCACGAATCATTTAGTTGCACAGAGGGTGCATCCATAGTTGGGTTCATGAGGGCAAAAAACTGTTCTTTCCCAAAAACGATACAGCTGCCTTGGAAACGGAAAGAAAATTAGTGGTGTTCTAAAGGGACACCACATTCCGCGGATACAGAAGGTTGCATTCAAGAACAAAAAAAACAACGGGATGCCACTCCAATGAAAGTGGGGACATTAGACAAGCGAAAAACGTATTCGTGACAAAAGATGGTCACGGCCACGGCCGCTCGATGGAAACGAGGTCCTTGTTTCCATCGAGTGGCCGTGTCACAGCAATCACACCCACGCCTTAACGCGGCGTAAAAGCCGTCTTGAAAATGACGACATAAGCGAGAAGTGGTCAGTTACACACGCGTGGCTGCATTCTCTTTTCTCCGGTCTCGATTTTTTTTCTAAGCGGTAAAGAGGGAGGGCGGGTGCAATGTTGGAAGAGGGAGGCGCATCAGCAGCGAACAGCAAAGCAACGGGCTATGGGAGAAGGAAAGACACTGGGACGAGTTGCGGAATGGCTCGTACACAGGAGTCACCCTCCCGTCCTAAACTTTAAAAGCGCTCGCTGCCAGCTAGACTGACAGTCGCACCTCTCAGTTCCTTCCAGTCCACCCGTGTGCCATCAAAGCAGCAAAGTAGCGTCAAGACCGTCTCTCCACAGCGAGGAGCCAGTGGATTTTGAGAGCACTTTTTGCGTCGTGAAGGTGTACGTCGGCCCCCAGTCACAATGAGTTCCACCGGTGCCGCGTTTTGCCAAGTAAGTAATACAATTGCTTTATAAGTGATCATAAGATCATATTTACCTTAACCAACGTTGCCTTTGTAATAACATGAATAAACAAAACTTTATATCCTCTCAGTAAGGCAGGGATCCAGAGTTAAAATAGACGCAACGTGCAACTGCTAAGCATAAAGCGGAAATAGTTTTCTAGAATCACGTGTTATACAGAAATGTGTTCAGTGCACTATCATTATCTCTATGCATCTGTATAATCAATCATTACTACGGACGCCTAGATTGCCTCGGGGTACTTTTGACCGCGGAAGGCCCCGGTGGAGCACAATTCATGTTTTACGTACAAATAATGCGAGATTTTGTCTTCGGCTTAGTTATTCACCAGGCAATAGAAAATTATTTTCCATTGGTCCGAAATGCAGACTTTCATCCAGCGCCAGTTAAAGGCAGTAAAACAAAAATCAAAGATCATCATAAGCTATTGATAGCTACACTATGTTCGCACTCCCAATTTAAAAAAATTGTGGAACGTTAATCGAGAGTTTCTGGTAAAGTACTTCAATGGGTACTGCAAAACACGCGGTGCAAAGGGAATATAAAAGGGCTTTTGAAGATACTAACCACGCGCTGATATCTCCCCCTGCAGGTGTTGCTGATCTGCGTACTGCCCGTAGCTTTTGCGGGAGGCCAGTTAGGATTCGGCGGCAACTACGGCAGTGGCCTGGGTGGCGGATTTGGGGGTGGATACGGCGCTGGATTCGGAGGCGGGTACGGTGGAGGATTTGGGGGCGGGTTTGGACCCTCATCCGCAGCAGCAACGAACACGTTCGCCCGACAAGAAGAGTATTACGTGAGTACTGCAATCTCCAAATTTGTTGTTGCAAATACTGTTAAAGGACAATCACTAGAAGAAAATTTAGGAGCTCCAATTTTGCTTTGTGCGCACAAATCTTAGGCGGCAATGTTCGCACGAATAAGTTACGCAGATACTTTATATCAGAGCTAAGAAACTCTACCCCTGTTGAATCAAGAGGTCCAATACATAACACAATTTTTAAAACGCGGACTTTGAGCAGTATACGTAACCAAATGACGTAGTGGCAGCTTTTATGGAACAATAGAAACTGTCTTCGACTTCTTTGTTAGAGTGAGGTGAATAAATCTGCACATCTATCCCTAGTGCAGGATTTCTCGTCGACTTATGCTACATGTTTCTCATGTGGATCAGGGCTTTGATGCACATACCAAGGACGTGGATTCGAACCCCTCTGTGGTGGCGTGTGTTTTAGCGGGGCGAAAAACAAATACGGCCGCCTGTTTAGATATCGTCGTACCGTCTAGATCTCTCGGTGGTGTCAATCAATCCGCAACCCTCCACTGCAGTTCTGGTCATAACCGAGGTGCCGACGCCTTAAACTCCAAGCGTTCCTGGCTCCCTTCTCGCACTATATGCCTTTCTTTCTACGCAGCCGGCACAGCCGTACAGCTTCGGCTACGACAACGTAGACGAGTTCGGCACCAAGACGTACCACAAGGAGCAGGGAGACGCCAGCAACGCCAAGACCGGCTCCTTCGGCTACACGGACGCCAGCGGCCTCTTCCGCCGAGTCAACTACGTCGCCGACGCCGGCGGATTCCGCGCCCAGGTCGATACCAACGAACCCGGAACCCTGCCCGGAGCGAGCGCCGACGCCGTCTTCAACTCGAACCCTCGTCCAGCCGGTGGCGGCCGCTACTCGTCTCCGTACACGGCTGGTGGTGGCTTCGGCGGCCAGGGCCCTTGGGCTGGTTAAGCAAAACCACCGAGTTTAGTTACAAAAGCTATGATATCCTACAAGCGTGAAAATATTTCCCCTTGGTTCTAAATAGAGATTGATTGGATGGGAGGAATTCTGCGAAGAGGACGGGTGTGATTTGTCTATATTAGAACACTACATCAAAATAAAAAAGAATATCTCCAAAATTTTTGGAGCCCTTGCGTTGTTTCCTCTACGTTTCTTTCACAACGGTATCGTCAAACTCGCGCAAAAAACATAGGTATGCTGCATTTAAGAAAACATGATTGTCGTGTGCTTACAGAGAAACCAAAGATAAAACTGTATTTAAATTGAAAACAGCGTTTTTTTTTTTTGTTTGTTTCTGGTATTTTTACATTCAGACGCCTGCGGTTGTTCTTTTTTTTTCGAAACTGAATCTTTAAAAAACTCTGTCCTAACCAGGTAGCGACGTTGCGGCGAAAAGCTGAACACTCACCCCATTTAAAAGGGGCTGGAATGCAGGTAAACTAATGTTGAACGTAGCGACGCTGGCATGTTAAGCGGGACACGTGACAAGCGCGTGGACGGATGAATTCTCATGTCGGGCAACGCTTTTTCGAAAACCAAAGAGGAGCGCTCAGGCACAAGGTGGCGTTTTAAGATGAGCGTCGTCTGTCCAAAGCAAATGGGGGCTTTTATGTGAGATCATTCTGATGGCTTGCTTGTGCTAACCTATTAAAGCTTGCTTCTAGTCTGCCCAAGCCTGTCATCGCTTTCAAAAGCTAGTGTATTTGTGCTGCAGAACGCGCGAGTGTCAGATGAATCGCCTGGTCCAGGAGTGTATAACTTCCCAAAGTACTTACGCCTAATGTTATGCCCCACTCGCAGAAACGAAGACGCTGGATGCTATGAACAGCAAAGCCTACAAACAAGCCCCCAGACTTCCGTTCACCATCATCATCATCACCGCCAGCCTGCCTACGCCCACTAAAGGGCAAAGGCCTCTGCCGTTAATCTTCAATTATCCCGGTCCTGGGCTAACTGCGACCAATTTATCCGCTTTGCCCAAGCCACCGACAAACTAATAAAACCAGGCCCGCAGAACACGGCTGACAAACACGCAGAAGCACAACTCGGTTAACTGCCCCAAGCGCAGCAAATGCCCTCCCACTTGACCGAGGCTCAAAAGCCCTCTAGAGAAGCGCTGTTGTAAAAAAAATTCGGCCGCTTATGTGCACCTTTTGTTGCAAATGTCGACAAAAGACGATAGTGTTTCGTCGAGATTAGCCACGTAAATGCCCCCCTTCGCTTTCCCGCTCACCTCTCGTGCTGTTCCTCTTCCGTCGCGCTTCTTCCAAGGTAAACAAGCAAAAGGTTTGCTCAAGTCAATTTAAATTTACCGCGTTTCAATGCTTGAGGCCGGTTGTCTCGATGCCAGCGCTGCCATGCGGCGGAGACGCGCGTGAACCCTACTACAACGATTATAGTACCACGCTGCCCTACACCACGTGCCTTCATAGCATAACGTCGAACCTATCACGTGCAACCTTTCGTAAATGTTGCCGCGAGATTTTTTAAAATGCTGCCAGAAGCTATAGTGGCGCGGGCGACAGCAGGCGACGGCGGGAAATTTTTTTCTGCAGTAAATATAGTATTTCATTTCGCAAAAATCAAGCATCCCTGAATTTTTGTTATAGAGGAACACTGTAACTATCAATTATTTTATAATTTTTTGGTTTATATTTGCGCAATGTCTTGCTGTTGTTCAACAATGTTCACAAGAATTAACATTGCCACCGGACTTGGGCGTTGGGATTTGGCGGTGGGTATATCAACCTATTGTGCAGAGTCTATATCACTTTGTTCAGCTGCCTGAATCGAGTCTATGACATGCAGACATACAGACAAACCGAAATTTCTACGTTTAGGTCGCTCAAGAAAACCTTTAATAACGAATATCGGTCGTGAGACCAACAGAACCCTCCGTTGCACGCTACCCCGCTGCATCATCCCGGGTATTACACAAGGCGCAGAGAAGTGATAGCAAAGGCTATCTACAAGCGCTACGGGAACGTATCAATCTTTACAGCTGCAGGCTCGTTATGATATACCAACATTACAGCAATGGAAGCCGTGGTCGTTCACCAGAATAAAGATGCTACTCGCCCAGCGCTGCCCGGCTAACACCCATTACACACAAAGCAGCTGTCATCGTTCTCCCGCTTTCACAAACAATTCGTCCGAAAGTAATTTCTGAATCGCAGCAAGCGGGCCGTGACTGCTCCTCCATCGAACAAAACATAAAATCTGTAACGTTCGGCCGACAGACCCATATGGACTATGCAAAAACCCACCAACTCTGCCATACCGGGCCACGAAAGCTTGTATTTATTGACCCAAGAGATATCCTGCCGGGCGCAGCGGAGCGTGCAGCAGAGGCGATCTCGTTGATCATATACCATGAGATTGCGCAGTGTTATATTTTAGCAAGAATCCCCTAGCCGCCTTTGCGTGTGGCCCGAGATGTGTTGTTTTAATTGTTCTGTTTATGGCTGGGTGAATCTTTCGTCGTCGAGTACTACACCTGCACTTCTCACCGAGAGCAATAGTTGCCATCCCGCACTCGAATGACAAAGTGCATAAACTTTATATACCTACACTCTGCAGGGCGGACCTATAAATTACTTTCAACAGGGCACTAAAAGGCCACTAATGATGTTCGCACCTGGCGCCCAGCAGCAAGGTGATAAGTGACTGCAAACCATTCACCGAAGACACGAAAGAAGCATCCTAAGCCAGACGCAGTCCTCCTCGATGCATGTATTCAGAACGTAAAGCAGCCCTTCGGCTACAGGCTTCCAGAATCACCACCAGCGATCAGTGGAGGGAGGCGTATGGTGCTCAGAGTTTACTATAGAAGCACTAGTTCAAAGAGCTACAGATGTCGCCGCCAGCCTTCGGCTGGTGGCCACCCCACTTCTCTAGTCACATTCTTAAATAAAGGTTCTCTCTCTGTAGAAGGAAGGAAGGAAGGAAGAATGTGGAAGAAAGGCAGGAAAGTTAACCTGGCTAGAGCCTAGTTTGCTATCCTGCACGTGGAAAGGGGGAAATGGGCAAAAAAGAGAGAGGAAAAAAAGAGGAAAAGTTGGACCAGACACGTATGCCCAGCACTGAGGCACTGACAGTGATTGACACTGGAAGCTCTCAGTCTATAGCCTAGTGTTCAAGTTCGTCGCCAGTAGAAAACGTAATAGTTCCTTAGTCGCCTTCTGAGCGGATGACTGAGAAGGCCAGTGGCACAGAATCTTTCCCTCCGAAAATGGCCGCCGAGAGTCCAGGTTCCTCAGCGCTGACGACAGCTTTTTTCATTCAGCCGAGTAGCGCGGGCACTCGCATAAAACGTGGCGTATCGTCTCCGATGTGCCGCACGTTTCGCACTCCGCCCTTGCTGCCATTCCTATTAAGTACGAGTAAGCATTTGTGAATGCCACCCCCAGCCAGAGGCGGCAAAGAAGAGTTGCGTCAGACCGTGGGAGGCCTAGTGGAAGGGGACGTTGCAGGTGCGGGTCAAAGGCACCAATGCGCGCGCATGTGGAATCTTCTGGAGACCATTGGGAGATAGCTGTTTCCCGGGCAAGAATGCGGAGGACCCTAGCTGCGTCCGTCCTAGACAATGGGATGAGTACAGTTGTCGCTGTTTGATGCGCCAGCCGGGCGGCAGCGTCCGCACTTTCGTTGCCGACAATGCCGCAGTGGCTAGGAAGCCACTGTAGGGTGACATCATGACCCGCCTGGGCAGCACGGTCGTATACCATTCTTATTTCTGTCAGGAGCTGTTCGTGAGGTCCCCGGCACAGCGCTGACTGGAGTGACTGAAGTGCAGGCTTCGAATCACAGAAGATAGCCCATCTGCGGCACGAACTTTGCTCGATGGTGTGAAGAGCGCTACGGATGGCCGTAAGTTCTGTAGCCGTGGATGTCGTAAGATTGGCTATCTTGAATTTGCTGCACAGTGACAGTCGTGGTATAACGACAGCTCCAGCAGAACCCGACGATGTTACCGAGCCATCAGTGTATACATGGGTTCGGTCACTGTATGTCTCGTGCATGTACGTCAAAGCGAGCTGTTGCAGGGCCGGATTTGGAAGATCACGTTTTTTTTGTCACTCCTGGGATATCTAGGCACACTCGGGGCTGCATCACACACCACAGCGGAACGAGCGGTCTCATCGCCGGCGTGTAGTTCGATGGAACGCTGGTGTTGTGGGCAGCTACTACCCTTGCGAACGACGCCCGGGGACGGGTCGCTGGTATACCCGCGAGGTGATGATCAGGTAGACGGGCGAGGTGCTTGATATGTGTCCTGAGTATTTCGACGTCCACAAATGTTGCCAAAGGGTGATTTCGAGCCAGGGCAATGGTCGCTGCTGTGGACGTAGATCGTGGTAGGCCAAGACAGGTTCGCAGGGCCTGAGCTTGAATACCCTGAAGTGCCTGAGTAGTTGTGCGGCACGCTCCAGAAAGGACAGGGGCACTGTATCGCAGATTGCCCAAGAACAGCACATTGTAGAGCTGTAACATTGACTTCAGTGGTGTTCCCCACGTCTTGCCGCCGATGAGTTTGAGCACATGCACCACTGCAGAGAGCCTCTTCTTTAGAACGTTAACATGAGTGCTCCAAGAAAGGCCTGTGTCGACAACTATGCCGAGAAACTTGTGATTTCTCACATAAGACACCCTTTCACCATTAATATACAAAGGGTATGCATACATAGAGTTTCGTGTAAACGGAAGCACGGCGCATTTGCTGCTGGATAGTTCCAACCCTTGTTCGTGTAGATATGAGGTCGTCAAGTTTGCGGCATTTTGCAGTCGGTCGCGCACATGCCGACGAGTCACGCCATCTGCCCAAACACATATATCGTCGGCGTATATCGACACGTGAACCCTCCTTGGAAGGCGAGAAGTCAGGCCAATTAGTGTAAGGTTGAACAGTGTAGGGCTCAGGACGCCTCCTTGGGGAACACCACGGTGAGTATAGTGAGCTGATGTCAAACCATCTGCAGTCATAACAAAGAATGACCTCTCTGTTAGGTAGTTCCGTATCCACTGGTAGACCCGGCCACCGAGCCCCACAGCCTGCAGTACTTTGAGAATCGCATCGTGCTCCACGTTATCGTAGGCCCCTTTAACGTCGAGGAACAACGCGGCACATATCCGCTTCGCACTTTTCCGCTGCTGCACAAAAGTCACCAAATCAATAACGCAGTCAATGGATGAGCGTCCACGACGGAATCCAGCCATGACATCAGGGTAGACATTGTAACGCTCCAGGAACCACTCCAAACGTGCGAGAATGATTCGCTCCATCAGCTTTCCAACGCAACTTGCAAGTGCAATTGGTCGGTATGCCAGTGGATCCAGCATAGATTTTCCGGGCTTCAGGAGCGGAACGAGGCTGCTGGTCTTCCATTTTTGAGGAACGGAACCATCACACCATAGGTCGTTGAAATATTCCAGCAAGGCTTGTCGGGCATCCTTGCCAAGGTGACGGAGAGCAGCATATGTGACTCCATCAGGCCCAGGGGACGAAGATCGCTTGCATGCAGCCAATGCCGCCCGCAGTTCTTCCATGCTAAATGGAACGTCCATCCTCGAATCCCGCGATGCAGGGATGTCACTGGCGAGCAGTAGTCCAGAAGGGCCTGCTCCACTGGCTATCCTCACGCAGAAGTCCTCGGCCACTTCAAGCTCTCGGCGGTTCTGGTGAATAACCAGGGCCTTAAATTGGGAGCGCTGCTGTACAGGAGTCATTAGCCCTTGCACAGTTTTCCATATCCTCGACAAAGGCTTGCGAGGGTCCAGCGTGTCACAAAAAGATTTCCAACGTTGTGCTTGCACTTTGGCAATGCGTCGATGGATCTTCTTTTGCGTTCGTCTGCAAATTCTCAAATCTTCGAGACATTTCGTTCGCCGGTATCTGCGTTCGGCGCGGCGACGAACAGCACGAAGGCGCTCCAGCTCCACGTCAAACTCGGTCACTTTTGGAGACAGCCGGAAGGAACGCTTGCAGGCTTGGAGTGTGCTTTCAATGACGGACTCTAGATTTTCAATCTCATCGCTCCGGCAAATTTCGTCCATCCTTGATTGGAATTTCGACCAATCGGTTACCCGAATAACATTAGGATCGAAGGAACTTCGTAATCCATTTATCTTTAAATAGGTTAGAATGTGGTCGCTTCCACGAGTTTCTATGTCTGGGAACCACTGTGCGCGGGCCGATAAACCTCGTGACACAAACGTCAAGTCTAAACAGCTGCCGTAGTTCGTTCCACGTAAATTAGTGGGGCTTCCGTCGTTTAGTAGGCACAGCCCATGGTCTGAGGCAAAAGCTACTAAGCTCCGACCTCGCCTGTTGGTGTTTGGGCTTCCCCAAAGCATGTGGTGTGCATTGAAATCACCGGTAATTACCCACGGACCCGTTGTTGTGCTTAATATGTCATCCAGCCTCTTCCGTTCAAAGCGAGATGTCGGGTGTAGGTATACACCCACCAGAGTGAAAGTGAGCTGGCGCTTTCTGATGGTAAGACAGACGTACTCATTACCCCTGTAAGGTTGCACAAAATGGTGAACGTAGGACAGTTCACGCCTGATGAAGACTGCGACTTTGCTGGGCTCCCCTAGTGTGGCTGATAAAAAAAGTTCATAGCCACATATCCGAATAGGGTTGGATATGTTCGGTTCGCAGATGACAAGTATAGGAATAGATGTCATAAAGACAAACTGGCGAAGATCTGAAATACGTGACATTAGTCCTCTGGCGTTCCACTGAAAAATGGAAGCCTCCTTGATATCCGTACTCAATGAAGAACGTACGTTCGCCATGGTCCTTGCTTATCCGAGACTTGCAAGTACTGGATCCAGGGCCTCCAGTATCTAAAGTGCACTCAACGCAGAAGGTGTATTCAGACTGGTGAGCAATGTGCGAATGGCATTCATGAGGGACCTCAGGACCGCGACGACTTGCCGATCTGAAGACGAAGCCGGGGCGGGAGATCTTGTGACTGTCTTCAGTACTGAGCGTTGGGGTTCAGAAGGAGGCACACTCGGGGACAGCGGGGGCCACGCGTCACCCGGCGAGGTTTGTTGTACCTCGTTGCGACAACTCAGCGAATCCTGCGAGGCCGGAGGCGGCGGAGGCGGTGGGGGTGGCGGCGGCCGCGGGGGTAGCGGTGGTGGAAGTAGTTGCACTAGTGGTGGACTCGCTTGCGTAGATGCGTTCGATGGGGAATGGCCAGCCTTGTTTGAAGATCTCCGGCGTCGAGACCGGTGACGCCGCCGCTGTCGTACCGCCGCAGCAGCCTCCTTGTGCGTGGAGTGGTCCCTCACCATCTGCTTCAAGACAGCGACCTCCCTCTTCATGCGTGGACACTTCTTCGATGAGGCGTCGTGAGGTCCCTCACAGTTGGCGCACTTCAGGGTATCTTCACTGCAGTCGCTAGCCTTGTGTGGCCCAGCGCATTTGGGACATACAGTGGCGCTTCCGCAGACTGCAGCGACATGGCCAATCTTCATGCACTTGTAGCACTGGAGGGGTTTCGGCACATAAGGTCGGACAGGCTGGCGGAAGTGACCCACCTTAACATGAGCGGGAAGGCTGTCGCCCCTAAAAACAATCTTCACGCACCTTAATGTACCTATGCGGTTTACTTGTCTGATGACAATACCTTCATCCGCAGGTTTGATCAGTATTGGTAGGTCCTTCTCGGGGATAGACGTATCGACGTCGTAAATGACGCCTATCGTCGTGTCTCCATACGGAGTGGCATGGGCTCACACTTTTATGTCCTGCAGTGATGTGATCTTCCGCAAAACCTCCAGTGCATTCCGATGCTCCACGTCGATCGCTAAGATGTTCCGCCGGGAATTTATCCTCACGTCCTTGACCTCGCCAGCAACAGTAGCTTCGAGGAAAGCGGAGACTGCTTGCTTGTTGAGCAGCCTCAAATTGTCCGTCTTGGCCTCTGGCACGAAAAGTATCGTGTGCACAGGGTGCTTAGGCACGAGTTTCACAGTCGAGGTGCTCGATTGCGAAGAAGCTGTGAGGAGCCTTCTTTTCGCCTTTTTCCCCAGGTACAGTTGAAACCCATGGTCGGAGTCCTCGTCACTGGGCGCCGAGTAGAGCTCGGTGTCCTCGCTGTCCGCGTCAGCTGGGAGGCTGGCGCGCTTCCTGGAGGAGGTGCCCGCCGGCGGATCGACGTCGCACGGTTCCTCCTGGGGGTCCCCGTCCATCACCCCTCGAACAAAAGCGGTGTACTGTAGGTTGACCGCGAAAAAAGCGCAAAATGTCGCAGACGAAACAAGCAGCGTCTCACAAGAGGCACTTCGACAAGTTTTCGACAAGTTTATAGGGGTGAACATATCTTGCAATCATTCTGTCGCAACAACAGGTTGCCATATTTTTTGAAAAAAGAAGAAGAAGAAGAAGAAGAAGGAGAATTTTTTTCAGCAGATGGTGTTAGAATGCCAGCTGACGGGGCAGGAGCTAAGGGCATTCGGCGCCTGACGAGGGCTCCTGACCATCTGCAGTTCACAACAGAGGACACTCCGAAGCATCAGAAAGTGCCAAGCCCAAGCATGGCAAATCATCAGTGGCCAATGTGTCCGATCTTGGCAATACCTCAGCCGCAATTATTGGCTGGTGGTTGGGGAAGGTGACAAGCCAAACATTGGCCAAACTCTGGAAGGGCAATATTGGACAATGCTTGGCTAAGCATGTTCGCATGATAACGCCTATGCGTTGACCCCATGCTATTTTCATGCACATTAATGGCTTTCTGGCCAGTCCTTATGACCAACGCCAATTCTATGAGTTGCCTCGCCGCCTGATTTCTGCTTTATACATGCCATTATACCGAAAATTGTTTAATGCGCACGCATTAATAACTTCCTGTATAATGACATGTATAAAACAGAAATGAAGACGCAAGGTACATAAACGAACTGCATCGGCTTTGGGACTTCCCAAAAAAAATTGAGCAAAATAACACATCAAGTCTCTTTGTTTACTTTTTATTATGCACATCAAATTTACACCGAGAAACCTGACTTAACAGTGGCAGGAATGGAAAATAAGTTTGTTAAAAACTTAATCACGAAAGCAAAACACAAACACAATAGTAGACAAAAGATAAAAAAGATCATGAAGCGCGAACCGATCCATGCTTCGTTCAGCTGCTTGACATGCCTACGAAACAGAAGCATTTAGGTGTAACAAAACAAGACTCTCTCCCTCGTTATTCGCCGATCTGCCAAGATCACAGCATGCGAAATGGTCCAGCTTGGAAGACTTGTTTTCTCTGCTGCATCTGCCACTTGTCCACGGGAAACACCTTTACTTTGTAGCGCCTGTGATACGCAAAAATAATCCTTCACTACAATAGTAAATGCACGCTGATTACTAAATACAGTATACAGTACGTAGCACACTGCTTAACTCATGCACCTGTGGAAATACTCAGCCTAAACTTTTAGCTTGATAACAGTCACTCTCAAATGTGAAACGAACTGCCCTTCATGCAATTTATTTGTCAATACTATGCTTTACAACAGCAGTTATTTCACTCGTTCTTAAGAAAACAGACCGGAATTTCACTGAAAAGATGCTTCATAAAAAGTTCACGAGACAAAGCAACACGCCAGCATTTCCGAGAAATTTTGTTGCGCCCACAGTATACGCACAAACAATCGCAACAGACAGGAATATCATTCCGTCTTCGCTTTATTGGGGTAAGGTTTGTTTTGTAACAACGCGGGACCAGAGACTACAAGACAACGCATTACACAATGGGTTGGGAACGCACGGACTCTCACGTTTTTTCGCAAGACATCTTTGCGAAACTGGAGCTGGATGAGCAGCCCTGTCGCCTTTTAATGCATTATATCCTTAATCGGTGACCAAATAGAGCGACAATGCCGAGCGACGCTGGAAACCTAAGTGATTGGTGTTTCTTTTGTTGTCGCTCACTTTTGCGTTGTCAAACGCTCCAGAAGCGAACGGAACCGACAGAGCATCCCAGCGGCAGTGTAATTACTTTATCGCTCGCCAATATCTGTCTGTAGCTCCTGGAAATATTCAAACGAAAGTTTCATTTATAGCTAACGTAAATGACGCCAGCCTAATACATCCATAATTCTCATGCTGCACATGAGTCTTGCTTCAACGCATGCTGGACGACGTGAACCTGCAGTGGGAACATGGCGGCTTGTTCGGAAAACACAAAGCCGGAAAGAGGATAGGTAGAACGGGGGTGAAACAAATAGAAGCACATGTATGTGTTCACTTAATTCTTCGCAAGAACAACAAAAACGGCAGCTGAAGTTTAGGCGGGAACAAGCGCGAGCTCTCCCGTAATGCACACTCACAAATGAAATGGTGGCTCTCGTTTTCAGGGCCGGCCGCAGTCGGCAAACGGCATTATTCCATCAGGCAGGTATAGTACTTTAAACACAGCCTCCGACACCAAAACACACCTCGCAGACACCTAAAGGACTACTACGGCGGTTTCAATGCCACAAAAGAGATGGAGCCGTCGCAGCGACGCGCCGTCCACGTCCCCAACCGCGGAGAAAAAGAACTGCGCAAGCGGCGGAAGGGCACAACAGCACGTAGTCCGTCGGACACTGTGGCGTTAGGGCGCACAAATGATCAATTCCTAGAGAACGTGTAACACTATCTTGCACGTGTTTTTGAATACGCTGCACTCTGGTTCGAGTAGGCGGTGTTCCGTGACGCGGTGCTGTGGCTCTTTAGGTAACTACGTTTTGCTGCGTTGTCGCCTGTCCACCACGTTAACCGTCATGTTTGCATGTTTGGACAATAACCGCTTTAATGGGTCTGCGGTATGCTGGCTACCCTTTATCCGCGTCGCAAGCTTCTTGTGATAGGGTGTGAAAACAAGCTTAAGCTTGAAACGCAGAAGGTCGGCAGACGGAAGAGCACTGCGGGGTGAAGGGAATAACGTATCACGTGGTCTCTCCCACTGAATTAAAATGCTGGAAGCGAACTACAAAGTTAAAGTGGTGTTCTCGGCGTAAACCAAGATAGGTAGTGTGTGTAATCTGGGTTGAAACAGAAATTTGATGTACGAAAAAAGTTATATACAAGATGCCTATGACCTGTGGACACGGGTACTTTGGACAAAGCAGCAAATGTGTTATTAGAATTTATAATATTAAGAAAGAATATGTCTAGCTTAAAAGGACGCACCGTTCACACACTTGGCCTTGCAATGTAACGCGTGCGGGTGCACAGTACACTGTGAAAACACATTTTTTTTATTTGCTTTGTTACCACATCGTAATTAAACTCCGAGAGGCATTGCAAAAGCGTTTTACATCTTCCGATAGAAAAAATAGTGTATCGCTCCCCTATCCGTGGCTTTGTTAAATGCGAAAATGTCGCTGCTGTCATCATGCATGTAGTGTTCGGAGCACTTCAGGTGTTTTCTGTGTGCACTGTAGAGGTTTTTCTGATGTTGGTGCAGTTGTGAGGGTCATTTAGGTGTTTTTTCGAACCAACAAAATCAGTGGTTAGAGTCCGCTCGTCCGTGTATTCCTGTGCCCCTGTACGCTCACCGCAAACTTAATCATGAGTTATTTCCAACTCTGCCGGCTCGCTGTGATGATTTTATTACCTTGCAATCTTTTTGTATGACGTATAATATCAATTCATCAGTAATTCCCCAAACGGAATTTAAGAAGTTATAGCGGTTATTTTATTCCCAGCTCACGCAAGGCCTCTATAGATTGATTGATTGGTTGATTGATTGATTGATTGATTGATTGATTGATTGATTGATTGATTGATTAATGGATTGATTGATGGATTGATTGATTTATTGATTTATTGATTTATTGATTGATTGATTGATTGATTGATTGATTGATTGATTGATTGATTGATTGATTGATTGATTGATTGATTGATTGATTGATTGATTGATTGGTTGATTGATTGATTGATTGATTGATTGATTGATTGATTGATTGATTGATTGATTGATTGATTGATTGATTGATTGATTGATTGATTGATTGATTGATTGATTGATTCAAGGTTTATTTATGTGTTGCACAGCCACATACACTAAAACATTCTTAGACCCAATAGCCTAGGTTAGATAAGGGTACACAAACGAAACACAATGACGTTTCGGTCCGAGTACACCATAGCGTCTTAATTAAAAGTACAGCAAACATTCAATAAAAACATAGGTGAAGGAAGCATATACACTGACTTATACAGAAAAAAACATGGGCACTTATGCCAACTACATTGGCACATTTACATTAAAACGCTGCTGCACGCCGTGCGTTCATCCTCGCTTTCAAAGTAGAGCTGCACCTTGTTCGCAATGATCCACAAATGGCGCTCCTGGCTGGTTTTTATAGTCGTCAATGTTTTGTTTGGGTATACAGTTAAACCTAAATATGACAAAGTTGACAAAAATTCGCATTTTTTCCTTACATGCAGGCTTTCGTTACGTGCAGGTTTCGAGTTAAGGCTCGCGTGAGTGAAGCAGAAACAAAAGCAAAATGCTAGACATCAGTTACGGTGATCTCACCCTTGAAGAACTTGCTTCACAGTGGAAAAAATGACACCACCTTCCCGTAGGGGAACCATGAGTAGTATGCAAAGCAGCCATGGCATCGATTCAAGTGCCCATTAGTTTTCAGTTCGTCGTTTTCGTTAGATTGACGTACGTAGCCACCGTTGTATTTACAGTTTGGTTTCCATGGTAACTACCACACTTTTCACTTACCGTAACTTTGAAATGGGAAATTGCGTTGAGCCCATGGCTGTTTCGCATACTACTCAGGGTTCCCCGACGGGAAGATGGTGTAATTTTATTAGATGCGACCGGGCTATGTCCCTCCCTTGTCGTTGTTGCGCCGTCCACGCCTCCACTGCACATGCTCGGCTTGCTGAACGCCCGGTGGTGTCTTACCCTTTAGTGGCCCCTGGAGCGACAGTGTTACCGGTGTCTCCCTGGGCCGGCACGAGACAAGCACGCTTCCCCTTAAAGGGCTCCTGGAGCAGCATTGTTGCTGGTGTCTTCCTGGCCCGTTGGATGGACGCACGACGGACGACGGAGCCGAGAGCAAGAGATGCTTTGCATCTAAAATTGCGTGATTTTCGCCTGCCGCTTTCGCACCATCTTAGGAACTACACAGCGCTGCAAACCAGCACGCTTACTTACCCCTGTACCTACGAACGTAACTCAAGTATCACTTTTGCCTTTTGACGCTTTTCCGTGCCTTAACCAGTTTCAAGAACCAAACTTATGCTTAAAAGGCGCCTTTTCGCGAACTTAATGCTCTTTTCTCTGCATTCAAAATTGTTGAGTGTACCCGGCGATGACGTTCTTATTTCTCGCCGGCGGAGACGGCTTTTAAAATTGTCGGATTCTCTTTGAAAGAAAAAAAAACTTTTCTTTTTCTGGCAGCAGGAATCAGCACCTACGAACCGACACCACAGAAAGCAGTGTAGACGCGCGACTACACGCCTACAGGCAGGACTAGCACCTCAAAAGTCTCGAACCGACACCGCACTCAGACGATAAAGCGCGCGGTAGTTCGCGGTGCGGGGGAAACTCGCTAAATTCCTGCATTTCTCCAACATACTGTTCAAAACAAAAGTGCCAAAGAACAATAACTGAGCAGCGTAGCAAATTCGTTACATCAAGGTTAACTCTGGCAACGCTTTGGTTACATAAAGGTCCCAAACATATGGACTGCAATGGAGCTGAACTTGGGGAATTGAAAAACTTCATTAAATCGAGGAAGTCGTAACATAGACGTTCGTTACATCCAGGTTTAAGTGTACCAAATAAATGTGGGGGTGAATGTGTGCAGACAATGTTTTTAATTGTTTTACCAAACAATACAGCTCCCTTGGTACACCCTTGAAACTAATACTTTTCAAGATGGCCATCACGTTCCGCAACTACAAAGCTTCGCATTTTGGAACGGCAAAAACGAAGAGTATGTAACTTTGCTGCGAAACAGGACGTTAGGAAAACGACAAAAACACTGGAGACAACAGATAGTTACAGCAATAAAGGCGTCCCTCCCATCGTGGCGTGAGAGTCGTCGCGAGAGTGACGATGCAACCAAGAAGTGGCCAGTTACGCGCACGCAGCAGCATTCTTCTCGTTCCGGTCTTAATTTTTATCCTTCGTGGTAGCAAGGCCAGGATGCAGGTTTCAACGATTGTTGGAAAGGCAGTGCAGCAGTAAACAGCAAAACCGGGGGAAATGCGAAAATAAAAGCCACTGGGAGGAGTTGCGGAATATTCTCGTACACAGGAGTCATCCTCACGGTTAAGGCTTTATAAGCGCTCGCTGTCTGGCGGGCTTTACGTCACAGCTCTGAGTTCCTTCTAGTCTACCTGTGTGCCGTCGAAGCAGCAAAGTAGCGCCAAGACCGTCTCTCGCCAGCGAGCAGCCAGTGGATTTTTTAGTGTACATTTGGGTCCTAAAGGCGTACTTTAGCCCCAAATCGACATGAGGTCCACCAGTGTCGCGTTTTGTCAGGTACGTTGTGTGGCTTTGGGAAGTAGCGTGACATTGGCTTTACTCTAAATTGATTTTACATTTCAAGAATATAAGCCGATAAAGGTATAGTAAGCAAAGCGGTAGCCATACTCAAAACGTTCGGAACGCGCATATTAATCGTATTATACAACGAGAATCAGTTGCTCCGTGTCAGTATGTATTCATAAAAAATCGCTTTTATAAAACGTTGTTCTTACTACCTTGTACAATATGTTACAGGCAACTGCTTTAATTAGCGTGTTCTGTTTTTCTCAGTAAAGAACTGTACCATACAATTGCAACGTTCTTATTACAAATACTGAGGAAATATGACCAAATCCAGATCGTTCACTACTGTAAACAATACCCTTCTCTGGCAGCAGGTTCCGCTCACTATATTGCCTATAATAGCAAAAAATGTAAAAGAAAAATCTACGCGCCATCAAAAAGACACTTTTAGCGAAATCTATTTTCTTCTGACAGTTCAGAAAGCCATGAATATCAAGTCTAAATTATATAAAATATTTTAAAATTATTAATTTTACAAAAGAGGTATTACAGAACGCACTGGGTGAGATGAATCTAAGGAAGCTGCTGAGAGTACCACTCGCGCGCTGACATCCAATGCAGGCATTGATGATCTGCATACTACCCGCGGCTTTTGCGGGAGGCCAGTTTGGCTTCGGCAGCAACTTCGGCAGAGGACTCGGCGGTGGATATGGTGGCGGATACGGCAGTGGATTCGGGGGCGGCTTTGGAGGCGGCTTCGGGCCGTCCTTCGCAGCAGCAACGAACGGGTTCGCACGCCAAGAACAGTATTATGTGAGTTTTCCATCGAAATTTTTGTCCTTGCAAATAGAGGAAACGAAACCTGCATGTCAGAACACGTTGTCTTAATTGTAGCAAAATGATGTCGAAGAAAAATTTAGATTTAACTCTCAACCACTGAGATAAAATGACAAGTAGAGTAAAATATGGGGAAGTATTTGACTCCTTTGCTCAGTAAGTAGCCCTACGAATCCGCAGCGCAAAGTAGAAATGAAATGTTAAAATTCTTTCTATGACTAACACAGAGCAGTGCCGTTATCTAAAGGTAACCATTTTCAAAAATCCCACTAAAACCTTACAGACCGTTCGAAACACGCATTATGCACCGTGTACATAAGCCAATCATGTCACTAACCCCAAGACAACACCCGATCTTATGCTTTGAACATCCCTCCTTTCATTCTATAATGCTAGGCAGTAGTTTGACTTTCATCGTGTGTGTTATAACGGTGAAAGCAAATATTGAAACCGAGCATTCACGCTGCATTTCAACCCAACCACCATTTCCCGTCTGTCTTAGTATACGCCCCCATTTCTGTTTTCTTCCTACACAGCCCCCGCAGCCGTACAGCTTCGGCTACGACAACGTAGACGAGTTCGGCACCAAGACGTACCACAAGGAGCAAGGAGACGCCAGCAACGCCAAGACCGGCTCGTTCGGCTACACGGACGCCAGCGGCCTCTTTCGCCGCGTCAACTACGTCGCCGACGCCGGCGGATTCCGCGCCCAGGTCGACACCAACGAACCCGGAACGCTGCCCGGAGCGAGCGCCGACGCCGTCTTCAACTCCAACCCTCGTCCAGCCGGTGGTGGCCGCTACTCCTCTCCGTACACGGCTGGTGGTGGCTTCGGCGGCCAGGGCCCCTGGGCCGGCTAAAAGATAGTACTGCCAATATAGTTACGGAAACTACAAGCGTTTACAAAAGCGCAAGGGTTGTACCATCCATGGTTTTGAAAATAAATAATTCCTGGTTTCAGTTATTTTGGACCTGCAGTCTTATTTCTTTAGAGTTTTCACTCGCTAGTATAGCGTTAACCTTTGATACAGAAAGTTACGAATCCATGCATTATCAAGAACATGACAGTTATGTTTTCAGAGCATCATGCATACGCTAAAACTGGGTAAAACAGCAAAACACAGCCTATATTACTTTGTTTGAACGATGCACCTGCTTTTTTTCATATGTATCAATACTTAATAAGAACTATGCCTTCTAAAATCAAGTAGTGAGACCGAAAAAAAATCTACAGTTCTAAGGATGTTCAATGGCTGGCAATTTACGAAACCAAATAAACATTTTAAAGAAACATACATTCGTCGATTGTTAAGATAACGTAAGCATGTCGCTCCTTCCTTTGTCAGCATTATCAGCATACCCTCGATGTAAAACATATTCTGTAATCTTTTCCTGCTCTTTTCCTGCACGCTTCACTTTATAGAACGCATCGACGGTGACAAACAATGAACAGACGCTCAAAATATGCTCGAATGCCAACGCCGCCACTAGGGCTTGATGTTACCAGGAGCAACACCGCCTTTATAACGGTCTAGTTGGGCAGCTCATCAGAGAAGGGCAGGGGGGGGGGAGCGAGAGCTGGCGGACAGTGCCCAAACCGGGAGCACGCGGGCGGAGTAGCAAGAGGGAATGGTTCCTCTATTGAGAAAGCACTTGGATTGAAGTCTCCTGGGATACAGAGCCCTCTCTACTCTCGAAGGCAGCGCGGACTGCGCGCTGTATACACTCGACTTAAGTTGTGTGCTTTCCTGTCGCCCGCTCCATTGCAGCAAAAACGCAAAAACCTTGCCGACGCCCCAAATCTATTGCAGACGCAGTGCGAGCGTAATAATGTTGTCAATGTCTGCATTACCACTTCATTGCATAATCTGTACTGCCCGTTGAAGAGAACAAGCAATAATAAGTTTGTGGCTTTGGATACTTGGCTAATGTCACTTCCCCTTCTTCCCCCCTTTTGGTGCACAATTTGTGCATTTTATTACCGGTTATTGCATAGAAGTTCTGTGAGTGTTATGAGCGATGCATGGTCAAGTATATTTATGGCGCAATGACAAATACGTACGAGGCACGGTCAGAGGACACCTAAGCACCTCTTATGAGTGTTGAATACAAAAGCACTAATGTTGAATTTTGCCTCGCATAGTGGTTCTTTGAGTGAGAACGTACTGATGTCATAACCAGTGGGAATCGTTGTATGCGCCCTGAGCTGATGATGGCAGTTGTCGTCGTCACTGAGCAGTCTTTAAAAGAGAATGTGCGAACATTTCGTTTCGTTACGTTGACATTGCAGCCAATTTGAATTGGTGAGTCGACCGTGGGCGTTTGACGAGGGGTGTCATGGTCATTCACCAAACCCCGTAAGTACACACGAGACATTTCTTGGTGGGTATGTCGAAGTTTCAGCCACATTAAAATTTTTGAAACGGCCTTGAGCTTCTATGTGAGTGAAGTTCGTCACTCGCCCAAACCAACTGACTGAGTATGTTGTTACGTCTTTATATCGACTTGACGTGAATTTCTCTCAATTTGAGTTACCGGCATGCCGACTAACACCCAACCTATTGTGCATCGAGCAATGTGTGTACCCCCACTTTTCACTTTTTCGAACTGGCAGGCGACGACAACACATTCACAAGATGTTCTCGAATCGCGTAAGGGCATATGAACCGACCCGAATTTTATGTGCCCTGCCCTCGATTCCCATTCGCTCGAAAATATTCCTAATGTCTTTTCAACTCAATCCCGTTACTTTTATTCTCTTTGTCCTGTCACCTGTTTTTCCAGCCGTTTGGCTGTTACAAGCGCTGTACGGCATCTTTTTTATTCAATGTGCAATCACTACCTTTTCCATTATTGCACCAACTACGAACCTTCGTTGCGTCCACCCATGTCTACCGTTTTCCAGCAGGTAAAAACGCAAGTTCAGACATTACATTCCAAACCGGCCGGTAACGTATATTTGCTCTTGTTGCCTGAAATGGTAAATACCGTTCGTGGTGGTATGGTAAATATTGCTGGGCCGTGGTGCCCCGGCGGTAAAATACCGCGTAAGCAGGGGATGTCGGGATGACCTTGTCACAAACAGCAAGCACGCACAAAGAACCCCTTGCTTCCAGGAAACAGTTGGCAAAAAGCAACCATAGGGACAAGCGTTTAGGAGCTCCAGATACCCTGAGACCCACACGGATCACGTTGGCTTGCAGGCCCTCTAAAAGCCATGTGTTAGTTTTTGAAAGATGGCTCGAGGGCCAGCAAGCTGTAGCGGAGCGGTCGCTCACATAGTGCGTTGTAGAGCCTAATCAGAAACGCCACTGATCATCCTCCAACGCTGATAGAAATGATACAAAATACTTGCAAATGCCTCGAATTTTTCACTCAAGTGTTGTATGTGTGCTGAATATTACATGTTCTTGTTGAACAGAACTCTTTAAATGTGTGTGATTCTTTCCACATGCGGTAGAGGACCACCTGAGACTGCTAGGGCATACCGGGAGAGACCACGCCTCGTGAATCCAACGGGACCACACTTCTCAGAATTTGTAGGCCTCGTACTGCTATCAACATTACCATTGAGTCAATGACCCTTTCAAGCCTTGCACGCAGTACCCGCCTTACGACAGGAGCACCATATGCACATATTGTCAAAATAAAGGGAAATCTGAGCAGAGACGATAAAAATTTGCAATATTAAACACAGTTGGGCTTAAATTTTCTCCAAGTTGGACATTATGACTCGCACTGTGAAGAGCTGCTAGCCTGAATTTGGAGACCTTCGATGACACCAGTCCCCTAAATTTTACTTGTCTGCAGTGGACAAGATGAAACTTCTCATCGCGGGGTTTTTTAGCCCAACCAGGAGAGAGAAGCATGGTTTTTCTACACCTCCCCGCTTACGCTCCGGCATGGCTAGTACTCCCCATTCTACGTCGAAAGTGCAATAAGTTTAATCGACTCACTTACACAATGGGATGGGAGATTTAAAAAAATGCCCCAGTCCGCCCGGCCCTCAGTGGGCCTGGTGGTTTTGCGGTGGTAGGTTCTTCTACACCTATACCTCATTTCGCCGAAAGCCCTCTTCCATCCTTGTTTCATCAATATTTAATTTTTTAAACATACCTCTGTCTCTTTTTAAACCAAAGCTTGCTAGCTATACCAGTCAATGGTCCTTTTGTGACGTGCGGGACAGCAAACTCCCAATGCGGCGGAGGCGGCGACAGCGGGGAAGGTAGCCGGAGGGTTTCACTCACGGAGCGCACTGTGGATGGCACGGCGAATTTACCCAAAGTTCCCCGCGCGGAAGTGCCTGCTGGCTGGCGGTGGCGTCGGCGGTACGACTTTGTCGTCTGCTGGAGCTACGGTTGTTTTGGGCCTGTTTTGGAACAGCTTCGGGTGCATTGCGCGCTGCCTTCTCACGGCTTGATTAATTTGTTCGACAGCACCTCCAGGGTAACCCGGACCCGACGGAATTAAGCTAACGTATTGCAGAGGTACGTTAGAATTGGTTTGCAGGGCGGTAAAACTAAATGTCGGGACAACATACAGACAATCTGGCCGCTAGAGAAACGCCCCCTTTTGTGCACCGCTTGCCACGAATGGGACTCCGTTTTGTGAATTCGTGAATACCAATTTAGCTGTGTTTTAAGAAGTATGACAAAAGGCGAAAGGAGCAACTGGTACTAACAGCAAGCGATTATAAAAGTTCCCTCGGCTTTCTCGATATTATCAAACTTACTAGACTAAGTAGTTGAAAGGAGTACTGACACGAAATTTCAAAGCTGAGATAACAATGTAAAACGGTTCCTTTTTATCGGGAGATATCTCCCAGCAAGTTCCAACAGCAACCGTTCAGCGAAACATATTTAAAATCCATTTTAATCTTCGCCCGCACGAGAAAGCCCAGAGCGGGCCGACGTGACATCATCTGCTATTTGCCCCAAACTGCCGACGTCGGGGCTCCCGTGACGAAGCCGACGCGCTGGCTGTGGTTGGCGCGCGCTGCTCCGGCGTGTGTACACGTCATGGTTTTGGGACTGACGTCATGCTGCCCGGGCCTGTGGGGACAGCGAAGACCTCGGCCGGTCTGGGCGCGCGCGTGCGCTCGCTCGCGCGCGCTTCCAGAGAGGCAGCGATACGGCAAGAATGGTGACGCCATGTGATACATCCTGTCATGGCGGCCGCTCGGCGTTTTTTTGTCGAAACCGAAACTGGCACGAATAAACGACGCCGTAAATGAATGTTTACGCGGCGCTCGACCGTTTAATCTGTCATTCTATGATTAGTGGGCTGGTAGGCACGCATAGCAGCGAAAAAAACGCAACATGAAAATTTCGTGTCAGTACTCCTTTAAGTCGGTATAAATTTGAATCACTAAGCTCCCATGCCGAATTGTTTCGGTGTCGGCGCTTGTGTGACGCGGTGGTGTAGCCCCAGCTGTCACATCACGATGGCTAGGGAGGGGGCACTGCTGTGCCCAGTGTGGATGGACGCATGTCCCGAAGCTCTGCTTTTTATCGCCCATCAAGAGCTCTCTTCACGTCTGTGCTTCGAGTGCTACGAGGTCATCCTTTTCGCTGTTGCTCCAGGAGCCTATCGACGTGACATTCAACAAGGTACCGTGTTCCAAGGCCATTTTACAGGCACCCTTTCGCCGTCGGCGACGGCTTCGCTAAGCCTACACCAGGAAACCCCCGGGGACGACCGCCGGCCAGGTTGCGCCGACACTACCGCCATCTGATGACTACAAACCACAAAACCACAACAAGCGACGCAGATTCAAGCAGAAATGCCACCGCGATTACCACAGCAACAAGAACGGCAAGCGCGTGCCAATCTCGCAGCAACTCTTGGCGCAAGCCTCTAGGCTTGCCGCGAAGGACCCAGAAGGAAAAATTACACCATCTTGCCGTGGGGAACCCTGATGAGGATGCGAAGCATCGTGGCGGTTTAGGGATGAACCCTAAAGTTGCTGAAGATGAGGTCGATGCACGTTCCCCGGATGGTTGTGGGCTGCGTGTAATCACGGCCCACCGAGACCCGCCGACGCACGCCGCCGCCGACGACGATGAAACGTCAAAGGCGCGTGAAGCGTGCTCGTCTCGTGCCGGCCCAGGAAAACACCGGCAACACTGTCGCTCCAGGAGCCCTTAAAGGGGAAGCGTGCTTGTCTCGTGCCGGCCGAGGAAGACACCGGCAACACTGTCGCTCCAGGAGCCATTAAAGGGTAAGACACCACCGGGCGTTCAGCAAGCCGAGCATGCGCAGCGGGGTGTGGACGCCGCACGTCAGAGGAACGGACATAGCCCCGACCATGAGATGCTTCGCATCTAAAAGCCACCAACCACCAGCATCGACGCGAACGCTCGAGGAAAACGAAGCAATGCTATGGGAGGAGTCGCAGCACTCGCCGCAACTGCCACGACAGCCGACGCTCTTCGAGCCCCTCAGACAGCAGTACAACGTTGAGAAGACGCTCCACGACCTCTTGACGCATTCGGCTCAAGAAAATGAATCTTCCATCCATAGTGACGAAGACGGCATGGAAACGTACGTGACAAAATATCCCGCCGAGGACTGTGGCCATGAGGTTACAGCGCCTGACCCAACCATCGCAGCCACTAGTGCACATCCCAATAGCGCTGTGACCACCACTGCATCACAGGCGGACTGGTCTGCAACCGATTCTAACATTTGCGATGGTAATGGTGTTGACACCGAAGGAGCCTACCAGGTTCAATAACGACGTAAGCGTAAACAACTAAATCCCAGTTCAGAACCTCCCGTGGAAACGTATGTCCTCGTCATACACCCGCGCGCCCACGGGGATCTCAGCACTATACCAACTAAGGACCCCCACATCGCCCCATCTCCGCAGCACCCGCAGAGAAAATTACAAAACCCATCACGTACAGAGTTCATCCTGCGTCGAACACAATCACGGTGCTGGTCCATGGCAAAAAACGAGCCGATGCCCTACACAAACTGACGAACCTTGAAATTTGGGGTAAGAAGATCGCTGGGCAAATGTACCAGGCTCCCGGAGGAGATATGTGCCATGGAATGATCTATAACATCGACTGCATAAAAAGCAAGGCTGAACTCAAGGCGGCGTTGTCCTGCAACCGTCAGAGAGCCCTTAACGCTCGTCCAATGGGCAGCCCTGGGGCATGCCTGTTGACGTTTGAGGGACGACGCCCACAAGATCTGTGATTTACTACGGCCGCATTTCCCGAGTCACGCTCTACGAACCCAAATCGGTCATCTGCAGTCGCTGCCACCGATTCGGTCACAAGAAAGACGTGTGCCCTCGCCAGGCAGTATGCGACATATGCGACAAGAATCATGGAAACGATACGGATGCCGCAACTAAATGTAAGGAAGAAAATATAGTGACCTGCCGCAACTCCAAGAAGCAGGGACATGTGGCTACCGACCCAAAATGTCCTACTAAAATTAAGGCTGATGCGGAACTCCCCGTAAAACGCCGCCCCCGATCACAGACCCAGGGGAACTGATACGGTCACCTTCGATCACCGGGCTGCAGCAGAACACCCGGACAATGCGATGCGGAGTTATTAGATCATGCCTCGCAAGAGCGTACCACTACAGCGCTGCCATCGTCAGCAAATGGCGAAATACATGGACAGCAACAACGTTCGAGCTACTTGCAACCGGAGCATGTTGAGCGTAAACAGCACGTCTCCTACGCCGCGGCGGCCACAACACCCAGCCAGCTCCAAGAGACTGCAAAGACATCAACTAGTGCTGCAAAGGAACAACCTCCACTGAAGGGCCCCACCACTATTCAAGCCGAGTTGGAAAAGCTCGCGCAACAAGTAGACGACGTTCGACGACGACTCGAAGAAACGGAAGTGCGGCATAACGCCCTCCTCAAGCAACTCCGCGCTGCATGGCAGGAACAGCCGCCATCCGGGCGACCACCTGCAAAGGAGGTTTCCGCTACGGCAGCCATGCAACCAACGGGCCTGGCACAGCTGCTTCATCAACTGTTTCAACCGCTGCTTGAACCACAAGAAAAGCACTACCAAGCACAAGAGCAACATTTCCGGCGTCAACATGAACTCCTTCAGCAGCTTGTCACGTCCCGCGCTTAGCTACGCGGCCTTGGACTTGCCGCCCGGAATTCACTATCAGGAACTGGGTACGTGACTTTCGATCAATCTACGGACTCGACAAATACTGTTAACTGGATATGGCTCCGCTACTTATAGTGCAATGGAACTGTCGCGGACCCCGCCGTAAAATCTCCGCTTTTAGGCTTTACCTTCAATCCCTCCCACACCCTCCATCTATCATACTCCTTCAGGAAACCCACGGTGTATACAACATTGCAGGGTACGATTCATTCATACAACCCAGTATACCGACTCGCCGTGATCCCAGTCCTCGTACCTATGTTGTGACATATGTTCTCCGCACATTACCAACTCACCAGGTAGATATTTCCGCATACAACTCGACCACGTCGAAATCGGTCCTTACTCTCATTCAATTTCCTGGATGCTCTGCACCACTAGTTGTCATGAATTCGTATTGGCTTCCTAAGGCGATACCCGCTTTGGGGTGGGTAGGTAAGCTCCTCCGCTCCTACCGCAATCATGTTGTTCTTTTGGCTGGGGATTTTAACGCTCCACATCCCGATTGGCTCTACACCTACACCTCACCATCAGGCCAACTTTTAAGGCGGGTCACTCAGCAACTCCGATTCTCTCTGCCTAAAGACCTAACCAGCCCCACACGGCAAGGCAATAGCTGCCAAAGAGATCCGGTTCCCGATCTCACTTGGGCAATAGGCTTACCTTTAGGTATATGGGAGGTCCAAGATAATTCTCTAGGCAGTGATCACCACATTATTCCCACAACTGTACCCTTGAATGGGGCTTCGATTCCGTCACCGAGGAGTGCTCGCCTTACTAATTGGAATGGTTTCCGGGACTCAATCGATACGGCTGTGATATCTGATTTAAGTACCTGGAATTCACAATTCTTGACGCCTCTCGACACCACACCAAGCTTATTACTCTCTCCGACACACGTCCGGTAGTTGATGCACATCTCTCACGACTTTCGGATCAGCGCCGTGCGCTTATGCACGATGGAAGCGAAATAATAAGCGCTATCGCTCCCTCAAAGCACGCATCAATGCCCTCACAGTCGAGGCTCTTGAATATGTGCGCACTCTTGAAACATCCAACTGGCTGTCTTTCTGGGACACTCTGAGTGGAACGCTGAATACAACTCGAATTTGGTAGCTTTTCCTTTCTATGTCTGGACAGGCTGCATCGGTTCGTCTGCGCGCGCGCGGGTGTGTTTGCGGGTGTGTCGGTGTGTGTGCGTGTGCGTGTGCGTGTGTTTGTGTGCGCGTGTGCCTGTGCTTCTGTGTGTGCGTGCGCGTGCGTGCGCATGTGTTGTGTGTGGGTGTGTGTGCCTGTGTGTGTGTGTGTGCGTGTGCATGTGTGCGCGTGTGTACGTCTGTATGTGAGGGTGTGCGTGCGTGCGTGTGTGTATGTGTGCGCGTGAGTGTGTGGGTGTGTGTGCGTGTGTGTATGCGCGTGTGTGCGCGTGTGTGCGTGTGTGTGTGCATGTGTGTGCGTGCGTGTGTGTATGTATGCGCGTGTGTGGGTGTGGGTATGGGTGTGTACGCGCGTGTGGGTGTGAGTGTGCACACGTATGCGTGTGTGCGCGTGTGCATGTGTGCGTGCGCACGTGTCTGTGCGTGGGTGGGTGTGTGCGCGTGTGAGTGTGCGCGCGTGGGTGTGGGTGTGTGTGCGTGTGCGTGTGTGTGTGTGTGCATGCGTGTGCGCGTGTGTGTGCGCGCGTGTGTGTATGTATGCGCGTGTGCGTGTGTGCGCGTGTCGTGTGTGTGTGCGTGCGTGGGTGGGTGTGTGCGCGTGAGTGTGTGGGCGTGTGTGCGTGTGTGTGTGCGCGTGTGTGCGTGTGTGTGTGCGCGTGTGTGCGTGTGTGTGTGCATGTGTTTGCGTGCGTGTGTGTATGTATGCGCGTGTGTGCGTGGGTGAGTGTGCGTGTGTGTGTGCGCGTGTATGCGTGTGTGCGCGCGTGTGTGTGTACGCGCGAGTGTGTGGGTATGTGTGTGTGTGCGTGTGTGTGTGCACGCGTATGCATGTGTGCGCGTGTGTGCGCGTGTGTGCGCGTGTGTGCGTGTGTGCGTGTGTGTGCACGCGCGCGTTTGTGCATGCGCGTGTGTATGTGTGCGCGTGTGTGTGGGTGTGTGTGCCTGTGTGTGTGTGCGCGTGTGCGTGCGTGCGTGTGTGTATGTGTGTGCGTGAGTGTGTGTGTGTGGGTGTGTGTGCGTGTGTGTGTGCGTGTGTGCGTGTGTGTGTGTGCATGTGTGTGCGTGCGTGTGTGTATGCATGCGCGTGTGTGTGTGTGGGTGTGTGTGCGTGTGTGTGTACGCGCGTGTGTGTGGGTGTGTGTGCGTGTGTTTGTGTGCACGCGTATGCCTGTGTGCGCGTGTGTGCGTGTGTGCGTGTGTGTGTACGCGTGTGTGGGCGTGCGTGGGTAGGTGTGTGCGCGTGTGGGTGCGTGTGCGTGCGCGTGTGCGTGTTCGTGCGTGCGCGCGTGTGTACGTGTGGCTGTGTTTGTTAATAAATGACAAAAAACACATTAATAAAATGACTAAAAACTGGACACACAAGATACAGCAATAAAGGCGTCCCTCTTCTCGTGGCGTGAGAGTCGGCGTGAAAGTGACGATGCAACCAAGAAGGGGCCAGTTACACGCACGCAGCAGCATCCTTTTCGCTACGTTCTTAATTTCTCGCCGTGGTTGCAAGGCGAGGACACAGGTTGCAATGTTTAGGCGAGAGGCAGTGCAGCAATAAACAGCAAAACCGAGGGAAATGCGAGAAGAAAAGCCACTGGGAGGAGTTGCGGAATATTCTCGTACAGAGGAATCACCCTCACGGCTGAGGCTTTATAAGCGCTCGCTGTCGGGCGGGCTTTCAGTCACCGCACTGAGTTCCTTCTAGTCTACCTGTGTGCCGTAGAAGCAGCAAAGTAGCGCCAAGACCGTCTCTCCCCAGCGAGCAGCCAGTGGATTTTTTAATTGTACATTTTTGGGCCTAAAGGCGTACTTCAGCCCCAAATCGACATGAGGTCCAGCAGTGTCGCATTTTGCCAGGTAATTGCTGTGGCTTTGTAAAATAGCGTAGCATTGGGTTTACCAAATATGGACTTTACGTTTCTAGAATATCAGCATATAAATGAATAGTGAGCAAAGCGGAAGACATTTAAAACGCCCTAACACGTAGCTTGTATGCATACAACGAGAATCAGTTTCTCCGTGTCAATACGTCTTCATGAAAAAGCGCTTTAATAAACTGTTGTTATAATACACTGCCGTATGCAGAATATTACAGGCCAATGCCTGAATTGCCGTCTTCTGCTTTTACTAGTAATAGCGCTACTACGACACCATTGCACCGTTCCTAATACAAATACTTCCGGAATATGACCAAAGCCAGGTCGGTCAATATTATTAACAATACGCTTGTCTGGCTCAGCTTCCGTTCACAATATTGCCTATAATATCAAAGGTTGTAAAAGAAAAATGCATGCAAAAATAAAACGCCACTTTTAGCGCCATCTATTTTATAGTGCTTGTTCATTAAGTCGTGAATATAAATTTTTATTTATAGAAAATTTTTTAAAAGTGTTTGTCTAGTTTCTTACGAAAGTACAGAAATAGGTATCAAAGAACGCACTGGGTGAGATGAATCTAAGGAAGTTGCTGAGAGTACCACTCGCACGCTGACATCCCATGCAGGCATTGCTGATCTACATACTACCCGCGGCTTTTGCGGGAGGCCAATTTGGCTTCGGCAGCAACTTCGGTAGAGGACTCGGCGGTGGATTTGGTGGCGGATACGGTGGTAGATTCGGGGGCGGCTTCGGGGGCGGCTTCGGACCGTCCTTCGCAGCAGCAACGAACCGGTTCGCACGCCAAGAACAGTATTACGTGAGTTTTCCATCGAAATTTTTGTCCTTGCAAATAGCGGGAAACAAAAACCTGCATGTCATAACACGTTGCCCTAATTGTAACAAAACGATGTCGAAGAAAAATTGAGATTTAACTCTTAACCACTGAGATAAAATAACAAGTAAAAGAAAATATTGGGAAGTATTTGACTCCTTTACTCAGTCAGCAGCCCTACGCAGCCTCACTGCAAAGTAGAAACGAAATCAGAAATCCCTTACATTCTTACCACAGAGGAGTGCCGTTTTCTAAAAGGTCGTCCATTTTCATAAACCAGACTAAAACCTTACAGAGCGTTCGAACCACGCGTAGGAAATAAAATCAGTAACCCCAAGAGAACCCCTAATCGCATGCTTTAGGCTTCCTTGCTTTTATTCTTTCATGCTAGGCAGTAGTTTGACTTTCGTTGCGTGTAATATAACGGTAGGAAAGAACATTGAAACCGAGAAATCACGCAGTATTCTGAGCCAACCACCACTTCCTTTTTCTCTTAGTATACGCCCCCATTTGTGTTTTCTTCGTACACAGCCGGCGCAGCCGTACAGCTTCGGCTACGACAACGTAGACGAGTTCGGCACCAAGACGTACCACAAGGAGCAGGGAGACGCCAGCAACGCCAAGACCGGTTCGTTCGGCTACACGGACGCCAGCGGCCTCTTCCGCCGTGTCAACTACGTCGCTGACGCCGGCGGATTCCGCGCCAAGATCGATACCAACGAACCCGGAACCTTGCCCGGAGCAAGCGCCGACGCCGTCTTCAACTCCAACCCTCGTCCAGCCGGTGGCGGCCGCTAATCGTCTCCGTACACGGCTGGTGGTGGCTTCGGCGGCCAGGGCCCCTGGGCCGGCTGAAAGATAGTACCACCGAGGCTAAAAGATAGTACCACCGAGCATAGTTACTGATGCTACAACCTCTTACAAGAGTGCGAGGATTTCTCAATGGCTTTTGAAATAAAAGAATCCGGACTTCAGTTGTTTTGGTTTTGTTTTCTTGTTTCCTCTGAGTTTTCTATCGCAAATATAGCGCTTATCTTTGTACAAAAAGTAACATATTCGAGAATTTTCAAGAACGTGATGGTTATGTCGTGAGATTATGCAGGTACTAAAACTGGGTAGAGCAGTAAACCGCAGCTAACATACTTTGAACGATGCACTTGAGTTTATTCACGTGTATTAGTCCTGAATAAGAACTACTCCTCCTAACATTAAGTTGTGCGAAACGCCGAAAAAATCTACAGCACTGAGTACGTTCGATGGCTGGCAATTTACGAAACCAAAGGAAAAAAATTGAAAGAACCTAAATTCGTCGATTGTTAAAAAAGCACGCGCATGTCGCTCCTTCCGTTGTTCTGCATTGTCGGCATGGCGTCACCGTGACACGCCATCTATATTGCTTTGTCTCCTCCAGTAGCTATTCTACAGTACGCATCGACGTTTACAAACGACAAAGAGACGCGTAGAACATTCTCGAATGTCAAGGCTGCCAGTAGAACTTCACGTTACCGCGAACAACGCCGCCTCTACAACAACAGTCACTCAGTTTCGACCGCTCATCATCGGTGGGGCAAAATCTGGCGGAAAGGGCTCAATCCGGGATCACACGTACAGAATAACAAGAGGGAATGGCTCTTTAGCAATTGGAGAAGGACTTCGATTGAAGACTCGTTGGAGACATCGCCCTCTCGATTCTCAAATGCAGCGCTGTCTAGGCGTTGTCGCCATTCAACTTTCCTACTGTACTTTTTTTCGCTCGTTCAGTAATGGAGCACGCGAAAATTTTCCCGGCATGCCTGATATATTATGAACGCAATGAAAGCGTCTTAATATTGTCAGTTTACATTACCACTTCACTGCAGTCAGCTGCACTGCCCCTTGAAGAGAACAAGCAATAGTAACTTCAATGTTTTGGATACTTGGCCACTTTTACCCACGTTTTGATGCAGAATTTGTGCATTTTATGAGAGTTTATAGCACAGGTTTTTTGTACGCGTTATTAGCGATGTACGCTCGAAATTACCTATGGTGTAAAATGACGTGTAGATACGAAAAAACGTCTGAGGACACCTAAGCACCTATTATGAGTGTTGAATGCAAAAGCACAAGTGTCGAATTTTGTCCTGCACAGTGGTTCTTTGAGTGAGCATGTATAGTTACGTCATAACCATTGGGAATTGTTGAATGCGTCCTGAGATGATGATTCCAGTTGTCATCGTCACTAAGCAGCGCTATAGAGAGAATATACGAACATTTCGTTCGGTTAGGTTGACATCGCAGCCAATTTGAATTGGTGAACCGGCCTTGCGCCGGTTCACCAATTTGACGACAAATGCCATGCTCATTGAACAATCCCCATAACTACGCATGAGAGATTTGTTGGTGGGTGCACATTGAAGTTCCAGCCAAATTAAAATTTTTAACGGCCTTGGCTTCTATGTGAGCTATATTCGTCACTCGCCCAATCCAACTGAGTGTGTATATTGTTATGCCCTTATTTTGAATTAACGTGCATTTATCGCAATATTCAGTTACCGGCATACCAACGCCAAACGTCGTGGGACAGTGTGTAAACCCACTGTTCACTTTTTTGAACTGGCAGGCGACGACAACACATTCACAAGATGGGCTAGATTGCGTAAACGCATATGTGCCGACCCGAATTTTTGTGCCCTGCGCTCGATTCCCATTCGCTCAAAAACATTCCTAGTCTTTTTCCAACTCAATCCCTTCATTTTTATTCTCTTTGCGCTCTCACCTGTTTTACGGGCCGTTTAGCTGTTACAGACGCTGTACGGCGTCTTTCCAGCTTAATGGGCAATCAATACATTTTGCATTGTCGTATGTAATGATCCGAGGCTGTTCACTTAGGAACCATCATTTTATTCTTTTCCTCAACCTTCTCTTCTTCCCTGCCCCTAGTCCTGCCTTCGTCATCTTGGGCCCTCCACGCTCTCCGGGGCCCTGTTTTCGTCCTCCCTCTGTGTGTAGGGAACCACGTTGCTGATTACCGCGACTTCCACAATCCCGTTATCCGTCATGTACCGCACTGTTTTCAAAACGCCATTGGTAGATGCTGTATTTATGACTTCGAAGGGCCGATAGGTGTGGTTTTCAAGTTGGCACATCCTTTTCGCACCAAAACCAAATCGCCTGGAGAAATAGCCGGAATACTCATGTTGTGACGCCTGTCGAAGAAACGTTTCATCGTATCCCTATACTTCATTTCACCCT
This sequence comes from Haemaphysalis longicornis, assembly GCF_048455015.1. Classification (NCBI taxonomy): domain Eukaryota; kingdom Metazoa; phylum Arthropoda; class Arachnida; order Ixodida; family Ixodidae; genus Haemaphysalis; species Haemaphysalis longicornis. The sequence continues at coordinate 324,122 of NW_027526243.1, forward strand.
CAACTGTCCTTTTCGTTTCTTGAATTTTAAGCCTTGTCGTCAGACCAAGGATCTCGTCAGCGGGCAGGTATGATGGCTTACCAAACGCTGCATACTGCGGGCTGCGCCCCAGCGCACTTGTGTGCGACCGGTTGTGATGCGTGACCGCCGCCTCCAGACAGTACTTCCAACCCCCGGGAAAGTTAGGATAGAAGTGGATGCACTGTTTAATATCTCTTATAGCCCGTTCTGCAAGACCATTAGCCGCCGAGTGATGTGGGGCTGCAAACTTTAGTGTGATACCTCTGCTTTCCGCCCAGCGTGTCATTGCTCGGCTCCTGAAAGCAGGTCCATTGTCAGACACAACGTATTTTACACCATTAAACATCTCGCTGTTCAAAAGCGCTATTACAGCATTTGCGTCCTCCTTTCCTGGTTTTGCAGCCACTACCCTGGAGTATTCATCGATACACAATAAGAAAGACTGTGTCCTTCTTGCCCCTTCACCTTTCTTTTTGAGCTCCGCAAAGTCGACAGGTACTGTCTCAAATGATATTTTTGAATGGGCTGGAAAAGCCATAGCATTCATTTTCTGTTTGTATTTGGCCTTGTTGATTTGGCATGAGTGACAAGAGCGGACGTATGCGCTTACATCTCTTTTCATGTGTGGCCACGTCAACCTCTTCCTGATCTTGTAATAGGTTCGCCAGAAGCCGTCGTAACCTCCTGACTCTGGACTGTCGTGGTAGAGCTCCAGAACTTTTCTGCCCAGTGTAGGTGGAACGTGAAACCGTCCATCTACACACTGTAGTTCTTCTGTTCCTTCCCACAACCTCAGAGCAATCAGTGCATTTACTTCTTCACCAGTCTTGCAGCTTACGTCAAGAGGAAGACGGGAAAGGGCATCAGCATCTGAAAGCAACTGTTCGGATCGGTACAATACGTCGAAATCGAACTGCTGTAATTCGCTGATCCAACGAGATACTCGTCTTTTAGGTTGACTCTCATGCAGGAGATATGTAAGGGCCTGGTGGTCAGTAAAAAGCGTGAACTTCTTGCCCTCGAGCTATGATCGAAAGTACCTCACCGCTAGCACAACAGCCAGAGCCTCTTTCTCTGTTGTACAGAGTTGTTGAACGTATACGAGTTGTTGAACGTATTGTTGAACTCTTCAGAGTTCTTGAACGTATACGAGTAGTACCCAACCACGTATAGTTTTCGATCGTTTGTAGCCGAATGTCCTCGTTGGTATAGAACGGCACCTGCACCGTAGTGAGCAGCGTCTGTGGTGAGCTCAAAAGGAAGTGAGAAGTCTGGCAGCGTGAGCACGGGATCAGATGAAATGGCTGACACTAAGTCGTGGTACGCTTATTCGCACTCTTCTGTCCACTGGAAAGCCGTACCCTATTGAAGCAGGCTTGTTAGTGGCTTGGCACGAGCAGCGAAACCCGGAATAAAGCTCCGGAAGTGTACTGCCAGGCCGAGAAAAACTCGCCGTGCGTGTGTTTTCAAGTCATTTCATATTCCGTGGCCCTTCTACGGACTCCTCTTTCGTGCTTTTAGTGAATACATCCAGCACGCGCCCGAGAAATGTGATTTTCGGCTTAAAGAACTCACTTTTTTAAAATTGACTTTCAGCTTGGCTGCACTCATTGCGGTCAAGACAGCGGTCAAATGTTCCGCATGTGAGCTATCATCTTTGGAGTACACTATAATGTCATCAACATAAACATTGCAAAATAGGCCCAAAAATGATTTCAACACACCATTCATCATCTTCTGAAACCAGGCTGGGCTGGGCTGGGCTTCCACCCGAAAGGTAGTCGGTTGTATTCGTACACGTCGAAGGGCATAACAAAAGCCGTGTACTGTTTGTACTCTTCCTCTAGAGGAATCTGCCGAAATTTCTTGCACAAGTCTATGCTTGAGAAGACGTGGCAGCCTCCAGTCTCTTCAATGATGTTGTCTATTCGTGGCATCGGAAATGGGAAAAGATCCCTTTGTCGGTTTAGAATCCTGTAATCTGTGCAAAAACGCAATGAGCCATCTTCTTTTAACGCTAATGTAATGGGGGAAGCAATTTTTGAGAGTGACGGGCGTATTATTTCAGCTTCCAGCACGTTCTGAAGTTCTTTCTTTAGCCAAAGTCTTCTTTCACGGGGCATATTGTAAGGCTTTCGTTTAATGGGTGTTACATCAGCAAGCTTGAAAGGAACAGAGAATTTTGTTGTAGCTGGTGGGTAAGTACCGACGCAAGCAAGCTCTGTAAACTTGGGGCGAACGTCCTCCTCACACCAAACAAGTAGGTCTGTTGTGCTCAGGGAACCGCCGGCCCCCGTGTCAACGCACACATTATCATTCCAGTATAGGTGTATTTTAAGTCTTTTAATATCAGGTCTTCAGAGTAGAAATTGGTGTTCGCACCCATTAACAACTAAGGCGTCGATTTCTGTGCTTTGACCTTGGTACGTCACCTTGGCTTTATCCACTCATCATAAAGTTGTCTCCTTCCATCAAAGCCCTGTATAAAATTGTACTGGTCTCCCTTTAAGAAAACCTTTTTCAGACACGAGTGACTTGTTTATAACGGACACGGAAGCGCCACTATCAACTAGTGCTGTGACGTCGGTGCCGTTAACTCCCAAAGTTATGAAAATAATATTTAATGTGGTCAAGTAAACAGTCTCAATTTTTGTCGTCGGGTGGGACTGATCACCCTCATTTATTAGTTTTTTTCTGAGTTGCTTCAGCGCCACTATGTACTTGGACATGACAGGACTCATCCGGGGTTATACTGTCATTGCAGGGTGACGCGAGGTTTATGACACCATGTCCTCGGTACGAATTTCTTTGTGTACCCGATGACACTCCGGAAGTTCCAGACATCTGTGACGCTTGCCCGGTTTCGACATTTAAACGTCGCGTACCCTGAATTCTCGGAGGAGCATCTATGCACAAGCCTTGAAAACACTTCAAAAGTTCCTCGATTGTCTTTGGGGAATTAAACTGCACCTGCTTCGAAAGATCCTTAGGCAACCCGTGAATAATCAGTGGCACAGATGAAGACTGGGACATCAGAATCAGCCATCAGCAGTAGGCGCCTTTTCTCGTAAAAACACTCCAATGGTTTGCCCGATCGGTATTTATAGAAAATTGCACGGTCCCACCTTTCCACAGCGTTTTCTTTGAACGCTGCGAGAAAGCTTGCCTTCCAGCTGTCCCAGCTGCCGGACGCGTGTGTGAATAAATGCAGCTCATACCACTTCTTTGCAAGTCCCGTCATAAACAGCCGCTTGTTTTCCACTCGGTTGTTAGCTCCATGCCAGGAGTTCTTCTCGTATGCATATTCATAGGAACGAATCGAATCCTCATGAGTTAAACTCTCTCTGTTAAACGGATCCGGCTGTGCGCCGTCTTTGTTGAGCTTGGACCGTAGCGATGAGGGTCTCCATGAGCTGTTGTTGCCTCTCTGCCTGCCGCTGTTGCTCTTGCAGAATCAGAAGAAGGCTTGGGTCTATGGTGGTAACGTTAACGCTCAGTGTCGTGTTCGTGTTCCCTGACGCCCTCATGGTTGGCTCCATGGAGTATTCCTGGAACTCGGACAGCTTCACCCTGTGCTTGAGAGAAGACTGGGTAGTCAGGCCCTCCGTTGTGTGGCCGGACTTCTTAGCAACCCAGTCACACAGTTGTGTTGTTCTGATGCACTCGGGCAAGTCGTACGGCACTTCGTCGTCGACTTGGCATGACGAGAAGTAAAACTCGCCTCATGAGTTCCTCGTGGCATGTAAAGTAATCCACATAGTGTCCGTCTCTGGAGTCCTGTCGGCTGCGCCAATGTAATGATCCGAGGCTGTTAACTTAGGAACCATCATTTTATTCTGTTCCTCAAGCTTCTCTTCTTCCCCTGACCTCTAGTCCTGCCTTCGTCGTATTCGGCTTTCCACATCGCATAAATATGAACTTTCTCAATGTCCACCCATATCTACTGTTTGCCAGCCCGTAAGTACGAAAGTTCTGACATTACATTCCAAACCGGTAACGTAGACTTTCTCTTGTTGCCAGGAACGGTAAGTACATTTTCCGAATGAAATAATGTTCGGGATAGTATGGTAAATATTGTTGGCCTGTGGTACCCCGGTCGTAAAATACAGTATAACTCCGTTAAAGATGCAGTAGCCAGGGAATGTTGGGATGTGGTCGGCCGGCCATCAGCTGAGCGGCCCATCCCGTCGCGGCCGCCGCCGTCACGTGAGCAGAACGACTTAAAACAGGGCTTTGTGCGCAGCACCGACAGCGGGCCCGGCGAATCACGCGATGGGCTTCGAGGGTTGTGTCGCCGTGGGCGTGTCTCCGGTCAAAAGGTCACCTTGCGCATCTTCCACAAAATCGCTGGACGAAAATAGTAAACCCATGCCTTAAAAGCAATTACAAGGAATAGGGTTTAGGAGTTTCGATACTCCGAGGCATACACGGATCACGTTGTCTTGCAAGCCTTCCAGAAGCCGTGCGTCAATGTTTGCAGGGCAGGCAGGCTGTAGCGGAACAATCGCTCGCAGAGTGCGTTGTAGAGCCTAATCAGAGACGTCACGGATCATCCTCCAACGCTGCTAGAGATAATACAAAAGACTGATGCAATTACCTTGAATTTTTTATACAAGTGTTGTATGTGTGCTGAACATGTCATTTTCTTGTCGAAGAGAACTTCTAGAAACATGTGGCTTTTTCTACATGCTGTAGAGAAGCATATGAGACTGCTAGGACATACCGGAAGAGACCACCCCTGGTTGAAGGAGCCATGAAGACAAAATACAAGCTTGTTTTATTCGAAACATTTAGTGTATTATAGTGCCCCAGCACTCGTCTGGATACAAACGATGTTTATTCACTGAGAAATGAATCAATTTAGGTTAAAATTTTGATTTTCCCGCTCTGTGGTGTGTTTTCGTGGTCTGCAATCCACCGCCATTGTCCCTAGAAATATATACCACCGCTCTGCAGCCTGGAATGCCTCGAGCCGCCGCCATTTTGGGTGATTCACTCGCCGCGGAAGCAAGTCATTGTATAATAACCGCGCTAAAATTGTCGCCGCAACGCGGTTTACTGGCGAAGTTTGAATCATCTTATCTGTTTCGAGTTGCTGGGTCTAGTGTGGGAAACAAAAAGAACAACGTGTAGAGCGCGTTCACCCAATCGCGGCCTCACGGGACCGTTCAAAGGGTGTCTCCACCCTTTACGGCGGCGCCGGTTTCGAGGTATCCTACGGCGGCGTTCGCGCGTTTGTTTACGTTACGGAACCTAGATGGCGCCACCATACCATGGCAACCCGTTTTCTGCTTTTGGTTTGTTTTTGACCGTATGTAAACCTGGCTTGTTTTTGTTCAGGGAGAAAATTATCGTTTCGTAAAACCTAGTGCTAGGTCGACAAATATGGTCACGTAAGGCACCGTTGCTTGCGTCAATCGGCCAGTGTGGTCTTAGACAACCCCAAACCCGGACTCCTGTGCAGCTAAACCAAGCATAGTGCGTGCAGTACCAACAACAGTACGCATCAGTACTTCTGTGTTTACATGAGCTTTCGTAACTTACACTGTTTGTCCCCCCATTCTTATTGCTTTAAAAAGAAGTGCCCTAAATTTAAGCACAAATAGTTTATTCTGCAAGCTTATCAGTTCAGCCTAATTTGCGTTTCCTTTTGCCGGCCTCCGCCAATCGCAAAGCAGGCTGGTATGACATCATAGGTTCCATTGCGAGAAAAAAGCGAGTTGGTCGCATGGCCATTCCCTTTTTTCCTAATTATATAGCTTATTGAGCAAAGATTACGCTAAAACTGGTGTCAGTATGATTCTAACGAGGCCGACTTTTGAATGAACTAAACTTGTGTTTTGTCTTCATGGCTCCTTTAAAAGGGCGCTGACACAAAAATTTTGCATCTTGGTTTTTTTGTTGCAATAAGTAGCAGGTGACCTACTCATCACGCGTGGAAACCTCATTTTTTTCATCGTGTGACGGTTGTTTAATTAGAGGCATTTTCAATGCGGCCAGTCGCAGTTTCGGTTTCAGCGGGTTCCGTGAACCGCCAGATTTTGTATAAACAAAGCTGACCACGTGACCGTTGGGCGGATATCACAGAGCAGAGCTGCCGTATATATATAGCACTGTCGAATCCGTGTCGCCGGTAGTTTATGCGAATGCCCCCACATACTGATCTCGTGAGCCGCTTAATTAAAAAGCGACCGTGGACGTGACGCAGGCGCTGCGAGTGCAGATTGCTGCCGCGGCTAGAGAACGACGCGCGACGCTCGAGACCGTTGGTGGAAAGACATGCGCTGGGAGAAACCGGCCGGTCTGCTTACAGTTCCGCCTTCAGATGTGTTCGGCTTAGCACTGCGGCGGATATTCGATTGCCGCTCTCGTAAGCGGTGCAGATGACAATTTTTGTGCAAGCCGCCATCGCATCATTACATTCTTTCTCATATCAGCTGCCATGTTTTGGACTTGGGTCCAATTTTGCGCAGAGGTAACAAGCTATCACTCGAGCTACCTGCGCCGGCCTGCGCCACTTCGCGGCCGTGGCCGCCGCCTTCACAGCGACCGTGCGGCTCTCTCAGCGCGCGTTTCCTGTCCCCGGCGCATTCTCGCGTCCAGTGTAATAAAAAGCAATACAAATAGAGTGCCTGGAATCACTGTAGAGCTTAGGTCGCGGCCAGCTGCCCGATGAGCCGACGAAATTACGGCGCCTCCGCCGCCAACGATAGGGTTGTTCGTTGCTCAAGAACAGAAGCTCCGACCTGCGGTTGGAGCAGCGAGCCGGCAGAAAACGCCAGTAAAGGAGCAGTGCGGAAGCGGCCAATGCCAACTCGTGACGTGTTTGGATGTTGTTCATTTACAAAATAACCAGGGGATGGTGATGAACGAGAGGGGATTTCTGACTGCAGGGTGAGGCATGTTCAGCCCAAAAACACGATCACTGGCCATTCGCAGGGCCGATTGCTAGCGCGAAACTTGGAGGATGACCGACTAGCCCGAATGAGTGAAACCCGCTGATGGCAGCGATGGGCACATGGTCGAGGCGACGGCGATTCCGACCCTCAGACAGACGAAGCCAAGGGAAGACCAAAGGCCGCAATGTGCGTTCAAAGAATTAGTGCTCAGTGTGTCCTGCAAGTCACGCCAAGTCTCGCAGCTGGCTGCGTTCTTCAGCGACCCGAGAACCGAGTGATTCATATTCGATGGCGTGAGGTCCTCCGCTGGCAGCTCAGTTACGTTTCGCACAATTTGAAATTGATTTTAAATATGTTCTAGGCTGTATTTGCCGCTGATATTTTGCAGATGATGTATGTGTGTTCATCACACCAATCTATCTCCGAAGTTATCTCACCTTCAAAATTTTGTGTGAGTACCTCTTTAATGCAATGGCATTACACCTCAAAATTTCGTGGCCCCGCGCTGCTATGAACGTTGCAATTTCATCGAGCCAATGGACTGTTCATGCCTTGCACGCAATACAAGCCTTACGACAAGAGCACCATGGGGGGATATCGTGAACACAAATGGAAATGTGAACAGATGGCGGCAAAAATTTGAAAATTCAATTATGCAAATGTTAAACGGAGTCACGCGTAAAGTTCCTCCCTGTGGGACACAATTACTCCGACTGTGAAGAGCTGCTAGCCTGAATTTGGAGACCCTTGATGACTTCCGTCCCTTTAACTTTACTGGCCTGGAGTGTACAAGACCACACATATCCCCGCGGGGTTTTTTTAGCCCAACCAGGAGAGGGAGGCATGGTTTTTGAACACCCCCCCCCCCCCCCTAACGCTCCGGCATGGCTAGTACTCCCCATTCTACGCCGAAAGTGCATTAACTTTAATCGACTCATTTGAATCTGCACTTGCACATGGGATAGCAGATTTCAATAAATTTTACATCTTGACCGGCCCCTCCCTGGGTCTGGTGGTTTTGCGGTGGTAGGTTCTTCTACACGTATTCCTCTTTCCGCACAAAGCCCTCTTCCATCCCCGTTTCGTCATTCAAACATTCTTCGGCCTTTTTTCCTCTCCTTTGTTTGTTCATTTTTTAACACCCCTTACATCCCTTCATTTTTTTTCTTTTTTAACTGGTTATACTTACGCCTGTTTAACTGCCAACTGCACTCAAAATTTCGACCTCCATAAAACACTATTTCCCTATAGTCTGCCTACAAAGAAAGCAAGGTTCAAAATTCAAGAGATGTAATACGCGCGTAGACGCCCCAAGCGGTCAGCAAAAAGTCAGCGATTTTGAATCCGAAATCGAGGAGCGCGCGGCCATTAAAACGATGTTGCAGCCGGCAAGCGAGCGGCCGGACGGTCAGCAGCTCGGGAGCAAGTATGCGCGTAAGCTACACTCGCGCTCGGGCCAGCGAATGGGTGAAACATTCGCAACAGAGCTCGACCGGTTCTCCGGCTGCGTGGCTGGCCAGAGGAAGAAGCCCCCGTCGGCTGGAGCACCACAAGCGCGTCATGGCTGTTTACGCGATCCGCCGGCGGGTGCAGCGTGGTCTACGGCGGAGATTTTCAAGCAAAGCTTCCTACCTTTGCCAGCCAACGATTCCTTTGTGATGTGCGGAACAAGAAACTCCGAACGCGGATAAGGAGGGGGGGGGGGGGAGGGGGTTGTCAATCCCGGAGCTCAGTGTAGATGGCGCGGCGATAGGGCGCTATTACCCAGCGTTCCCCGCGCGCGGCAGCCCGCTCGCACCGGCGGGTGCGTTGGAGGGACGCCTTTGTCGTCTGCTTTAGCGACGGTTGTTTTTGGCCTGTTGTGGAGTACTTCGCGTCCATTGCGTGCTTCATTTGCACGGCTTGATTAACTTGTTTGACAGCACCTGCTGGGGAGGCCGGATCCGTCGGAATTATGTGGCCGTACGGCGAAGATATGTTAAGGATTGGTTTGCAAGGCGGAAATACAAAATGTACAGACCACATACAGACGTCTGGCCTCTAGAGAAACGCTACCTTTTGCGCACTGCTTGCCACGAATGGGACTCCGTTCTCTAATTGGTGAATACCAATTTGTGTTTTAACAAGTATAACTAAAGGCGAAAGGAGCAACTGGATCTGATCAATAGCGATTATAAAAGTTCCCTCAGCTTTCTCGCAATTCTCAAGCTTACTAAACTAACTAGTTTAAATCGGTATAAGTGGGAATCACTAAGTTCACATGCCGAATTGTTTCGGTGTCTGCGCTTGTGTCGCGCAGTGGTGAAGCCCCGAGCTACCGCATCAGGATGACTAGATTCCGCTGTCTCACCCTTCGAAAGACGTTCCTCTCTGTTTTCTCTCACTTCCGACTCACGGCTGCGCAAAAGCGGCGGCGTCCACCGCTCTGACCGGCCGTGGCCGACGCTCCTGCGTTCGAGACGCCGCCCCCACGAATTCCAGGTAACGGCTGGAAGAATGTCTGGTTCCGCTCTTTTTAGAGCCACGTGTGTGAATTCAAGTGACATCGCATGGGCAATTGTTGTTGGTGTCGTTTAAAGCTTTGGTTTTCAACCACCTTCACACCTTGGATTGGAGCCAATTTTTTTAAACGCTTCTGACTGATTAACGAGGCGTTTCACGGGGCTACCACCCATGTCCCAGCTGATTTGGTGGTACTTATTTATTTATTTATTTATTTATTTATTTATTTATTTATTTATTTATTTATTTATTTATTTATTTATTTACATAATACTTCGGACACTAGGTCCAAGCAGGCTGGGCGATACAAGCGAGCACAGTTCAACAGCAATACACCACTTTATGACAGCACATTTGTTGTGGCTAGGTCTTTCCACTCACTGATATATTGCGTGGAAAAAAAGAAAACTTCAAAAGATTAGTTCGTGCAAAGTAAGGAGTAAGCGCGTGGGGTTGGCGGTGCCGGGTAACTCTTGTTGTTAAGGGCGATACAAACAGTGAAGGGTCGAGTGCTAGTTTGTTACCTACGAGTAGGGAAAGAAAGTCAAGTCTGAATTGCTGTCTTCGAATTTTGAGTAAAGGTAGGTCGTTAATTTTCATTAGTTCGGAGGGTGAATCAGTTCGGGAAAATTTGTTATGTATAAACCGCACAGCTTTTGTTTGAATTCGTTCAAGGTTAGAAATGTTAACTTCAGTACACGGATCCCAAACGGCGCACGCGTATTCGAGCTTGGGTCTTATTAATGCTACGTAAGCTAAAAGTTTAACGCTAGGCGGGGCACTTTTAAGTTTGTGTTTTAGATAACAAAGCTTTCGGAAGGCAGAAGAGTAAACGTTGTTGATGTGAAGGTTCCAGGACAAGTTATTTGTTAGTGTCACGCCTAAATACTTATAGTTGTTCACCTCTTCGATCGGCAATGAGCCTAGTTTGTACACATGCTTGAGTGTTGTTATTTTACGAGTAACAGGAAGATACACACACTTGTTAGCATTAAGAATCATGCCCCATTCATCACACCATTTCAGAATGTTTCCTAGGCTATTGTTCAGGTCGTCTTTATCAGTTGCCGAATTAACATTTTTATACAGGATGCAATCATCCGCGAAGAGTCGAATCTGAACACCAGGGTTAACTACATCTACAATGTCATTGATATACAATAGAAAAAGCATTAAAACTAAATTATTACGCATTAAAACTAAATTTTGTCGAGGTAATATTTGAGTGCAGTTGGCCATTAATGTGAAGAGCTGTGTCACCATCTTTCGTTGGCATACAGTGACCTGTCTGAGAGATAATCAAAGAAGTAGCGCATACATTTTGCCTCCAATGCATATGGTCTTCAAGGCTGCCCAAATGGCATCATGCTCGAGGGAGTCAAATGATTGTTTAACATCTACAAGCCGTCCAGTGGTAATGTGTGGCAAAGCTTTGGCACCCTTGACATTCCTTACGAAGGTTAGGACATTGTCAATGTTGCTCCTGCTTTTCTTAACACCAGACGTGTGCGGGGAGTATATGTCTCTCGAGCCCCCCCCCCCCCCCCCCCCCCCCCCCTGGAGTAAAATTTTCTCCGTGAGCCTGACAACCCAAATAAGCACACTGATCGGCCTATAAGACATGATGTGTGTAGGTACCTTTTCAGGTTTTAAGACAGATACTACGACGCCTATTTCTATTGGAAGTCTGAGCAACCTGACACTCAAGAGATATTAAATGCACTAACCAGAGAGAGAGGAAGAGAGAAATATTTCTACTTGTCGCGGCAGAGGCTTATGTATGGGCCTCGCCCCATGGAAGGCAGCCGTACTCCGGATTGCCTGGACTTCGGCTGGCAGTCGTTTCCCGGGTCACCAGGTTGAGCTGGCTATCCGGGTCTGGGCTGGCCAGGGAAGCCTTCCACTGCTCGGAGGTGGGGTTGGAAAGTGGAGGGAAGTCTGTAGTGCGTTGGCGCGCCCTTACTATATGGCATTGGGTGCCAGGCTGAGGGCAGTAAGCGCAGAGGGAATGCTGTTGGGTGGGGAAGGTGAGGTGGAGGCGGGTGGGAAGAGAGTAGGTATTCGTTTGAAGCCGCCGCCAAATTGTAGCTTCGTCTCGGGAGAGGCACCGGTGTGGTGTTCGGAGGGTGCGGCGAGTATGCCTCTAATGGGCGAGAATCACAATGTATCCAGTCAGTGTGTGGGGTTCATTTTGGGGGGTAGAAATTGGCCACCGGAGGCAAGGGCTCGGTGGGGGAAATCGCGAGGCGCGGCGTGAGCCGCTTCATTGCCCGGGATGGCGTGTGCAGGAGCTCATACGATGCGGGTGCAGAAATGCCGTGACCTTGTCGCCGAGGTACTGTCAGGGTGCACCTTTAGGAAAACAGAACGTTGCTCAAACTTTTTCCCGATAGAGGAAACGCCGAAACCAGATACGTGTTGCAGGGATGCGATTGTGTCGTCTGGCTAGGATCATCCGGACGCGTTTGCCATTTCATCGCTTTCTTTTTTTGTTACTTTGACTGATAACCTGGCGAACTGGCCTGATAGTATAAAATCTGGGGGCTATATTTTCAGGCCATGTAAAGTATCCCCACATAACAAACGTTATAATATCCTTGGCCCCATCCTCGTTTCCCAACTAGCGTCGTATTTCTTTTTTGTTATTGTTTTGGGGGTATTAGGTACGCTTATGGTACACCGATAGTGGTGTCCTGATGGGAAGGAAAATAAACTGTTTTTTACTTACTTCAAAAAAAAATTAACGGACGGTTTAGCGGCGCCAACCCCCAAATATCGTGCTCAAAAAAGAAATTCCTGCTTATAAAGCGTTGTTCAATACTTCACGGCAGATACGCGTGTTACTGTGGGTATGTATTGTTTGACTACAATGACAGAATCATCTGTGGGGTATGCAACGAATAGTCATAATGTTTCGCTTTTGAGGTCTTATGAGTTCAACTGGCACCCGCCGAATTTAGTACCATAAGTACCATTTTCAAAGCATACCGATTCATTATATCGCAGACTTCAAAACATGCCATCAGGCCTATAACTTTGTATGCTTAGGCTTAACGCTAGGTTACTTGACAGTTGAGCCGTGCGACATGCAAAGCAACGCCATACTCACGCCGAGCCGCAAGTACCGTACGACATTCTACCTGAAAGGCGCATTTGACGCCACGGGGATATGTTAGGCCTAAAGTCGCCCCATTGCATAGCTTCCTCGCCCGCTACATATGGTGCGCCACAATCTTTGCACAAGTGAGTTATAAACGGTAAAGAAACCGGTAAGCTTCACAAGTGAGGTTTCCATCTGGTGGGGCGAAATTGTCCGAGGTATACGTTGTCTATTAGTGCTTTCATAGAAAAACAAGATATCTGTGTTGGTGCTTCTATGCCAATTTACTACAAGTATTATGACGCGTCATCACAATCAACGGATACAGAGAACATTGCAGCTTGAAGCATAAAAAAGTAGAGTGGTGTAACTTACGTGGAAGTGAGAACATTTGAGAAATGACGAATTGGAGACACACGACGCTTACAGCAATCACTCACCCCTTCCCGCCGTCTTGCCGCGGCGTGAAAGCCGGCGTGAAAGTGACGACATAATCCGAAGTGGCCGGTTACACGCACGCGGCTGCATTCTTTTCGCTACGGTCTTGATTTTTCTTCTTTTCGTTTTCACGGTGAGCACGGCGGTCGTAATGTTGGGGGGAGAGACACTGCAACCATCCAAAGCACGCAGAAGGGTGGCCAATGAGGGGAGAAGGACACTGTGACGAGTTGCAGAAGAGACACAGAATTCCCCCTCGCGGCTGAGGCTTTAAAAGCGACCGCTGCCGTGCAGTCTGCCAGTCACAGCACTGAGTTCCTTCTAGTCTCCACCAGTGTGCCGTCGAAGCAGCGAAGTAGCGTCAAGACCGTCTCTTGGCAGTGAAGAGCCAGTGGATTTTTGCCTGCACGTTTTGCACCCGGAAACTGTGCTTCTGCCCCAAGTCACAATGAGTTCTACCGGTGCCGTCCTCTGCCGGGTATGCGCTGTTGTTTTTCGATACATCTTTAAAATTAGGTATTAGCCTAGACGAGTTTTACGTGTTTATCTACATTAGGACATAAATGAAAATAGATTTGGAGTGTGTGGGACAGGAAACTCTTTTAAAACAGCAGCAATGAAACACACACGTTATTTGTATTGAACTATAGTCACAGTTCCAATCTTATTACGTTTCCTTTCAAAAATTACTTTATCGAGGCATTGTTAGTTACTACCATGCTCCAGTACAACAGATGTGCTTCACGGCTGCCTAAATTGCTCTGTCCAGCTTTCCAAAATTTACGTCCCTACCACAAAAACATTTCAATATTTTATTGCGAATACCCAGCGATTCCTGCTCTACTTAGCTTGCTCACTTCGATATTGTTAATCTATTTGACACAATTCCCGCTCGCGGTATTACCAAATAGGAATAGGAAAAGTCGCGAAAAACAAAACCGTCTAAGCATGACCAACAAGTCACTTTTAGCGACCACTATATCGAACCTGCTGATTAAGAAATCTCAAAATTTAAGATAGGTTTATTTCGAAATATTTCAGTCATTTAACTCTGCAAAGTAGGGACAGGAGCGGAGCTATATATACCTGCACACACAATACTATTGAGGGTAACTTCAAAATAACCCTTTCTTATTCAGCGATCAGTACGGTTCGGCCGCCATCCGTCACGCTCTGTAGTTCGTCACCTTAACATTGACTTCGGCCACCGCGCATGCTAGAAACAAAGGCCTCCATCAAGCGTATGGAAAACGACATACTCTTCGCCCAGCGCCCCTCGAGCATCAACGTGTCAGCACATGCCGTCTCGGTTTTCTTTGCCTCTTCCTAGAGAGCGATGACTGTCCGCAATAAACACGAAAGATTACTGAGACACGTAAGTCTGCTTGCATGATCTTGTAGGTGTTGGAGTCTAAAACTTCATCATCACCATCACCAGCCTATCTACGCCCACTTCAGGGCGGAGGCCTCTCCCATTATTCTCGAATTATCCCGGTCCCGTGCTAACTGCAAGAAATTTATCCCCCGCACACTTATTGATCTCATCTGCCCACCTAACTTTCTGCCGCCCCCTGCCACGCTTGCCTTCTCTAGGGATCCACTCTGTTACCCTAAAACTTATCAAAGACTCCTTACTGCTACATAGTGTTTGCGCCTCCGAGCTAGCTTTTGCTTTGTCGTCTTTCAGTAAGAACTACTTTCACATACCAACACTTACAGGCCACACTTAAATGAATAGTTTCACTAAAATCAGAGCTTTCTGTCTCTGGCGTGCACTTGCTCCACTCGCGGGCCGTCACGTTTGCTTGTCACGCGGTGCGCAGTAAGCTAACTCTTTTTTCCGCCAGTGGTAACGTTCCGGGAAGCGGCAATCTGGAGACACGGGTTCAATTCACACTGAAACACAAAGGTGTTCTAATTTTCGCTTTCGGCGATGAAGGCTTTCGGCAACAGACGGTAGCCTAACACGGCTTCGCTGTGAAATGTTTATTACTGACACTGTAATCGAAAATGCACATCGAAAACGCACAGTATAAAGTGAATACTATAAGAGTTTTCCAGCTTACCAAGCGCGCGCTAACATTCCGTGCAGGCATTGCTGGTCTGCGTGCTACCCGTGGCCTTTGCTGGAGGCCGCTACGGATTCGGCAGCAACTTTGGTAGCGGACTCGGCGGCGGATTTGGAGGCGGCCAGTACGGGGGGGGATTTGGTGGCGGATATGGCGGCGGAGGATTCGGGGGCGGGTTTGGACCATCCTACGCAGCCGCAACGAACACGTTCGCACGCCAAGAACAGTTTTACGTGAGTGCTTTCTTGCAATTCCTTTGTTTCTGTAATAGCTCGAAATAAGTTGCATTTTACAGAGGTTTCCGTTTTTAAGCGACAAGCGTTTTTAGGTACAGTGCCGAGATATACTCTTAGCAGATGGTAATAATATAGTATTATTTGATCTAAATTGTTGAGTACGCAGGTGTTCTAAGCCGCACTATTGCGTACCAAGGAATCGGTAGAGTTCCTCCTGTGGGAACCACAAAAAAACGTTATCTCTAAAGCACACCTGATAAAACATTCAAGCAGAATGAAATGCTGTAGAATTTGAAAATCGCGCATTGCGCGGAGAAAACTTCAGAGTAAAACAAAACCGTATGTGAATACACAGTGTGGTGCTTGGTGCTTTTCTGCCATCATTTTATTAGGCCTCAAAGTATATTTTGCTTTTTGCCTTGTGTGTTATATCGGTACGAGAATCCCCGCACATAAAAACTCCTGAACTTTACAAACCAATTACAACTACCTCCTCATCGCAGTAAGTGCACTTCAATTATAATTTCTTCCTACACAGCCAGCGCAGCCGTACAGTTTCGGCTACGACAACGTAGACGAGTTCGGCACCAAGACGTACCACAAGGAGCAGGGAGACGCCAGCAACGCCAAGACCGGCTCCTTCGGCTACACGGACTCCAGCGGCCTGTTCCGCCGCGTCAACTACGTCGCCGACGCCGGCGGATTCCGCGCCAAGATTGACACCAACGAACCCGGAACCCTGCCCGGAGCGAGCGCCGACGCCGTCTTCAACTCCAACCCTCGTCCGGCCGGCGGCGGCCGCTACTCGTCTCCGTACACGGCTGCCTCCACATACGGCGGATTCGGCTACGGGCGCCAGGGCCCCTGGGCTGGCTAAAGAAGGCCACCACCGAGTTAATAGTTACGAAGCTGCCCTCCCTCCTTCCCACCTTCTCGTTCTCAACACAAAAGGGGCCGGTGGACACAAAAAACACTGAAGACGAGTGTGGTTGGAGCGCAGAAAAAAAAACTTGCAAATAAAAACCATGAATTAAGACAGCTTGCCCCGCTTGTCCGGTTTTCTCCTAGTTTTCTCTCGTGAATGTAGCGCTAACTCTTCCTGCAGGCAACAACGTCTGTGTGCAGAAAGCAGGGTTGTCATTTCTGTGTTTGCCAAAGCACGGACAATATAACTGTGCTGAAACACACGAAAACACAGCCGAGAATATTTAAGTGCACGCATGTACACAATTTTCATGCGGTACGGTTATCCTGAATAAAAGCTCTTTCGCTAAAATTCGGGTAGTTCAATGCCGCAAAAATTCTGCAATACCGAGCGTTTACAGCGATTTCCAACTCACACAAGGGTATTGGATTTGGTATTTCGTCTTAAGTCGAGTGAGTTACGCTGACATTGGAAGAAAGAAACAATACGAACTTAGCAGGTTCATTAGTTCGACAGCCAAACTGCGACAACGAATCTGTTAGGTTGAACGTTGTGCCTCTCATTGCGGTCACGCCGAAGTAGCAGTTTGGTGCGTATTGCTTGACTCATATATGCCACAAAAACACACAAATCACACATTTCTCGACTTACACTCATGTCCACTATTGGCGAGTTGGTAATGGATGAAGATCAGACTACACATTTCACTAACGGGAGTTCCACTGCGAAAATCTCTCCTGTGTTTGGGAATCTACATCGTGTTACGATTCTGCCCGCCGCTACCATATTCCCGCGTCCTATACGTATTGCGAAGTGCCACGGCGTGTAAGAAAGCTGCCTCGGACAAGTCGCAACGTGCCTGAGAATGACCAGTGCGCAGGCGGCTCCCTGTCGGTGATTCAAACTTCGGCGGCTGCAATGAATCTCCGTGTAGCAACTTCCTCCGAAAGACGCGAATGCCGCAAACGAGATCCCCTCTCTCAGACTCGGCGTGCGGCGCTACTGCCGGTCCCTCAAGAACTCTGCAATGTGTGTTGTGTGTGTCTGTACTATGTTGGCGCCGTGTGCAAAAGCACTAGGAGAACTTTTCCGGGAACACACTGACACTCGCCAAAAAGTAAAAACAATAGGTAAAAACAATGACGTTTCGGGGCCCGTACGGGTCCCTTGTTCACATATGAAACGGAAAGCGACTCGGCCGTAATTATACATGCGTAGAACGTTGCAAAGCGCATGCGTATGCCGTAGGCATGGCAAGGAAATGCATGGTATTTCCTCGCCAGACGAGTTTTCGTCGAACTTTGAACTACTGGGAGAATTGTTTAGCCGTTAGGTCTTGGGGCATAAATATATGGGGTGCCCGAGCGCAAAATTCCATTCGTTATGGAGCAGCAAATCTATGTTCTCGCTCTGCTCGAGTCCTGTACTGTAATCTCGCCCGTAAAGGCATTGTTCCTGTATTGCTCCGGCTCATCTCTCGCCATGCAGTTAACCATTTAAGTTTGCCTTTGGCTTCTTGTCGTCATCCCCAAGGCAACAACATTTGCTGGCCGCTCAGCATCACGCTACCTCACATGACGGAGGCGACGGAGCGCGGTGCTGAAACGCCTTCCCGTACGTAACAATCGTAAAGATGCACATATTCGTCGACGGTTTCTACTGGATACGGTTCTCAGTTAGGAGCCCCACGAGCGTATTTGCATTGCTATAAAAATGTTCGTGAACCACGCCTTTAGAGACCTCGCTACCTAAATACATTTCGGTCACGAGCGAGTATTAGAGCTTCAAACAACGTTTTGTAATGTATAAAGTTTTGGATTTATTATTTGTATATTTTTGATCCAAACTATTCTGAAACCAGAACACAAAAAAAAACCACAGTGACTCCCCCATTCCAGCGCAAATGCTTATTGAAAGCTTTCACCGCTTCTTTTAGAATTTTTCCAGACAACAAAAGAGGCAACTCTCGAACATCTAACCTAAATACACAGACATGAAAGCGAAATCTAGGTGACGCCCCTAATTCCAAGCACAATCGTCTCATACCTAACAGCAGGGAAAGCGTGTCCTAACGTGTGGAATCATGCTTTTGGTTGAGGCTACGGCGTAGAGTCACTTCTTTCCTTATCAAATTTTACGACTACAGACGACTTTATATAAATACCTGGTGAAGTGCTCGGAAACGCGCAGGCTAGAGTACAAGCTCTGAATACGCGCATAATTATGGGAACAATATTTATCGAAAATTCGCGCGCATTCAAACAATTTAACACGCATACGGATGCTGCGATACGGAATGAGGACGACGCATTGTTGAAGACGTGGTTAAACTGGTTAAATTTTGTTATCAGGGACACACCCTTAAAGAGAGAAAAACAAGACAATCAAACGGAAGGGCTGGAAAGTGAACTAATTGATTGATTATGGCGTTTAACGCACCGGCGATACACAGGCTATGAGTCCCGCCGTAGTAGAGGGCTCCGGGTTAATTTAGACCACCTGGTGATCTTCAACTAGGCGTAGACTAGGAGTTCAACTAGGTACGTAGTTGAAGTAGGGGGGTTTAGGGGCTAAAAGAGAGAACATCAATGGTAACAGGGACATAGAAGAAAGATGAGTCAAAGGCGATAGAAGCGGAGCGGCCACAGACGAGGAAGAATGGTACGTTTCTAGTCGTATTTTGCAAAAATATAAACGCAGGTGACGAAGTTACGGATGACTTCTCAATTGTTGTGATCCGGGCTTTTATACATAAAAACAATGTACGGAATGGTTCAATAAAGACGCTAGTAGCACCATTCGTCCAGGGATGGCAACTCGACGTTGTTTTTTGTAACGCGTTCGAGGCGCGCAGAAACTCTTCGATTACAGTAGAAAGGAAAGCCCGTACGTCCGCGGCCCCTCCGGAGGAGGCCGGGTGCTTCAGCCGTTGCCGCAGTGCTGGATGCTTCGAGAATTGGACGTCGGAATGAATGTGGCACAACAGGGACCAATATACTGTCATCAGGGTTGTAATTTTGGCGGGAAAGGACACCGTTCAGAGTTTGCAATCTATGATTGACAACGCGCATGGCAGTTCGGAGGCGGGACAGGAGCGTGCACCGGCAAACCACCATATCAATCAATACTATAGGGTGAAGGTGGGTGCCAAGAGGAGTGTGTTGTCGGGTTCTCGGAATATCAGAATAGAGAGGAGACAATGAACAATGTGACAGGGCATATGCGTCCGTGTGCGTCTTCCTCGTAGTTAAACGTCATGGAAAAGACATACTGTTGGAGGCGCAGAGCCTAACGGCCAAGGAGCCCAGACTCTCCCTCACAGCGGCCGGTCGACGGGTACTCCAGCTCATCGGACGCACAGCCCCTACCACACCACACACGCCCAGACGTATTCCCCTCTCCATTTGTCAATGCATTCACGTCGCTCCCTTCCCCAAGCACATGCACCCCTTCCACAACCGAAGCCGCCGCAACGCCCGCGTCCGACTCCTCGAAAAACGCTACGGCACGGATTGCAACACCTGTTATACCGACATAGCACAGTCCTCATCAACGAAGCCGCCACCTCCCCCCCCCCCCTTACGACGGCGACCTACCGCGACATTTTCACGAGCACTGCCGAGACCCTCACCATTGCCCGCGCTGCTCTGACCCACCACCACCAACCCTACCTGACCATCGTCACCGACTCGCAGCAAGACTGCCACCTCCTAAAAGCCAGCCTCGCCCCCCCCAGCAGCAATTCAACTCCTTCAACTCCTCCCTGAAGACATCGACCTCTCCTTCGTCTGTACCACCAGCCACTCCGGCCTGGCAGGGAATGAGGCGGCCCACGCCGCAGCCCGCGCACTCATTACCCGGGCACTTCCCTCGCCGCACCTTGACCAAGCAACTCCCCCATCCCCGACCCACCAGCCCTGACCCATTTCGACCCCACGTAGAACTCCATCCTTGCCCACTACAGCAACTCCCGCCGGCGATACCTGTCCGCCACCCTTCCACCCTTCCCTCACTGCCCAACAAGCCTACATCCCCCGCCGACTACAGACCAAAACCTACTGCAACCACACCATCCTATCCCACACTTCCCCTTCTCTCTTCCCACACTACTGCCCACATTGTCCCATCCCTATCAGCACCTACCACCTCGTCTTCTCCTGCCCAACACCCACATCCCCACTCCCCCGCTTCCCCTGAGAAGTGGGAGTCCGAGCTGACCCGCTCCTCACCGGAGCGCCAAGTCGCCGTGGTGTGACGCTCTCTGGAGGCAGCCCGGGCAAGAGGCCTCCTTGACTTATGAGGCTGACCGCACCTTTCTACCCTTTACCTTTAAGCTCAATAAACTTTGTTTTACCCACCAACCCATTCCGCCAGTGTGTCTGCGGTCCTGGTGGTGGTGTAGCGTTCAACGGTGCGGCGGCGGCGTGTCGTGGGTCCTCGTGGACAAATTGGCTCACGGCATTACCGACTTCGAAGGCGCCATCATCGCGGCAAAGCCACCGCGGCGGTAAGTGAACATGACGGCAATAAAGAATTTTTAAGAGTGTGGGTTGCAGAGCAACGTGTCGTAGTTCTTTTATGGCCGGTAAGTAGCCGCTAACTGGCATTGGTGGTTAATCCGCACATCGTTTAGTGCTACTTAAAGGGACCCAGAACAGCTTTGTGAAGGTGGCAATCAAATGCATTCAGATGGTAGAACACATAACGGGGGATTTTTGAGCCAAGTGTGAGCTCCATACGTTGTACGGTTAATTTGTAAACAATTTTTGAAGATCGCCTTTCTCAGCCGATGAGCGCGCCGCCGCAGCGAGCCGACCGCGGCTGACGCAATGGCGACCGCGGCTGACGCAACGGCGAGGCGCCCCCCTGATTCGGCCGATCGTCGGTCGCCGGCAACGAGCTGCCATTGGCTTCCGGCTGCTCTTCCTCCTTCCTGCGCGATCCCGAGACAAAGGCGGGTCCGCAGCGGTTGACGCGTGCCTAGGCGCAGGAATGTAGCTAGCGGAGAACGGAAGTCGAGCGTCGCGATGTCACATGGCTATTCCCAGTGTTTCCAGCTGCTTTGAAAGAAGCAGAGAGGGAGGAGGAATCGATCGGCAAGGGGGAGAGGTGCACTTAATTGCTTCTGGCGCAGCTAATACTGAATGTAGATCAATAATTCCAACGGCATTGCATCGCTATATTGGTACTACGCGACAATAAAGGCCTTTTGTAACTTTTACAAAAGGCTTTTCTGGGTCCCTTTAAGCGTGTTTCCGGCCGACTACGTATCAACGGGTTTAACTATAGAGAGAAAAGGGTCTCAAGGACATCAAGGGAAAAAAGCAAGGGTGGAATAATTGTTTTGCACAGACATATGTCTGATCGAACAAAGGGGCATGCGCGGCCCCGAAACTCACACCCCTCTTCCGAGACCGCTCGTAATATCTGTTACGGTACACTTGCCTAGTAGATGATAAACACAGGGACGCGGAGAAGTTTCCTGGAAAGTTAAGTGGGTAGGGGGGAATCTTCCGCACGGCGCTCTCTAAAAAAAGTCCCTGCGCCGTACCGTGCAATCCTTCGACGGCTCTTTTGTTGGGGGTATAAATATTTATATCCGATCGTAATAAGGGAATGGAATAAAACTAGTGACGGTGTCCGCGCGCGCATGGTGTCCCCACAACACGACCAAGCTCAACATTGGCGCGAACAAGCGGCCAGTTACGCAGTATGTCAACCGACGTCGGTCGGAACGCATGTACGTGCTCATTATAACAAAATTTGAGGCGAATGTTCAATCCTTCGGTCACATATTTCAGACTCCCATATGTTCCAACGCATGTCGTCCCCGCGTACGCGCGGTGACAGGGTCGTTCTCCTTTGGCGAGATCTGTCGGCGTGGTGTGGAAGCGTAAAAGTCCCGCCTCATACCTACCGTCAGCTTTTCCAGCCGTAAGCGAAATGCAGGATTCGTAAGCAGAATGATGAGAAATGAAACGCATAAAGTCAGAAGGCGCAGTCCCGAAGCGATGCTGCGACGCAAAATATCGCAGTAACAGAGTGCGCAATAGTAACAGATTCGCGCAACCGGATGTTCTTGCAGACGTCACCGAGAAGTGAGGCATTATGGGCAGTCACGCTCGCGTGCTGCGAGGAGATGGACGAAGCGAGGGAGAATTGCGGCGCGGGCGAAAATTCGATGTTTTGATTTGCAATAACTCCACGAATGCTAATCGCTTTACAAAATTCTTGAAGGAGGGGATTTCTAGGATACTGATTTACTTGAAAATTTGTGCGCCCATGTATCCCAAGAACCTCTTTCAGGGCCCTTCTAAGGGTAACATTTTAAAGCGAAGCTTCAGTGTCCTCACTGTAGCCGTTGTACGCCAATATGCCCTGCAGAAAAGCCAAGTTTCTATGACGATGGTGATGACTGGTCGTGGGTGAAGTGAAAGGAATAAAGGCTTCCCGTGGCCGGAGTCGAACCTGGGTCACCCGCGTTATTACGCCGGCGTCTAACCGATTGCTCAATTTCGACATTATCGAAGCGAATGCCGAGCAGCAGAATGCCGAGCAGCAGGTATCGATCCGCGCCGTACACCCCAAACACAAACGTTTGGCCTACGCAGTGGACAACTGAGAGCTACTGTGGGTATTCTATAAAAGTGGCGGGCACTTCCAGGGTAGCACGCACTCGCAGTGTGGGATTGGCAAACCAAAGAATCTATCACGAGAAACTTTCGCGTTCAGCCATCGCCGTCGTTGTGTGGAAGGTTGCATGATTTTTTTGTTTGTTTTTTTTGTAAATGTTGACTCGGCCATCTTGACGGTACAATCCACTCCAAATTTTTTCCATGGGAAGCCAACGATTACAACACTAACTCATTCAAAATACAAGGTCCGCAGGGATACTTAAGGCTGCTTACGTGTGGGAGTATGAAATCATTGCTATTTATGGCCGCAAGTTTATATTTATTAATTTATTTAATTCGATAATACACTTGTTTGATTTTATTCTTGGCTCATAAATCCGCAGTTTCATAGACCACAGTTTCTATCTCAAGGAAAGCAACAACAATGGCTCTACGAAGTCGTTGCGGTGCCGCCTTGGGGTCCACTCCAATCGCTGACCAGTGACGGTCGGCACCTTGTATGCATCCTGGTGCAGCCTCTTTGGCGGGTAGGAAACTTTTCTGGACAGCACAGAGCCTGCCCTTCAGCCATCTTTATTGTACCACCAAATGCCACCACACACACGCACACACAGGCACGCACACTGACACCCACGCACACGTACACACGCAGACAGACAGACAGACACACGCACGCACGCACACGCACCAGCGTGATACCAATAGATACCAAAATACTGCTTTCCAGTGATAGCGCAATTCATCTCGGCAGGGATCAATCAACGACTGCGTAGACGGTGACCCTCTTCCGGAGCTCAGCATTTTGGAAGAGAACTCCGCCAATCTCGTGCACTTCCGCCTGTGTGGAGGATAGTTGCTTCGCTTAGTCAAACGGGCAGACCACCGGTGCAAACGTGAGGGCGGCTTTCACAGTATCAAAAGCACGGTAGCACTCCAAACGTAACATGTGCCAGACTCTAGGAGCTGGTTGAGGGGTGCCGCTATGGCGGCAAAGTTACACGTACAAGGCGAAAGAAGTACGATGCCAGCCCGTGTAAACTCTGAAGATATTTCTGTTGGACCGGGCGAGGAACTCTAACAGAAGTGATGTTGACAAGGCCTGGTTGTATTTCATTTTTGCTACAACATGACCAAGCGTCACGGTGATCTTAGTAACAAAGTGGCGTTTTTAGTTCGGCGGAAGCCCAGCGTTAGAGATGCACGTGAGTACTTGATCCAGACGCTGGAGATTTCGGTAAGCGCCAACGACAAGACCGAGACATCGTCAAAGAAGCAGAAAGAGGCCTTGCATGCGAGTCCTCTGAGCAGTGAGCCCAGCATCCCCTGAAATTTCGCTGTACTGGAGAGTTGCACAACCCGAACGGAATAATTAAATTCGCATGGACCGTCGGGAGTGGCAAAAGCTGTCTCTTCCTACTCGGACTCGTTCATCGGGATTTTTCAGTAGCCAGAACGCAAGTCAAGGCTCCGAAAGTATTCGGCTGCCGGTAGGAAGTCGCGAGTGCCCTTTGTTCTGGGCATGGGATACGCATCCCTTCATGGAATTTTGTTGAGGGCACGGCAGTCAACACAGAAGCGTACGGTGCTACCCTTTTTTCTTAACCTGTAAATCAGCACTACTACGGAAGAACACGGACTGGGTGAGGGCCCAAAAACATCATGTCGTAGCATATAAGTCATGCTTCCTTCTATTACCTTCCTTTCTGGTGGCAGCAGGCGCTATGGTAGGTGGCGGACAATACTACTCCCATCAGTTTCAACTAGATGCGTGGCTGCAGTTGTACAGGGAAGAAGAGTCGAGTGCGAGCCGAGCGAGATACAGTTCGTGTTTAGAAGTAGTGGGACTGTGACGGTGTTATGTCCAGGTTTGTGGGGACTGCGAGAAAGGACTGGGGGAAATTGTCGCCGAAGCCAGACGTGTGGTAAACGAGGACATGAAGGAAAGGTGGCCACCTCCGAGACAGGAACAGGAGTAAACATGTAGCCTTACGGAATAACCACTTCTGTATTTCTGTTACACACGGGTATAAAAGAAATCGGTCTAGTCAAGCGGGCACAGTAATACCACGGGAAAAGAGGCGGCCACACTGGACAACGACCTCAATACATTGTTTCTGCGAAAACTGAAAGGGCGGAAGGGGGGCACGACGACGTCGGTAGTTAGCACCAGGGAAGGCGTCCTTGTTTCTGGAAAAGCTGAGTGAGGAACTTCCGTAAGCAGGCGTGCGGCAGTAAATATTAGCGGAAATCGATGGGAGAAAGTCACAACCAATAATGAGCTCGTAAGGGCACGTGGGGAGCACGACGCACTGATTGTGGTTATATGGTACCATTAAAACGCGCACCATAGAGTAGGCAGATGGTTGGGTTGACGTCTTTTTCACACCAGGCAATAAATGGCCACTATAGGGTTCTTTTACCTTTTGTAGCCTGTTACATGTACCAGCGCGAGTAATGACGATTCGTGCTACCGTCCCTACCAATGCTTCAAAACTGGTACATTCAATCAACACAGACATGTTCGACGGTTGTTCTGGAGGAGTTGTTATGGTCCCAAGAGACGCAGCTCCCTCTCCAATAACACATGTGCTCAGTTTTCGTGTAGGTGGGAGGGGCCATGCACGACGGGCCAAAGTGGAGACACAGCTCGTGGGTATGTCGATGGAGAGTGACGTCATGGTTCGCGAGAATTTCTGGGCAATTCAGAAGAATCGGCAGAAGGAGGAGGCCGGTGTGTCGGGGATGGGCAAACCCGCTGTCGGTAGCTGTAACGAGGGCTTGTTTTTTCGCGTTCGTAGGTGTCGCAGCCGCGCCGTGTAACCTTTAAATGTCTCCGACCGAACCGAAAAAATGCGTCCGTGGAGTCGGCAGTAACAACAAACTGGCCAGCTGAGCACGGGCTCCAGCACCAAGCCCACGGGATAGTACGGATAAGGCTCCCCGTTGTCGCATAGCTTAGAAGAAGTTCGGCTTTAATAGGTGTCACGGGTTGACATGATACGTCCGTACAAATACAGAATGGCATAGTTTGGTCAACGCACCTGTAAGGTGAGCGCGCCCGCACGGCCGTAGACGCAGCGAGCTTTTCTTTATTGTCTCGCAAATTCCGTGCTTACCGAGTAGTGGCCGGTAGCAGCAGCACCCGAGGAGGCGGGGCCCGGTCCCTCATTCCGAATCAATTCTGGCATCGCAGCAGACTCCTCATCGGCTGTGTGCCGGGTCAAGGTGTCCTGGTAGAGAAGGATAGACAGGAGATCTTCTACACGCAAGCACGTAGTAGTCACACCCGAAATAGTTGGTAAATTCTGAAGGGCGAGAGAAGCAAAGGCAGACTGGCCCACCCTTTTCAAAATGTGGCGCGTGCGGTCAGACTGACATGTCTTTGTAGGGACTGTGTTACGTATACACGTATGTGTGCAAGTTCGTGCACGCTTGTATGCCTAGGGCGAGTCGTCCGGGCTCACATAAAAACGAAATGTCTCCTCGGCTAGAATACCAGTTTTTCGAACTCTAACAGTACCCTAAAAACGCCTAAACGTTGCGGATAAGCCCGTTGGCATCTTCTTATTACTCAACTCTCGTTTTTATATAGGCGTTCATTTTTATTTCGGAGGATCCAGAAATTATGTCCCGTATAACACCCAAGTGTTGTTTAGCTGATTGTGGCGTCCTGTCCTCGTGTTACCCTTTGCTAACCGATAGGCAGCAATCAAAAAATCGTTGTTCAGCCGTTTCTGAAAACCATGAAAAATCTTTGTTCGTGTGTCACAGAAAACCACCGAGCTGCTAAAACAAAGTAGGACAAGGCGCATTTGTAAATACCATGTGGTATCGTTGTACCTGACACGTCAGTTTTCTAAGGGGCATATAAAAGATGACGATACGTTAACAAAGTATACGTCGTAATTCTTAAGAAAAAGTGACGAAATTGAAGACAAAAGGGCAGACAACGATGGACCCCGAACGTTTTGCCGCGGCGTAGAGAAATCGGCGTGAAGTCGTCGAGGTAATTGGCAAGCGGAGGCCGCACGCACGTGGCGGAATTCTTTTCGCTACGGTCTTGATTTTTTTTTTCTTGTTTTCAAGGGGAGGAAGCCAGGCGCATTGTTGGTGGGCAAGGCACTGCTGCTATCAACAGCAAAACTGAGGGCAACGTGAGAAGAGGAGGCAGTGGGCCAACTTGCAGAAAGAATGAGCGCAGGAGCCGTCCTTGCTGCCAAGGCTTTATAAAACCTCTTGCCATGGCGCGTACTGTCAGCCACAGCAGTCAGTGCCTTCTAGACTCTCGGCCCGCCCCCAAAGCAGCAAAGGAGCCGGAAGAGCAGCTCTTCAGAGCTAAGAGCCAGTTGATTCTTCCCGAGAAATTTCGAACCCTCCGGAGTTCTTCGCCGGACCTAAGTCAGCATGAGTTCCGCGCCTGTTATGTTCTGCGAGGTAAGCGTCTCAAAAAATATTCGGATGTTGCACTATCCTCACCGATATGTTGTCTTCAAACATCGAAAGAACACAATGAACATATGACTTAGCATCGCAGAAGATAAACTGAAAACAAATCATCGACTCAGTTTTTACAATTATCTATATGCTCCTGTTCTGGGTACTCTTACCAAAGCAATATATTTAGTGATTGCTTGTTTCATGTTTTTGCGCAATGAATTTATCAGGTTCCCAACTCGCATTCTATTTCGAACATTTTCAGAGAGTAGGCGCGGATATGACACAATTTATGCACTTTTTCTTAACCATTCAAGGTATGTTCACCTAATGTGACACGAGTTTCAGTAGACTATCGTGATTTCTGCGTTAGGGAATAGAATACGCATACGATGAAGTGATGCGATTCTGGGATGTGGTTGAGAGCGCTCCTGCATTGCACACAGTCACATAGCGGGCTGGTGCAGCGGAAGAGGGTACAGAAAAACTCCTTTAAAATATGTTTTTTGCTACCGATTCATTAGCATGCTTTTGGAGCATCGATTGGACCATGCTGCTGCTTCCTGCAGCTTTCTTGGTGCATTTCGGTCTTTGTGGGCACGCACTTCGAAGTTTTGCCTTCTTTTTGCCTTCTTCGTTGCAGCGGCTCTGCTGTGCAGTAGGCTTTCCTAAAGGAGAACTGGCATATGCCGGACGTAATGTCCATGCGACAAATAAGACACCGGCAATTTTTCTTTGGTTGGTGACCAGTCACGCTTGCACAAAGATGATAAGAACAGTTATGGCTCTTGAATTTGTATTCTGGGCAAAACATTACAACGTCGAAGACGTCGATGACATGGAGGGTGATCACTTACCTTGCCGACAGACTACACGTAGATCAATGTATCTGTACAGATGTGAAATCGAGGTTTCAATTTAGCTCGTCGGTTCAGTCTCCTTTGTGCGCGTAAACTAGGAACGCCACTGCAGCAATGGCGATGATGATAAACACGTTACGGCACCGTCAATAGGGATTACCACTCAACGCGACTACATCCCTTAACTTTCTCAAGTTGGTCACGTTTAATTCTGTCCACGCCACCGTTATTCAGATTACTATACTTACTACTACATTTACACTGATTTTGTTTTGAGTTGTACTTGGTATTGATAGCTGTTAACCGTAGTTGTGACATGTTTTGTTTAAAAATCCAGAAAATGCAGCTTTAGTAACAAGCAGATTGAATATGAGCAGTTCCAGGAAGGCGGATGTTAGATTTCAAAATTACAAACTCCTGTTCTCGTTTGCTCGGCAGCAAGGGTACTAAGTTTGAAGCAAACGGCATAATTGAAATCTAGAGGAGTATTTTGCTGCAACAAGCATGGCGTAACATCCATTCCAGGTGCTCTTGGTGTGCTTACTACCTGCGGCCTTTGCGGGAGGCCGTTACGGATTCGGCAGCAGCTTCGGCAGCGGGCTCGGCGGCGGATTCGGGGGCGGGTACAACAACGGAGGGTTCGGGTCCTCCTTCCCTGCGGCATCAAATACGTTCGCGCGACAAGAACAATATTATGTAATTCTCAGTCGCTTTTCTGAAACCACTTCAACAATAGTCATAACAATCATGTTAGGTCGTCTTAGAGTACAGCAATAAATTGGCAGGAAGAAAATACTTGGTAATAAATCGAAAGCAGCTTTATCTAACTATTTATGGACGACAACTTTCAAAGTTGTTTTGTACAAATATTTTGAAGTAGCTTTTTCAGTACGTGTGAAGTGTAAGCACATAGCACGTGCCACGTCCTGTTTACAAGTGACATTAGATGAAAAATAGAGCGCAAAATTATCATAACGTGGCGTAGGGAGCAGGCCTGAGAAAGAAATAACCTTAACACTGAGCCAAACTCGTGGTGCTAAATTATGCGTTGTTTTCAAACTTTAACGATTCCGTGTTTCGAGTCTAGTGTGTGTGAGGGTGCTTTGGGGATGTTGGTTTACCATCGTAACATATGATGTTGTGTTACTGTGCTCTCTGTATAGAACCGATGCAAAAGATATGCACAAATCATAAGCTCACTACCACTAAATATCACCAGCAGTATCTTATCAACGTATGCTTTTCTCGCATATAGCCAGCGCAGCCATACAGCTTCGGCTACGACAACGTAGACGAGTTCGGCACCAAGACGTACCACAAGGAACAGGGAGACGCCAGCAACGCCAAGACCGGCTCGTTCGGCTACACGGACGCCAGCGGCCTCTTCCGCCGCGTCAACTACGTCGCTGATGCCGGCGGATTCCGCGCCAAGATCGACACCAACGAACCGGGAACGCTGCCCGGAGCGAGCGCCGACGCCGTCTTCAACTCGAACCCTCGTCCGGCCGGTGGCGGCCGCTATTCGTCTCCGTACACGGCGGCATCTACCTACGGAGGGTTCGGCTACGGTCGCCAGGGCCCCTGGGCTGGCTAAAAGAAACCACCGAGTTTATAGTAACGAAGCTATCACCTTGTACAGGAGTGCAGAGCGTTCCAGTCTTCCTATTGAATAAAGGAGCTGGTGGCATAGCCAATCTGAGGAATTCTTGGCGTACGAAAAATGTGACCTGCAAGATACAAATGTCGATGCTAAATGATTTGCTTCCATTGGATTTCCTTTGGTAAGTTCGGCGTATTATCTCGCGCAATGGGAATGACATTCTCGTTTCTAGCAATCTAACATCGTTAAAAAACGTTTTCCATGGAGTTCATACCCCCTGAAACAGAAACTTGGGGGATATTTTATTACTTAAGTTACAGGTTCTCTCGCGTATTTTGCGCTGAACGTAACCCCGTGCTTTGTGTCGTATAAGTCGCAGTTGCAAAAGGCAGCTAACAAAGAGTCTTACCAGATCCACACAGGTGTAAGTGATAAGAGGTCGTTGAATAAGCCGTGCCTTTCGCGACCACTTACACAAAGATGGTGGGAATTCCCCCAAAGTCGTCTTGCTAAGCTAGTATTCGCGATAAAAGTTTAGGGCACGCAGGCAATTGCTTTCACGAAATGGCCGTGAAATAATTATTGAGGGTACGAGCCATACAGAAATGTGTGAGAATGAATATAGGATATGCAGTTCGAGAGAAATTGTAATCTCGAAGATAATTGAAAACCCCTATATAACACACTTTGCTAAGGTGGCTTACTTACAGATTTTGCTAAGGTTACAAAGCCGCAGTTTTATTCCGTAATTTCTCTAAATAAATGGGTGAACCAAGCTGAGATTACGCACTGTGTTAGAGCTGAGAAAGTTGGTTAACTATGTTTGTTTACCAAATTCACACGAGCATCATCTTCGTTGAAGAAGCTTGCGTTGCAATCTGTGCACAGCGCTAAACCTTACTATCATCCTGAAGCATATAGTTAGCTAAGCCACAAGCTTGATGCATCTGAGGCGACATTTTACGCAAATGTCAAACACCCACTCTCGGCATATACTTGACGCTCGCATTGGTAACCTCCAGCAAAAAAATGAGATTCTATATGTATTTGTTTACTTTGCTCAAAAATTCGACAGCCTTTACAATTTGTTTTGACTGGAGTAAGTCAAATAAGTTCAGTGTACATGATGAATATCTGCGTAAAGTGTCTGTAACACTAGGTTATGGTAGCTACATAAAATGTTTTCCTCTGCACAACGCAAATCTTTCAAAACAGCGTGATGTTGCAGAATGCGCGAAGCGCGCCTCAGTCTAAAGTAACTGAAATACAAGTAATTTGCACACTCGGTTGTATTGCCCCCATAAATTAACCAAACTGCTACTTGGAAAGATAGTTCTCTGCAAAGAGACATGAGTGTGACGTTTGAAGTTTTTCCCACATTGCACTAATCGCACGAGAGGCAGGGGCTCGGCCTGAATATTCAACACACAAGTAAAGATAGAAATTACCAATAAACAAGACACGTCACAGAGCGGGTTGTCTGAGGGCATTTTATATATCTAACAAATGCATGCAAGAAACAAGTAAACAACAGCCAGAAAAAAAGACCAGAAAAACATCATTAAGCTTTTCAAGGACATAAATGCCTGATGATTACGATACTCCAGGCTACTGCAAAAATATGTGCGCAGCGCAAACTGCAGTTTTCTCGGTCAAGGCGCATAGCTTCTGCGTCCAAGGAAGAGTTCGCGGGAAATGACCAGGAAGTGATTAGCTCACGCACGGCGGCGCACGCTACTTTGCAGTTATCTAGCAGTGCGTTGGCGCCGCCGAGCATCTTTTTGTAAATCGTGTTTGAACCTCCCGCGCGAATGTCACGTCGGTCGAATGAGCCACGCAACGAGGACGACGATGAAGGACCCGAAGGACCGATGAACGTGCAGCACGCAGTGTGTGCAGGTCTTCTGTGCTCTCTCACTCACACTTTCAGGGGAGCATTTGCGCCGCCTCGGGAAACCGCCCTCCCCCTCACAGTTTTCCGGCATTGTCTTCCTCTGTTTCCTTTCCGTCTTCGGTCTTCCCAGCGTCCCGTCGGTTACAACGCCGCCGCCACACCCCGCGGCCGCAAAAGTGCTGCCAACTGAAATGTATTAGAGAGCGTTATCCTTCTTGATCGCTTTCATGACCGGACCCATCCGGCAAACCAACACAGGTACACCTGGCAGAATGAACGCTGGAATTTTATAGATCGTGCTTAGGAGTGTGAGACTCATAAGATTAGGCCTGCATTCGTGAGCAGAAGGCGCGGCCCTCGCGGAAAGACTCCGCCCTCGCACCATAATAAAGAAAACTCTTCACATCTAGGAGATCACAATGAATGATCGGAAAACATTTTGTAAAATCCCACTGGGATGGCATTGCGACCAGGCGCGTCCACATTGTTTAAAATCCTGACACGCACTCGCAACTCAAGAGCGACGAGCGAGCAAAACAATCTACTGCGAGTACACGCCCACCGAACCCTAAGCTGCCACACTATTTTCCTGCGCAGCCTTTTTTGTAGAACCAGGACACTGAGGCTCTAAGCCATCCTTTCCGACAGTGGGAGAAAGAAGGGCCGCAGAGAATCGCTTGCGAAACTGTGGAATGTCTTGTGCAGTGCGCATAATGCACTGTTGCAGGAAGATGTGGTGTACGAGCGGGACGCCAGCACCGTGTGTTGCCTTCAGCTGCTTGTTCAAGTTTCTGAAGCCTTCGGCATTCAAGAAAAAAACTCACTAGCATTCAGTTAAAAAGTGCAACACCGATGTTACTGCTCCCCCCCTTAAAAACTATCTAGTGCCAGCATGCCCGCCAATTTCAGTGCAGTTTCTTACTGACCGTGACATCATCGGTGTTCGCCGATGACGGCAACATACGCTTCGATGCGTCTAGTCGGCTTGGTGGAGGGCTGCAAGTCATGTACCTTGTTGACGGGGCTCACAATAGGTCCGGGCACGGAAGCAGTGTTAGCGATGGTGGAGTCGCTGGCTTTTCATGAGAGGGCGTGATTGTTCTCGGGAGCAGCCGCCGACGCAACAGCTGTGACATTCTTGCTGGTTGCCGTTATTGCGGACATAGATGGTCCGTGTTCCCGTGATTCATGCGGCTCCGTTGCAGGTTTTGCCAAGATCATCCCCGAAAGAATGAACAGTTCAGTTTATCCGCTGGCCTGTCACTGGTAAGCGGTGGTCACGTCTCTAGGTGAGGTACGGGGCAACGCCTGGACGTCACTGCCTGCTGGCGCGTAGGCCCTCGGCAGCAGGTAGTCAGTCGTTAGACGACGCACAACGGCGGCTCTGGGCAGCCGAATTCACGGCTTCGTGGCCACATGCTGAGCAACGCCCGGACCAGGGTGTCTTGTACTCGCTCCCGTTATGGACCGCCTGTCCGCAGCGTGAGCAGACCCGTCGTGCGCCCGTGTACTCGAACTGTGCTCACTACCCTCTGCTGGACAAGATGTTGAGGACGGGCTGCGCCATCTCTATGCCCGCGAGCCACTTGCCACTTCCGACATGCTGCGGACCCTTCCAAGGCGTTTACTGGACGTCAAGGTCCTTCCGAAGAGGAGTCAAGGCAGCCGCGATCCTTAACCGGTCTGTAGAACCGGGAGCGGAACCGAACCGCAAACGGGACCCGAACCCGAATTTTCGCCCGTAACCGAACCGAACGTGTATTTTTTCCCGCCATTTTGGAACTGAACCCGAAGCTGAATGAACCGAAGAAACCGTTCGGAACGGGTTCCAAGAACGGTTAGTGAAATGGTTCTGCGAACGGTGTACGTGAGCGGAAAAATATCTAGGTGGTAACCCTGCTATTTTTGGGGTCCTTGGCATTTCCATATTCTGCGGCGCTCTCCCTCTCAACCAATCAGAAAATGTAGTGCACACAAAATAGGCGGAACGTTTCTGGGTGACGACAACCTAGATGCTATAAAATGTCCTAGAGTTGTTTCTAGAGCAAGATTGAGATGACGCATTGAAGTTGTTAAATAGTTGCCGAATGCATACGGTTAATACCTGATGTAACGAAGTCACCGGGAACCGCGACTGATCTTGTTAAATCGAGAACTTCGGAAAATCGGTACTGTCGTTTTAGAAGCAGTCGTTTTCCATAAATTTGATGTCCAAAGGGATCAACATACCAGCAGTTCCTATGATATCGTACTTGCGGCGTCCGCGGCGCTCGCCGGCAATGCGTAAAAGTCCACGGTGAAAATAATAACAGAAGGCTAGGCATTCTAGGGTAAACGAGCTGATTGCCGGGGACAAAAACTGTGATTTTCGGCTGCGTCGTCTTCATTAGCATTGGGTGGACAATAGGTAGCACGCAAGTGCGTTCAACACGTCCTCACTTCCTTCGTGAGCCCCAGCAAAGCGCTTTAGCATGATAATAACGTCCATCACCAGGCGTGTAGCGGCCGCAAGACGTGAAGCAAGGGCTGTCACCACTACTGGAGCCGTCAAGTAACACTGATTGAAAAACAGGACTGCTGAGTTTATCTCGAATACAGAGCTCCGCAAAAGCGATTCTAGATACGTCTTGTGGCGTTCTGACGAAATCCATTCGAAATTTTTCCTTTTTTAATGTTTCTGTTGCTCGAAATACTTCCTTAAATCAGGAATGGGGCTGAATATATTTCTTTAGTTCGAGTTCATAAAACCACTGATCCGTAGCGGGAAATTCGGATCAGAGCGGAAGTTTCGTTAGACCGTGGTTTGACTGTAACTTGTATTCATCCAAGGTTTTTCAAAACAGTATTTTTAAGAGGTAAGAATGTAGGAACCATCTCAACTGAAAGAAAGAAAAAGAGCGATCAACTGGTTTGATACGAAGTAAATCCTATAGCTTTCTTTAACACCTTCACTCCTTTTGGGCTGCCGTTCTTCAGCCTTGGAGTAGCAGCGACCACTACCCGTGTGTTCAATCTTTCGGCGCACGGTAATGATCCTCCAGGTGGTAAAAATTCATCCGGGGCCATCCACTACGGTGCGCCTCATCGCCTGCGTTGCGTCGGCGCGTTAAACCTTATAATTAATCAATCAATCAATCAATCAATCAATCAATCAATCAATCAATCAATCAATCAATCAATAAGTGACCCCTACCGCCGCTTGTAAATTTGCTAAGTTGCTATCGTTACTACATCCCGCACGAGGTCGCGGGTTCGATTCCCAACCACGGCGGCCGCTTTTCTGATGGATGCGAAAAGCAAAAACGCCCGTGTGTACAAGATTTCGGCGCACGTTAAAGATCCCCAGGGGGTCAAAATTAATCCCGAGCCCTCCACTACGGCGCGCCTCATCGCCTGCGTTGCGTCGGCGCGTTAAACCCTACAATCAATCAATCTTTACTATACTACATCCCAATCGCTGTCACCCTTCGCTGAAGTGTCGTTAGCAAGTTGCTATCGCTGGTGTTTCCCGACATTCAGTGAGTCTTTACAGCCCTTCCTTCATCCTAGCCCGTCTGTTAGCAGGTGGGAAGTGGAGAGAGTCAAATGCCTCTAAACGCCACCTGCCACCCTTGACAGGTGGAGATTGACGCCGACGCCGGACAGTTTTCGACTTCTTGCCCTGTTAATGCTCTCAAGTTAAGGATACAACGCCGTTGAAACTATAGGTACATGCGGCCGCAAAATGAAACGTACCAAGAGAGCGCCGTGCAAGAACTCCCGTCGCGACATCTCCCTGCCCAGCACCTGCAGTCGAGATAGCTGAGTGCGCATGCGGGACCTTTGCTACTCAATGCATATCAATTTTTGTATTTCGGCCGCAACTCTTCATTTGCCTGGAAAGTACCACCCGGTGGTGGCTTACGCGACTGGGCGAGCTAGTGGCTCGATTCGTGGCATCGTGCGGCATGCACTGAACCTGTGGTTCTGTGCAACTCCAAAGTATGTTCGTTAGGCGCTCTTTTAATTGGTAAGAATTTTTTGCCGAATTCCCCTCACCACCAACCGTGTGATGCCCTGCATCTGCGCACCAACGCATTGGCGTAGTTAACGCATTTAATCGCTTTAACAGCGAACATCCATGGCGATTACGGGTCGAAGCAAATTTTTAAAACCGGGAAACGCGAGAAATTAAAAATGATCGATTAGAAAAATGAGCTAACGAGAACAAAAATGCGTCATACACATCGTAATCGCAGGACGAAGACCACAAAAAAGCTTCCAAGAAACAAACCGAAAAATGCATTAAGAAATACAGTGAAAATCAACCGACCAAGTAACGCCCTGCATATGCTTAAAATGCATAATTGTTGAAGGTAGCGCGTTTATTTGTTATAATTATGTAACTACATGTACAATATTTAGCGAGAGAAACAAACCTGCAATGAAGAGCAGCGGCGCTATAGAAGCGGCCATGGGAAGCGTCTTTTTCATTCACTTCAACCACGATCATTCATTATCATCGTCACAGAAAGTTGGCTTTCCTGCAGGGCGTATGTGCGTCCAACGGCATCGGCGGGGACGCTAAAGCTTCGCTTTAAAACATACACCAAGAATTCATTTTTATACCGACCTGACATAAAAACGAAGAAACGAAAACTCATCACTAAAAGCTTAAACAGCTCCGCGGTTAAACATCCCCCTCGCGAGGGGCACGGTCAAATGCAGAGCATTTTCGGGGGGCGCACATACCCGATTTTATCTGGTTCGAAAGAAATTGACAGCGAGAGCGAACGCCGAGAACCGCCCCATCACAGCACGACCGCGCCACGACCACGTCACGACTACGTCACGATCACGTCACAACTGTTGTTGCTCCCGCGCCAAACTACGACGCATGCGCGCCCCACCTGTTGCTGAACGCGATCCGAGCACGCGGAGAACACGCGAGGAGCAGCGGAGAGCAGGTGAGGAGTGGGGGAGAGGGAGCACCTGGAACGGCTGTTGCAGACGCCGAGGCACGCCAACGCCGGGTGACATCGTGAGTTAAAGAAATGCTCTGCATTTAAAAAGTGAAACAGAAAACCCGTCCTGCTCTTTTTTCTCCAAACCCGTTCGAATCCATTCGAACCGGAACGGAATGGTCCTCGGGAACCGAAACCGTAGCGAAACGGGAAGTCTTGAAGCCGAACCCGAACTGAACCAGAAAGAAGTTCAGAGAAGCTTGCACGCACGCGCAAGACTTGAATGGCGCAGCCGTTGTAGGGGATCATTGACGGACACCAAGTTGAGTTTCAGTATCGTTGGGGTGTTGTGGTTGACGTCGGCGGTATGGCATTGCAATTAACGTGTGTTGAGCAAAGCCAGAGTGAGCCCGTGGTTTTGTCGGCGTTTCCGTACGCCCCTCTGCAAGCGCGACTTGACTCTAGCAGATGCTTTGCACACCGAGCCTATAGAAGCGCGGCCACTTCCTCGGCCGTGCGAACTATCCGCGGCCGGGCCATGTGGAGTCAACGATCACCTACAACAGCTTCGACATTAAAGTCACGGCTCTTCTGCGGTACACAGCGCATGCGCACGACGACACGAGGACGAACAAACGAGGGGCATGCGCTATGACGTGCCTTTCTCGCTCCGAGAAAGTTTTGAACGATTCGGCGAAAGCTGGAGTTTTTTTGTGGGTAATATTGGCCTATCTCCTTAAGTGGGTATGCTTAACTGGACGAACGTGCGCTCGAAGCCCGCGTGCATGAGTGCCCGGGCTTTTCTTGGTATTTTTAACTGCGGACACCATACACAATCGATTTTTTTCAACAGCTTCACAGTTAAAAATTCCATTTCGACACCCTGTCCTTAACGACAAGGTTTAAGCGGCAGACCGTCGCGTAGAGCACCCGCAGTCCCATGCAGGGCGGTTATTTTTCCAGACAGTCTGCAAGCTCGCAGCAGCAGACGCAGTCACCGCGGAAAACTTGTGTCCTCTTTGATGTATCAGGGTCTCCAGGCCGCAGCGAGTGGTAATTCTTTCGAGCGCCGTGATCAGATCATCGACGCTCATGTTCGTGAGCGAGATGAAGTAAAAAACATGGATTTAGGCTGGCGGTTGCAACAATTCCAAATCCATGCTTAGGAGCCCTGCGTTCGGTCGGTCTAACACGGCCGTCCAGTAGTCAGGAGATAGTCAGGAGCAGCAAGATGGTGCTTCCACAGCACTAAGGATGAAAAAGAGACGAAGCCGAGTGGCCCCGACGATTTCTCGATTCATGATTGTAAAAGCGCTATTTGAAAACAAAGATGAAGGAAGAAACACAACACGAAGAGTTACTATCAACTGAATTTTATTGTGAAAAACGAACATACATATTTACTAGGAGAGAGAGAGAGAATAGTCTTTAATGATACTGGTGAGGTTAGCCTGGCCAAGGCGCCTAGCTTGCTACACCAGATGTATGAAAAAATGAAATCAATGAACAGATGATGATAATGACTGTGATGAAGATGACGTGCTCATTAAGAAAGTCCTGTTTAAAGAGTCTGATCAAGTCCTGTGCTTCGCAGGAAAGACAATAGAGCTTTTGTCGCCCGAGATGCTCGTTTGGCGTTCGACCAAGGGCCTAGCACGTCACTTAGAGTTACCGTACTTACCCGATTCTAACGCGCACTTTTTTTCCGGAAAAATAGGTCGAAAAATCGCATGCGCGTTAGAATCGGATACGAAACCGAAACTGCCGAAACAGCGGAAATTTCGTCCCACCCATCGCCATCGCCATCTCAAGATGGCGCCAAAGCTTTTAGCAACGAGTTTTCGGACGCAGGAAGCACAGACGCCTAGGCTTTTCTATCGGCGTTCACACAAATCGTCAAATCGTTCCACTTGCGCGCTTGATAACAGCAATGGCAGCAGCGGCTCTCACGCGTTCAAAACGAGCGGTCGGCTGAACCGTGCGTCTCTGGAGAAGCTCGCGGGATGGGCGTGCGAGGCCTGGGCCACGATCCCATGGACCATGGTTGAACGTTCGTTCAGAAGTGTGGCATCGCTAACGCGCTTGACAGCACCAAGGACGAGATGTTGTGGTCAGCGACGAGGAGTGAGATGAGTGAGATTACTTCGAGAAATAAATCGCCCTTTTCTCTCGCATTCGTTTTCTTGCGCAAAAACTTCCGTGCGCGTTACAATCGGAGGTTCAAGCTTTTCGGTTTTTTTGCCAGGAAAATCGGGTGCGCGTTAGAATCGGGGGCGCGTTAGAATCGGGTAATTACGGTAGTCCTCTAGAAAGCGGTCGACCCAAGGACACTAGAAGGGACGTTCTAGCTGCTCTATACCGCGTACACTCACATAATACGTGGTTCAAGTCCTCGCGCACGTCACACAGAGTGCAGAAGGGGGAAGCGGCCTGTTTCATCTTGAATCGAAAATTATTTACTAGGAAAAACGAACAAGAATCTGCGTCACCACCAACACATTGATAGCAACAATACATTTCAACCATTCATACATACATGACTGACTAAAACATCGACAGCAGACAGCAGCAAATAATCACAAGGCACGTGGAATACATATCAAGATTAAGCACAATCAAACCCCTTCCAATCAAACACAATCAAAATTCAGTTGATAGTAGCGCTTCGTGTTGTGTTTCTTCCTCCGTCGTCGTTCTCAAGTAGCGCTTTTACAATCATGAATAAGCGGAGTGCGCATGCGCATTCGCACTTCCGGTTCCGCTTAGCTGCTGAGCGAAGCATAAAAACGGCGAACTAAAAAATGGCTGCGGCTAGCTCAGCTAACCTTGGATAGGAAAAACGAAAGCTTGGCTTTATGTGGGTAAGTCTTGGTTTCACTAGGTTAACCTTGGATTATAGTATTCGTCCAAAGCCTGCCTTTGTCTACAGATGTGGTCCCGCTTCCAGCGTTTTCCGAGCCCAATTGCTCACCAGTCGATATTCGCGGTGGGTCAGACACCGCTTGCCGACCATGGCTCAGAACTTGCAGTTCCCGCGCAACGCTTAGAAAAAAACCGCCCGACCTCGCTCTCATTCATGGCCAAGCTCGCATGCACGCGGCGAGTCACGTGGTCAGGCGCGAACCAGCTGCAGAGAGCGCATGCGCCAAGCCGTCAGCGGTGGCTGCAGCGGCGAACTCGGCCGTCGACGGAGCTGGGCCTGACGAGTCCCGTGATGTGTTGCCAAGGGTACGGTGCAGCTGCGGCCAAATGAAGATCAAATTTACCGCGACGGTGATAACGCTAGACGAGATTACTAAAACTTTGCTTTAGGGCTCTCTGAAATGGTTTGCCAAAGACACAGAGCGGTGTTGAAAACGTGTTCACCGTTCGGAGCACGCGCAGCGTGGCGGCAGGTCTCGTGATCGCCCTCAAATTTTTCCGCAACTCCGATACCACTACGTGCTCGTCTAGCAGCCAGCCTTTGCTTGCGGATGGATAGACCGACAACACCAAACATTTCTAACACATGCTAGCTTAACTGTGGAAGTACTTCCGTTAAAAGATATTTGGATGCTAGCATACCGAGTTTTCGGCCGCCCTACGTTGCGCAGTCTCTTCTCTGGCTTTGAGGTTAGTTTAACCAAATGAACCAGCCCCACCAGCGCCACGTATTGGGACTTGGCAAAGGGGGTCTGGCAGCAGGGCACGTGCTGGCATACTTACCTGGTGCCGGGCTGTTCGGTGGTCAATATGGTCGGCGCCCCAAGTGGAGGCCGGTCATTGCACTGCGATCGGCTGAAGCTTGCCCCTACTCCAAACTGGGGTAGGTGGGGCATGTAATTTTTGGTAGTGGGGTCAGGCGTTCGCGCCGGCCCCACCCCTTCTCAAAACCAAAAATCAGACCTTAAAGGAGCACTTACCGTAATTCGCGCATCCTTACTGGAGAAAGCCCACTGCTTCCTGTAGGAAGCAGTGGGCAGTAGTGTGGCTATACACGACACTTAACCAAGGCAGGGTTCAGGCTGTTCCCGCAACTGTCGTAATAACTTTTAAGAATGACGTCATTTTACGTCTCAGCCAGCTGTGACGCGCCGTTTTTGTACGTCCAAAGATCACGATATAGCTTTTGCGTCGTTAGTCTGAACACAACTTAATACGTCGAATGATCCCGTTACGACGAGTGACATTTCTAGCTGATCTTGCCCCTTCCGCCGTGGTCATAGGGGCATGCACACGGGAGAGGGTGCAAGGCGGTCATGGCTTCCTCTGACTACAAGGGGAAGGGCGCAGATGTTCCGATGACGTTTAAAAAGTAGAAAAATTCCGGGAAATCTTCACTAACCTGAACCCTTGGGAGGGGCGAAGCATGCAGTGTATAAGCATGTTCTTGGCGCCTTGAAGTTTTTGCCCACGGAGATGAAACCGTTTAGGGGGGGGGGGGTAGAGGTATACAGCTTTGCTGTAAAGGTCGCGTATCTTTGAAGCCCGAAGCGTTCTAGCTCGAGGAGTTGGAAAACGAATTTCCAGGTGTGTTCTTTCAGTACATGTGCACGTTTTTCCCACGGAGATGAAACGTTCGAGTGCGAGGCTTTAGAAAGCGTGTGTCCCGATGTGTTTCTTTAGTACGCGTTACGTCTTACCGCCCACTGGGCTGAGCCACGATTAAACCCGATCTCAACCTGCCTGTCTCAGAATCCCATTCTCTAAACAACCGGGTTATTTCCACCGTCTTCAAGATCTGCCTTCTTATTACACGTGTTTGCAATTTTCCCCACCCATTTCCCTTCAACCACTGACCTCTTCGCAGCGGGAGCAAGATAGGGGTTGACCTCTCCTGCCTGGTAGAGTAACAAAAGGCGTAGCCCCCAGCCGGCGCGGAGGCATGCGATGCGTACTCATCTGGTTTATCGTAGGGTGGCGCGGCGATGAAATTGCGTTCACTGAAAAAATTGGCTGCTTATCTGCTCCTTTCGTTGCAAATGTCGACTAAAGACAATAGTCTTTATCGACTTTTTCCAAGTAAATGCCTCCCTTCGCCTTCCCGCTCACCTCTCATGTTGTTCCTCTTGCGTCGCGCTCCTCCCCAGGTAAAGACGCCAAAGGCTTGCTTAAATCGTTTTAAAATTACCGCGTTCACTTCTCCAGGCCGGATGCCTTGATGCCAACACTGCCGCACGGCGGAGACGCGCGTGGATCGAGGCACCCTACTATAGCGTTTATAGAACCACGTTGCCCTACTCCACGTGCGTTCCAAGCAGAACGTGGATGAAGAGGTTTATTTGTCCATCGAAGCAGATACATAACATGCCTCGATAGAACTACGCATTGGGTAACAACTATACATTACAAAATGGAAACACACAGAAAAAGAACAATCCAGAACTGGCTGCTGCTGTCCTACACACAAGTTGTAACATTTTGTACCACGCAGGGTACAACATAAACAGAGTAGAAAGTTGAGTTGTCGACAAACGCAAACAATAGCCACGTTGCCCAACTCCACGCGCGTTCCAAGCAGAACGTGGAAATGTGTAAAGAGAATTTATTAAACACAAGTTACAGCTAGGACCCGCTGTAGTTAGCTTCAAGAAAATTTATTAATCGCCGATACAAAGACCCGCTGTGCTAAATACTACACGGGTCGCCTAAACCATACACACTGCATGTATCACTTCACTTACTACACCACTCACTACACACACAGTTCACTCCACAGTTCTCCATAGTTCACTAGTACACACACTATTAGAAGCACAATTACTCTGAAAGATCACTGTAGATCACATCCTCGAAAGTTCACGACAATACCCCAGGATCAATACAACAGTCAATAGGGTAGAATAGACACTTCTATTTGTTTGTTTACCACACGGATAAACCGAGTGGACCACCGCTGAAGGAACTGCTCTTCCCCCAGCGCGGCGAGCTCAGCCTCCAGGTGATCGAATAGACGCGAGCGCATTTTCCGAAGCATTGGAAACATGTACTTTTGCGGCCGCGCTCTGAGAGCCGCAAAGCCGCGC
Source organism: Haemaphysalis longicornis (assembly GCF_048455015.1). NCBI lineage: Eukaryota > Metazoa > Arthropoda > Arachnida > Ixodida > Ixodidae > Haemaphysalis > Haemaphysalis longicornis. Next base: position 366,683 of record NW_027526243.1, read on the forward strand.
CTTTTCCAGATGATCTGGGCACCAACGCACAGTAAAAACAGAACAAATGCGTCGCGCGACTTTGTGCGTGCGTCGAGTTTGTGTCCAAACATCCGAGCTAACAATTTCCAGTAGGTCTTTGCAACCTTGCAATCGAAAATCGCGTGCTGCAGGGTTTCACGCTGCCCGCACTGTGGGCACCTGTTGGAGGGTGCCACACCCCATTTTGCGATGCGGTCTGCCGTGGGCAGGACCCCCCAGCCGCGTTGCCAGCTGAAATCTCTGACGTCGGCCGGTAAAAATGAGGCCGTCAGCTGCTTCCACCTTACCGCCCTGCTCTTTCGGAGCTGGTCCTGAGTGAGCTGCGTCACTGCGAGGGTTTCGCAAATTTTACTCGGCGGTGTGTTGAAGACGTCAATGTCAGGGAGTTGTGTTCTCAAATTTCTGAACGGCTTTATGACGTGCTTATAAAAGGGGGGTGGCTGCTCGGCTGAGGGTCCTACCCGCACACCATCGAAAAACAACGCTCGGTCAGTGCCAAGGAAGAACTCACAGAGCTTTCGCCCCGGGTATTCCTCATCACTAGCTAGGTTGAGCAAGTTCCTTATTGCGAGGAGACTACTCATTGTTTCTAAACAGGGGATACTGAAACCGCCCATGCTGCTTGGAAGTCGCAAGCAAGTGCGGGCCACTTTTTCAGTTTTCCCACCCCAGAAAAAGGAGCCGAGCATAGTTCCCAGTTTCCTGAGTACATGCCGTGGTGGCCGCGCCACCCTCGCTACGTAGTAGTAGACTGCCGACACACAGGCATTTATCACATAGCTGCGCTCCTGCAAACAAAGGTCGAAGGATGCAGCTACTGCTAGCCGCGCCTCCGCCTTTCCTTTCAACTGCCTCCATGTCTCATTCGCCACTTCGCCCGACGCGCGAAAGACAACCCCCAACACTTTCACTCGGGCAACCCATTCAATGCCGCCAGGCAGGTCCGACGCGAACGCGCCAAAGCGGAGCGCCTTGCTTTTCCCCCTGTTCAGCTGGGCACCAGACAGCTCGCTGTACTCTGTGAAAAGCCGTAAAAACGCTGCGTAACTGTCTTCGTCTCTTAAGAACAGGGAAACGTCGTCCGCGTACGCCGAGACCTTGACCTGGCCCTGGCCAAGCAACGGGAAGCCGCGTATCGCAGGGGAGTCAATTATTCGACGCAAAAGCGGATCAAGGCATAGGGCGAAGAGGAGGGGCGACAGCGGGCAACCCTGTCTTATTCCACGAGTCACGGGGAAGGGTTCAGTGAGCTGCCCGTTCACAAAAAGCTGCGGTGTCACGTCCGTGTACAGTGCCCCCAACCTTGCCACGCAGTCCCGAGGAAAGCCGAAGTTTTCCAGGACGGCGAGCAAGTACTGGTGCTCGACCCGATCGAAGGCTTTCGCCTGATCGAGCGAGACAAAACAGCCGGAGATGCCCGTCCGCGTGGCGAAGGTGAAAAGGTCTCTAGTTAGTGTCAGCGCCGAGAATATAGTGCGGCCGGGGACGCTGCACGTATTGGCTAAGCTAACTATTTCCGGGAGCGCCATGCCGATGCGTTTAACCAGAACAGACGCTACCAACTTGTAGTCCGCATTCAGCAGAGTTATCGGCCGGTAGGCATGCGGTTCTGAAGGATCACCGCCGGGCTTAGCTATTAGAACTACCCTCCCCGCGCGAAATGAGTCGGGTTTCCTTCCTTCGGCCAAGAATGCGTTCACCATTCCTAGCATCTGCTCTTTGAGGACCGGGAAAAACACTGTAAAACCCCGCCGGGATTCCGTCAGGACCAGGAGCGGAGGAGTCACGCATATCTTTCAGTACTTTCCATAGCTCCTCCGCCGTGACAGGGGCGCAGAGACGCTCGTGCCAGTGGCTAGGGACGCTGGGCAGTGCCCCGCAAAAGTTCCGTACGTGATTTTTGAAGCTATTCTCATCAAGGTAAGCCTTCTCTGAACTGAAAAATTCTTGGAAGTACTGGGCAAACGTCCTGCAGATATGCTCATTATTCGTATTCTGTTCACCATTCGGTGATTGTACGTATGCCTGATCTATTGAGCCTGCTTTAACGTGCCTTAAGACAGACGGATCTGAAACTGGGCGCCCCAAAACGAATGCTTTGCTTGCTGCGCGTGACGATTGCCGCAAAAGGCGCTCGTATCGCGCTTTTAGCAGATCCATGTAGTCTCGCATAGCAAACGTTACAGTATCCGCGCTCTTAACTATTCGTAACCTCCTGAGGGTTTCGTTTAGATCACGCGTGATGCGAACCTTGCGCTCACGCCCTGCTTGGGTAAGAAGTGTACGCCATCCAGCTTTCAAGCAGTCCCAGTCGGCTTCCCCTTGATGCGTGTCCCTTTCCTCCACTAGAGAAGCCCTAATTCCTGCCACGCTAACGGCATCAGTAAGCAAGCATTGATCCATTCGCCACAAATTGGGGTTAGGATCACCTGTATGGGATTTTAGTTTCACAGAAACTGGCACGTGATCTGAAATTCTGGGCACCTCCTCTGGGAAGGACATTACTTCGCAACTCTCTACCAAGCCACTTAACTCGGGCGGAAAAAGAAATTTGTCTAAACGACTGGCCAATCGACCCCCAGACCAGGTTGCAACAAACACGTCTCCGTGTAGATGAACCCACGCATCGCAGAGGCGAAACTGATCCATCAGGTCGCGCAACGCGCTCGCACCTCTATACGGCCTTCCTCGGCCTGGCCCTCTAACGTCTCGCTCGGGGTCAACAACACAGTTAAAATCGCCCACTAGAAAAGTTGGGTAGGCATCCAACAAAAACATGTCTAGCGAACGAAAGAAACTGGCGGAAAGATGGCGCGGTGCAGGCGCATACAAATTAACTGCCCTCACCCGGCGTGAGAACAGGTATAGCTACTACACGGGTCGACAGAGCACAGGATTTATTTAGTGGAACCTTTGGTAATTGTTGCCGGTTGATTTCTTAAAATGGCGCCAGAAGGTATAGTGGCGACGGTAGGGTGAATTTTTTTCTGCAGTTCATGATGTATTTAATTTCGCAACTGTCAGGCATGTATGATTTTTTATAAAGAAACACGGCAATATCACTTCTGTATTAATTTGTTGTCTTATATTTGCGTAATGTCTCCTTATTCTTCGACAATGTTGACAAGAATGAACATTACACAGGACTTAGACGGGTAGATTTAGCTGTGACTATAGAAGGCTATTGCGCAGGTCTGTTTTACTTTAGCCGGGTGGCTGAATCGAGTCACCGACATACAGACAGACATACAGACATACAGACAGACCAAAATTTCTGGGTATAAGTAGCCCAAGAAAGGCTATCGTCTTCAAAAGCTACGCTGCTGGTCCCTTCAACGTAAACTCCTGACTCCCCGCCGGTAATTTTTGTAGCGTAAGCTACACTGGCCGATGCTGGGCAGTTTCGCGTGAACCCCGAAGGGCCGTGCTGCGCAAGCGCGAGGAGCATTGAATTGGATTGGATTGTATTGGATTGGAAATCCAATCCAATTGGATTACGGGTGTGTAGAGAATTGGGGCTGCGCATTCGCCGGTCTGCGCATTCCAGAGGAATGACGTCATAGCCGCGGCAGACGCACTGGCAGCGGCGCATGCCCAGCTGTGCGCCTCCGTTGCGTAGTAAAGTCTGACGGTGCGCCGGAGCCGCTTGATAGCCGTTTCGCATGGCTCCTGGAGAGCCGTGCTCCGCATGCGCGAGGAGCAGTGACTGGACTGAGCCGGACTGGACTGACTGGATAGGATTGAATTGGATTGGATTGGATTGGATTGCTAAACCTTAGCTCACGCTACGTATATCCTGGCATAGCCGAGCTAAGCCACTGATAATTTGCTTCAAGAAGGTCATTTGCTACCCTCTGGCTTGTCCGAGACTAACCAGTCCAGTATCTATGCTAATATTTTAATATTGAACTCGAACAATCGAAGCGTAGTTTTATTTTTCACGTCTACGAATAAAGTGTTCCTTTATCAAGATTTTATTTCGGTTTTTAAACATTTCGTTGCATGAAGTTCGAAAGCACCATCTTAAAGTTTTTGAAACTGTTGGGAAGCATGCGGGTTCCGAAGAGCTTATCGCACGCCGTTTTATGGAACGCTGTTTCTCCGAAGTGGTGCCCACTTTTTAAAAAATCGTATTATCGAATGCCGGTTTATGAATTTCCAAGTTGTTTTTTTAGTTTTATTTGTTGTTTTATTAAGAATTATTTTCCACTCGGCCCATTTTTACTTGGGTACTTTATTCGCGAGAGGGTATAAAGTGTTTAGATGTTTTTTTCAGTTTCATCATTTGGTTTTTTCCATAATTCTGAAAAATTCCGTGTATATATTGAAGTGTTTTTTAAGCCTATCATTTGTTATTTGTAGGCTGTTTTTTACTTGGAATTCTCTCTTTCCTGTATGCCTTCCATAAAATCTGGTAATTTCGTTGATATTTGTGGTAGCTGATTAAGCCTGACTAGCTTAAAGGGACCCTGCAACACCTTCTATAAGCGCTTTCACTCTTTCCCTCGCGTCTGGAGCCATTACGATCAGCAGCACGGAGCGGCACTGCGTGATGTTCTCGTCACACCAGATACGCCTTCCATTTCTGCTTTGTTTTTTGTGGCTTTTTTATTTTTAAAAAGTTGCTATCGAAAAGCGTTCATTGCTGCAAGTGAAGGAAAACCGGCCAACAGCCGCTACATGGCCTTAGTGACGTAATCCGAGCCATCGAAAAACGTCAAGACCGAGAAAGAAAGAAAAATCTTTTAAGCGATTTTACAAGTTATCTGATCGGCATAAAGCAGTAATTTTTGGCTGAGGTACTTTGCGACCCCCAAATCTAAGTACTGGTCATGTTGGGTGACTACGTTGTACAGGCATTTAAGATTTCAAAAAAAAGTTTAAAGAAGTGTTTCAAGGTTCCTTTAATTTTCAAGTTCTGTATATTCTATGTCATACTGAAAAGGCTTCACACCGCCCTCCCCTCTAAGTTTTTTTAGCACTGAAAAGGGCAAGAATTAAAATCCCGCAAAGATTTGAGACCAGAGCATCTAAAAATATATGCTGGCATTACTTGAACGATTTTCATGCTTGTCGCACAGGTTATGTGTACCCAACCGGAGTACGATCTTGATTTGACAAAACCCGCGGAACTCCGCTAATTTCTCTAAAAACAACAATTTTTAGGCCCGATTTCTCAGTTTTGTGACCCACCTTGCTGAGTTAACGTGTATCTTAGGAAGGAGCTGCGAGGAATATCTGGCTGCGTAAACGCAGCTTGGGCCTATCTCGAAACACGTGTGCCATACCGATGCAAGCTGCAGTTTTTATGGCCGCGATGACAGCGCGCGCTATATTCGCGTAAAATATGGCTATTGTTTCAAAAATTACGCTTTCCTGAACCTTTTAACCTTTGAGTGAGCCCGTCCATCAATGCGCGGATATTTCTCGAGATCAGGGGCCCCATAAGAATTTGTATGTGATGGAATAGTCAAGAGTTTGTAAACCTTACCGGTGACATTTCGGATGTGTTTAAGCTTTCCGCTTCGTGGAAATAATTAAACACCTTTCATACGCCCCATTTCATTCGGGCGTATGAAAGCTGAACAACCAGGCAAACCAGGAAATGGGCACGCAACGGCACCGCTATAATTATGACTTCTTAAATTTAATGATTCCAAGGGCCATCACCATTAGCTCTGCATGTCTTTGCGCAATGCAAAGGTAATTTTCTAACTGGCCTGGTGAGGCTGGGGTCACACTGACAAAGAGGTTGAGAGCAATGAATCAACGTTGGTGGGCAGCTAAAGTTTTTAGGCACGTATACATGAAAAGCGTGGACACGCAGTGGTTAAGGAAAACTAGAAGGGTAACGATAAACAGGGGAGAATCAAGAGCAGCCAAGGTAACCCAAAAAGAAGCAAGGCAGATAGAGACGAATAAATGGAGAAAAGAAATTCGGCAGAAATTCAGAGAATTATCTACTAATGCGTATCATTCTTATTCTGCTTGTTTTGAGTGTGAGTTCTTACAGTTGAAGTTATTGCTTTTCTAACTCCGACCAATTATCTCCATTTACGCTATTATAATGATTCGAAGAGGAAAAATTCGCGAAATCTTCATTAATGTGGCAATGCAGGAAGTTATACGGATTGCCATTTTCCATAATTGATTGATATTTTTCTTACTTTTTCGTTTTTCAAATTTTGTTCTACCAATTATCCCTATCTACACTGTTATAACGACTACGTTTGGAACTTCCGGGAAATCTGGATTACTGTGGAACTGCAGGGCTTTGCATGGTTAGCCATTTTCCGTTATTTGTTTATATTTTCGCTATATTTTTGGTGTTTCAGAATGTCTTTGTACCAATCATCTAATTTACGCTAATATAAAATTATAGGTTGAACTTCCGCAAAATCTGCAACATTGTTGAAATGCAGGACGTTAAACGGTTTGCCATTTTTCTGATGTTTTTATATTTTTGTTATTTATTATTTTTTCAAAATTTCGGCCGACCAATTATCTCCATTTACGTTATTATAACGACTACAGGAGGAACTTTCTCGAATCTGCATTATTACGAAAATGCAAAGCGTTACACGGTTATCCATTTTAACACGAAGGTGTTTTATGCCGGGATCCACGAAGATCTGACTGACGTCATATCCGTCACGGAAGTGATATCACCAGAAAAAAAGCATTCGAGCCTTTGTCGCCGCAACGGGAGGTGCCAGACGCCTTACCCACTGCGATATGAGCTGACGCACAGACGTCTGTATGAACGAGCCATATATCCTTCCTATAACCTCCTCCGTTTAGATGGTGCTGCCGTCTATGAGAGGTGAAGCGAAGTAGTACATCACGGTGCTAATGAGCGCTGACAGTTGGCGCCAGCTGAGCTCATCGCAACGCAACCGTCTGCCGTACACTCCACCGAGCAGGAACACGGTGGTCGCACATTTGCCAAAGCGACGCGCCAGCAGGTCGTTGCTCGCCAAGCACACCCACAAGACAGCCCCGCAAATCATGCTCTTTCACTGCAGCGAACCGTGAGTTCACCAAACTGTTCGCTGGCAGCCCGTTCGGTTCTGTTCAAATGGTTTGCAAGAGCGTGTGGTTTCAATCGGGTTTACGCAGTGCTCCGTCGCGTGCAATGCAATGTCTAATGTTGATGCGTCTGACGGTGTCATACCGACGAAATATAAATAGCGATGTGCAAGTTCATATCGATGCGGAATAAACATTCAACTGATCATGTGAAGGAAAATTTCATTTTCGTGTTTTGCTGATGCCTATGAAAGCGGGATCAACGGCATTTTTTTTTCGGAATTATTTTATATTTTTCTTAATATTAAGTTTTTCAAAATTTCAGTCGACCAATCTGAAATTTAAGCTAATATAACGATTACGGAAGAGCTTTCGCAAAATCTGCATTAATGTGAAAATGTCATGCGTTATACGTTTTGACATTTCCCGTAATTCCCTAGGATTTTTCTTATTTTTAGTTTTTCAAAATTTAGTTCGGCCAATTATCTCCATTCACATTATTATAACGATTACATTTGGAAGTTTCCCGAAATCTCCATTATTGCGGATTTGCAGGGCGTTACACGGTTCGCCAGTTTGTGTAATTCCTTTCTATTTTTCTTTTTTTATTGTTCAAAATATCGTTCGACCAAATATCTCCATGTACGCTATTATAGCGATTACAGGCGGAACTTTTGCGATATCTGTATTATTGTGGAAATGCCATGCGTTATACGTTTTGACATTGTCCGTCATTTTTTTTGTACTTTTCTTATTTTTTAGTTTTTCAAGATTTCGTTCGACCATTTCTCTACAGTCACGTTATTATAACGATTACATTTTAACTTTCCGAAATCTCCGTTATTGTGGATATGCAGAGCGTTATATTTTTTGACGTTTTAAGTAATTTTCAATATTTTTCCTATTTTTTAGTTTTTATTACTTTCGCTCCATCAATTATATCTATTTACGCTACTATAACGATTACAGGTGGCAATTTTGTGTTACCTTCATTATTGTGGAAATGCACTGCGGTATACGTTTTGTCATTTTCCGTAATTTTTTAATATTTTTTTTATTTTTTAGTTTTTCAAGATTTAGTTCAACCAATTATCTTCATTCACCGTATTTTAACTATTGCATTCGCAACTTTCCCGATATATGCATTATTGTGGAAATGTAGGGCGTTACACGGTTCGCACGTTTTCGTAATTATTTTATACTTTTCTTAATTTTGTAGTTTTTCAAAATTTCGTTCCACGAATTATCTCCATTTACGCTATTACAACGATTACAGGTGGAACTTTCGCGAAATTCGCATTATTGTGGAAATTCAAGGCGTTAACGTTTCGCCATTTTCCGTAATATTTTATTTTTCATTTTAAATTTTTGAAAATTTCGTGCGAAAAGTTGTCTCTATTTGCGCCATTATAGCGATTACAGGTGACACTTACGCGATATCTGCATTTTTGTGGAAATGCGGGCGTTACACGGGCCTTGCTCTGGGGGGGGGGGGGGTACTCGGTAAAAATTCTACGCATTAAAATGGACGCTAAAACGCCGTTAGAGATATACAGGTCAGAGAAATTGGAAGTCAAAAAAGAACATTTCTACAATAATTCTACAAGAATCGGGTGAGTGAATTACTGCCAAGGCAAAAGCTACCACGTGACTATACTCCGCTGCATCAACATACAACGTGCCTCGGTCAATGGGGAATTTTGCTGTTAATGCAGGGGCTCGTTGCACCCTTCTTTGGAAATGATATTTGGAGTGCATGTTTCGGGGAATGGTGTAATAATTATGTTCTCTCTCGTCAGGGTTTCGATGAATAATTTTGTCTCGGGCTCTTGTATACCAATGCGTAGGTTGTCTAGGAAGGCTCTGCCGGCTACATTGCGCGTCATAGTGGCCAGCTGCCCCGTGCGATGTCCTTGGATAATCTCCGTGGCCGTATTGTACACGCCTGTGCTCTCCAGTAGCACAGAGCGAGCGGGTGCGTCCAGACCGCGCGTAGTAAAACGTATGTACGCTTTGAGCTTTCAGGTGCGGTTCTCGCTGCGGCAATACAAGCATTGTACATCAACACAAAATCAATGCTCAAATAACGAAAAAATTGATTTTTGACAATTATATTGCGTAATATTATCTTGAGTAATATATTATTTTGGCAATTATCTTGCGTAATGAAATTTTAAGGTTCGATTTTTCTTAACCTGTTATACTTCTTTTGCAGGACACGGGTGTTTTGTGTATTGGCCGGCTTAACAAATTAAGGAATAAAACTAATTTCGTCACAAAAAGGCAAGAGATGGTGGGTTATTGGTCACCGGGGTTGGCAAGAAGACCATGCCTTCCAGCAACCTCCAGAGCTCTCGTCACGGCCCAAACTTGCATCGACGGTCGATGCTGATCCCCGCGCCCTCCCACTGCTCTGAACTTAGTAATTACAAACCGTCAGGAGAGGGATCCTCCGGGCAGCCATACAATATATGAACTAAATCTCCCCTTTAGAATTTACGTAGGGGGAAGTAGGGTTGGCAAGCTCCGGGTAAATCAATGGTAATTTAGAGGTGGCGTAGATATGATTAGTTTGGGGCTGCCTCCAGGTAGCGTGCTGAATATTGTTGATGGATTTATGAGGTGGAGGATATTTATGTATGCCTAGGCGGTAGTGCATAACTATCTCATTGTACATTTTCATACGTCCCCTATCCGATCTCGGGGGAGAAGTCACCTACAGCCCGGTTAATAAAAAGATCCCGCATAGTAAAAAAAAATTGCAGAGGCTTGCATGCGGGCCACCAGAATGCTGCACCGCGAAACAGCGACCCACACGCTAAAACGTACTTGCCGCATTTTAAAATTCATGGGGATGCACAGGGTTACATGGTGCATTCATACTGTTATATAAAGCTCCTTAATTACTTTTGGTGAAATGTCGTTCTAACCATTCACTTCTGTAATGAGGTGAAACCGATTTAATAGAGGCTCGTTGCGTAAAAGAGCGGCTGGAAAGAATGTTAACGCATTAGTAGAGAACTCAAAATTTTTGTGGGATTTTTTGTAGACTGTTAGTCGTGTAAAAATGCAGGTAGAATTTGCGCCTCCTGGGCGTGAAAGACAGCTCTATACCGAAGTCGCCTAAGTTTGCAGTCGGCGCCATACCCTCACTGCGCCAACTTACACGCTTGCATGGGAGTTTAAAGCAACTATAAAAGCAAAATATACAGTGGCCCTCTTTTATTTGAAATAAATAGCGTTCGGTAACTCACTCATCGCTATTCCGGCACGCAGGACGTTGTACTCACCAAAAACGATAATAAGTATTAAAAAACCCTTCAAGTGTGACTCTACCCGACTTCAGTGGTGACGTAGTGTGGGATAACAGATTTATTAGACATTTAATTTTATGCAAGCAATCAAGGCGTACGGTAAAACAAGACTGGAGGTGCAACAAAATCTCCCAAACCTGATTTTTAGCAGTGGCTTTGATCGTCGGCTGCGAATCGCATAAATGCGTCCCTGTGACGTCACAAGGGCTGGGAAAGAAAGTGCCTAGTGAACGGCAACAACTTCACCTATTTCCCCAATTATGTAGCTAAATTGTTTAAAGTTGCCATTAAGATCGACATCATTGCTACTGAGATAAAAACATCTTTCGAATGAACCAATTTGTATTTTTTGGTGCGGTCCCTTTGAGCTACAAACTGATTTTTTTTCGCACTTAGTTATAGTTGATCTTTCCGAACCGGTGCCGGTTCAGGCTTGCGAACCGGTTCACGAACCGGTTCGGTGTGTAATTTTGTTGAACCGAAACTGAACCGGAACAAAATTATTCCACCCGAAACCGAGCCGTAACTGATCCGGTATTTTTTCTTTTGTTCGACACACTGAGCTTCGAATGTTTGCAAGTTCTTCAATTGTCCATTCCACTGTGTTCATAATTAGATTTTCTTTCTATTCTTTTTTTGATATGCGAATCACACCCGGAAGGACAGTTCGTGCTAAGTGACTTCAAATGCTTTTTTTTTTGGCGGTGCACGGAAAACAGCAGCATACACACCGCTCACGGTCCCACGCGAAAGCGACAGTGTAACCGAAACACTGTGAGCGGTGTCGTCAGCACGCTTCTGTTTCCTTGCTTTCTGCTTACCGAGCAAACGCAAAAATGTGGAGGACAAGTTGCGGCAGTGAGGGCGCAGCCACGATCACGACCATGACGACTGCAGCGACGATGACCACTGCCCCCACAACAACAACAAGAGAAACAATGCGAGCACCGCCACTGGGTCAAGCTGCAATCCGTCAAGCGGGGTCAGACGCAAGCGCGCAGTGCTGGCCTCCTTGCGGCGAAAGCGGTACGTTATAAAACGCTCAGCCTCCCCACCGCCGGTCAGTCACAAATCGACAGAGTCTGCTACTCCACGCACACTTCCTGCAAAGCACGAGCAAGGGCCCAACACTCCAACTCGCCATGCACTCCGCAACCCTTGCTCAGGTAAGAAGCCTGTGGTGGCAGGCTGTGGGAAACGCAGGTGATATAACCACTTTGAGGTACGGCGGGACAGGTTGCTAGATAGAAATCGCATCTTTGCTATGCTCAACGAAGTTTTTGCCGAGGTTTTCGTTGGCAGTCCGTTCAGTTCGGAACACCCAAAATGGTGCAAAAAGGTGACACTTTGTCCTCAACATTACCTAATCGAATCAAACAATTTAAGCTTGTCCTTCGATGCGCTCTTTATATTTGCGTGCAGTTATTGAATGGTTAGCAGCGCTGAAAATCATCCACTAGGCGCAGTGCCGCTGCTTCGATGACAGGCTGCCGTGATTGGGTTCCTGACAGCAGAGCGAAGATAAAATCCCGGGCCATCCCCACTAACGTGAAACATGGCGAGGGGCGAAGCACGCAGTGTATAAGCGTATTCTTGCCGCTTTGGCGTTTTTGTCAACGGAGATGAAACCGTTGGTGGGTGGAGGTATACAGCTTTGCTGCAAAAGTCGCTTGTCTGAAGCACGAAGCACTATAGCGCGAGGCATAAACTATTGTCCCGGTGTTTTTTTAGTATGCGTTTCGAACCGTTCCAGCGCGAGGCGCAAACTAGTGTCCGGTGTTTTTTCGGTACGCGTTACGTTCTAGCGCGAGGCGTAAACGAGTTTCCCGGTGTTTTAGTGCCGTGACTACACGAAACGACGATTATTACGACGCCGACGACGACGACAGGAGACGCCAACTGCCCCAGCCCCGAAGAGGCTACACCCCTAAAAACATTTCCTGGTGTTTAAATCTAACCGTACATTAGTGGCGCACTCGTGGTATATATTTTACCATGGCCCTCCGTTACAGTGCTCTTCATAGCCCAGACGCCACATCGGCGACTAAACTATGTGTTAGTTTTTCATGAACATGAACCAAGAAACAGGAAGTAAACCACACGGTATAAAAGGTACTTATGCCTATTAAACAGCCCTATTATAAAAGCCCAATTATGCCCTATTATTAAGAGTCCCAGTTGAAAAATCTCAAATAACGTGTTCTGTAGGCATATTCTACTAACGTTTCGACTGGACGGTGAGTTCTTTGGGTGTTAAATGAACGATTTTCCGTAGCGAATATTATTGAAGAAGTAGCGCTTTGTTGTTACAAAGGTTTGCGTTATCCCCAACGCTTAAGGGGCCCTCCACGTGTTACAAATGCAATTTCTGAAATTGCGGGGTTGTAGCTGAATAACAAGATACTTCAAATTTGTTCTGGCAATTCTTTTGGACATAAAATATATAGCCTTTCATAAATCTCGGCTTAATAACCCCCTCGACGTGAACAGCTGAGATCAATGTTTGAGTGCCTTCTTAACCCCCTGAGGAGCAAAAACGTATTTCACGAAAGCGCAGTTCAAACGAAAATGTTTTCGAAGCGCTTACGAACCAAATAGTACTAAAGAAACGCTTGTAATAAGCGGCGAAATAACAATAGCCTGCAGCAAGAATGTTGTCTGAATACACTTTCACTTTCGAATTAAATTTAACTACAAACTTCCTAACTAGAACCGAGTCATTCTGGCTTCTTTTAATGATGAAGTAATGCCTCTTGATTGCGAAACAAAGAACTACGGCAAAGGCAGTTAAAAATTTCCCCGCATTTCCCCGAGGGGAAGAATGTGAAAGTGCGAATGCATGAGTTGAATTTGCGCGGTTCGGTAATGTTCGCGAAAGAGAGATCACACACACACACACAACTACAAAGAAAGAAAGATGCATTTATTCACAGACACCTATTTGTGTTGTCATTGTACTTGATTGCTAGAGCGGATCTCAGCTTTGAAATTTCGTGTCAGTACTCCTTTAAGCGGGTGCATTAGCCCTTCTCACGCCCGATTCCTGGCCAATCCCCCACGTGGGTATGTGCCATGTCAGCGGCCAGGCAGCGCGCGCCCATCTCCCCCCGTTGCCAAGGAAGACGAGGAGCGCGCGCACCCGCAGCTGTTGCTACGTGGACGGACGGCGGTCACCGGAATTCAGGGTCGCTTATAAAGTGCATTCGCACTTAAAATTCAGATGAGGATAATTCGCGCCAGTGCTACGTCTGAGGAATGAGGCCCGGTTTCCGATTATTTTAGACCACCTGCGAATAATTAAGTCCTCCGAAATCTGGACACGGGCGCTTTCGCTTTAAGCCTTAGTATTCAATGCAGCCGCCACGGCAGTGAATTGAGCTCGGAACCTGGGGCTCAGTAGCCAAGCACTTCAGCTACGGAGTTAGCGCAGCTTTGTAATGATACGAACAATAAAAGTTAAGCTTTGAAGTACTGAAAAATGAAGGCTTAGAGCGAATCGTCTGAAAGTTTAAATAGCTTTCCTTCTGCACAAGGTGATATTTGCAATAATATTTTATTGTTGCAATTGCGTATAGGGTGTACTCAGTAAGGTTGGTTGGTAATTCTTTTCTCGTGGGTAGTTAACTCATAACACAACGCCAAATGCAGCGCATTGCTATTTAGAAAAAAAACCCTGAAAGGTCGGTTGAATTGGTCACATTCTTCAAGAGTTTTAATTTTAAATGGAACTAAAAGCGCTTAACAAAACAAAGGGGGAAAACAAGGAATGACACCAGGAGTGCTGGTGCTGTCTTCTCGTGTCTGCTCTTGTTGTCGTGCTCATGTTTTTGAAGCGTTTTTAGTCCCAGCCTTGCATCAGCAACCGGATTAAACCTAGTGCCTGTTCCTTTACGAACTTTTATTTTCGGATGAGCACACAGGAAACCCTGCAAACAACCAAGAAGCAGCACGGGATTTTAAAAATGCAATTAAATTTGAATTTTTTTGTAAGCAGCATTTCTCGAGTGCCTAGTTAAGACTACATTGAGCACAAACTGGGACGCTGGGATTTTTTTACGATCGTATGTAATGTTAACTCTCGAATGTTTTACTAAGAAAACAAACACACTGACTTGACATGTATGCTAAAACGCCGCCCACAGGTTTTTGTCCTAACCATGGTTCCTGCTGCTCTCGCTGGAGGCCAATTTGGTTTCGGTGGATTCAGTGGTGGAGCATTCGGACCATCGTTCGCTGCCACGGCAACCAGATTCACGCGGCAAGAGCCGTTCTCCGTAAGTTTTTTTCCCACAAAGTATTGCAGCATTAAACTACGCCTGCGCTGTATTTCGAACAGCGACAAGAGGAGGGGACACAGCAAGATGGACGATACAGGCATAACAGAGCTTCCTCGGTCCCCATCTTCTTAGCGCTGTCCGGAATGCAACCATACCAACTAGGTTGACTTCCGTTCCTACGCCTTGGTTTTCCGCAAACTGTCGGTGCGTGCGAGCATTACGGACGAGCACTAAAAATGATTGTAACGTTGGCAATTCAGACAACACTTATTAGCAGACTATCTCTGGAGGTTTCTTACTGACTGCGAAAATACAGAATATTTTATTTTGGTTCCTACCCAGTGACGCCATGCTCCTCGGTCGGCTATCCAGTCGGCTATCGCAGAGGAGCAATGAAGAGTCTATTTCAAGATTTTCTAGGCAATGCCAGGAGTGATTCGGCCACAAAATATTTATATTAAAAATATAAACTCTTCAGCGAGGCGGCAACGTTTTGTGCCAGAAAGCTAGATAAACCAAGTTTCTTACTGTCATGAAATAACTTGGCCAAGGTTAAGCCAGTTAAGCTGTTACTTGAAATTTTCTGTGACCAAGAAATCCTTGACATGGCCTCCAAAATTTCACAGACTGTACCGTTCCGAGATTATTACACTAGAAAATCGATGGTGGTTAGCCCGCAACACCCGAAGAAACGTGTTCCTCCTTCGCATTGGGAATTATGGAAGTACAATAATCGGGTAGTTTGGCTTGGTAGTGGTAGCGAATATAATTTTAATGACTTTGAAATGACACAGGTTTCGTTTCCGAGCTTTACGAGCACAAGTATTCAAATGGTTCATGTTGTACCCACAGCATCGGGAAATTAAGCAACAATGAAGAACAAAAGAGGGAGTGCTACCACAGATTAGCAGTGAAGGAAGGTAGCGTTGGTACTTGCCTAAAAAGAGTTGAACTAACGAGCTTGGGGTTGACGTGTTGGCGAGACAGGGCAGAGAATACTGAACTGCCACGACACACCACACACCAGAATCTTCATTCTAGTACCAAAAAAAGTTAAGGACTTCCAAAATAATTACGCTGGAGCTTGCTTTCATCCATTATTTCGACACATCCCAAGAATGTAAATGCATACAGAAGAATATGTTGATGAGCAAGTTGGTACTCGGCAAAACAAGGCATAACAGCGCGAAAAGTACATGAATACTTACAGGACCCACACGACAAGCGTGTATCCCGAGTTCCCTCTGTGTCCTGTTACGTTTGTCCAATGGGTCTTATAATTGCTCGTCTACCTTTGACGCTGTTAGGTTTTGCCGTACTCAGAAACACCTGACTGAAAAACTTGTATCCATCTGTCCATGAGAACTTTTTGTATATAGACTGGTTCTGGACAGTTTATCGAACGGTTTTATCGAAGCCATTTTATCGACGTATGTTGAACGCCTTCATATCGAACACGCTTTTATCGAAGCCATTTCATGGAACGCTGTTTCATGTAACGCCATTTTATCGACATATGTTTTATCGCACCCGCATTTTACAGATTAGGCTCGTGCAATCGCCGGCAAACAAAATAAAGGACTTGTCAATGAAAGCAGCAAAATCCCCGCTTCAATGAAACGACATTTGACAGGACGGGGATCGATAAAACGGGCCTTTCTTCGATAAAACGGCGTTCCAAAAACATTGTCCGATAAAGTGTCAGGCAGCCGTACAGATATCAATCTGAACCCTTCTGCGTGGTCGCAAATTTTCAACCGCTCGTTAAAGGGACCATCGTGTTAATGGACGACTTTTTTTTAACCATCAGTTTAAAATTACGAAGCCCAAATTTCTGCCCTTTCTTACGCGTGCGCGTGTGCCTATGCAGCCGCCGCAGCCGTACAGCTTCGGATACGACAACGTCGACGAGTTCGGCACGAAGGCGTTCCACAAGGAGCAGGGAGACGCGACCAACGCCAAGACTGGCACGTATGGCTACAGGGACGCGAGCGGCGTCTTCCGCAACGTGAAGTACGTCGCCGACGCCGGAGGTTTCCGCGCCAAGATCGACACCAACGAGCCGGGAACTCTGCCTGGCGCCACCGGCGACGCTGTCTACAATTCCAACCCGTTGCCCGCCGGAAGGAGTGCCCCGTTTACCGCCGCCTCGACTTACGGCTTCGGCTACGGCGGCAAAGGATCTTGGTCTGGCTAGATGTACCCGAAGGGTCTAGTAACTGCGTATAAACAATTGCAGTAGCTGCAGCAGCAGCCACTCTCCTACTATGTCAAAAAAGGCGGAAACGAGAGTAGATTCACAACATCGAAGGAACTGCCGATGTAGATATTAGCATCGTATCGCAATTAAATATATATTCATGCACCAACCATCGGATCAGCTGTCTTTTCTGTCCTACATGACGGGCACAAAACTTACTCGGCGAGCTGACAACAGTGATGTGCCTTGAACCTGGATAGGGTGCATTCTAGCCACCCTAACCTGGATTTCGGCATCAGTACCTTCTGCATTCGAATTTTTTAAAAGTTCTTAAACAATTTTAACCGCACCTCCTGCAAGAATTTGTGGTCCTGGTGTTTGTAGCCCCGAGGAGTCTTATAATATGTTTTGGGGGTGAAAATCTTTTTATGCTTTCCTGGTGTCATGGAGAGTTGGCGACGATGGTGTATTTCGCAGCCCGTTTTTTCGTTCGCTTGGCTGCGCCCTTCCGCTCCCTTTATTCGTCTGCTGTGTACTGGCGCGGACGGCCACCTGTCACTACAGCAGAGTTTGAGAGCGTGCTATGTAACGTTTTGCGTATGGAGGGCTGCAAAGACATGGGGTTGATAAGCCGTTTCGCTTTTACAGGCACCGACATTTGGGCCATATATGTATCTGCACTAACCTAACAGAAAAAATTTCCGATATACACGTAAGTCTTCCCAGTCGTTTCACGACACTGACCGCTACAGCGGGTGTATTTTGACTTAAATCTTTAGTGTAATAAAAGACACACATACACACATATCTTAGTACTCAACGAGCTTTCACGTGTAGCTCATGTGTAAATCTAGGCTCCAGGAACACAGTCCTCTATGCGGAAAGGGGAAACCATGGAGACCACAAGCTTTAATGGCGACTAAGGGAAGAATGAATTGGCTCGAGGGATGCGCAGATTTGTGACGGGCACCGACGGTAAAGATGTCTACGGTGCAGCAGGGATGGTAATGCAAATGTTGCTAGAGCTCAGACAGCCATAAAAGCACATAAATACTTAATAAGACACCGTAACAAATTGCAATTTATTACTGGAACCCCAGCCTAGTCAAACGTCTGCTATCCATTGGTCTGCACGCTGAAGCGGCGGAAGAGTGCCGGTATACAGGTTTCGTGTCAGGCCGTCGGGGCAGAACTGCTAGGCACGGGACAGCGATTCAGGATGCCGATACAGAAGAGAGAGAGAGAGAGAGAGAGAGAGAGAGAGAGAGAGAGAGAGAGAGAGAGAGAGAGAGAGAGAAGCTCTTTATTAGAAAACAGAGTGTTTAGCCGGCGTACAAAATCGCCTTCATGATACTCTGTTAGGGGAGGGGGGAAAGGAAGAAAGTCCCAAGAGAGAGGAGGGCAGAAAAGAGATGCAAGATGAGAGAGGGACCAATGAAATTAAGTAAAAGGGCAAGAGCGAAAGTCTCAGAGTGAAGAGATTTAAAGTTTTTGAATTAAGCCAGTGTCGCTGAGGTACGAAAACAGAAATTTTAGGGCTAGGCGTTGCTGAGAAGAAGACGGCCAGGGCCCTAAAATGGTTTTTAAGGTCACTGGTCGTTGCGTATAAACAGAGTGCTTCAATGCTTTAGTGGTCACGAAACTTCGGCGCTCGTTTCATATAGGGACCGCGCGCGCCACTACAGGCGCCACCGCCGCACGAAGGTCATCCAGCCGCCGCGCGTGCGGCGTATTGGCCAGCTCTTGGCGTGCAAACGCTTGCTGCTTTTGGTGTCTGCGCGCTGATTAAGCGATTTTTTTGTAGTAGTTAGCGATAAATAGTCCATTCATCACCTGCCTTCAATGGGGTTTTATTTTTCGTAGTAAATTACCGTAGACTTCGGCCGCGAATGGCAACGGCTTCTGCGTGCTCTGGCACAAGCGCTGCGCCGTCGTGTTTTCGGATTTTTAAATCTCTATTCCTTCTTTTCTTAAAGCAAAAGTTGTAAATACCACACATACTGTAGCTGCGTAGTCACGGACTGCTGCGGGCCTATCGATAATACAATAAAAAAAACTGAAAGAAACCAAGTACGCGTCGTTCAGACTACGCTTAATGAATCCGTTGATTGCTCTGGAATGCACAGAACGCTAAAAGAGGTAGCCCAATAGTATTGTCGTTTCGATGAGTGGGTACATACGTGAGAACATCTAAAAACGCTGAAGAAACACGAAGGATCAAAACACAAAGAGATACAGTCGAACACGGATATATCGAACACGGGTATATCGAATTATTGTCTATATCGAACTCATAAATTATCCCCTTGAAAATTCTGTGTAAAAGTATAGGAATTCGTACTTCTATATCGAATCGCATTTTTCCCGACATTCGTTATATCGAACGCCGCGCGAGCTGGAAGGTGCTCTTCGGCGGTCGCTGCACCCCCGATTGAGGTTGAGGAGGATATAGAGGAATGGGCGGGCATGGCGAAGGCTGGCTCGCAAAACTAATCCCCCCTACCGGAACGAATTTGCGCTTGCCCAGTCGGGCCCCGCTACCGGCCGCCGTAGCGTTAGCGGATGGAGCCCGGTATGCTAAATCTCTCTAGGCACAGAAGCCCGAACGCTCGGAAAATGTGACAGTGCGAGGTAGGGATGCCCCGAATGCGCACGTCCTTTTTTTTTTCGGCTGGGTACGTTCCCCGGCTTGCTGAAAAAGAGTTTTGTTTTCTCTCTCTCTGGGTCTGTCTTCCTCCGATGTCGTCTCGGGAAAGGGAAGAGGGAACGAAGGCGCTGGCGGCCTCCTCCTTCTTTTGCATTTTGCTGCTGTTGCTGCTGTTTGGCGAGTTGTCCGGCACCTTTCGGAGATCACTGTTTCTCTCGGAGATGACCATCGCGAGCGCTTGTAATTGTTACCTTCAAAGTTCTTGCGGTACGTGCGCGCTGTTCTTCTTTTGCGTGCGTGTTGTGCGTGGTGTGCAAAGGCGCAGCGTACTGATGGAATTTTCTAGTTGTGCAGCCTCGAGAAGATCGAGACGCGCGTCTTTAATTTCATTTCCAGGACGAAGAAGCAGGCTATTTTTTTCCCCGGAAATGAAGCGTCCTGTTGCGTCCTGAGTGCGGAATTAGTTGTCATTCTTGAATGCGACGATCGGCAAGTGATCGTCCGCCATAGGTGAGGTCTCATAGCCCATATTTTTTATATCGAATTTTTCATATATCGAACTATTTCGCGATCCCCTTGGAGTTCGATATATCCGTGTTCGACTGTATATGTTGCACCATGTGTCTTTCTGCATCCACGCTTTGCAATACTTGTAAAAACAGGAAGCGAAAAAAGAACAATAAAACTGATTTTATCACACGCAACAAAAAATTTATGTTACGAAGGGAGACAAAAGAGCGTGGTCCAGCGTACAAAAATTTATTTTTTCGCGCTGCGATGTGCAGCACACGGAGGAAACAGAATGTTTCCGCGTAGCCAAGAATGAAGCAAAGCTTTTCTGAACGCAGCCAGCTAGCGATCTCCTGCACTACAAAAGACTAGAATGAAACACAAACGTCGAAGAAGCAGTCCGCAGTGTGACGTGCACAGATGAACGTCGATAAAGTGAGTTGCGCGGCGTTTGCTATGCATGCATTACTCTCGGAACGTTATTAATTTCAGATCCATGGAAATAGGATCGAGAACATTGTCGAAGAAACAAAAAATCAAGTTAGCGACAAGGTGGCACCCTTTACATATCAAATAATATTGCCCGACGGGACGTACGACAAACAGAGCAAGTGGGCGCTCCGGTTGAAACGCCACATAAGAAACCGGAATCGGCCACGCGCGGTTACAAAACAAACAAAACGAACCCTAAGGGATAATTCGCGGAAATACGAAAGGTAAAAGCACAAGGACGTCCCAAAGCTCTTTTACATGCCAGCCTGAGCGCAAGGTAATACAAGTTTGCAAACACGTAACGAAGCATCGCTACAACCTGACTGATATGACAAAAATCTGGCTTTAAGTTATCCGTGTACAATTTAGGTCCACAATGCTCTCAAAATGGTACATTGCTTTTTCCATTCTCACACACAGTGCATTTCCACACACTGTCGCACACTTATAATCGAAGCTGAAATCTCCCGTTGCTTGCCTTGGAATGGCGCGCCTCCAATTCTCACGCAGCTGCCCGTCGCTCGGTCAACAGAACAAGGAAACATTTTCTGTGGTATCGTTGTACAAGGAATGACATCCCGGGACGCAACACATGTTCGGCATCGTCGTTGCACTAATTAAGTCGCATCACGAGAGCGCGATATGCACATTACATTTTTTTCCCGCACAAAACAAACACAACTCGCCGCGGCTCCGCCGTTCGAGCCAGCGCAACGCAGCCCGAGGAGTGACCTCAGTCAGAGGGTGGCGCCACCGCGCGGCGGCCAAACGCAGCATAAGAAGCTCTCCCATTGAGTTACGGAGCAGTTTCGTGACCAGTAAAGCATTGTAGGACTCTGGTATAACCTATGCGTGCAATGTTCTGTAGCAAAGTTGATCTAGAGTCCTTGTAGGCAGGACAGTAGAGTAAAAAATTGCTCAATTGTGTCTTCCGATGCACAGTTGTTGCACCTGGAGGCTATAGATAGTCCAATGCGGAAACGGTAGCTGTTGGTGTAAGCTGCATTAAGTCGGAGCCGATGAAATAATGTTTCTAGATGACGGGGGAGCTGGTGAGGAAGTCTTAACGACAGCCGATGAAATAATGTTTCTAGATGACGGGGGAGCTGGTGAGGAAGTCTTGACGACAGCTGAGGGTCAAGGGAGTAGAGAAACTTGTGGTGGTGGGTAGGATCTTACCACATTCTGTTTCTCTCTGAAAGGGCGTAACGTGTGGCCATGGTGGAAGCGTCGTGTTTGGTAAAAAATGTTCTTCGTATATTTCGGCAGGTGTGGCCTGCAGAGGCAGCGTCATCAGCTTTTTGGTTTCCCGTTATCCCACAGTGACCAGGCACCCACTGAAAAACAATATTATGCCCAGCGCCTACTGCAAGGTGATGTAGATAGAGAATATCTTGAACGGCAAGTTCATATCTGAAGTGCTTGCCGCTCTTAAGGAGGCACCGAAGGGCAGGTTCATTGGTCCATATTGGTCCATTCGTTGGGCTCTTGACGTAGAATGTAGCGGAATGCCTCTTTGAGGGAGTGTAGTTCAGCTGATGTCGAGGATGTTGGTCTGTCTAAACGGTAGGAAAAGTTTACCAGTAGACGGGACGAATAGTCCGGAGGAGGAACTTTGCGGCAACGAAGACCCATCAGTGAAAAGATGAACCCTGGTGGAATGCAACCTGTGCATGTAGTCCAACGCCACTTGGAGCAGTTCAGCCTGAGGCGTTATCTTCTTAGATGTCATCCCTGGGATGCCTAAACCTATACGAGTAGACGCTAATGTCCAGGGCGGAAACTGAGAGGGCATTGCTCGCGGTGGTTGCGTCGTTTTGGGAAGGCACAAAGCTCTAATAGCATTTCCAAACCCAGAACTCTGGGCCGCAGTGATCCTGCTCACACAGTGGGGTGTAGGTTGAAGTAGATGCCGGTAGTGGACACGGAGTGACTCCTGTAACATGAGTGCGTCCAGAGGCAAGCAACGAGCTTCAGCGATGGTCCCGGCACCCGAAGAACCTCTGGGTAGTCCAAGACAAATGCGCAGGCTGTTCCGTCGAGCCGCTTCGAGCTTCATTTTGTTAGTAGGCGCTGCATGGTGTAGTAAGGGAAGGCTATAGCGTATGAGGCCATCGACGTAAGCTTTGTGAAGCTGTAACATCGACCCGCAGTTGCTGCCCCAGCGGGAACCGGCAAGGTATCTCAGAACCTGAGACGTCGCAGAGATGCGGGCACACAGTCTTTTTATCTCGGGCGACCAGGAGAGATTACGGTTGATGATTACGCCAAGATACTTGTGGGTCCGGGCGTACGGGAGGGCTCGTCCACTCAGCAGAATTGGGTACTGATCCATGCGCTTCCTTGTAAACGCCATTGCAACGCTTTTTTCATGCGATAGCTAAAGTCCACGAGCAGCAAGGTAGGTTGAAATGGAGAAGAGGGCCTTCTGGAGACGTTGCTGAGTGGTGCGTCGGGAGCGTGCTGCGTGCCAGATACAAAAGTCGTCTGCGTAGATCGTGATGTTAACTCCCGGGGGTAGGCAAAGTTTCAGCTCTATGAGAGTCAAATTAAATAGCAGTGGACTTAAAACGGCTCCTTGTGGAACACTTTTTTCTACGGGGAAACGTGATGTGTCACCATTCGAAGTGCGCATGAAAAGCTGACGTCCAGCAAGGTAATCCTCGATCCAGGCGTAGAGTCTCCCCCCAAAGCCATGTACTGCAAGAGCACTTAGAATGGCTGTGTGTGTGACAGAGTCGTAGGCAGCTTTTATGTCTAAGAAAATTGCGGTTGGTATGCGGCTAGAATCCAATTGCTCCTCGACTGACGAGATAAGGGCAATTATATTGTCAATAGTCGATCTGTGCCTACGGAATCCATTCATCTCTTGCGGGTAAAGGCGTCGGCTTTCGAGAAACCAGGACATTCTTTTATGTACCATCTTCTCCATCAGTTTCCCAATACAGTTCAACAGAGCTATAGGCCGAAACGAGGAATAACACGTGGGCGGCCGGCTAGGCTTTAGAACAGGAGTAATTTGGGCGAGCTTCCAATCAGAGGGCAGCGTACCGCTCACCCAAGAGGAATTGTAGAACTCTAGGAGACGGAGCAGGGCATTGTGAGGCAAGTGCGTGAAGGTTGCGTTACTAACGCCATCCGGACCTGGACACGACTTGGTTTTTACATCGGAGATTGCTGCTGTCAGTTTTTGTAATGTAAAAGGCAGGTCCAGTGCTGGAACGGCTGATTCTGGAGGCCTAACAGGTGGAAGTGTATTCAGCGTTGATGAGGAGAGGATCTTGCAATATTCCTCTGCGACCAATTTCAAAGAGGAGTGCTCGTGAAGTGAGAGGGCAACAAAAAGGCGCAGCTGCTTAGGTTGCGTGCGTAAGCCTTTGACAACACGCCAGATGCGCGTCAACGGTGTGTGAGTATTTAACGTTGCACAAACGTTCTTCCATCGTTGTCGCTGAAGCTTGTATAGGTGACGCATTACATGTCTCTGAGCCCTTCTAGAAGCTCGTAAATGTTCTAGAGATTTTGTACGGAGGGCTTTTCGCTCCGCACGGCGACGAATGGCACATAATCTTTGGTACTCAGCGTCATTATTGGGTTTATTCCAGCGTTTTGTTCTTAAGCATGTGGAATTCCGAAAACAGTGAAGTATCGTTGGGATAATTTCGTCATCTCGAGTCGCTGCCGTAATGCAGGTTCGTATGGCTTCCACGAAAGCTCTCCAGTCTGTGCACGAGACCTGTTCTTTGTAAGTCGGAGAGTGCGAGTCACGAGTTGATATCAAAATCGGGTAGTGGTCACTTCCTCTTGTCTCTAAGTCTGTGCACCACGTGAATTTTGCGGAAAAGCCAGCAGTGACGAATGATAGATCGATACATCGATAGATCGATAGCTGGTTGTTTTGAGTGATTTGAGGAAGGTAATGCTGCCATCGTTTAGGGGTTCAATGCCATGCCTAATTAGGAGGTCAGGTCCGCGAGTTTTGCACCACGTAGGCTTGTCTGGGAACTGCCCCAAATTTCATTATGAGCGTTAAAGTCCGCACAGATAATGTGCGGTTTGTCAGTCGACGTGATGAGGTTGTCCAGCCTGGTCTCATCAAACTTGGCGTTAGGTTGTAAGTACGCTGCGCTAAATGTGAAAGTCTGAGAACCAATAATTGTAGTTGCGCAGACGTACTCATTTGTTTCGTGCGGTGAGACTGGAATTTCAACTGCCGGTACGTCAGTACGGAACCCGATAAGAAGCCGGCTTGTACCGCTTACTCGTTGTGAGTGGATGAAATAGTAACCACTCAAGCGGAAATTCTGATCTACTCGTTACTCTGAAATGACAACGAATGGGAATTGGTAAGTGTAAAGAAGCTGACGTAGATCACCAAGCTTCGACCTGAGACCACGAGCGTTCCACTGGAAAATGGTGCATCGTTTTAAGTGACTGTTCGTATTTTGCGTGTACAAGAACTCCGATACAAGAACTCCTGTTTCTCCTTAGATATAGCAGAGCGGAGAGACGGTCCCGGTACATCTGCGCATGCGCACAGCCAGTTTTTCCGCCTCTGCGCACGCGCAGTGGCGCCGGTCGGCTACCCAGTACCGTACAGGGACCAGTTTCCCGCTCTCCTATAACTCTCCAATGCCAGGCGACATCCCTTACTGCGGAATCATAATTTGATTTTATTTAATTGTAGGGCTTCACGCGCCGACGCAACGCAGGCGATGAGGCGCACCGTAGTGGAGGGCTCCGGTTTAATTTTGACCACGTGGGGCTCTTTAACGTGCGCCGAAATCTCGTACACACGGGCGTTTTTGCGTTTCGCCTCCATCAGAAAAGCGGTCGCCGCGGCCGGTAATCGAACCCGCGACCTCGTGCTCTGCAGCACAATTCTAATTTGGCACAGTACGACTTTTCGCAACAGCAGAGCCACCCTGCTTGGAAGAAATTGGCCGTCATCCCGCCCTGCGGACGTGAATGTCCAGCGAAGCTATATCAAACACCGGAAATGCTGACGGGGGGTATGTTTTATTATTACTTTAGAATAATGGTAGTGATAATGGCTTTGCGGTCGTTGTGGTAAAAAGTGATTGGTTCTGTGACCATTTGACCATTTTCGCTACATTCTCGGCCCAGGCCAAATTCAAACACGATCCATTCGGCGTGGTTGGTTTGATTGGGGTGGTTGTAGAATTTCAGTTCAAAGTTATCCCTGACAAACGACACGAAGGGGTCCTTGTTGGTGGGTTTCACAAAGTCAATATTGCAGTCTCCGACAATAACTACTGGTGTGAATGTGTCGTGTGTCACCCATACAAAAATTTTTCGGGTAAAGTTCTGTGTTTGTTCTGTTTTGGATGTTCCAGGGCTGACGTAAACTGTGAAGATTAGCCTTCCGTCACCGTTCTTTACACCACACACATGCTCACAGTCGGTGCGGTCTTGCTGTAGGATTTGGGACCGCAGTTCGTATGGTTCGAAAGCCAAATGTTCCTTTGCACAGATTGCTATATGCCATGAGGCTCTTTCCTCAGGGCGCTTTGCAAATGTGATCCCAGTGTGCTCGGCGACTTCTATGCGTACCGTCCGACCATGTTTCGGAGAAGTGCAGAAAAGGTGCAGCTTTGAGGATGAAATCTAACTGCTACGTCCTGGAAGGATTTATTTAGGCAAGAGCGCTGGCTCCGAAGGCAAGAAAAGGTGAAGCACCGATGAGGACAACGCGAACAGATGATGATGAATGATGTTCCTTGGTGAAACGCGAGCAGAATCCCGGCTTCCTCTTTTTCTTTTCCCGAGACCTCAGCTCCCGCATCCTCTTCCTCTTTTTCAGCTGAGCCAAGAGGGAAGGCGTGAACCACTTAGCCAAGCCAACGTAGCAGAATTGGTGGAGCGTAACAATACGTAACATCGAGGGAAGGTGCACCGAGGGACCACGCATCGAGAGCAGCAAGTGCAACCGTGTGCGGCTTGTCGAGTATGGTCTTGCATCGTTTCGTGACGGTTCGGAGGTGATGGTTTTCAAGTCGCCTACATTTATCGGGTAGCACGTAGCAGTTCGCAGCGACGTCTCAGAGGTACAGCACTCCGCGTGCCGCCGGACACCCACCGGTTCCTTTCTTCACTTCACCCTCTACCATCATCATCGCCAATGAAAGTTGGTTCTCCCGCAGTGCGTTTTGTGTTTACTCTAGAAAATTTTCCGACCAACGAGAGGTATACAGCTTTGCTGTAAAATGGCTATCTACAGGCGCGACCACTGTGAGAGGGGACACGAAGCGCGTTGCCAGCTCCTTAGAGCGCCACGACGGGCGCCTAGCTAATATATTGCGGCACATGCACAATTAGGGCCATAGGCGGAGTCAGCAGCGCGTCGTGTGCTACGGTTCCTCCCACTTTGCTGGAGGTCACGACAGTAGACAAACAATTTAGCTACGGTGTTGAAACAAAACGTATTCCAACTCAGTTATCAAAGAACCCATTGCTGCACACCGAATATTTTGAATACATCTTCCACTTCCGGAGGGTATTTCGTTACAGAGGTTCGCGTGCGACGTTTTTACCCTTGGAAAGAAAGAATCACACGGTACACAATGTTGGACTGGCAAATCTATGCTTGAGATTTATTAGAAGATAAATTAAAAATACGCTTAAAATTTTTGAGTGCACCTTGCATGCGGGCCTTGATAACTCGGTTTGAATTCTTTAACATAGCGCCATGGATGCAGAGCTTTTGTACAACTTACAAGAGCACGCTCAACCAAGTGGAAGGAACCGTAGCAGACGACGCGCAGCTATCTCCGCCTCTGGCGCTGATTGCGCATGTGCCGCAAAGATTTCCGCGGTGCCTGCCGTGCGCTTCGCTCCGTGTTACCTCTAACAGGGGTAACACGGTGGGTACAGTCATGGACAATTCAAATACGAACCGCGCAGCGCATGGCCGAAGCTACCGGTGCCGTCACCTGGCAGCGGCTGTGAAAAACGCACGGACATGCGCAGTTGAGAGGTCGGGAGCGAGGCTGCGTGTCCCACTGCGATGTGTTGCCCCCTGCTCGCTCGCATCCTTGCCTTCTCGCCATGCCGCAAGAGCGCTGAAAACAATTGTTAGCGGTGCGGCGCAAGATAGTATCTGCTGTCACTGTGTGCTCGGCTTACATGAGCGTCTGCTGCTCGCCGTGTGTGCCGGCGTAACACTGCCGACGTAGCTTTGCATGCGGGGTTCAGTAACTTGAGCAAGTAACGATGGACACCAGGGTCACTCCCAAACCAAGCTCAGTGCTGCCCGTTCCGCAAATTTATACAAGCACTGAGGAGGCTGCCAAAAAAAAAACAAGAAAAGCAGGCCGCCAAAATTGTTGCGCAAGGGCAACTGGCCTAAGAATGGTTGGACCTGCCTATTCTCCTAAGTTTTGTTAATATTAGAATTCTGCCAGTAATTTTGCCTGACCACAGAATACTTGCAGTTAATTTATATTATTGGAGATGAATTGCGGTGGTATATCTATTGTTTGCTACTAGCACCAACTCCGCTAAATGACTCAGCCATGACTCCGTTAATTCAGTTCATTGTTGGATTCCGGAGCCGCTGAACCACGAACGCAAAACAATGCAGCGCCATCAGAAGTTAGGCGGCATGCATTTACTTTGGCTCCATATCTGTGCGATTGTTTTCTTCAAGAAAGCACGATGAGCTCAACAGCATGCCTTACGAGAGCGCGCACGCGTTTCCCACGTAAGCACTGGCCGCAGCTGCAAGCGAATACGCGTCGCATTGCTCACAACGCGACCAACACCTTCAGCTGCAGCAGCGCTGGTAATTTCAGTGCTTGCAGCGCTCTTGCGGCATGGCGACAAGGCAAGCATGCGAGCGAGGAGAGGGCGACATATCGCACTGGGACACGCAGCCTCGCACCCGACATCTCAACTGCGCATGTCCGTGCGTTTTCAACGGCCGCTGCCAAGTGACGGCACCGGTATCTTCGACCATGCGCTCCGCGGTTCGTATTTGAATTGTCAACGACTGTACACCTGACGTGCGCACGCACTTACACCTACTCCGAAGTAACGCATCCTTACTTGGAGCGATAGGCCAATTATGCACTAGCTCTCGAGAGTGGTCTTTTCCAAGCAGTATAGAGCAGGTGTGACCATGTCTTTCAGGCGGCACTCAAGAATGAAGATGCGCATGAAGAAACTGGCGAAGCTCGCGCTAGTGGTGCCAGACTGGAGATACAGCACAGCTGGTGCCCCTCCACCCTCCAACCTTCGTCAGAAATCCGTTACACCTCACCTGGATTTCTGAACTTGCCGCTGAAAGTTCTCCATGACTGGCAGGCCCGGATCGCTTCGACCGCAGGCTTTCACATCTCTCCCAAAGTGGACCGCTTTAGCCCGCTCGAGAACACCCGGCCACCGGCTTCGCGGACTCGGTGTCTGTAACGCGAACCCCGCGTCTGTACTCCCCACTCGAACGCACTTGAATTGACGAGGATAACAGCACGCTAGAGATCACGCCACGAGCGCTTGGAAGAGTGTTCTCGAAGGTCGAGCTGGCTGACGCGAGAAGCTCCTCACGAGGCGCACACGGACGGCTCGTTATTTTTTCTTGGAATTTTTGCAACTCCTCAGGCGGCGCAAGTCCACGCGGAAGCTTGGACGGCGGCGGATGCTCCTCCTGATGCGGACGCTCACGTGCGCCCTGCTGGGCTGAGTTTTCTGGTAAAGCTAGACGGGGGAGCTAAAATCTAAGCAGCTGATGCTACAATGAACTTCAGTGGTGCCCCCTTGTTTGCCCTTCCTACCAACCTCCTCCCCTTCGTAGGGCTTTGTGCCTCCTTTAAAATAAACCATATTCATTCACTCATAAATTTTTTTTTTGGAATAACGATCCTCTGTGCAGAGGCGGCGCACGTGTCGTCGCATGTGGGGAAGATGGAAAAAAATTACACCATCTTCCCGTAGGGGAACCCTGAGTAGTATGCGAAGCAGCCATGGGGTTGACTGAAGTTCCCTTTTCAGTTCGCCGTGTCCGTTCACGTTCAGCTTCGCGTGCCTTTGTTGTATCAGTAGCTTCTTGACGTAGTTTGAATGAGTGAAGAACATATGGCGCGTTCGTAGCACATGATCCCGTATCGGTTTGTAGCGCAGTGGGAAGAGCGCCACGTACGTTCCGTTGCGGCCAGATAGTCGTGGGATCGAAACCGGCCGCCGCCTAACTATTTCTTTTTATAGTGGACTGCGCTGACGTGAGCCCAAATGCTGACGGGGCTGAAGAGACGCGCATGCGCAGTAGAGTGCGGACAAGGGAGGGAGAGACACAGCCCCGAGCATGAGATGCTCCGCATCTATCTGCGGGACGAGGTGGCACATGATCGACCTGCCGCTACTGGTGTCTTGCATCCTCAGGCTTCATCACTGGGCGAAATCTCTAGGGCACACGTGGCACTGGAACTGCGCCATCGTCGATTTCGCTCACCCATTGGGAACGCCCTCCACTTCTCGCTTTTACCTCAAAGCAGCAACACGCATTCCTTTCCGGGTAGAAAAGTGGTCTCGAAAAGAGGCTTCACATTGTTTCACTTTATACTGATGCGATGTGAAGTGCACCGCTGAGAGCAGGATCGGAGCACTTTTCTATGCATGCTGCTGCAGGCTGCGCAGAAATTGCTGCTCATTATTCAAACCCCTTACTGGGGACATTTTTCCACTTTGCACATGCGTGCTAATACGGAACTGGTCAATCTGAAGGGAACGACAGATATGGAATGTGAAGGCCAGCAAGGTGATTGAAGGAAAAATACATCGTTTATGTTTAGAGCAGAGAACTATTGAGGTCGCTGGCGATATTCTGCCCTCCTTACTTAAGGAAAAAATTATTTTCAGGAATTTTCGGTTCCACAGCATAAACGTCGAAATGGAACTCTACAGCAAAAAAAAAAAAAAAGCTGCAGTTACGCAATGTTTTACTGGGTAATGTATTTCGGGCGGTGGCCCTGTGCTTATGCTTCCTCACACATTTCCATGCACGCTGATCCCTGTTTGAAGCTGTTTTCGGATGAACTCCCATCTCCGTCAGTGCCATTCGTCTCATGTTTTGTTTTTGTTTTATTATTATTATTATTATTATTATTATTATTATTATTATTATTATTATTATTATTATTATTATTATTATTATTATTATTATTATTATTATTATTGTCCCCATTTTCCTTTCGCTGCTTGAGTCAGTTTCTATTCCTGCAGTCAGTGGAGCTTGCGGATCCGCTGTGCTTAGAATAGCCAAGGAAGGGCTCTTGGAGTTCATCATTGTAGCGGAAACTGCGCAAGCAAACACCGCATTCCGCTCCTTGCTTCCACTCCCGGGAACCCGCCGGTGATAGTTGAGAGAGTTCTGGGGGAGAAATGTCTGAAAGTAGGTGCCGAATCCTCCAAAAACAGTGGCTTTTCGTTTTAAACTGCGTGGTAGTGCCATGCCAATCAATGTATACTCTTGGGCTGGGGGGCAAAGCGACGCGCACTGCCCCTGAAGTTTTGCTTGGCGCTCTGCGCCCTTGCTCCATTGGGCCATTGGGCCATTCTCGCTCGGAGTCGCTCCTCCTAAACACCTCAAAGCGACCATCGAGCCCAGGAACCCAGTATGCATTTGCGTGGCGCTATCGCACCGTTTCAAGACGACCCCCCTGTGTGGGAGAATCCTGTCCCAGATGTTTATTTGTTTTTTTTTTAATATTTTGGGCATGATACATGTACATCACACGCAGAGTTACTGGATATAGACAGTTGCGAAACTCCCCATAGGCCCCATGTATCGAAAGCCGGTCTTCGGTTGCCCCCCTGCGCCGGGGCAAGCACGGGGCAAGTCGACTAGCCTGTCGTCTGTCGGCAGGACGTTGAAGCAGTACTCAAGTGCTTGCGGCTGCTGCCGTAAGTCATAAAAAAAAAGCCGCAAAAACACAAGTAAATTTTACGTAATTATTGTGTTTTAACTTAAAAAGCAATCTTTATTTTACAGAAGAATTTTGAATAATAATAGTTTAGCGAAGTTCTGTTTTTATCTCCTAGGTGCCGCGCGCGTCGACTTGCCCCTCAGCTTCCACGGAGTGGGGGGGGCTAGCGCCGCCCGGATTCTGAAGCGGAGTTTCGCAACTGTCTATATTGAGTAACTCTGCATCATACGGTACATTTCAATTTTCATCTTATGTCAAAGTGAACGGGGCAATAGGCGTTCGAGACGCCTGTCGAGGCCCCATATCTGAAGATTGCACAAACGGCAGCAGCGATAGCTTAACAAGGCACATTTAACAACGAAAGAATACAAATTATGACATAATAATAAGACACTGCGATGCAGGCGAGCATACATAAACATAAATACAGGTTAATTTTACACCATAATGCTCAAGAGAACAT
Organism: Haemaphysalis longicornis; assembly: GCF_048455015.1. NCBI lineage: Eukaryota > Metazoa > Arthropoda > Arachnida > Ixodida > Ixodidae > Haemaphysalis > Haemaphysalis longicornis. Next base: position 398,576 of record NW_027526243.1, read on the forward strand.
AGTGTGATAACGCAATTCAAAAAATGTTAGAGACAGTAAAATAATCAAAAATTTTTTTAGCAAACTCAAAATTGTAAACTAGAATAAATAATACCCGGACTAAAAGGTGTTATTGAGATCGGGGATGGTACTTATAGTATGTATGTGGCTTATGCCCAATGAAAATAGAATACACAATGACATCGTATTCAAAAGCAATGTGATGGCAAAAAAAATTTCCGAAAAGCTTTCCGAAAAAAGGCCTAAGGTGACACCCTTAGGCATTTTTTCGGAAAGGTTCGGCAATTATTTTCTTTGAAAAAAAAAATAGTTTCATTTTTTTCTTCAGTAAGCCGATCGAATAATAACTTTGAAAAACTTTGGTAATTCCGGGGTAGTTGTTTAAAAAGTGGGGAATTTGAAACCCCAACATTTGTTTACCATAAGATGTGCGAACCCGTTTTGTTACGTATGGTCATGCCTGAGGTCGCAACGATATTTTTCTCTTTTAAATACACGACAGTATCGGGTTTTCCATCGTGGAATATCTTAAAAGCTAAGCGTTGGAGATAAATATTTTCTATTTTAAGGAGGTTATTTTTGTAAAAATATGGAAGGGTATGGTTGTCCCAATTAAGATTTTCTATGAATCGAACAAACTTTTTTTGTAAGATACAGATACGGTCTAAGTTGCCTTTGGTAGTGGTGCCAAAGACGAGGATGCAGTAGAAATACGAGAATACATTAAAGCATATTATAACTGGCACTTAAACCACCTAGGAAGAAAATTTCTAAATCTGTTTAACATGCCGATAGTCTTAGATAAGCTTAGACGTAAATTATTAATGTGTTGTGTCCAGCTCAAATGTTCATTAAAAATGACACCCCAAGAATTTACCTGATGTCACCTTTTCAATCTTCTTGCCAGCTATTGACAATACAACATTGGGAATCATTGGCTTGTTCCGGGATCTAAATGGAATATATCCGCATTTAGGTCGATGTCATTTGTCAAGAGCCACAAATGAAGCTCATTTAACCACCTATTAGCTTTCGCAACCACAATTTCGAGATTAGTTCCATGGAAAAACACATTCGTATCGTCAGCATATAAGACAATATTTGGAGTCTCAGGTACAAGGACAATATCATTAATATAAGCAAGGAACAATAAGGAGCCCAAAATTGAACCCTGTGGCACACCATACCTTATCATTTCCGAGGTAGATTTGAAGTTATTGATCGTCACAAATTGACGACGATTTTGCAAATAACTTTTTACGAGATCGAGCGCAATTCCACGAATGCCGTACAACTCAAGTTTGTTAAAAAGAATATCATGCTTGACAGAGTCAAATGCTTTTTTGAAGTCTAAAAGAATACCTAATGTATAGGAATGGTTTTCAATATTTGTAATTAATTTTAAGTGCGAATGCACTTCTTAAGCGAGGCTGAATCGTCCGCCGCCGTCGTCCGCATAGCAACAGCTGCGGGTGCGCGCGCTCCTCGTCTTCCTCCTCGTCTCCCCTAGCAACGGGGGGAGATGGGCGCGCGCTACTCTACTCCTCCTCTCTCCGCTCAGTGACTGCGGGTGTTGGCAACACCACCTAGACTTTCAAGGCCTGCGGAGTGCCGCCGTGACGTCACAGGGCAGGGGCGGCCGCGCGCCGCCCGCAGAGCACGGAAGCGGAGGCAATGAACAGGTTTAGTGCCGTGTCACCGCAAAAATTGTGGGGTCGTAGTATTCTGTTTCTGTTCCCGTGCTTGGACATGACCCCATAGTTTGCCGACCATGTAACGTCAAGCTGTGTTGTTTGAGTAAACATATCGGTGGCCACAAAAATCGTTTGCACTGTTGCTCGCGAATAATTTTTGTCTAACCATTAACCGCACTAACTATAAATCTATAAGACAATAGTAGACTCCTCATTGATTACATTGTGGTGTATACAAGGGATTTAAATGTGCTGCACATGCAACTAACTCTCACGTTTTTCAGCTACAAGCGCAAACGAGAAGTTGGACAGTTTAGAAGTGAAGTTATAAGCACAAAACATTAACACACGAAGCACACGAGCTCGTTTTGGATATTTTTTGGGCAGTAGAATGCAATACATGCTAAAAGACTCAACGTAAAGCTAAATTTGAATTTTACCTGTTCTTATTTTAAATATGTTCTTTTTGTCACGTACCAACAGCATCATTACCAATATTTTGTTGTAACATGCACACCATATTCAACTTCACGGCCATGGGCCAAAAAGCGCTGTGAGAGCGTAATGCAAAGCAAGACCGACAAATAGGATTATTATACGACTAACTGGCTGATCATTCGTGGACGCCATTATAATACCCCTGCCATGTTCTATTGTGCACGGAGGTGTCTGCAGCCGATGCTTATAAAAAGAGTGAGCTGGTAAGAAAAAATTTCACCTCAATAACTACTTTTAATTTTTTTTAAATCCATTAGAAGCAGTCCTTCACACACTACGCTGAAACTCGAAGCGGTCAGGACTATTTATCGTATTTCGCAGGAAACGATGCGACCATTCGAACTATTGCGCTTATCCTAAATTTGAGGGCATGTTGCTCCACATTCAGATAAAAGTATCACCACAAAATTACTCGAATTGTTTTATGGACCAGTTCACGTCAATCCTGAGCCATTTACTTTTTGATACCACGCGTAAAGTATTTATTGGGAAATTAATACGTCTAGATTAGTGAAACATGTGTTATTAGGACTGTCTTTGTGACTTCTCGGCAAGAAACCATTTTTTGCAGCGAAACATCCTAATAATGCCAGCTATCTTTTAAAAGCATGCAGATCGAACACTACAAATGCATTTATGATGACTTTAAACGGATTTATTGCACTAAAAGAACACCAGTGCTGCTGTGAACACAGTGACTCACTTACTCAGCGTTTGAAGCTTTCTTTCTTTTGTTTTTGCGCTAGCGTCCGCGATCATGTCATTCAGTCGGCAACAGAAGTTCTTAAGCAGAATGTTTGTACTGCACCACAGCACATGCTTCAGCAGGAGCTCACCCTGGAGTTCAGTGTAGGTGGAAAGTCTTCTCGGCGTATTGCACGTATCCATTTTCGTCGCTACTCGTCCTCTTGAGGAAACCGAACACCGGCACTTTACACTCTGGTGTGTAATTTCCGCGACACCACGGAACTGATCACTTGCTCGGCATCACAAATATAGTGCGCACCATCCCGGCAGAATGACAAATGACAGACACGAAAAGAAGCGTGGTCAGGATCATGCGCGCAGCACCATGCACGTGGGTGCAGTGAGAAAAAAAAAGCTGACTGAGAACAGAGCAGTTTCAGTTTACATGCGCTGTCGAAAATAGTGCGGGGTAGGTATCATTCAACCTGCGTCGAACTTGCTTGCAAATAAAGGCTGTAACTTATAAACTTTTACGTTATCTTTGTCCACAATTTACCGAACAATCTGTTCTCATTCTACTGCAAAATATACATCGATATTTGTTGTCACTGCGCGAACTGACGCAAACACGGGCATGCTGTGTGGCACTACTTGAACCTCTTTGCCCTGAAGGAAACCTGTTGTGAGGGGTGGCTATAAAAATTCTGGTAAGTTGTGGTTAGTAAACCCTGCCGCCCAGCCACTACAATGGATAAGCCGGGAAGTTATGCTGAGTGGGCGCGCCTTTTCTTCTCGTCCCCTTCTCGTTGGGCTTTTGTGGGCCCCATTAAGACAATTAACGTGTCTCGTGACAATGGCCGTCTTTCTGCTCCTGCACGTACCTACCTGCGCCGGGACGGGGGACAGAGGAAGGGGTGGCAGGGCCCACGGAAAAGCTTGCAGGCGACGCCAGCAGAAAAGTATTTGGGCTTTGCAGAGAAGACGACCATGTGCTTTGCCAAAAAGCCGACTTTTTCAATCAGCCCCCGCCCGCCCCAGCCCGATGACGTAGGCCGCGTCGCGCAAAAGAGAATTTCGGCTTTATAGTCTAGGTGGTGTTGGTGTTGGGCGCCTCCTCTCCACTTCGGGCGGGAGAGCTCTCGTTCGCGTAGCGGGCGCTCCGCATTCCGACGCGTGAGGGCGCTCGTGTAGCCCTCGCCGTAACGGCGGGCGCTACTCTCCTCCTCCTCTCTCCGCTCAGTGACTGCGGGTGTTGGGCGCCTCCTCTCCACTCCAAGATCACGATATCCACCGTAATCGCGCAATCAACAACCGTGCATTCGCACTTACACACTCTCCCCCTCGGGGAAGTGCAAGGGAATTTTTTTCTTTAATATCTAAGAATGCATTTTCCACAGATTTTTCTTTCTGGAACCCGTACTGCTCATTTGCTACCACATTATTAACTGTAAAAAAACTACTAAACCTGTTATTAATAACCCGTTCTATAATCTTAGAGAACACTGTAAGTACAGAATCCGGCGATAATTCCCAAGTACATCCCAAGCACCACCTTTATGAACGGCACATACACAGGTAATTTTCATCTTTTCAGGAAAAATACCCGAAGATAAGATAGCGTTGGAGATGTGGGTAAGGGGGATACTTATAATATCGGCTGTTTCCTTTACCGGAGAACATTGATATTGTTGCGGAGCAAGGAAAACGCTTATTCACAAGTAGTAAACGAATGTGTCTCTATTGGCAGATAATTAGGAAGAAAAATTCGGACAGGCAGCTAGGTCTTTCAGCTCGGCACACGCTAGTCCACCAGAGCGTCTTCTTCTTCCTCGACGGATAGCCAGGCTGCCGCACAACCAAGGCACATACCCACTTTGGGGGATTGCGCCCCTTTTAAAGATCCCCAGGTGGTCAAAATTAATCCGGAGCCCTCCACTACGGCGCGCCTCATCGCCTGCGTTGCGTCGGCGCGTTAAACCACCACAATCAATCAATCAAATCAATCGATTGCGCCCTTTGCAAGTCGAGTGTCACACACGTTCTTATATATTTTTCGCTTGTGTATTAAACACTTCAGTTGTTAGTCAGCGCTCGTGTTGTTGTCCTCTTCCTTCTGTCCTGGTTTTTTTTGCGCGCTGTTTCACCATTATGAATCTGTACCAACTGGCCCAGTTCGCGACACTTTTGAACTTTATTACTTGTTCTTCGGGCTCTTTTTTGTGTCATAATTTAAATCTAACTAATCAAGCAGTCTTGTCATCTCTCATTGCGGTGTGCATCTGTCGAGCAAGGTCGGCTTCGTGGCATGCCAGACAGTCAATCTGCCCCAAGGAACTTCAAGCATTGTGTGGATGGTTGCTTCCTTCCGCCAGCCACTTACGACGTTTTTGTCGCCTTCTTCGGTCGGAGTGGTATCATCAGGCAAGTGTCTTCAGGTTCTACCTGAAGGTGCAATGTGGTGAACGATGGGATAGAGACGAAAGCTTCGCGTACTGGTGCAAAACGGCGGATACTACTACGGAGTGGCTCTGGAACGTTCTGCGGCCAACCCTTCCGATAAGAAAAAAAGGTCAGCGCCCGTGAAAGAGAAGTTTTGGTGCTCGGCGACTGTCAAGTTCCTGAGTCCCATCTTCGTCTACTGCGGCTTGGTCCGAAGTTCTGCATGGAGTCAGCCCTGAAGCCGGTGGAGAAGCTTGCCATGGCCAGGTCTGTCACACCAGATCAGAGCTCTCTTTGTCTTAAAGAGTGTGTCGCGGCGGTGTCCAGGGATAACTCAAGGTTTGTAAATGGGCGCCCGTTGAACTCCTTGGTTGATTACTTTGTCGCTAGTGACTTAAGGTTGTTAACGGCAGACAAAGAAGGGTTCTTTGTTGTCCTTCCTGGCGATACTTTTGGTGTTAAGGCGCTTGCGGCTATTAATAAGAATTTCAAACAGTCCCCACTGAAACCGTCTAGTGTGAAGAAACAATGCGTTGCGCTGCTAAATGAATTGAATTTGGATACCCTCAGCTCTTGTGTTAGCGGGGCAAAGAAAGACACTCTGGACGCTTTCTTTTCGGCCAAGACCCATAAACAAGATGTTCCCTTCAGGGTAATAATTACGGAGCGGGGTACTTGGCAGGGCGCTGTTTCTACGTTCCTTCAAAAGCAACTGCGTGGTTTGGCGATTGAAGATCCTTTTCTTGTGACTGGCTCTGAGCAGGTAGTGGAATATTTGTCTGCCCAAAAACTTAGCGAATGCTCTGCTTTTAGTATTGATGTGGTAGACCTCTTTTACTCTATTCCTCATGGCAGTTTGCTCACTTGTGTTAAACAGTGTATTACGTATTGTGTTAAACAATGACGAACAGAAGTTTATTGAAAGTTGTGGTATGTCTCTTGGAAGCTTCCTGGAACTGTTGAACTTTTATTTGAAATCCACCTTAGTTTCTTGGGGGGAGAAGGTTTACACTCAAAAGTCTGGTGTGTGTATTGGGTCGCGTGTGGCTCCGGTACTTAGCAATATTTTTTTGAGCAGCCTGGACTCTGTCTTGGAGAAGCATCTGGAGGGCCTAGTTTTCAAGGCTTTCAGATTTGTCGATGACTATCTCTTGCTCGTAAAGGCGAGCAGTTTTCAGCAACATGTCAATAAGGTCTTGAAGGTGTTTGAGGATAACAGTCATGGTCTGGCGTTTACAAGTGAGGTTCCCCAAGATGGCGTCTCCAGTTTTTGGACTTGAAGCTCACCTTCCAGGATAAGCGCGTCTGCTGGATGTATGAACCTAGGTCTAATAAGCCCCTGTTGAGTTATTCGTCTTGCCACTCAAAAGTGGTAAAAAACAGGGATTGCTGTCAACAGCCTGAACTCGTCTCTCACTAAGTCTTGCGTCCACACCATGGCTACTAGTTTTGCGCATCAGATAGATAGATTGAAAAACGCTGGCTTCTCAGATCAGACCCTTGTGTTTGCTGCAAAAAAAGGTGTTAACAAAGTTAAGGCAGCACGGAAGAAATGTTATTGAAAAAGAATCGCGGAAGCGGTTTGCTGTTATACCCTATCTTCATGCAATTTCGCATAGAATGAAAAAGATAGCAGGCCGGTTTGATGTAGACGTGGTGTTCTCGGCGAAGAATAAATTGGAGAGGCTTATACCCAGAATCGACAATAAGCTATCCAGGAAAGGTGTTTCCCAAAGGAAGGGGTGTGGTGTTAAGCACAAGGCTCAGTTTGTTGAATGCCGATCCAATGTCGTGTACTGCATTCCTTTGAAATGCAAAAGGAAGTACATCGGGCAAACGGGGCGATGCCTCAATGAGCGCTTGCGCGAACATCGAAACACCCTCAAAGGCACGCCTACGTCACATTTGTCATCTCACTGTAAAAGTTGCGGCTGCTATCCTTTGCTTAATAAAACTACAGTCTTGATGTGTCACAAAGATAGGAGAACAAGGGAGATAGCGAAAGCCTTTTATATAAAAAAGAATTCAAAAGATTGTGTTAGTTGCCCGTCCATATCGCTAATGGATTGCGAAGTAGACTTTCTGGACAGATGTGGTATGACTGGTTGATCTGTGCACCTGTAAGATAATGTCAAGATTGTTTTGGTCATACACGTTCTTATATATTTTTCGCTTGTGTATTAAACACTTCAGTTATTAGTCAGCGCTCGTGTTGTTGTCCTCTTCCTTCTGTCCTGGTTTTTTTTTTTTTGCGCGCTGTTTCACCATTATGAATCTGTACCAACTGGCCCAGTTCGCGACACTTTTGAACCTTGCCATTTTTTTGCCACGCAAACTGATAGGATCGTTCGAGTGCTCTTGTTTTAGCCATCCATAGAAGGTTCTTGTTGTACGTGTCAAGTTGTCGAAAAAACGGAGGCCAGGTTCCTTGATTATCAGTAGCGGTCTCTGTTCTGTCCATTTTTCTTTTGTGTACCGGGATTCGAACCGAGCCAGAACAATTGGGACTTTGTCTGGCTTCGATGGCAGTATATGTATGGCTTCAACTTCTCGGGCGGTAACTTCAGCAATGTTTAGCTTACGGCCAATGCTGTTCAGTTTGGCCAGCAAGTTCTCGCCTTCGATATGTTCCAGACCATGAATTTCTAGGTTACGATTGCGACTGTATTGTTCAAAGTCGTTTAGTTCCTTTTTCAGCTCTATCAGTTCTTGCGTCGGAGCGCTACATTCTACCTTTTCTACTCTGGCCTTCAGGTCAGCAATCTCTTTTGTCTGCGAGTCAACCGTTAACAACAAGGCATCGTAGTTAGCAGACAAATTCTCAACCGCAGTTTCAATGTTTCTAACAGTTTCTTTGATTTTTATCCGTTCGTTCATCTGGCTCACGAGCGGCAGAAGCGCAGCGATCCTTCGGTTCATTACTGCCAGCTTATCAGATATGTCCACTGCTTTTTAGATGCGACGTATCTCTTGCTCTGAGGCATGTCCCTCCTGCTCCGGCGTCCGCAACGCTCTCACTCCGCCTCATTATCATAAACAACAGCTGTGTGAGCGCGCTTCGCTCCGCTCCCGTCGCGCAAGCGTGCGCATGCGCTACTCTCCTCCGTTGTCACCTCTCCTTGAGGCGCTGTGAATATAAAGCGGGTATCGCGCTGCGGCGGTTCAGTCAGCGCTCGCTCTCGTTCGACTTCGCGTCACTTTGCTTGACGACTGCGTGCTTGACTTGATTCTTCCGATGAAGACGTGATGGAAGCGACGGTCCCTGCATTAAAAGTAAAATTACGCCCATCTTCCCGCGTATGAGAACACCCGCATGTGATGGAATGCATCATACGCGTTCACAACACGTTTTACCCGATTTAGAGAATCAACCCAATGGAAACGCCAATTGAACCCCCCGATGCGTCGCATCACACCAGGGTTCTCTCGCGGGAAAATGGGCGTAATTTTAAGTGCGAATGCACTTTATAAGCGACCCTGAATTCCGGTGACCGCCGTCCGTCCACATAGCAACAGCTGCGGGTGCGCGCGCTCCTTGTCTTCCTTGGCAACGGGGGAGATGGGCGCGCGCTGCCTGGCCGCTGACATGGCACATATCCACGTGGGGGATTGGCCAGGAATCTCCTCGTCTTCCTTGGCAACGGGGTGAGATGGGCGCGCGCTGCCTGGCCGCTGACATGGCACATACCCACGTGGGGGATTGGCCAGGAATCGGGCGTGAGAAGGGCTAATGCACCCGCTTAAAGGAGTACTGACACGAAATTTCAAAGCTGAGATCCGCTCTAGCAATCAAGTACAACGACAACACAAATAGGTGTCTGTGCATGGCACATACCCACGTGGTCAGGAATCGGGCGTGAGAAGGGCTAATGCACCCGCTTAAAGGAGTACTGACACGAAATTTCAAAGCTGAGATCCGCTCTAGCAATCAAGTACAACGACAACACAAATAGGTGTCTGTGCTAGGCACATACCCACGTGGGGGATTGGCCAGGAATCGGGTGTGAGAAGGGCTAATGCACCCGCTTAAAGGAGTACTGACACGAAATTTCAAAGCTGAGATCCGCTCTAGCAATCAAGTACAACGACAACACAAATAGGTGTCTGTGAATAAATGCATCTTTCTTTCTTTGTAGTTGTGTGTGTGTGTGTGATCTCTCTTTCGCGAACATTACCGAACCGCGCAAATTCAACTCCTGCATTCGCACTTTCACATTCTTCCCCTCGGGGAAATGCGGGGAAACGTGCGAAGCTAGCGGAGGATGCTGGGCTGCTGGATTTTTTTATTCCTTATTTGACTTTCCAGATTTGTGGCCACTCCTTAGTTTAGCGCCTTTGCGAGTAGCGCACAGCCATGTCGTTCCGATATCAGGTTTGGACCGAACCGTCGCCTCTGCCACCCCTGAGCAGTTACCAGCATGATAAGAGAATGCACATTCAGTACATGTGATTGCAGCGGCATCAGACGTAATGGTTTCCTGGCACACCAAGCAAATATCAGTTGACTCATCATCCGTCATTTCGACAGCGGACACGTGACACAATCACATCAACAATAACATCAGCACAGGCGGCAGCGGTGGCTAAGAATATAGGCTACTAACATAAAATGTACGTAACACCAACCTGCAAAAGGCAGCGGAGAGTGGTTACAGGCGAACTTCACGCCAGCCGCTGCCGCCTTGTGCAATGAAGGGTAGTCGATCTTGCAGCCGGCTTTTGTAGTTTTCGCGGTCTGACGTAGTACTCTGTGCCGCCGTGCGACGAATCAGCTGACTCGGGATCTTGAATCTTCCACGACGATTTCTGCTGGGCTTCGAGATGATAACCAGGATAACTGCAAAAGGCAGCGGAGAGTGGTTACAGGCGAACTTCATGCCAGCCGCTGCCGCCTTGTGCAATGAAGCACTGGAAGGCTTTGTCGCCGCTCCACTTCTCAAAGTGGCTTCCTACAGTGGGTTTGTGTTTGAACTGCTCAGGGAAGAATGAACAGGGAAATATGTTACCGCGCTGATTCCTTACCGAAGTAGACGGTGCACACTGCATGCCTCATGGGCAAGCCGCAGTTGTAGCTGCCTTCCTTTTCTCGTGCACAAGGCCGATGTGGCGCTGCAGGATGGGAAAGAAGTCATGCACAGAGCACAGCGAGATGGCTTTTCGCCATTGTGTGCCGATGCGCGACGCCGGAAGCTGCTTCTACACAAGAACTTAAGCTGAGGAAGTTTGCCCTCCGCAATGGGTCTTTCGATGGCGGGTCAGATTGCTTGACACAGAGAACTCTTCCCGCAGACGCGGCACCGGTGGGAGTCCTTCACCGCCATCGAGTCCTCGACGTTGCGAACGTCATTCTGTGGTACATATTCGGCTTGGTGTAAGTGGTCTTGTGTCACACTGCTCGATAGCCCTATCAAGCAGGCTGTGTTTTCGGGCACGTGTTTACGCTGTCTCAGTAAGTGGCGCTCAATGTTGTCCTTTAGAACGAATATTTCGATGCACAAGGGGCATGTGCGCTGGTCTTAGCCCATGGTGTTGAGAATGTGTCCAAGTTTTCTCTGAAGGTTGAACGCGTTCGGGCAGTGGTAATAACGCCGCGCATTCGGGTCGGGAGGGCCTTCTTTCGGCGTGATCGTTGCTGCCATGCCAGAAATTTATTCGAAGGGCCTCGCAGCCACAAATAATTAGTCTAACCTCGTTATAACGTAGTAGTATCGGGGAAGTAGATTAATCAATCTGATTGGCTCTATCTAATTTGCTCTAACCAATCAAATAGACTAGACCTTGATAATGTGAAATTACATCAGAACAAAGTTCGTTTGACGAAAGAGGCCGGCCTAGCTTCTTATTTATTTGAAGAATGATGTGATCTTCGTCTGGTGGCTTTTCACGGCACTGAGCCCGATAAAGTTTCCCACGCTGTCCCCGCACACAAGGGCGCGCGTTTTCAACTTTTGTAGTTTTACGAACTATTAAAAAATTGTTGTGTTATCTTCTATCTTTATTTCTTTTTTATGCTACCCTTTGAGTTTTGAGCCTCGCGCGAACCAAATATATAGCTTAGCTTCGTTATAGCCAATATCGCGCGCTGCTCTCGCTGTTTCGGCTTCGTTGTAAAAAGTATAAATGCCACTGAAATAATGCGTGACCAACCAAAGTACATATTTAGTTCTCTATCGCCGATAATTCGCTATATCAGTGTTCGTTATAACGAGGCTCGACTGCCATTCTCTTTTGCATGCCACTCTGGAGAGGGGTCCTATCCCCAGTCATCACATAGGCGCAGCACCTGGGAACTACCAGGAAGAACTCCCCACGCTTGCTCATGTCCTCTTTGTTTAAATACTCCGTTATCATCTGTCCCTGGGGACAAATCCCGCAATCGGTGAATCCTTCGAGTGTGGCACGCACGATTGCAGAGACTGAGAAATAAAATCGCCTGCGCGACATCACTTTTCAGGTGACAACGGAGAAGTGAGTTGGCCTTGAAGGCCTTAGCGCTGAGATGGCACTCGAAATGTTTCTCCCCCGCGTGAACTTGGTGTTCGATAATAACGCTAGGTCTTGGAAAATCCTTCGAGTACAGATGACAAGCAAAGCGAGTGGCAGGAAAAGAATAAGCCCGTGCGTGCTGTTTAAAGTATGTCTCCGCAGTACTGTTCGGAGTGGTAGGTTTCGAGTAGTATAGGTCTCGAGGGGTATTCGCCCCGAGCGTGAACACAGTCGGCCCCTGGCGGCGGCGGGACGAACCGCACCTAGTGTGGATGGCGCTCCCGCGTCTGCTTTTTCACGTTGCGTGCGGCGCAAGACGCGTGCTGCACACGACGAAACAACCAATATGTGTGCTCGTTTGGCAGTAAGCAATGACATAGTTACCTCTGCTTGCACATTTCCTCTAGAAACCCAATATTCAGCGGCCGTTGCGGGTTAATGCGATGGTTTAATTCCACGAAACATCTTCGCCCTGGTCACCGCTTGAGTGTGAAACGTGTTATAAACATTGCTTCCACACATTGCACTTTTCTTATTGTTGAGTGCAGTCGTCTGCCGTTTCGGGAACGTCGAAGGGTGCTTTTTGAAGGTGGCGTGGTGATTATTGAAAGGATAAAAGTTTAGTGCGCGAAACGGGTAAGAAGCGACAAGACCTGTGCATACGCGGGCAAATTCCACACCCTTGTAAAATTGCGCTGTGTCCTTATACGCCTCGAGCGCTGCCTGTAGGGGCGCCACTGAAATCCCCCTAGCGGCCCGTTTCGATAGCAGTTGCGGGAGTTTCAGGCCTGCTCTCCACTGGAGCTGTTGCTTTTGCGGCACATTCGCGACTGATATTTTCCGTGCGTATGCGTTGGAAATACATATTTATGTGGAGCAGTCACTTTTTTCGCAAATGTTGTGTATTTACGAAAGTGTAAATGCTTCTTACGCGATGTTAGTGTGGTGCATTCGGTCCGCATAAGCAGGTGTGTGTCACAGGCCGGCCTCGCGAAACCCGCATATGAATGGAGCTGATTGTAATTCCACAGCCCTGAAATCTGCTAACAGTAACTCCGTAAGCAGCATTTGTTCAGATACCCATGCTACGTAAATCGGTTTCGTGTGCTTACATAATCTAGCGGAGCACAGCTCGCCTGTTACTCTTCATATCTCAGATATTGATCACTACCCTGAACTGCAATGTGGCATAAATTTCACGGACATTCTACGAAATAACTACGATGGATAACGCAAAATAATATGCTGGAATCAGCACACGACAAAGAATTTACTGCCGGGTCGTCTTGTCGCGAAGTGAGCACTCGCAAACATTCATCATCCGCGTCCGCGACTAAACACTTCCTCGAAACATCTTCATATGGCATAGGCAGCCTGCAGAATCTAGCAAAAAAGTGAAATCAGAGGGCCTTATCAGATACCACACTCTTCCAACGACACCTTTTATCGCTGTGACTACGTATATACTTACTGTATACTTCGAAAAATGCGTTCGCCTAGTGATCAGCTGTTCGTTAAAGTAAAAAAACTGAATAAAAGTTAACGCGCAGCTTGTGTGTGTGTGATTACTAAAACGCCCATTCCTTGATTTCGCTCCGCATTTGAACACAACGATCAATAAGCGTCCTCCTCCTCCCCCTCCCTGTCTTGGAAAATATCAGTGAATTTCGCATCTAGTGGTCTGGTAAGTTCTACCTGGCTTAATTTTCGACGAACTTCTTTAGCATTTCGGAAGCGACACTGGGTTTTTAAAATTTCCGTACGAGCTATTTTGTTTCTCCTGGAGTTGCACACCATTTATTTTTCCGTGGTTTCAATAACCCACATTGGTTCTTGCTATACGGCGTTAATGGGTACATATTTCAGGACGCAGAGCCTTCTAATATACTTAACATTTTTGCGTGGCCTTTATTCCCATAAAAGGCACACGTTATTGTTAGGTATTAGGTTATCACATCCCCGAATCATATTTTTCGACGACGTATATATGCGAAACAAAGCCGCATTCGTTGTCCGCGCTACAAAACAAAACCAACGTCTCACTGTGCCAGTACCAGGTCTAAACGAGGCGATGAAAGAATTTACTTCCACCTTACGTATTCGGAGGTGACAGTGGTGATATGCTGCTGCCGTCGCCGACGCCCGTAAGAGCGGCGAAGAAGCGCGCACTCCACGTCCCCGGAGAGCTCTTGTTGGCGTTCAAGCGCTCCATCAGGACGCATCTGTTTTTTGAAGTGCCTTAAACGTACTATTTCCTTACAGACATCGCCATAACAAGTTGTTTAGGGCGCCGAAAGGCAAAAGGAAGCGAAAGAGAACCAAACTACTGCATGAGCCACTACCAGTTGCGCAGCGGCCATCCCGTAAGCGCCGCGGAGAAGCGGCGGCAGGCGGCGCAGCGATCGCGAAGCTCGAGGCGTATAGAAAGAAGAAACAAACAAAAACATTTACCCTGCACACGACCCGTGCGCTATCGCCCGTACTTTACCGGACACGTATTTTACGCCCGCAAGCGCCTGTGTGATCGTGTCCTTCCGGTACGTTTTCTAAAATAAATACCATTTTTGGACAGTCGTTGTTTATACTGAGGAGGAGGAATAAACATTTATTCAACTGTATCGAGTAGCTAATTTTACGTATTATTTAAAATACGTTTCTATGGATGCGCAAGAGTATTTAGGGGGATTCTTCGGTAAAATTAAGCAGTTGTGAGTTTGCGTCTGTCATGTGGCATTTCGTGTGTCATGTTCATATATATCATTTTCAAATCAGACATGAATCACCTTGTCCAGAAACGTGTCTCACTCAGCATAACCAAATGCCTAATATGGTCACGTCTTAACCTCTTAAGGTGGACCTAAGTTTAAAGAAAGAGGAGGAAACGCGTAATATAATGCACGTTGTTGCCCACATGTGTGAGGGGTGTGTTCCATGAATCGCTGTTTTTTTTTTTTAATTTTTTCACACAATGCTTGCTTTCAATACAATTTTGAAAAAGGCGCGCCACAATTCCTGGACAATCCCGGACCAAAGGGGGGTTAATAAGTTTTAAAAATACGTACTGCTTTTTCACCGCTACAGAACACGACGCCTAGTGTAGTTTCGATTGTAAGTAATACTGATAACCATAGTTTAGCTTTTCGCGTTACATGCGTTCTCTTCTCGCTGCTCTTGCAACGTTGGCAGGACACCCCCCCCCCCTCTTCCCGAAAAAAAAACTAAATGCACAGAATTTCATTTTTTAAACAATCCTCAAGAATTAAATGCCAAGATTAAGGCAATATTCAGTTTACAAAACAAAGTAGTTACCGGGAACCCGTTGCGCTGATTCGCAACGAGAAATAAAAAGGAAATGTTTCACTACATCTGCAACAGCACAATTTCATTTATTGCTATCTTTAGGGTTCGTAAGCGACCTTATACGCAAGAATGCAAACACATCTCGCTGTTGCAGGCACCTGTTAGATTTTAAAAGAAAAGCAAATGGTCAACAGAGCAGCTGTAACAGAAAATTTGTGCTCACTGTGAGGTCCCAAAAGCTTGGTTTGCACATATAAACCTGCTTGTCACTTTGCGAAAACCTAGCTAAACATGAGATGTTGATTGTACTGTGTGCGTTGACAATTCAATTCGCAAGTTCACTTGCGACGAAAGCCGTAAATAAGTGATCCGAAACCGTTATTCATCAAACCATCCTTCAGAGTCGTTAAAATTTCATTTAAAAGACCCGTTAGAGCGGTTACATTTATATCTCTGCGCTGATCAAAATTCAGTAATTTTATGCTGCCTTTTGAACACACAAAAAATATCGTAAGCTCTTAGAAAGAATTTCGGGGCGGTTAAGTAGTGTTACCATTTCAGGGCATCCCACAAATGCAAGAATGCGTCATGCACCAGTGAAAGCGATTGAGATTGCCGTTGTAAACTGAATTTCAGAGATCGATGCTTCCTGATTTGTTTTTATTTATGCTTTTATTGAACGCTCAAAGCCGTAGTCTGGAAAGATCGAGCTTGCTACGAGCCACAGCGTACAAGTTCATTGTCACAATTACGGCCATTCTGAGAGAGAGAGAAAAAAAAACACTTTATTGGTGAGGCACTGGGTTCAGGTTGGGGCGGTGGCCTCAGCCCAGATGACCGAAGCGACCTGCAGCGCACGTTGCGTCAGGGTCCGTTGATCCACGAGGCAAGAGCTACCCAAGGCCTGCTCCCAGTGGGTGCGGGTGGGGAAGGGGGGGTAAGGGTTTGCGGGGCACTCGCACAAAGAGAGGTATAGCGTGTCGAGGCTGCGGCATCTTGGACACTCTGCGGAGAGGAAGAGGTGTGGGTGGGAGTGCTGTAACTGCGTGCGATGTGGGACGGAATGGGTTTGTAGAGTGCTCCACATCTGTGCTTCCTCTATCGTAAGTTTGGCGTTGGGCGGTGGTAGTGTTCTGCGGGTGAGGCGGTAGTGCTGTGTGATGTCTCGGTATGTGGTGAGGGAGTACCCAGTGAACTCGAGCGCGGATCCATGCGTAGAACCAAGAGAAGTGCTCGCTTTCGGGGACATCCCGAAAGCTTCGAAAATCTGACACCACGTGGCGTTCCAAGGTGGAGACTTTTTTCTTTTTTTTTTTTCCTTCCTTCTCCCCTACTCGAGAGGCCCGAAGCCGCTCTTACAAACGCGCCCCAATGGTCCCCTTCTTTCCGGTGAAGCATGCCGAATTATTAAAAGAAGCAAATAGGAGGGTCGGGACGCGCACAAAAGGCCGTGCTCTTTTGTGCTCTTCGGGTCTCCTAAGATTCCGAGTCACCAGATCCAACGCGTCAGTAGATCCAACGAGTCATTACATCCATTCGTGGATCTACTGACTCGGTGGATCTAGTGACGCGTTGGATCTAGTGACTCGGTTGGATCTACTGACCCGTTAGATCTAGTGACGCGTTGGATCTAGTGACTCGGTTGGATCTACTGACCCGTTATATCTAGTGACGCGTTGGATCTAGTGACTCGGTTGGATCTACTGACCCGTTAGATCTAGTGACGCGTTGGATCTAATGACTCGGTTGGATGTACCGACCCTTTGGATCTTATGACTCTTTGGATCTATTGACTCGGTGGGGCGGGAGGGAGAGGAGGGTAGTTAGGACACAAACCTTTTTTCCCCCGCCGCCTGCCCCTGCCGCTTTACAAAATGAACAAAAGGGCACCCCTCAGCTTACTGCTTGGGTAGCGGGTATGCTCTCTGTGAAAGGTACACGTGGTGGGGGGTGCGGGGGGATCGAGGTACGGGGATATTTTGTGCACAGGTTCTCCGAAAGCCTGACCTTAACGGGGGGGGGGGGGAAGCCTTACTGTTTATTTTCATTTTAGTTCGCCGTGGCAGCCGCTAGGAGGACCGGTGCTGGAAAGGACCATTTAACCTTATAACGCAGCAGTCGTCGGTTTTCTCTCTCTTTTTTTGCATTTTCAAATATAATTAAAATTTTGACAATTTAGGTTAGTTTTCGGCGTCCTAACTTTTTTCTGTTCGTCAGGTTACTTTAGTGGAAGGCGAAGCAGTTCATGATACGGTGCCTCGTATATTCTAGGCACTGCAGTCCTACGGGGCATTTTTCATCAAAACAACGCCTGTGGGCGTCGCTTTAGTGGAGGGCTTATAATACCGTCGGACGGCATATAGACACAGCCTCATATAAATGCACTCGACTTCCTTGAAACGATTTATCGTGTAATTATTTGTTGAGAATCGTTCCTCGATGACGTTTTATTCTTTTTTCTTCGGCATTTCCGATTGCATTGGAAAAAACATGTATTGATCCTGCAGTAAAGTCTGCATGCAGACTTCAGACGTGGCCTACGTCGTCTTCTTGACCCCAACCGATGCCGGAGCCCCTTTAGCCGTTCCCGGTCCGCCGGACTTTTGATCTATTTCTCTGAAGCAGGGACCTCAAACGCGCTGCCCGCGGGCCGCACGCGGCCCTCGGACCTTTTGATTCGAACCTATTTATTACGAATGTTCTTGTTTGCAATTCTGCGTTATTTTAGGCCAGGGGATGGTTATGCGGCATTGCCAAAAACGACTGTTTATTTGTTGAATATTTGGTGGAATATTTGATCCTTTCGGAATCTTCGCTTTAAAAACGCAGAAAGCGAAAATGAACAACTTCAGCTGCGAAGCGCACGGTTGGTAGCAAAATGCGAAAGCTTCGTATAAAAACTGTTAGACAGTGAAGCTGTTAGATACTAATGAAAATGATGTTACGAAAGGAGTCACAAAAGCGCCTTGAATTGCAATTTCGCAATACAGTTGACTCATATTAATACGAACTCCATGAGGACCGCAAAAACCAACTTTCAAATAAAGAGAATCCCGCCGTGGTGGCTCAGTGGCCAAGGCGTTGTGCTGCTGAGCCCAAGGACGCGGGTTCGATTCCCGGCCGCGGCAGCTGCTTTTCCGACGAAAGCGAAAAGTGAAAACGCCGGTGTGTTCGAGATTTCGGCGCACGTTAAATATTTCCATGTGGTCTAATTTATTCCGGAGCCCTCCACTACGGCGCGCCTCATCGCCTGCGTAGCGTTGGCGCGTTAAACCTCACAATCAATCAATCAATCAATCAACACATTAATCAATCAATCAATCAATCAATCATTTAATCAATCAATCAATTAATGAAACAGAAAGTACCATGAAAGCATTGCCATAACTACGTTACACGTCTTCCTTATTAATTTTGGTCGCAACCTTGACTTCCCTCGCCAATTCAAGCGCACAACATTGTCCTGAATGTTAAGACTCATCGCTAAAGTTGAAGCCTGAAGCGTTCAGCACGCAATATGCTTACACGGAGTTGTGTGCAGCAAAGAACATACAAAGAACGTAGGGATGCGTACGTTGGCGCAAGTTTCAACCTGGCTGCGCGCGGCCCCAGTTGCCATGGCGCCGACGTAACACGGTGCACGGTGGTGTATTGGCGCTGAAAATTTTGAATTAATTCGAGAAATGATGGCCACATGTGTGTTTTTATTCAAAATACCTTCCAATTAACCGACATAATTAATTTTGGCTTCGAATTATCGGGCAATTTTTGCATTGAATTGCACGTATAATTGCCGAGACCAGCTAAAACATCACTACAAGTTAACCGAAAATTCTAATTAGTCTTCTTTTAATTATCGAGAGTAGATTTTATCTTGTTTGCGAGCGTACTGAGTTCCAACGAGTCCAAGGAACACAATACGATTGTTATTTGCGATTTAAGCTATTTCTCACTTCAAAATAGTAATTTAATTTGAAATGGCTGCAGTTTTATTCTAACAGACAAACATCAGGTTGCCTGTTTTACGTTGTTTTCGAGGCGCTAATGGAATGTCTTAGGAGCAGCGGCTTTATGTTCGTTCTATCAAAACTGCGACTGGTAAATTGCCCGCGATATCGCCTAAGCTAAAACTCCCAGTGATCATGTAGCCGCCTCAGAAGTCAGACTTCATTTATATGTTTCGGGGTCTCCTCCCCAAAACAAGAATTACAGCCATTTTCTGTAACCATTCTCACCCCGTAGATGTTCACATGTTTACAACAAAAGAGAATTCCTCAACGCTTACCATTTCACTGTGGACCACCTAACTACGACAAGGAAATGAACTCGCCGTGATGAAAGATCTGTCAGGAGGCACCATACTTTTACCTGAGATGTCTACGCTGGATTTAAAGCTACAGCAGTTTCCTGAATAAGTTGGGGCTTTATCGCAAAGCGTAATCTGCTGAACCACCCTGCTGACATAACAGGGCAAAGTGGAAATGCACACGGGCGAGCGACTTACAGCTGCACCGTAAAAAAATAACTTCATTGCCACCTACTCACAAAAAAATGCGGTATAACAAATAGTTGAATAAAGGAAGACCAGGTGCAGCTTTCCGGCTTACTGCAGGTGTGATTACTATAAAGTTATTGAGCGCAGTGCAATGACTTTTCGCACAGCCAATGATGGGGCAAAACCTTGCTTTCTGTGCAGTTTCAAGTTTATAACTTTGTTCTCCAAGGCTTCATGGCCTTAGAAATATCCCTTTGAAAAGTATGAGTAGTAACTTTTGATATTTAATGACACGCAAACTATTCGGATTTTCATATCCGAGTCCACTGCTTGGTCAGTGTGAAATAACACTTTTTCTTGCGAATTAACTAGGTTTCCGTCCAGTTATATTTTTCAGCAGGAAAGCTGGGGAGGAACCAATAATAACAGAGTGATTGTTCGTTGATATTCCGTCTTGCACACCAACTGGAGGTTTGGGTGGCTTTGCGCTTTCCGGGGGACTTCTCGTTGCCAAAGTAAAATGAGGGCCATGAAGACGAAGTTTGCAGTATGACAACGAAATTTATGCACGCATATTTACATTTGTGCAAGATAGTAAAACAGGGAAAGCATCCGTATTGACGACCTGGGAACAAATCCCTGTTCGGCTAATCCGATAGTGCAGACCACCGTACACAAAAATAGCGCAATATTCGTCCACTCACGGGCAAGTATTTTTCACCTTCACCCTCGTGTCTCTTATCCCTCGGTCGCCCACGTCGTACTCTTCGGCGCGTTCTTAGAAAACTGTGCATTGAGCTCCTCAATGGGTTGCTTAGCTTATTTAGAGACGCTAGGTTGCCTTGGCTAGCGGCCGCTGCAGCGCGTAATAATTTAAGCGACACGAATGGTAGGGGTGGCCCGATCCAAGTGCAAGAGTTCTAGGCGAGCTCCCGCGGAAGCCGGCGCCATGCACGCCCTTCCCCCGTTCCCATGTGCCGAGAGAAATTCGTGGAGAGACAGGTGGCTGACCCTTAGGGCGAACGTCCATCGGGATTCAGAATCCAAAATTTGGGGCACAAAAAAAAATAGAATAACACATTCGTTTTGGGGGTATTTTTACAAGGCCTTTTCGGTGCATGAACATACGATTACACACACAGTTAAGAACCCGCACGTTCCAATGCAGGTTGATTTCGGTACAAACCGGTGATCCTGAAATTGATGATAGGAAAAAGAAACAGTGAGAGTTGCAATCAATTAAATTTTTTATGTTATTAATATTTTCTTTATCCTGGCATAATCATAAGTGCACTCAATTTCTTCGAAACGATTTCTTCAGAAATTTTGTATTAAAGAGGGTTCCTCAATCGCGTTGTATTGATTTCTCTTTGGGCACTATCTCAAAGATTTATTTTTCTAAAAATGGCGTCTGTTCTCTTATTGTAATATTTACGCATAATTATGAATCCGCATATTTTTTAAACGATTTAAATTGTAGTCACTTTATTAAGGATCGTTCCTTAATCCTCGATCATTTATTTACCTTTCCTGTAAATGTTCTTTGAATAGCAGTGCTAACGGCTGAAACGAATTACTGAAATTGCGAATTTTTGACGACTTAGTTATGCCCCCTATTTATTTTTTAATTGCGAAATGTATGCATATCTAATTCACGGTTGAGACCTAATTGTGGCCTGTACAAAATAAGTACCACTTCAATGGTGAAAAAATCTTGCAGTCTATTCGTTCTTGCTTTCACACTTAGACATTTAGAGAGTGCAAGTAGTTCATCAACCGGTTATTCGTGGATGCTAGTAAACAAAAACAAACCTATGAATGCAACGACCACCCAATCCCGAGAAATACAAGCACGCGCGGTTCCTCCCTTTGGATGTAATGGCTCGTTGGATCTAGTGACGCGTTGGATCTAGGGACTCGAATGGATCTCTTGACTCGTTGGATCAATTGACGCGTTGGATCTAGTGACTCGGTTGGATCTCTTGACTCGTTGGATCTTCTGACTCGGGCATCACGTGACCTAGTGGATCTTCTGACTCGTTGGATCTAATGACCCTTTGGATCTAGTGACCATAAGCGTCCTAAACATACAAGAAAACACGGATGGGCGCTCGCGGGCCGCGCACGAGTGGTTGTCTTCGGTCCCGTGAATGCGACTTCTTACCTCTAGAGATGTAGTCGTTTTATACTCCTAGCGCTGTAAAATATTTCAGCAGTGTGCGTGCGAGGAGCTGCAGCTGTACATATGTGTTGGAAGCAAGCGCTAACAGCAATTAACTGCACTTCTCCATGCGTTTTAACGTAGTAAATATTCAGGGAGTGGTCTACAGTAAAATTATTATTCATAGGCTTGTGTTTAGAATTGTGTTTAGACATCGCTACTGCACATTTTAGGTGAGGCGTTGCTGACGGTTTTTTACTTCACGGGCAACTTTAGCTGCCGAAAAGGTGCGATGTTTATAGCGTATATTACATCGGGAAAAATTATGGTGTGACCTGACAGATCTTTCATCACGGCGAGTTCATTTACTTGTCGTAATTAGGTGGGCCAAAGTGATATAGTAAACGTTGAGGAATTGTTGTAAACATATGAACGTCTACGGGATGAGAATTGTTTTGCTGAAGAGACCTCGAAGCATATTAATGAAGTCTGACTGCTCAGGAGGCTACATGTTCGTGTATAGTTTTATCTTCGGCGATATCACGCGCGGGTAATTACGTGTCACACTTTTAACACAAAGAACATGAAGCCGCTGCCCCTAAGACATTCTATTAGCGTGTCGAAAACACCGTAACACAGACAGCCTCATGTTTGTCTGCTACAATAAAACTGCAGGCTTTTCAAATTTGATTACTATATTGAACTGAAGAATAGCTTTAAACCGCAAACAACAATCGTGTCATGTTCCTTGTGCTCGTTCGGACTACGTCCGGTCAATACGCTCGCAAACAAGATACAATCGACTCCCGACAATTAAAAGTCGCTTAGTTAGAATTTTCAGTTAACTTGAAGTGATGTTCTGGTTCCGGAAATTATACGTGCAATTTGTTTAATAATTACCTGATAATTCGAAGCAAAAACCAATTTTGTCGGTTAATTGGGAGGTATTTTGAATAAAAACATACAGGTAGCAGTCATTTCTCGAGGAAATTCAAATTTTTTGGCGTCTAAACAACTCCGTGCATGTGTTATGTCGGCGCCCTCGCAACTGAGGCCGCGCACAGCCAGTTCACTTGAAACTCGCGACAGCGTACGCATTTCTACGTTCTTTGTAGTTTCCTAGCTGCACACAACTCCGTGTTAGCAGGCTTCAGGCTTCAACTTTAGCGATAAGTCTTCACACTCAGGACAAACCATGTCGTGCGCTTGTATTGGCAAGGAAAGTCGAAGTTGTGACCAAAATCAAGAAGGAAGACGTGTAGCGTAGTTATGGCATTGCTCTCATTGTGCTTTCTGTTTCATTGATTGATTTATTATGAGGTTAACGCTCCGACGCTACACAGCCTATGAGGCGTGCTGCAGTGGAGGATTAATTTATACAATATGTACAGACTTTGGCTACTAAGACACCGACTTCAGCACTGTACAAGCAGAACGAAGACCGTTGCGTATACTACGCTGATCCGCCCCTTGCTCGAATATGCAGACGTTGTTTGGGACCCACACACAAAGACGGATTCAGCGATGCCCGAACGGGTACAAAAGAAAGCGTTGCGATTTATTCACAACGCATACAGCAGGCGAGTGTCCGTGACAGAACTGCGCAGGCGTTCTGACCTACCAACACTAGAGTCCCGCCGCAAATTACATCGACTTAAATTATTACACAGCATAGTAAATGGTTATTCAAAGCTTGACTTCAATACCTACCTGAAATTCAAGATGACACGCCCCACCCGGAACAAGCACAACAAAACAATCCTAATGCCTTTCACGAGAACAAACGCTCACCGTCTATCCTTTTTCCCAAGAACGATAGCAGAATGAAACACTTTGCCACGCGACGTTACTAACTTAACTAATCTAAACGTTTCTTCAACGGCTGTTCAAAATTGTGTATGATTGAAGTGCTAGTCTTGTTCCCCTTCAGTTCTGTTGAACTAATGTATTACACGTGTTAGCTTGCAACCATGCCACTAACGCACACTGCTCGTTCTTTTGTTTTGTTTTTTTGCGCAGTGTTTTTTTATCTTTACAAGGCAACGTCCGATTTTTTTTTCGCACTTCCTGGGCAATTCGCGTAGTGTACTTTGTTGTGTTTTGCATTAGACTGGCACTGCCGGTTTTATTGTATACTCATGTAGGCATTTCATTTTTAACGAGAATTACTGCTGCTTTGCGAATTGTGGGCCGTGTACTGATTGCGTGCGCTTGTGTGTCGTAACACTGTAAGCTTACTGCATTATTGCTTCCCTGTGAACCGCGGCCCGTGTTACTGGTCGCGTGTAAACTCTGTGTTCGTACTCTGCACTGTACCACTCCTGCTCTGGCTGCCAAGGGCGGCTGGCAGTATTGAATAAATAAATAAAATAAATAAAATAAAACCTGGGAATCTTTAACGTGCGCCGAAATCGCGAATACATGGGCGTTTTCACTTCTCGCTTCCATCGGAAAAGCGGCCGCCGCCGCTGGTAATCGACCCCGCGTCTCTGGGCTCAGCAGCACAACGCCATAGCCACGGTGGGATTCTGTTTGTTTGAGAGTTGTGTTAGTTCGAAGCTTTGTACGGTCCACATGGAGTTCATATTAGTAGTAGTGAACTGTATTGCGAAATTGCACTTCGAAGCGCTTTTGTAACTCATTTCGTAACATCATTTTTATTAATACCTAACAGCTTAGCTGTCTGATCAGCTGAGCAGGAGTAATGGTCAGTTTTTATACGAAGATTCTGTATTTTTGTACCAACCGTGCGCATCGCTGTCGAAGTTGTTCATTTTGGCTTTCTGCGTTTTTAAAGCAAAGCTTCAGAAAGGTTCAAATATTCCAGCAAATATTCAACAAATAAACACGTTTTTGGCAATGCGCACAACCAACCCCTGGCCTAACCTAACGCAGGATTGCGAACAAGAACATCTGTAATAAATAGGTTCGTATACTAAGTCCGAATCAAAAGGTCCGCGGGCCGCGTCTTTGAGACCCCTGCCTCAGAGGGATAGATCAGGAGCAAGGCGGGCCGGGAACGGCTAGCGGGGCTCCGGCCGTGGTTGGGGTCAGGATGACGGCGTAGGCCACGTCTGAAGCAGTATTGTACGGAACGGCGTTCCTTGGAAGGCCGAACGTCTGTGCACCGAAATGTCCGCATCGAAACGTCCTGCACCGAAATGTCCTATACACCGAAATGTCCGGATCCCCGGCGGAGCTTACGCGGCGTTCGATGGAGGAATAGCGCAGCCGCGAGAATGCTTTTCACCTTTCATCGTTTCTCTGGAATGGCCAGGATGCGCGTCTGGCCGTTCCCTGCCGGGGAAAGGCTGTTGGAAGAAACTGCCTGGCGTGGTGTGCCGACGGGGGAGCTGCGCTCGCTGTGAGGTCATTCGAAGTGCATGCCGATTGATTGATTGTAGGGCTTAACGCGCCGGCGCAACGCAGGCGATGAGGCGCGTCGTAGTGGAGGGTTCCGGTATAATTTTGACCGCCTGGGGATCTTTAACGTTCGCCGAAATCTCGTACGCACGGGATTTTTGCTTTTCGCCTCCATCAGAAAAGCAGCCGCCGCGGCCGGTGATCGAACCCGGGAAGTCGTGCTCAGCTAGCCACTTAGCCACCGCGGTGGGTTCATCCGAAGTGTCACCGGCTATGAATAGGGCGGGGCGCGCCGCAGTGTCTCGGTATGCTGTACTGCTCGAAGTTAGACTACGCATGCAGTTCGTCACGGCGCGGTCTGGGGGTCGACGGGAATGGGTCGAAGGGAGTGCCAGGACCTTTTGTATTGCACGCGTCGTGTTGACAAAGGACAGGAATTTCGTCATTGTTGGGCATACTTTGGTCGCATGCGGTATGGACAATACCTGAGAGAGGCCGCCGGAACGTGGACGGCCAGCGTTCAGAGTTACTTTAGTTGGTCAGTTCCAACCTGTGCTTTGATTTTTCATAGTGTAAATGTTTTTTACGCACGTGATTAGGCCCCGCGTTATTTCTTGTGCTTTTCCCTTATGCGTATTTCTAACCACAGCAACCGATTTGTGCGTCGAGTCAACATATTTGGCTATTTTTGGTTGTTTACTTTATCTACTACCCTGATTGCGTTCGGTATACTTTGTAATTCTTGCGCGTAGATTTCATGTGTGACTACACTGCTGACATTTATTTTTTTATTTTTCTTGACTTAAACTTATATTGTGAACCTTGCAGCCATTACTTGTTCTGTTTTGTCTTGTTTCTCACAAATTTCTGCTGTATGATCTGCAAAGCTTACTCAATTACTCTTACGAAGCTTACTCAAAGCTTACTCAAAGCTTACCCCCTTACTCAATTCCCTGCGCAGGGCCTGTAAGGCATTTTAGATAACCTGCACTATTGTAATAACCATTCATTAAACGCCTATGTATTGTTCCTTTCCACACAGTTCTTTATGCAAGCAGTTTAATTATGTGCCTGCATGTAACTTTCTATTTGCACATCAGAGGCGCAGTAACCTTACTGCGCATTCGTAAAACCGAAGTTGAAAGTGCCATATGTGTTGCATCCATAATAGACGACCACCAAAATCCCGGTTAGACATCTCTGGAGTTTGTCCCGTTCTCCCCGAAAAAATTTGTCTATGGGCGTTTCTGTGGATCCTTTTTATTTCAAGATAATCTGCTGCCGGCGGGATTCCTATTCGTATAATATACGTAGTTCGGTGCGAGTTTTAAACTTCACACTTTATTTCGCCTCGGAATAATCCGACACCACACTTAAATTTAAAAAAATGAGATGTAACGTTAATGTAACGACACGTTTCAATGTTCGAAGTGGAGCTGGAACGCGTGCCTTTCGCAATAAAGGAACTTGTAACGGTAACTCGTTTCAAAATTAGGAAGGGACGAGGAACGAGCTTTCGTTCCTGTTTTAGAGTAACGTGCACAAGACTGGTCTGAAGTATGCTTGCAGACTTTACTGCATGATCAATAAATATTTTCCCAGTCAAAATGGAAAAAAAAATCATAAAATGAATACAACATGATCGAAGGAACGATTCTCAATAAAGAATGACAGGAGAAATCGTTTCAAGGAAGTCGAGTTCATTTATATTAGGCTGTGTTTATATGCCGTCCGACAGTATTGTAAGCCCTCCACTGAAGCGCGCCCACCGGCGTTCTTTCGATGAAAAATGCCCCGTCAGGCTGTAGTGCCTAGAATGTACTATAGTTCATCTCACAAGCTAGCTGCAGCACTGTGGAGGCGACATTGTTGTCCCCCTCAGGGCGCCTAACTCACCACGAAGGAAGCGACAAAAGGCGCCGGGGCCGTGCGGTGCCACTTGCCGAGAGGGGAGAAGGGAGTGTCCTTTCAGGACCCCCTTCACGGCGGATTAGGCGCCCTCAGTGGGCGCACTATTGATAACAATGTAGCCTCCACAGTGCTGCAGGTAGCTTCTGAGATGAACTATAGGCACTGTAGTCTGGCACTGCTTCGCCTTCCATTAACGCACCTAAGGTAAACGAATCTAACACAACCTAATGAACAGAAAAGAAATTAAGACACCGAAAACTAACCTGAGCTGTGAAAAGTACAATTAAATCTGAAGATGTAAAAAATAATAAGCAGAGAACCGACAAAGACTCCTGGGTTATAAGGTTAAATGGATCTTTTTCTAGTACCGGTCCTCCAAGCGGCCGCCACGGCGAACTGAAATTAGTCGTAAGACACTTCCCTTCAAAGTCGGGCTTTCGCAGAACCTGTGCACGAGATATCTTCGGCCTGCAGTGCCTCCCGCACCCACGCGTCACCTGCGCTATTCACGTGAATGTAGCAGGCGCACGCTCGCGTGACCTATCTGCAGTGGCCGGAGCGCCCCTTTTTCTCACCTTTTTTTTTTTCATTTTCGTTGCTCCCTCGCTGGTAACCAAGTGATCGCAGGGTGGTCAGCCTCAAACATTTTCGCCCCTTTCTTTTGAACGCCTTTTTTTGTGTGCACGTACGGATTCGATGGGAACTGTCCGAAAAGAGGAAATAAAAATGTGCAACCCTAGGAAGCACAACCGCTCCCTAAGCAGCAAGCTGAGGGGCGCCCTTTTGTTTATTTCACCTGAGGCTACTGCCAAGAATGGCGTACCGGCAGTCCGCGCATGCGCAGATCGCTATTGGTAAAAGGTCCATTAGCCAGTGTTTAAGGTGTGGTAATGTATTTTTATGTAGTTTTCTCTAAATGATCTTCACAAACATTCGGTTGCCTGAAAAAATGCAGAAAATCTTACGAAAAGATTTATGTAGGCTGGACTGTCACGCTAAAATGAATTTGCAAACACTGTTGTCGCTCGCTTTTTCACAGACAAGCCTATAGGATATTGTCGTGGAGGAAAAACGGCCCTTTTTGCAAACAGCTGTTAAAGCTCCTACGGGTTTTGCTCACAAATACCACTCATTCCCGTATTAGGGCTTTCTGTTTGCACGCGTATTTCCATCTCTTTTTAATTCTTCGCTCAAGCCTTCACCCACTCCCTCCCCACCCTCGTCTTTAGGTTTCAATTTCCCCCGGATTCCTTTTCCACTCATATTATTTTCGGTTTCCCTTGAAAACCTTACAGGCCTCTGAAGCCTCACTGCATTGATGCAAGAGAACCATGAGCTCACACAACTTAAATTACGCAACAAGAAGCCACCCGAACTTGAAGCCGCTGAGGACACAATGCCCAGGTATCGTTGGCGCCTGTCCCCCCCATCGGGGAACAAGCTTGCTGGCTACACCTTTCCGCGCGTGGGGTCCTGCCGAATGCGCCTCCCCTCCAGGAATCGCTATTTCTTCGCCTTCTGTCGCCCCACCAGAAATTATCTCTTCAAGTCGTGCATATCATAGACACCCCAGATAAACATCGCTTTCTTCCATTATAAAAACGAAAAAAAAAATGAATAGGCTGGTTTGGCGAGAGCTGAGACAGCCGTCTTCATGACAAAAGCAAGTGACACACCCCTCTCTTTACCAAGGGGGCTGGCAGATGAATAGGAGAAAGCCTGGAAATTACCAATAAATATAGCATCATGAAATGAACTAGAAATTTGCTCGGAATTGCGATTTCATAATACCTTGCGATTTGCGATTTCATAATAATAACATAATAGCGTGTGTGTAAGGAGTAGAACAACCTTTACCACTGTGATGCTAATGGATTGTTTCAGGAGGAGCGGCTTTGTGTTCCTTGTATTAAAACTGCGACTGGCAATTACTCATAATATCGATTGGGATAAAACTTCCTGCGATTATATAGCCGCTTGATCCGTCAAGCGTCATTCATTCGTTTCAAGGTAATTACGATAAGTAAAGAAACTGGGCGGGGCGTAGTGACATAGCAATCCTGTCGCACCGGGATTTTTTCCCGAGATACAGAACTACAGAAGCTTCGTAGGAATGTTGGCTTCGTCGCAAAGCATATTCTGCTGAACGATCGCGCTTACGGGCCGCGACAAGGGGAAATGAAGTCGGGTGAGCCATCTTCCCGCAAAATAAAGATCACTGCCACCTAATTCTCACATAACACAAATTGCCATCGTTGATCGACTCATCAATCAATCATTTAAATTATTTGACTAATTAAATTGCTTGCTTGCTTGATTGATTAATCAAAATGTTGTTATTCGGATATGGGGAAAATTCCCCTTGATTAATAAAATGCCGTCGGGGTCGAAGCTCCTTAGGGGGTCGGGCTGTCAGCGTCCCGTGTCATCGTTGTCGTCGTAACTTGTACTAAAAACACACCGTGACACTCGCTTTCCAACGCCTCGCGCTAGGACGCTTCGGGCTTCAAAGACACGAGACTTACAGCAAAGCTTTATATCCTATTCCCAATGGTTTCATCTCCGTGGGCAAAACCGCCAAGCCGCCCAGAATACACATAGAGTCGTACACCCTTCACCCCTCCGCAGGTTTCACGTTAGTGAAGATGGCCCGGGATTAGTTTTCTAATCATGCGTAGGTCCTACCTTCGACTCCGAGTCCTTTAAATGTACGTGTACAGAATATAACTTGCAGAAACGGCCTGTACAGAAGGTATTGTACCGAAAAGACTTCGTCCAAACGTTTAAATGTTCGATGAAACGGACGCCGGGAGTTCGATGAAATGGCGTTGGATAAATTGCCGGGAACAATTTCGCAATCCACCCACCTGCTCTCTCCCTTTTTTATTTGTCAGGGTTATTTTTCCCGTGAGTGCGCGTTGAGTGGTTTTAAATATTTCCCGAAGGTAATTTGAAAAATCTCCATTTGCAGCCCCAGTATCGCGACACAAGGAAGAAATCGAGAAGCTCGCTCTGGAAATTCGAAAATTTTAGGGGGGCGAGGAACCAACAATTTATGCTCTGCAGGGCTGAAATTTTACCTGTGAGTGCGCTTTAAGTAGTTTTAGGTATTTCGCGAAGGCCTTTTTAAAAAAGTATTGCGAAACAAATCAGAAATCAAGGGCCTCGGTTGGAAAGCTTTAGGTGCGTGAGGAACCGGTAATTAATGCTTTACACTGCTCTAATTTTCACCGCGAGTGCGCTTTAAGTAGTTTTAGGTATTTCAAGAAGGCCTTTTGAAAAACCTGCTTCCGTTCGAGAGCTACGATTTTTTTTTTGCTCCCTCCCATTCAGTTACGCTCGCCGTCGACGGCTGCCGCCGAGGATGGCGCTAGGCGTCTTCGGAGGCGCGTGTCCCCGAAAGTTGGGGATCAGTGGTCATTAGCTACCTCGTTGGTTCCCACGCCAGTATGAGCCGGGGTCCACAGCAGTATCACGGGCTGGTCGGGAGGTCTTTTCACGAGAATTTTTAGGGCCGAGGCTGAGATGCTGCCCTTCTCATAATTGCGTAGCGCCTGCTGTGAGTCTGACAGGACGACGGTCGGTGTTGGCGTCTTGGTTATGGCGAGAGCCAGGGCCGCTTCTTCTGCAGTGGTGGGGTTTGCCGTACAGATGGAGGCTTTGATTGTTGTTTGCGTTTCTGTGGCGGAGGCGATGCCTGCGATTGCGAAGGCTGCTCTGCCGGGGTACCGTGCCGCATCCACCTACAGGGTGTGTTTGTCTGGTGGGTAGTGCTGCGAATGGTACTGCGCGCGTGCCTCTCTTCTTCCCGCGTGGAAGGTCGGGTGCATGTTTCTGGGGATAGGTTTGACTTTGATTAGGGCTCGGATGTTTCTTGGTATCCTGGCCGGAGTGGAGTCGGTGTTGGGCGGTTGAATTTGGATCCGCTGCAGTATGGACCTGCCCGTCGTGGTCTGCGCCAGCCTGTGTATCTGTGCCGTCTGATGGGCATCGATTATCTCGCCTACGGTATTGTGTATGCCCAGGTTCGCAAGTCTGGTTGTTGAAGCAGAGTGGGGAATGTGCAGGGCCGTACGCTAGGCTCTCCGAAGTAGAGCGTCGAGCGAATCTTTGTTCGATTGGGTTAAGTTCACATAAGGCAGGTGATAACTGAATATGCTGACTATGAAGCCTTTTACGATCCTTATTAGTCTCTCTTCCTCTGTGAGGCCACGTTGCCTTGAGGTTATTCTTCTTAGCATGGAAATTGTTTGTATCGTGTGTGATCGTAGGACGCGTACTGTCTCGGTTGTCCCTCTGTTGGCCTGTATCCGTAGTCCTAGTATTTTTAAGCTTGAGACGGTGGGTATGTTTTATCCTCCGATGTCGACTTTGATGGGCGGTTTGGTGGCCGGTTTCGTCCTGGGGGGATGAAGGATCATCAGTTCGGATTTTGTCGTTGAGTAAGTGAGGCCCGCCTTGGTTGCGAGTTCCGCGATTATTTCGGCGCCTGTCCTTAGCGTCTGTTCGATGTCGGCGTCGCTGCCCCGGTCAACCCAAAGGGTGATATCATCTGCGTATATAGTTTATCTTAGTCCTGGGATGCTGTATAATGCTTTGGCCATCGGTCGAATTGCGAGGTTGAAGAGCAAAGGCGAAATTACGGCTCCCTGGGGGGTCCCCTTGTCTGGCATCTTGAAGATCTGTGTTTGGGACGTTCCTAGCTTCATCCTGGCCGTCCGGCCTGTGAGGAAGGATTTAACGTAAGCGAATGTTCTTTCTCCTAGCTCGAGCGTGCAGATTTCTGTGAGTACTGCGTTGTGCGAGACGTTATCAAAGGCTTTGTGGGGGTCAATGGCTAAAATGGCCGCGTTGTCTTTTTTCGGTGGGTGGTCCAATAAGTCGTGTTGAATCTGTAGAAGTGCGTCCTGAGTGGAGAGCCTTGGCCTGAAACCGAGTTGGTTGTGTGGTAGCATGTCGTTCGTCTCGAGGTAATCTACTATGCGGGAGTTCACGACCTGTTCCATGAGTTTCCCCACGCACGACGTAAGCGATATTGGTCTGAGATTTTCTATTTTTATTGGCTTGCTTGGCTTTGGAATGAGTGTTATGTCAGCGTGCTTCCAGTCAGGGGGCACTTCCCCCTCCCGCCAAACCTTGTTAAAGTAGTCTGTTAGAGTCTGAATCGCCATCTCCTCTAGATGTCGTAGGATCTTGTTGGCTATCTTGTCTTCTCCAGGTGAGGTCGCTCTTCTGAGTGGTCTAATGGCGGCGTGCACCTCTTCGAATGTGAATTCGGCGTCTAGCATTTCGTTGCTCGCGCCCATATAATGCGGAGGGGGAGAGCGCATACTATCATTTTGCGTTGCGTATAGTTTTATAAGCTCTCCATGCATTTGTAATTCCGAGCCCTGGTAATCTTGTATAAGTTTCGTGATCTTCTTGGCCGATTCTGTCTTGTTGTTACTGGGGTCGATTAGTTTCCGTAGGATCGCCCACGTGCGCTTCATCGATAGCGTGCCGCGCATTTCGTCGCACACTTGGAGCCACTGTAATCACGTCAGGTAGTCTGCGTGTTTGGCTATTGCTATCTTAAGGTTATGCAGCTTTCTTCTCAGTGCTTTCCTGTGCCGGTGTTTTTTTCCATCTCGCTTCGATGCTGCGATACACTGTAGCTTAGAATCGACGTACGGGGCCGGGATCATGGGGTCTATTGGTGCGTCGCTGCCTTCTTTGCATTTTAAAATGTTCTGCGTCCATTATCTGATGTTGCTTTCTGCGGCCATTCTGAGATTCCCGATGAGTCGTCGCTTTTTTTTTTTTTTTTTGGCGTAGTAATGAAAACTGACTGCTGCTTCCATGCTATACATTGAACGTTGAGGAACCGAACTACAGTATACCACTCTTGTTTCCACCTTTCGTGCGCACATACGGCGGGAAAAAGGCACGAAGCGCGCCCGCAGTGTGATTCTTACGCGCCGCTCAGCGGAGCATCCACACTAGCAGCGCGACGCTGTCGCCACCTACATGTCGAGCTCGCGGCGAATAGATTGCTCTTGATAACCCATACCACTCACATTCGTATCGCTCATGGAGACATTGCGTCTGCAGGAAAGGCTTCTTGAACAATAGACCCTTTGCAATATGGCCAAATCGTTGGCGGAAAAGCAGCAAGCTGCGCCGCCATTAGAAAGGAAGCGAAAAGGCTGCGAGCACAGAGTTTCTATGGGGTAGCTACCGTCCACCGTCCACGTAATTGCATACGCGTCGTGGGGCAACAGACTCGTGAAGCCGTGGGCGAAAACGTGCAACCGCAACGGCGTTGCTACGACCTGCTTCCTTTCTAACGGCGTCGTCGCGTTCACCACCAGTGTTACCACCGCTGAATTCTCAGTGTTGTCCGCCTTTTTGCAAAGGGTCTATAGCACTGCTGGTTCGTATCACGAGACGTGCTCTTTTTTCAGTGTGCTGGCTCAGTAATTTTGCAAGATGGTTGGTTGGGCACGTGGTGCTCCATTTTGCAAAGACAACTGAACATTAATAATGTACGTCTTGAATTTTTTTTCTTAAGCGTCGCAAGTTCTCCTATTTCCTCTGTTTATTTCAGCCAGCAACCCTGAAATTATGATATTAATTAACTACTGCTCGCCAGTGGGCTGGCTGGTTAAGTCCTTTAATCACTCTAGAAGAGCAGCGCCGAAAACAGGGACGAGGAAGACCAAAATATCAGCTGGAGTTGTCTATATTTCAGATAGAGAGAGAGAGGGAGAGAGAGAGAGGGATATATATATATATATATATATATATATATATATATATATATATATATATATATATATATATATATATATATATATATAGAGAGAGAGAGAGAGAGAGAGAGAGAGACATCTTTATTTGCCCTTCTATAAAGGCTTATGCGTTGCTGGGGGAAGGGGCTGCTGTTACCAGTCGCCCCCAAGAACTGCCTCAGTGTGTTGGAGGAGGGCCTCCCAGTGCTCCTCTTCTGTCAGTCGTAATGAGGAGGTGGTCAGTTGTCGGACTGAGGGTGGATACCGGCCTGCGCTTTTCGTGCGCTTGCGGAGAGCGAGTTTGAGCTGTTTTTGGGGATCCTCTGGGGGGACAAGCCACTCCGCCCAAGTGCCAGGAGAAGGGGAAAGGGAGTCTTTCTGTAAGCAGTCCCACACCACATGTAGTGCTGGTTGTTGGGGTACCCGTGACCGCCACGTGGGCAGCTAGAGTGGCCAGGTTTATTTTCTATGTGGTGAATGATTTCAGATAGAATCTTATAGCGCCAATTGGATCACGTGTTATTCATTGGCATATACAAAAGGAAAGCGATGAAATAGTTGAATAGATGAAGTTTTTCGCGAGCAGGTGTCTGGACTCTAATGGGACCTCCTGTACAGAATAACATAGATTGAATTGAACAAAAGCAGCAAATGATATAAAATGATGCTGAAAAATACCATTCCCTTCCTGCCTGAGCATGGAGGAAAAAGTAGCAATTATATGGTCCGCACTTTTAATAAACGCTATAAACTGCATCGTATTATTTATTTATTTATGCCATACATGCTGCAGACCACAGTAGGTCCAAGCAGGACGGGCATATGGTAGATATACAGCTACAAGAAAAATAACAACTCAAGGACAACAAGAAATGCGATTACTCTGAGGAATGTGTGCAGAATACGGTTCACTTAACGTGTTCCAGTCAGACACGGTCCGAGGGAAAAACAAACGTATCAGTTCTGGCAAAAAACGGGGTTAGTAAGTTAGCATGGAAGTGCCGAGTTGGCCTGGTTGGAAGAAAAGATAAGTACGGGGATGGGTCTACCGACAGTTTGCGGTTCAGCAACAAAAAAATAAAATCAAGTCGCAAATCACGCCTGCGTGATTCAAGCGTGTGGATGGCGTTATCAAACATTAGCTGGGTTGGGGAATGGGTTCGTGAGTATTTGGAGTAGATAAATCGAATTGCCTTCCTTTGTATTCGTTCAAGTTCATTAATATTAACTTTCGTGTGCGGGTCCCATACGCCACTGGCGTATTCTAGTTTAGGCCTTATATATGATAAATAGCACATCAGTTTTAATTTTGAGGGAGAATTGCGCAGTTTATGCCTTAAAGGGACACTGAAGTGACATGTAAACATTGCGTGATTACTAGCGCAAATTGTAGTCCGGAGTCCCCAGGCCATGTTTCGACCACTCTATATAGGCGCGTTTACGCGATTTTATTTAGTAGAAAAACTAATTCGAAACTGCTGTCCTCCTCTCTTTACGCTCGCCCATTTTCTGTGGCGTTTTCGTGTGACGTCAGGAGGGGATGAGCTGGCAATTGGCTGCGCCACGGCTGCGCTACTGCACGGCTCACCGGCATCCCCGGCCGACAGAGTCAGTCGGCCCAGCGTTTCGTCCGCCGGCCGCCGGCGGTTCGTCGCAATCAAGGAGGTTAAAAAAAAATTGCTTGGTCGCAATTCGTTCGCTTAGTTGAAACGAAGCCAGGACACGTTTGTGAATGGAAGAATGTGCCTTTCTTTACTTGGTTTGTTTGTACACTGTATCTAGCTCCAAGTCAAGGTCGCTTCACACAAGCGCTGCACAAGCGCACATGCGACGCTTCTCTGACTGGTACGCCAGTAGGAAAATATAAGGCCTCTTGAAGGCGGGAGAAGAGTCAGCGAAGTCAATATAGGTACTAAGGAAATAAAATCAACTGATATTTTTACCGTACAGCGTAAAACTAGGGCGCGGGAAGCACTTTTTTGCGCTGGGCGAACAAGAACAGCGGTCAGCAGCACGACTACGCATCTGCGAACGCTTTTCCGTCTACGAAATGCAATTGCTAGACGTGAGCTACTGTGGAAACTCGGGCGACGCTTACTGCACGATCGCAGTACAACAAATAGTCACCTAAGCTGCTTGAAATGCCAAAACTAAATAAAAGTGTAAACCGGTTGTACAATATATACCCTATATTAGCAAGGACTTCGCGTTCCCCTTCGTGGCGCAACGAGGGCGGCGCACCCTTCGGAGGCAGGCAGGCCAAAAAGACGGCGCCATCCCAAGCGTCAATAGCGGCGGCGGCCGCGCTTAACCCGAAACAGGTGAGCCCTCTCCCCCCAGCGAACGATGGCCGTTTCCAAACAAATTAGCAGATTAGCTTCCATTAACGTAGTCAGCCTTGTCTCCGCAAAACGGAGGCGCTGGCTCCTCGATATATTGAATGACCAAAGAATCGATGTGGCCCTTCTTCAAGAAACAAAAATTTCAACTGCTGACGACGCCAAAAATTTCGTGCGCTGCTTTGGAGATGACTTTTGGTGTTTTCACACACGAACGCAAAGTCGTGCCGGCGGTACGGCAATTCTTATTCGGAAATCAGAATCATGTAGCATTATCGACTGCGAACTGGGGGGAGATGGCCGATTCTCACTCGTTGACGCCATCTTGGGCGGTGAGATCACTCGTTTCGTTTGTGTGTATGCCCCCAATGAACCCAAAGCTCGGCAGGCATTTTTTTCTACCCTTCGCCCAATCCTAAACGTGGCGGGAAATGTCGTTCTTGGGGGAGATTTTAACTGAGTACTAACCGCCAGCGACAGGGCGGGGAACCGTGGCAACGCCGACGTCGCGGCTCGCACACTGTCATCTGTACTACGCGAAAGCGACCTAACTCACGTGACACGTGATCGCGACTGGGGTGCACCCCACTACACGCGGTGGCGTGGCGCGTCCCAGGCACGGCTGGATCGCTTTTACGTTAGCGGCGACTTGCTACAGCGGGTAGCTAGCTACAATGTCATACCGATCGCCTTCTCCGACCATGGGCTGGTGTCCTGCTCAATATCAATGGGCCAGGCGCGCTCACAAACGAAGTCCAGCAGTCGCTGGATAATGAACGCGAAGTGCATCGAACACCCTGATTTCACCGTAAGGGTAAGGGAGGCCTTGAATATCTTGGAAGACAACTTAGATGATGATGTTGCGTGGGAAAGGTTCAAAACCACGGTTAAGGAAGTGGCCATGGAGATAGGTAGGCGTGAGGCGGCCGAACAGAGAGCCAACGAGCGGCGCCTTATGGAGACCCTCCGTGGCCTCATCGAGGCGGACGAAGAACGGCCGGGAGAGTTCCGAGAAGACATCCGCCTAACTAAAGAAGAGCTCCGGAGTGAGCTAGAGCGGCGATACTGGGGCGCCCTTGTCTGCAGCCGCGAGCAGAGGGTCGAGTACGAGGCGCAGCCGTCCAAGATCTTCCGAGCTTTCGAGCGCGAGCGCATCGGCCGCAAAAAGATCAACGAGGTCAGCCACGGTGGCGGAGTCGCGCAGGGGCAGAAGGAAGTGGCGGCAGCCTTTTGCGACTATTTTAAAGATCTTTTCCGGTCTAGACCGACGCCAGACGGCGTGCCCACCGAGGTACTCTCTTCCTTACCCTCAGTGCCGGACGACGCAAAAGACCTAATCAACGCGCCTATAACCGCGTGGGAGGTAGACCGCGAAATCAAAAAACTCCCTAAGAACAAGTCTCCAGGTCCGGACGGCATCATCGCCGAATTCTATCGGGCGTTTCGAAAAGAATTGGGCCCCATTCTAGTGACCGTTTTTGATAAATGCAGGCAGGAAGGTCGGCTCCTTTCCTCCATGCGGCAAAGCCACCTCGTTCTGATCCCCAAAGAGACCAGCTCCAAAGCTTTACCGGCCGTAACCGACTTCCGCCCAATCACACTCCTATCGACCGACTATAAGATACTCGCTAGGATCCTAGCTCGACGCCTCGAGATGGCCCTCCGAGGCGTGGTTGGTGAGCATCAAACCTGCGGGTTCAAAGGCCGCTCAATCAACACCAATTTACATCGGATGAGGACCACCTGCGAGGCTGCAGAGATGGGCGTGATGCCTATTGCGGTACTGCAACTGGATCTTCGAAAGGCCTTCGATCAAGTCGATCGGACATTTCTCTTCGCTCTACTTCAGCACTGCAGGATAGGGGAAACAATGATGAAATGGCTAGAAACGTGTTACGCAGACATCACAACAAGTGTGATGTTGGGGGGAGCACTCGGACCACCCATAGAGGTCAGCAGGTCGGTCCGCCAGGGATGTCCAATGTCTCCTGTCTTGTTCGCGCTCTATCTGGAACCGCTCTGTCGAATGATCGCTACTTCCAATTCGATCAGGGGACTGGTCCTCGGGAATGAAGAACTCCGCGTGCTAGCATACGCGGACGACATCGCCGTCGTCTGCACATCACGAACCCAGGTGAGCGAGGTCGCGGAGCACGCACGTCGCTTCTGCCGCTTCTCTGGGGCGGAGCTAAACCTCTCCAAATCGGAGGGGTACTGGCTGGGTGAATGGGAACTCAAGCCCCCCAGCTTCTGCGGCGCTCGCTGGAAGGATTCAATACACCGCTACCTGGGCGTGAACATGGCCCTATGGGAAGCCAACGCAGCCAGATGGCGACCTAGGCTAACGGCAGCGGAGGCCAAGTTGCAACCATGGAGAACTCGCCACATCGCCTTGGTCGCCAGAGCACACATCTGCAACGTCGTAGTGTACCCGGCTACCCTATACTCGGCGCGAGTCACCTCCATCGACAAAAAATCGGTGAACAAGTTGCACCGACAATGGGCGGTCTTCGTCTGGCGCTCCTCGTACGAGCCTATGAGACGCACAAATCTCTTTTGGGGACTAGATGCCGGCGGCCTAGGTCTGGTCCACGTGGAGATTAAGCTGACAGTCCAACGTTTTATATATTTCCGAGACCAGTCCGACCCTTTTCTCCGTGGAGCACTCCAGTCAATCGGCTCTGCCCACATATCAAAGTGGCAGGTCACAACTGTCCAACTGCACCATGGCGCGCGAGCCGCCCCTTTCTATAGAGAAATCGCTGGCGCCATCACCCTACTGGAACAGCAGTTTTCATGGGACTACCTCTTAGCAGTTAAGCCCCGCCGGCTATACCGCGACCTTCTCGCAAAGCTCCTTCCCCCACCCCTGTACTGACAGCCACTAGTCGAGGCGGCTAAGCGGGGCGTACTAAAGCGAATCATGTGCCTGCCGATTCCGACTGGGACGAAAAACTTTTTCTGCCGTTTCCACTTCGGGGTGCTACCGGTAGGATCACGACAGGAAGAACGTGGCTTCTTTCTGCCGCGCGGTGCGGGCTGCTTCCTGTGCGGGAGGTTGGAGACGGCGGAGCATGTGTTCCTAGAATGCAACACTGCACGTTATTTCTGGGACGAGGTGCAGTGTTTTCTGGGTGTCCACTGGGACATTGACTGGGCAGGTCTCCGTTACCTGGACGTACCGATAGAACACTCGGAGCTGTGCGAATGCGTCATTACCATTGGCCTACACGCACTGTGGCGTGCGCGAGTGGATGCGGTGGAGTGTACCCCCACCCCGAAGCCAGCGTGGAGGCATTTCGTCCACAAGATGGAGTGGACCGTCAGCGCGCTCGGGGCACCCGACTCAGACTCAGAACTAGGACAAGCCCTTGCGCGCTGCTGCCGTGCGACGGTAGCTTTTAAAACAAAAGAGCTGGAACGCTTTAAGTGGATATGAAGCCAGCAACAGGCTAGGCTGCAACGAAACACAACTTCCCCTTTTTCCTTTTTTACCCGTAAATGTGATCTCTATAGTGTATGAGCGTGATTTCTATTGAACAGCGTAACACGCCAGTCAGGAAAGTGGCATCAACAATGTAACAAAAGCAGCAGCATGTATAGTAGTGTGCCTTGCCCAGTACATATTTGCCCTGTGCCTTGCCCTGTACATATTTATGATGTAAATAAACCTGGTTTTGTTAAGAAAAAAAAAATCCCCTTCGTGGCTCAGTGGTCTGAGGTGCCAGGTATGTCACCACAAATGTTTTGCAAGTCACGAGTTCGAATCCCCGCGGGTACGTGCTTTTTTTTTTGTAAGTTAACTTTTTTGTTTTCCGCCGATGTTTTCTATATTGAGTTCACCTTTTTTTGGGCCGCAACGTTCATGGCTACACGAACTAGTTCACAAAACGCGCGCAGGCTGGCACTGGCGCGCTAGCGAGTTCTCGTTGGCGTGCTGTTGCCATAAGCACCGACTGCTTGCAGGCAGTGGGCACAGGTCAGAATGAACAGACCCTTGGCCTGGTGCGAACACGCTTTTTACGATACAGGCATGAGGGAGGCAAGCTCCAAATAAGGGGGAAAAGCGCATGATATTTGGGCGTCTGCGGGTACGCGGAGGGCGTTCATACACTGCGTAGGTCTCGGCTAGTGAATGCTACGACTACAAGCCGTCCTGGGAGGCTTATCTTGTGCATTTTACAGCCGACAACATGGCAGAAGCGCGGTACGATGATTACTGAGATATTGAGAATGCCCATTCAACAACGCCATTGGTTATGTTTTACAGAACCGAAACGGAAACCGAAACTTGTGTGATTGCTAACCTTGGGCATCGTCCAATCACGGCGCCCCTCCTCCCAACGTCACAGCCTTAGTTGGTGCGGCCGCCGCAAACCGCGCATGGTAGTTTTTCTTCTTTCGCGCTTTGTAAAATAATTACCGATTTGTCAACCGGATAAACGATGAGAAGTGTGCTAATTTGAGCCAGTCTACGCAGTGCAAGCAAAAACGGGAGCTTGACAAATTCACTTCAGTGTCCCTTTAAGTATCACCTGCCTTCAGTCCACACACTGTCATTCCTATATTTTATTTTAACCTGCAGCCGAGGCCGCTTTTTTTTTTTAAATATATATCGATTCATTGCGCTTTCGCCACCGTTTTCCTGAATCATAAATGCTCTTGAAAAGGCGTTTTCAAAGGCTTTAAAAACATGAGGTTCGAGTTAACAGTTATTTCCTTCGGTTACCGCGTCCTTTTATTTAGTCGATCCTGCTCTTTGTTCCACTGGGTTAACACATCTTACTCTACCACTTGCAACAATTTTTTTTCTTTTTGTTTCTTTTTGTGCTGCTGGAGAGCGAAGAAATGGCTCCAGATGCTAGATGTACAGTCGGCTGAATAAAGAGCTCTGCCAAATGGATACCCTTGGTCAAACTGTAGTTGTGGCCTGGTATAATTATAGAGAGAAGAGAGGGTGGCTACAGAACAGATATATGCGGTCTCATTTGTCTCCCGAGACCCAACTTTCCCCCCAATGTAGATTCGTGTAGCCAGTACTTTTTAAACTTAGCGCGGTATTTTTGGCAACGAAAAGTTACTCCAAATGACCGCGAGGTGTGCTAGTCTCCAACCCACCGAGAAAGGGCGTACACCAGTTCGGGCCAATCTATGCGCCATGCCGTTTGCTGTGTAGTGGGTGCTCTGAGCCGTTGTTCGTTGTGGTGGTTGTGTACGTTGTGTACGGTTGGACAAGTGGCATGGACAGAAGTTATGTAATATAAATACTGACGCAGTATCGAGCTCCAGTGCGTAAAGGTGCCTACACTTTGTAAGGAGCAGAAACGCAGTTCTAGGCTAGTATGTCTGCTGGTTCCTACTCGGTGCAACAGGTGAGCCGTGTTGTCTGACCACGTGAGTTCGCCTGAATTTTTACTGTAGCCTGCGTGTAGAAGTTGTCTGTCTCTTGCACTGTACTAGACGAAAAAAACACTGCCGCTATTGCTTTGACTTCAATCTGGTTAGTTCGATGACTGTTGTGCTCGCAAGGAACGGAAATAACGCCAAGTGCTAAGCTTGGATGCAGCAAGAACAGCCTTTGTGTATGGAACTATGTTGCCGGCAGCCGGCAAAGTGGGCTGCGTGGAGTGTTGCCGGCAGTTCACCACCATTGGCTAGCTGGAGTCGTGTGACCAAACTGCCGCCATTTGTGTATCACTGCTATTGTGCCGGCAGCCGGCACAGTAGACGGCGCGGAAATTTGCCGGCAGCCGGCACAGTAGTCCTCGAACGGCAAAATGGATTACGGCTGGGTCGGCGCTTAGAAGACAATATTTTCGTATCAACCCAGACCATCGAAATTTCGGCAGCGCAGGGCAGACCAACATGGCTACTGTTTCTGGACATAAAGGGAGCATATATGACAACGTATAGGGTTGCAGATACTAGAAGAGGGGATTTGGTCAGAATTTGTAGGGCTGCTCAGGGCAATCATGGGAAGGGCGTACGGGCACAGAGCCCGTGTACATTCGAAGAGGTTTAAAACAGGGGTGCCCCCTTTCGCCATTGCTGTTCACACTTTGCATTAGAGGAATGCAATGACTATTGGAGGAGAGTGGATTAGGCTTTGACTTATCGTACCGAAATAATGGAGAGTTGGTGGAGCAACGGGTCCTGGAATTGATGTTGCTGGCAGATAATGCGGAAGACCTTCAAAAACTGGCCGACATTTGTGGTGATAAAAGGCAACGTACCTAGGCCTACATTGTAACTCACAGAAATCTGAACTCACGGTGTTTAACGAGGAAGTTAGTAAAGCGCCACTAAGGATTCAACAGGAAGCCATACCATTAGTAAATAAGTACAAATACCTCAGGATCTGGCTTAATGAAGGAAAAAGGTACCTGAATATAATGAAGA
This sequence comes from Haemaphysalis longicornis, assembly GCF_048455015.1. NCBI lineage: Eukaryota > Metazoa > Arthropoda > Arachnida > Ixodida > Ixodidae > Haemaphysalis > Haemaphysalis longicornis. Next base: position 441,118 of record NW_027526243.1, read on the forward strand.
ATACCTCAAACTGAAAGGGAGACGAAATGCAGCAGTAATGAAACATAGAGTGTGAGGGGCGACGCGGGCCAGCGAGGGCCCGAGACGCGACCAAGGCACTCGAAGGCAGAAAACTAACTTTATTAGCGAGGCAAGACGCCTCGAGGAGCCTCTCAAGCTACCACCGCCGGCCGCGCGCTGCACACTCGCTCTGCTCGGCTTCGTGCTCGCTTTCGATGTGGCAGGCAGGTGTCGCCGTAGTCTGTGCGCTTGCGGCGCTGGCTTCTGATGTGTCGGGCAGGTGTCGCTAGTAGTCTGTGCGCTGGCTCACATCCGGCTCCTCTCTGTTGGACCAAGTCCCTTTGGTCACGGAAGTGGCACTGCTTGCTGCCTTCATTGCGAGAGGGAATAGTCCTTCAAGCGCTCGGGTAGGTGCCTTTGGCGCTGGGGTCGAGATGAGGGTACCGCCGGAGGCAGGATTGCAGGTCCAGGAGAGGCTGGCGGTTGAGATGGCTCCTTACTAACACTGCGAGAGGTGGAACATTCACACAGAGACAAATTTTGGCTCTTTAGGATGTAGGGCTCGATATAAGGTGGCACATAGTGCTTGAGTTGAGACACGTGGACTACCCTGTCTTGGATCCGATCACGAGGCCCTTGACCAGATATGCGGCTAACGACAAACGTAACAGGCATTTTCTGGTCAGTGATTTAATATACTCCCTTGAATTTGGGTGCCAACTTTCCAGTACCATCTGTTACAGGCTCTTGGCGGCGCACCCAAACGAACTGGCCGACGTGAAAGGAGTGGTCCCTATGGGATTGATCATACGCTTCCTTTCGTTTCTCTTGGGCTTCCTCAGTATTGCCTGCTGCAATAGCCCGGTTCTGGGACAACGTTAGGAGGCGGTCTTGCAGTGTCCTTGCTGTGGCGGGACGGTGACGTTGATATGGAAGCTTGGGAACGTATCCGTAAAGTAGTTCAAATGGAGAGAAACAGCTGCTGGCACTGTAGCTTGTGTTAATGGCAAAAGCAGCTTCTTCGAGATTGTTGTCCCAAGAGGTAGGGTCACTTGGACACAGCTTCCGAAGAACTGAGATTAAAGTCCCGTTGCTTCTCTCTACTAGGCCATTGCTGGCTGCACGGTATGCAACCGAGTAGTGGATCTCTGCGCCATGCATGCGCATGAAGTGCTTGAACTGGCGAGATTCAAAGGCTGCGCCATGATCACACATGCAGTCATCAGAGCAACCAAACCTAAAGAACACTGACTGCAAATGTGTATCACCTCTTTGGCTGCTGTTGAAGTCACAGCTGCTGGGATGATGAAGCATGTGGCGAAGTCAATTACATTTAGAATGTACTTTGTTCCTGCAGCAGCTGGCATGGTGATGTGATCAATGGCAATTAAGGCAAAAGGGGTGTCGGACACTGGCATGAGGCCCATTTTGCCGACACTTGTAGACACTGGGCGGTTGGTGCTCTGGCAGATCTGACATGCTGTGATGTAGCGAGTCACTGAGGGTGCAACGTTTGGCCACCAGTAGCGTTCTCTCACTTTGGCCAGAGTACGGGTTACATCCATGTGGCCTCCACCATCATGAACAACTTCCAACACAGCTTGGCGCATCTTCGCTGGCACTAGGATGGTTTGCGCACCTGTGGTCCCATCGCTATGGTTCAAGATGTCATCAATTACGGAAATGTCATTCTCTGGAGATTCTGAAGATGACAGGGAGCGACGAAGATCCTGGCATTCTTCGTCTTCTGCTTGCATAGCTGCTAGAGACTGTGGCTGGTGGAAAACTGCTGCAGATAGTCGCGACAGCATGTCAGCAACCACGTTTTGGCGACCAGAATGGTGCTGTACTGTGAAGTCGAACTCTGTAAGATCCATCAACATGGTGGTAAAACGACGTGAAGGCCTGATGTTGGCTGTCAAGCACGCAACAGTCCAGTTGTCAGTTAACAGGCAAAATTTCTTGCCAAGTAAATAGTGGCGGAACTTAATAGTGACTGCCCAGTGAACACCAATACACTCCCACACGTTACTGTGCAACTTTTTCTCCTCAGCAGTCAGTGCACGACTCGCATATTCAATGACAGTTTCTTTGCCACGCTGCTTCTGGGAAAGCACAGCACCAATTGCTGTTCCAGAGGCATCAGTTGTGACAGTGGTTTGGGCGTCTGGATCGAAATGGCCGAGTACAGGTGCTGTTGTTAGTGCTGTGCGTATTCGTTGAAAAGCTTCATCGCAGTCACTGGTCCAGGCGAACTCTTCAGACCGAATGAGACTCTGCAAGGGGGCTGTGATCCTGAAGAAATTCTTCACAAAACGGCGATAGAAGTTGGCAGTCTGGAGCCATGACAAGACTGCTTTGCTGTTTGCAGGCTGCGGGATTTTCAGGATGGCATCGACTTTAGCAGGGTCAGGTTGCTTGCCGTTACTGCTCAGAATGAATCCCAGAAACTTGATGGACTCCAAACCAAACTTGCATTTATCAAGTGAAACCTTGAATCCACTGGTGTGGAGTAGACGAAGGACTTCATCAAGTAGTCTCGCAAACTCATTAAAAGTTGGTGCAAAGACCAGAACATCATCTAAGTAGACTCGCACACCACATTTTGAGCTATGTGGCTGTAAGTTGGCAACAATTGACTGCATGGCATGCTGGAACGTGGCAGGCGCATTCTTCAGCCTGAATGGCATGCGGGTCCACATGAAGGTTCCCTGGTGGGTAACAAAAGTGGTTTTTGCTTGGTCTTCTTCACGAACACGAACCTGCCAGTACGCAAACTGTAGGTCCATACAGGCAAAGTACTGTGAACCGGCAATGTCATCCATGATGTCATCGGCATGAGGAAGTGGCTGTACGACGCTCACGGTAATCTTATTTAGGGGCACATAGTTGACACAAAAGCGCTTCTTACTACCTCTGCTGACAACCACTGCAGGGAATGCCCAAGGTCCGAAGACTGGAATAATGATGCCTTGCCGAAGGAGTGTGCTTGTTTGGGTCTCGAGAAAACGACGGTCTGCAGCCGAGTAGCGGTAGGGGGATCGACTGTATGGCACAGCGTCCGGGAGAAGGTGAATTGAGTGTTCAACACCCTCGTACAAACCCAAGTCATCCTCTCCATGAGCGAACACTTCAGCGTGTTTTAAAAGAATGCTCGTAATTTCCTGTTGTTGAGCTACTGGCAAGTGGCCACCGAGTTGAGCAGCGGGCAAGGATGGGTCAATGCAAACCTCAACTGTTGGAGAAGCAGCTTGCTTGCATTCAGGAGAGGGGCTGTAGTTGTTGGGAACATCCTCTTGGCAAGATAGTGCTAACCACGGCGGCTCATCTGGTCCTGGGAGTGGCAAACACTGGAGTCCTGCTGAGCTGTGGTGTCCAGGCATATGGTGATTGAACAAGGACCCCTGGATCATAACAGCGTTCGACATCCTGGGCAACAGTCGTTCATGGCACCGAACAATCGTTCCTGTGGGTGCGTGGCGAATTTCAGTTGGCATGGGTGGCTGAAACACCAATTGTGCATGGCTTGCAGAAAACCAGTCTTCACCTAATATAAGTGGCACAGCATTATTATGGAGGGCGGCTGCTTCAACCAAGGCGGTGATAGGTCCGACAGAAACCTTCAAACATACGGCACCAGCTGGAGCTACTGTTTCTCCACCGACGACGACTAGAGGGGTTCTAGTCCAGGGCAAGAGGGGCAAAGAGCTGACCAGGCAGCGGGAAACAAGCGTCACTTTCGATCCACTGTGGGGAAATGCATCCACTTGACCAATCCCAGCAATTGTGGTGGTAACAAGGGCACACTGGACCAGTGATCCATCGAGGGTTTCCGAAGGGGTACTGTGGAGAGCTGGGGAAGAATGTGTACTAGACGTTGGAGCGGTAGCTCTAGATGGACACTTGGATGCGAGATGTCCTTTTTGGCGGCATTGGAAGCACACAGCTTCGGCCAAGTTCTGTCCAGGATGGTAGGCAGGAGCACCATGTTTAGCGGAGATGGTGTGGTATCGGAACTCTTGTTGGTCTGGTGGCAGGGCTGAAATTCGCTGTGGCTGGCTCATTCTGTCTGACACAGCCTGAGGATTCATGTACGCTGAGTTGCGGGAAGGCGACTGTAGGCTTGGAGTGGGTGGTGTGGCGTTTAGATACGCTGGGCGTGAAAATGGAATGGCCGAATGGCTCAGTGTTTGATCAAGCTGAGTGACAATGTCCATATATGCTGCGACGGTCGCTGGGCGTTGTGCTGCTATAGTAGTGGCCAGGTTCGAGTCGGCAATGCCTTGAAGGGCGTACTCTATGCGCTGAGTGTCCGAGAGAGTGACTGGGCATCCAGAGATGAGCTTCAGCTTTGCCAGAGAGTAGTTGACAAGATTCTCTTCATGTGCTTGCACGCGACAAGTAACTGCTTGTTGCCACTGCAGCAAGGTCTGCTTGGCGCTGAATTGATCTAGGAACGCTTGCCTGAACGTTTCCCACGTCAAGCATTGACGGCCAATGACGGCTTTCCAATCAGCGGCCGCTCCACGAAGTTTGCCCATGGCGACGGCGAGTAGTGTTGAAGGCTGCCACGAAGCAAGGTTTTGAGTTCGCTCCAACTCTTCAATCCAGTGGGACGCTGAAATGCCGCCGTCCCCACTGTAAGTAGGAAGCGATGCAGACAGGTCTGGAAGAGTTGTGACTTGAACAGGGACTGCAGCGCGTTGCGCCACATGAAGGAGCTGCTGAAGTAAACCTGTCAGCAACTCGGTAGTTTGTGCTGCATCGGAGCTCGGTGGAGGCGGTGCTGTGTCAGGGCGCTGGGTGGACGCCGCGGAGTCTGGGGAAGTGGGCGTGGCTGAGCGGTTTTGAGCGATGTCGGCGATAAGGCGGTTTATTACTTCTTCCTTCGGCCCGGTAGCGTCCAGATTTCGGCGAGCCAACTCTTCACGGAGATAATCTGCTGTAAAGCCTGCGAGGTCCTCTGGCGTAGCCTCGTTCCAATTCACGAGCGGCATGGCGGTACAAGGCAGCAAACTGGTTACGAGACGAGAGGGCGAGTAGGGCGAACGGTTTGGGCACTGAAGGCAGGTTACTTCATCGGGCGGGCAGGCGCCAACACGACAGTCGGCGAAACACAGGGCAAAGCGCGAAATGGCTCCGGCGAAGTGGGCGGTAGCACCTGCACACGGAGGGGGCGCTGGGCGACAAAACTTCACGGGGCGATGCTCCAGGCACGGTTCGGGGTCGACTGCACCAGTTGTGAGGGGCGACGCGGGCCAGCGAGGGCCCGAGTCGCGACCAAGGCACTCGAAGGCAGAAAACTAACTTTATTAGCGAGGCAAGACGCCTCGAGGAGCCTCTCAAGCTACTACCGCCGGCCGTGCGCCGCACACTCGCTCTCCTCGGCTTCGTGCTCGCTTTCGATGTGGCAGGCAGGTGTCGCCGTAGTCTGTGCGCTTGCGGCGCTGGCTTCTGATGTGTCGGGAAGGTGTCGCTAGTAGTCGGTGCACTGGCTCACAAGAGCACTTTGGGGATGCAATAAGTATGAGGTAGTACGAGGCATCTTGGAAAGGGGTAATGGTACCGGCGCTCACGTTCTCTAATGCTGTATTATGCTTCGAGTCAGATATCCTGCCAGGACGGGAGGTTAACCAAAAGGCAGTCGGCAGATTAGCACTGGGAGCTCACAGTAAGACTGCAAATGAGGTGGTACAAGGCGATATGGGTTGGGCTTCATTTGAGGGGAGGGAAGCACAAAGTAAAATACGTTTTGAGGAGCGGCTTAGGCATTAAGACGAGGAGAACTGGGCAGCCAGAGTGCACAGGTACCTGTACCTTAAAAGTGTGCACACCCAATGGTGGAAGAGGGCGCGAGAGCTGGTGACTAAATATAACTTGGCCGCAGCTAATAAACAATGGGGGCCAGTTAAAAAGCAAGTGAAGGAAACAGAGACGCTCATGTGGACAGAGAGGATGGAAAGGAAGGGATCACTGGGAATCTACAAAGCAAGCGAACAAGAGATCCGGAAAGAGAACTTTTATGACAACAATAAGGGTAGTGCGTTGCTCTTTGAGGCACGGGCTGGCTGCTTGAGAACTCGAACTTACACGAGCAAATATTGTTCCTAGGATGAGACATGTGTGGGATGTGGCAGGGATATAGAAACAGTCCACCACATAGCAAGGGAATGCCCAAAGGTTCAGCTGGCTAGAATTGGGGGAAAGTCCTACTTCCTGAGGCACTCAGTTGGTAGAAGCATGAGCTGGTCAGCAGTAGGTATCACTGAGCAGTGGCTAGAGTACTGGTGGAAAAAAAAGCAGGGAAGTCGATAAAGTGTCATCCCAGCCAGGGGTAGCGGCAGGGCAGAATTGAAAAGAAATAAGAGTTGAGGGTTAACTAAATTTAAATGACCAAGATAGGCTAGATGGCGCACGCCGTCACCCCGATTCAAAGGGGAGGCCTTTAATCATCACCATCATCAAGTTTGCCTGCAGCTGAATGAATGAATGAATGAATTTATTGTAAAGAAGGAAAGGAAGGACCACCAGCAGGCGTAGTTTGGCTCACCTTGGGGTGCACACCGGAACGCCTGCTGGTGGGGGGTGGGGGGAATGGGGAACACAGTTGTACAGAAAAGGGACGATAGAGAGGAGAGGATAAATATAAAAATATATACAGGTCTAACAGGACATATATGTGCAATATATAAAAGGTAAACACTAAAACATGAAGACAAAAAAACAAAACAAAAAACAAGAGAAAAAAAAAAACAAAAGCACACACACACACAGTTTAGTTTATGTAGGGAGAAATCGGAGAGCCGGGAGGAGTCCTGAGGCGTCCAGGTAGGATCTCACGGCCTCATGGACTCCATCCCGCTCTCTAGCACTGCCTGGCGGCCACAGAAATTCCTCGAGGGGCTGAGCCCCTCCCCCGAAGGCGGCCAACAGTTCGGTCCTCCCTGCCACAAACTGGGGGCACTCCAGGACCAGATGTGGCAGGGTCTGGACAGCCGCCCGGCAGTGCTGGCACGACGGGTCATCGATGAGTGCTAGGCGGTGTTTTCGCTCGGCTGTTCACACGCACCCCACACGTAGGCGCAGGACAGCCGAGCGTTGATGTCTGGGCATCCGTGTGGCCCGGACAGCGGCCAACCTCGGGTCTGGGTGCTGGGCCCGTACATGTCGCTGTATCAGCAGGCGGGCGTCATCCGCAGCTGCCTGGGCTGCCGTGGGTGAAGGGGCAGCTCGTGGGCGTCGGCGGCCAGTTCATCTGCCCTCTTGTTGCCCTCCAGCCCAATGTGGCCTGGCACCCACTGCAGCCGCAGGCGAGTCCCCCGCTGGGCCAGCCATGCCACCTTGTCCCGCACCAGGAGGGAGCGTGGGTCGCCCTCCTGGATCCGAAGTAGGGCCACTCGAGAATCACACAGCAGGGCGCAGCGCTCGGGGGGTGGCTCCAGCTCCAGTAGAAGGTCCAGGCCAAGGCCTACGCCCACCATTTCGGCTGTGGCGGATGATGCGGCATAGTGCAGCCTCCCCCAGCACTGCCGCCGCCGTGGCCGAACTCTGCCGCTGCCGCACGGAGCCATCCGTGTATACCAGGGTGTGGTCCTCCAGGTCACCCCACAGCAGACCGCATTTTTGGGAGAAACAGCAATGCTTGCAGCCGGTATGGCAGTTATGATAACTTGGCGGCAGTCCGAAGTGGTGGCATTTATCGGGCCACACTTGTATGCCTGTGCCTGCAAAGCAATGCTGAGAATCTAAATGTCCCATTCAGGTGTAATAGTCGGTCATTGCGTACTCTTGCATTATTTACGAAGATCCGCCAAACAAACATGTATTCTGACTTACCCCTGTCGCACAGATCAAGACAAGAAAGCTAGCGCAACGCCTGCAAAAAAAAAAAAAATCCAGGAACCAAGGAAAAATTTACACCATTTGCTTTTTCATCAATCAATGGGGTAATGGTGCACAGTGCGAAGTTAGAACTAAGGGGGCATTTGTTTGGTATTGTTGGTACAAGCTGCAAATGTGCCACTTACAGATTGACAGCTGTAGAAATTTTGCAAGGACTTGGGCCGACATCAGGACTTGTGTTACCTCCATCCTCGTTTGAAGCAACTGCCAAGAGATTGACAGAACATTCGTCGCTGAACCTCTCTCCGGTACACTCCACGCCTTCGCCTTCTGAGGATTCTTGCTTCCTTTCTAATCGCTCATCAAGGCCATTCTTCTAATGGCAAAGATGATCTTCCAGAAGCTCCATCCTTTTTGAGAATACTGCCATAGAACCTTCTCAGACAATGCTGGCAAGTTTTGTGGTGATTACAGAAGCTTTCCTAAACTTCTGATGGTTTGAAAGGATCCTATGGTTTTGCTGCTGTTTTATGAGCACTGCTTCTGCTTTGCACTTTGTGCGTACAACTTTGCAGACCACCTTTTGCTGCAAAGGTTCTCATAATACCTGCTAAGTCCAAAGTGGTACATCATAGCAAAGATGGGGCAGCATGGTAAAAACATTGCATTCCTGAACCCACAGGTACACTCTGTAGCAGATGTGGAGTTCGACTTGCTATTGCCGGAAACCTGTGCCACCGTGTATTCATCTGATTCCACTGTGGCTTCACATGACAGGTAAAGTTGTCGCCCAACGTGCTTGAAAGTGTATGGTGTTAGAAGATTGCTGTAGGAAACATGAACTTCATCATTGGTGCAGTGCACACGCCTCTTCTACAGGATGGTACCTATTTCATGAGCTGTTTCCCTTCCCATTGAGTACACAAATGGAAAATTTTTTTTTCACGAAAGCTTCGAGCAAGCTACAGCGGCCAATTTATTTATTCATTTATTTATTGATACTGTCAATCCCTTCTGGGATTTTTACAGGAGCAGGCATAGTCAAAGAACACATGTCGAACAGATTTTTCTACAATAGTTAACGAAGAAGTATAACGACGGTTGACTCGAAGTACAGAGCTTGCAGTAGCACAGAAATTATTCAATACAATAGAGGCAACAAAGATAAACGGTGAAGAAAAGAAAAGATAGCGCTTGCTCATGAGGTATCGAAATCAATGCAGCAATTCCATTTATGGTCTCACAGCGATTATTTGTGGAATTCAGGAGGTTCCCACAAGACCATTTAAGGTCCGTTATCCACTCTTCATGTATTTCATGCCAGTTAGAATTGAAGTACATTCTAAAACAGCTCGCGGCGAAGACAACTTCAGTGTTTCATACAACTTGTTGTACTCCTCCTCGCTCCGTGCATGCACAATTTGCTGCATAATGTCGAGGGCACTCTCTTGGGCAGCCCTTGATATGTACAGGTGCCGTCAAAAGTAATTGGAGCACGGGAGCTGTGGCCGAACCGCATCGGAGCGCCGTGTAGCTGCACCGGCGGTAAACGGAAGGACGAGAACACGCATGCGTGCCTGCCGGCAGCGATAGCCCAATTATACCTTGCAAACCACTTCTTTTAACCTAGCTTCGAACATTGTTCGCAGTATACTGGTCTCGGCGATGGCGCTGATAGCGCACACCCCTAAAAATACTTGAAAGAAAAACTGCCACTGCAGTTTCCTTTGTTAGCGTGCCGTTTTTCCGACAGCTCGCGTGCGCTGGAACTGCGCCAGAGACGTTGGGAGATGCGACTCTGCTATCAGCGCCATTGCTGCGACCAGTATGCTGCGACCAATGTTCGAAGCTAGGTTAAAAGAAGTGGTTTGCGAGGTATAGATGGACTATCGCCGTCGGCAGGCGCGCATGCGTGTTCTCGTCCTTTCGTTTACCGCCGGTGCAGCTACACGGCGCTCCGATGCGGTTCGGCCACAGCTGCCGTGCTCCAATTACTTCTGACGGCACCTGTACAGCTTTTGTGTGCTGATCTCCCTTCGAAAAGTTTGCAGGGTGTGAAATGCGCAGATATGAAGGGTAGACTGGGGTGAAAGCCGTTTCACTACCTGCCGTTCTTTCAAGTCCTTATCAGCCACGGTGACTGATTGATGACCACTTCATGTTTATTTCCTTGAATGCTTCAAAAAACCACTGAGGTGTCTCACTGTCCTCTGTGGCAGACAGGCCAACCGCACCGATCTCGCTTTGTCCATTTCCATCCTCTATTATGATGAGAAAACATCGGCGTTTCCATAAGCTTGTATGTAGCATCAACAAATATAATCTCTGGATAGGCATCAAAAGACTTTTTCATACTTTCGTCCTGAAAGTACAAGGCCCTCAGCCCGCTTTTCTTATCCACCAGCAAACGAACTGTGGCACCGTACTCATTTTGAAGGATCCTGACTGTTGCTTCTATGTCATTGCGTGAAGCTTGGCCCTTGCCCTTTGCAGCTATGTTGCTGAGGTCCTTCAGGGTGACAACTTTCTGGCTCTCCTTTTCAAGCTGCTCCCTAACAAGCTTCTTGTTAGCCTTCATCTGAAGCATTGCTCTTGCCTTCTCTTCAAGGTCAGGTGATAGCTTGTGCGTTTGCGGCAGGTGTCAATACAGCACTTCGGATTTTTCTTGTGGTTATGTCCAAGGAAAAGGCTCCTGACTTGCAAATGTGTGCATCCTTGTTGGCAGCCAAGTAAATGGTGAAAGAACAATCGTTCTTGAAAGTCCTGCAGGAAAAATAGGTTCATGTTACAGAACAAATTACTGCATTGCAATGCACGCCAGAAAAATTATATTGAAATAATTACAGCGCAAAAAAGAACGAAGGCGAGAAAGAGGATGGGACGAGCGCTGCCTCTTTATCGTTTTTTTTTTTTTTTTTAGCGTTTATTTTGCCGCGGGGCATAATAGGTGGAGATGTACGATCAGACGATGACGAGGAAAGGTGATTATCCATTTCAATACGACCTACCAACTAGCATAATAGTACTCCTTGCCAGGCAAAATTATATTTAGCTGATGATTACGTTACGGTTACTTTCAAAGGTAATGAAATTAGTTTGAAATAACTTCGACAAGAATCCATCACTCATAAACTGCCCAGTCTGGCTGACTGATGCAGTTGCATCTCCCATCTGTGTAGTGTTCGGCTTCTGGGGTGTAGGCTTAAGAAAGTGTACATTCTCTTTCCCATGCGTACGCCAAGCTCTTCGGCTATGTCAGCAATGTACGGTGCACCCTGCGGTCTCTCCTGCTGTGCCGTGCCCATGTTGACAACTCCACCTGGGCACCCAGCTCCTTGCACACCCGCTGCATTTTAGTGTTCCACTCGCCACACCTCTTTCTGAGTGCCTCGTCCTCAGGTCCAGCATTGGGGACCGCATAGATGACAAAATGACACTTGCTAGCCCTGCTCTTCCATGACCTCAGCTGACTTCGGAGAGTCTGGACCAGCACTCCTACTTCCACCTGTGAAAGGTTATTGTGCCCTTCCTGGATGACCACCATAGCCTCATGCACAGTGTAGGCTACCCCATCCACAGCATTGACCACTCTTCCCTATTACGGAAATGCATGAGCCTGTTCTACTGAGCCCTGCACAATGCTGCAGGCTTCAAAACATTTCTGTCGCTGTACGCAGAAAGTGCCCCCATCCACCTGATGCTGGCTCAACCTCGGGGTATTGTGTGCCTGTCACCTGCAGATGTGTGGTGTCAGCCGTCTTGTCCTCGCACGGGGTGGGATGGTTCTTTTAGCCTTCGCTTTGAGAACGCACCCTTAGGAAAGCGGGGTTGTGGATTGACTCCTCTTTTTCTAACTCCATTGCCTGGGTTACTGCCTCCATCACTGCCTGCAGTCGCTCCCTCTGCCGGACCCCTTGACACCGGTTGCAAGCCTGCCCCTGCCGTGCAGTGACCGTTCTCTTCAGTGCCTCCCCTCTGACTCTGCTCTCCAGCCCCACTGGGAAGCCCCTCCGCGCTAACTCAAACCACCTGGTTTCTTGAACCAGGTAGTCCATCAGGAAATGCAAGCCCCTTCTTCGGAGACTTGTGCGATCTTGTGCGCCACCGCACTCTTCACAGCTACGGTTTCTTCTTCTAGTGCTGCCCGCGCCCGTCTTTCTTACTGTAAGCTTACCTCCAGGGCTTTCGTCGCAGTTTCCATGGCAGCAAGTTCGCTCTCCAGCCGTGTTGTGACATTCGGCACCTCGGCTTCTTCTGCTCGAAGTCAGCTTGCAGAACACCCACTATCTCACACTGTCGGCACGTGAAAAAGGGCGCTGCTTTTGCCTCTGCGATCGACTCGAAAAGGGTACTTTCCGAATTGAACCACTCATTGCAAACAGCACACATAACCCACTTGGTTGTGCCGTCGTCACCTTCGTCGTCCACGTGCACTCTCGGTGGCGGTTGAAGTTTCCAGTTTCCCCGCTTCATCCGCCCAATAACAGAGCTCTCACGCCACGAAAATATCCAGGGAGCATGGCGTCGCGATGTGCAAGCATGACAGTAAGCGTGGCAGCGGATTGCGCGTGTCCGCGAAAATAAGTTCTTCCCAACCATAACGTTGCAACCATCGGTTCCAATTTTATGATTGCACAAGGCCTTCTTGATTTCTTGACCAAGGTCGGCCTGGATTTCACAATTCCAAGACACCTTGTGAAATCCAGACCGGCCTTGGTGAAGAAATCGAGAAGGCCTTGTGCATTGTGCTGGGCTGTTGAACGCTTGAGCGGACATGGTCACCAATGTATTTAATGATGTGCTGAAATAGTGAACCACAGCAGCCAACTGCTTTTTGTTTGCTACGTCGGTGCTCTCATAAATCAGTAATGAATACTGCAAAGCAGCTATATCCTTCAGAAGGCCCTTGAGCAGACAGGGGCAAGCGTTTTTGTTATTAGTGCTCTGCATTTTGTTTGGTGAAGCTTTACGTCGCACGCAGTGTTCGACTGTACCAGTTCGGTGAGATGATCAACAGCGTTTATAGTGGCATGACACGCTGAATAGCAATGCGTTGCGCTTTGATTATGACCGCCTCATGGTCTGTGAAATGTAAAGTCAAGGGCTGTTGTAGTGGATGAACCCTAAAGTTGCTGAAGATGAGGTCGACGCACGTTCCCCGGATGGTTGTGGGCTGCTTGTAATCGCGGCCCGCCGAGACTCGCCGACGCACGCCGCTGCCGACGCCGATGAAACGTCGAAGGCGCGTGAAGCGTGCTTGTCTCGTGTCGGCCCACGAAGACATCGGCAACACTGTCGCTCCAGGAGCCCTTAAAGGGGAAGCGTGCTCGTCTCGTGCCGGTCGAGGAAGACACCGGCAACGCTGTCGCTCCAGGAGCCATTAAAGGGTAAGACACCACCGGGCGTTCAGCAAGCCAAGCATGCGCAGTGGGGGTGTGGACGGCGCAACAAGGGAGGGACATAGCTCCAACCATGAGATGCTTCGCATCTGAAAGTTTGCCAACGCATGAGGTTAATGAAATTTGGCAAAGGCTGCCGATAGAGTTTGTCTTGTTGGCCTTTGGGAGAAGGGTAATGTCCGCGTGGCGCCAGTGAGCTGGTACCATGCCCCGAGACCAATGGTGGTTGTAGCAGTCGAGTAGCGAGCCGAGCTGTTCTTCATTGAGGTTGTGGAGGAGGCCGTATTTGATGTGATCATGGGCGGGTGCCATGTTCCAGGTTAGCTTGGCAAGAGCTTGTGCAAGTTCAGTCCTTTAAAAGGGGCATTTAGGGGCGTCTAGCGTCTGGTATAATCAGGGAGGAGAGGGAGTGTGTGTGTAGAACGTTATTGGGGCAAGGTGTCATGTGGCTGGCGTGCTTCCTTGGCCTGTGGTGGGCAGTCGGGGACGAGGGTTCATTCCAGTGTGGAGATACGTTCTGTTAGTAGCTTGACTATCTGTTCCACTGTATCGGTGATCAGCTTGGTCATTTGTTCTGAGGATTGGTGCAGTTGTTTTCCAACATAAGGGATTATCTTGGTAGAGAATTGGGCCTCAACTGTTGCTTCTACTTGGCTTTGAGTTGGGGCAGCGAGCAGAGGGGTTTGGTGGGGTCCTTTTACAATATAAAGTAAATTTTTATTACACCACATCCTCAGCTTCAGCTGATGTTGTCCTTTCAGGGTGACCTGTACAACGAAAGGTTCAATATAATTAGCAATACGGCTATGTTGGTTGTATACATGATAGAAAAATCCCAAAAGTATGCAGGGAACGCTCAGGACTTTTGTAGTGTTGTTTTTCATTTTGTGTTAATTTTTTTTAGTCCTGTGGCACAATTCAATTCTCAAAACCAACTTTCCTGAAAAGCCTATTAAGCACAATTTTCCGTACCAGGCATTGAGATGGCTGCACAATACCTTTTGCCTGAGTATATATGTGGCTGGCAAATTTTTTCATTATTTCGAAAAGCAGTCAGTTTTCATTGCCAGTCAGAGGAAAAAGGGTCAGGTGTCGTTGGTGAACTGCAGGTGAAGTGTTGTCTAGTTTTTTGAAAATCACTTCTTAGCCTGACAGGAAGCACAGCACATGTAGTGACTCCTATAATCTTTTCCTCAGCCTTATAAATTGACGTGAACCTTTCTCCTCAGTTAAAAGCGGTTTCCTTTTTTTTTGTTCTTTGGCCCTGTTTACACTGAGCAGAACTGAAAACTTCCGCTTTATTACCGTGATTTGTCGCAGCCAGATTGGTGGGATCGATCGATCCTTGGATGGGATCCGTGGATTGAATTCCAAAAGCAGTGAAAAGCAGCCATGTCGATCCGCCCATGGAGGAAGAAACGCTAGAGTACGTGAAAACACATAAAGAAAGTGTTTCTGAGATTTCCTGTAGATGGCGCTGAATCGGTGCTGTATAGCAGTTTCCTGTGGGACTTCACTACCTAGTACATATAGCATCGTCCTAATTTACAGCCTCGTTCGCTCGTGTCAGTTCATGTTCCGACGACACCAACATTGAGCCGGCCGACATGACAGGATGGCACTCTTGACGTCACTGTTCTCGTCACGCCACAGTTGGTTGGGACGCGCATGCTAGAGTGAGCAAGTGCATCCAGGCTGGTTGTGGTCACACGTGCCCGGGCAGCATCATGTCAGTCCCGAACTGTGACGTGATGCGCAAGCTGAACAGCGCGCGCCAACAGCAGGCAATTTGGGGCAAGGTGTATGGTGCAGCACTGAACGCGTCATGCTGATGTCAAAAGGGTGTCCGTGCTGATCTTTGTCGTGCGTGAAAAGTTCAAAATTGATTTGAAATATGTTGTAGCGAACGGTTTCTGTTGAAACTTCTTGGGAGATGTCTCCATATACAAAGGAAGCTTTCTACATAGTTATCTTTGCTTTAAAATTTCATGTTAGTACTCTTTCATGTTAGCAACTACATGCCTGGAACGTCGCCTACTTTTCCATTGGAGCCGGCCTGTTGCGCACTGGACTTCAAGATTGCTGTCTTGACGTCCAGTGCATCGTTGCATACAGTACTTCGGCGTAGGTAGCCAAACATGGACTCAGTCGGGTCGCTGGACATTTCCAGGTGAGAACTAACCGAAATTTGTGGTTAGCAGATGAAAAATGCAGTCCACGTTTGGCTTAGTGGTAATGGTCAGGGTGTGGTACGTCTCTTTGCTGAAGAAGTGGTCTGGTTCGCTCACATCTGTCAAGTCTTCATTGTATGTGGCAAATTCCACTTTAGCCAAATTAGCCTTGTATTGTCTGTGTCGGTGAAATGATGACTGTCGTCGTTGGAGTGAATGTACTGTTGATCCATTACTCACATCCATTACTGTGAACCACATCTGCATCACTTATAGAAACTTGGTGCTGGGTCCCGCGTACGTGAATTTCGTGTCAGCAATGCGGCCTGCTTGATCTTTCAAGTACGCGAGGGCAGCAATGACAGGAGCTTAAAAAAAGCTGCATCGCCAGTCTCGCGTTAATTTTTTCAACGTTTGTTGGGTATTGGTGTTTCTGTGTCAGGAACCAAAGAGGCTTCACTGTCGAAGTCTTCTACATTTTATACAATTTTTTTCAGGTCCTTTGACAAGATTTCCTGTTTTCCACCCATATAATTCGCAAGGAATTGAGATCTCACGTTCTTACGTGGCCCTGGTCAAAGAAAAGGAAAATGTTTGTGGGATCAGCGGGGTGTGGATCACCTGTCCTTGCCTCTCCTCCTGACAAAATTTGCATGGCCGCCATGTTTATCCTGTGATTGTCGGGGACAACGTGGATGACATCGAAGCTGACAGCCAGTGTCTTCTGAATGACGTGGTGTATTAATTCTGTGAAACATGAAACTATTTTAAGCTAACATTGCAAACATGGAAAGGGAGTCTGAAGAAACATGATTAATGAAACATAAAGAAACATAATGAGCTGCTCTCCACCGCCCCCTTTTGTGAAGATATGCTCGACAGTTATCTTGTACCTGGCGTGCAGGTCCCAGAGCAGAAAATACAATTGAATTTTCCAAGGTTTCGTTGTCAGATTCCGGAACGAGATGCTGTAGCCTGGAGCCCATATTAACGTCAATGAAGAATGCATCTCTCTGCTTGTTGTACTGCAGCTTGTGCCACATTCTCATTTCATCCACGATGAGTGAGCATGCTTTGGGCTGAGTTGTGTCAAGCCCCTGTAGTTCACCTTTGAGGCAACGACGGACTGAGTAACTGAACCAAACTTCCCCAGATAACAAGCCGATGTACTTTCAAAGAGTGGTCTTAAGAAGTTCTCGGTCCGCAAATACTCGTATGCTTTCGCCGACGAATGTTGAATGACAATGCAGTGTCGAATCGTTGTCTCCGATCATTGTGGTGTCTTTTTCTTGTAGTTCCTTACTTGGTACAGTAGCAACAGGGCCTTTGCATTTCCCTTCTATGCTTCCCACAGGCCACTTCTACAAATGCTCCAGCACAGGATTTAGCTTGAAGCTTCTGCAACTCCTCCTTATATGCATCTACTGTTCTGCTTAGTCTTTCGTTCTTCTGTCTTAGTGCGCGCTCCATCTCTCTCCATCGTGTGCGCTGATGATACAAGAATGATGAGCATGGTTTTACCAGTGTCCGAGTTACACGAGATCATTTAGCATAAACCATTTTTCATCGCATGCTGTGCTGGCTGCTGCTAGATGCTTGGGCTGGTACATCCTTTGGGCCATTGGTAAATTTGCGACACCCAGGCTCGTTGCCCAACCATATGTTCATGCCATTCTCAAATTCATGTCCTTCCTCTCCGAGGGTCAGGCAGCTGTCGAAAGGATGGTAGCTGCGGCGACCACATTAGTAACCACATCAGTTGCTTGCATTGCTAGTAAATACACGCTTGACATTTATTGCAGCGTTCTTAATTTCGTCGTGATCATGAACGACGTCCGTGAGCTGTCGTGCAAGTTTGAAGAACCCATGCATGACGTTTGCAATGTCCCCACTGTGTTCTTAACCTGTAGCAGGCTTCTACTCCGTACAAGTCAACAAAGGCTCTCATTTGCACTTCCAGATTCTGAGGTCACTTCTTCTAGCTTCTGTTTGCCCAGCGCATGACGGCGGTTCTCTGAACACACTGGGTACGGCGCCTGGCTTCAACAACCACTGCTTGAACAACCACTACTTGACATTGTCTCGGATGTCTGGCTCGCGGAAGGGCAGGCTGCACATGTTAGAGTAATTGGACTTAACGGGGACCCGGTCTTCTCTTAAAATAGCCACAGTTTGCGCAAACCGCTGTCTGAAGGTATTTTGTGAAAAGAAATGCCCGGCGCTATCAGTAGCAGTCCCGAAGATTGGTTTTGGGGGAGGGCGAATTTCGATACCAAAAAAAAAAACAGTGTTGTGAGCTGTGGTCGCCCTAGCTCTAGCTTTTAGGCTTCGCTGAGCGGTGGCGTGGCCGGTAGAAAATCTCCTCTCTCAAACGTGAAAGTCGCTGGAGAGGTCGGAAAGCTCACTGCGCTGGTTCCCGTGAGGTTATTGTCCAGACTCGTGAGGTTGGCATACGATTTGCAGGGGCAGAAACGTCAAAAAAGAGACATTGAACGGAGCGATGTGGAACTGCGTTCGCACTGCTCGGCCGCCTCCTGGGATATGTGAGAGATGTCGGTCGTTTCGTCGAAAATCGCGCTGTAATATTTAGCGCCAATTAAGTTGCTTTGAATTTTGGAGAGAACTTCGCCTCCACAGCATGCGATTAACTCATTTTGAGTGCGGCTGCAAATACAGGTAGCTCTCGATGATGTTTTCAGGTGGTTTTCCAGGACCTTGTCTTCGGAATGGACTGGGAAATGCAGCAATTCACAAAAGTTTCCCTGATTAACCGGGCTCTGAGGTGCTTCGTCGTGCTGATACAGCTCAAGGGCACCAAAGTCCCTGTGCCCACGTAGTGGTATGTTCTGTCGGCCGGGAAAAATTATGCAATTAATAACACGCCCTAATCGTTCACAGTTTTCAGAAATCTTCTGCACTCTTTGGGTCTCAAGTTGGTTGGCGACGACGTTCGACGAAGAATGGTAGCATGCAAGGAACGCCTTCCCAGCCTTAACAGCGTTACAGTGGTATTCATTGCTATTATGCAACTGTAGAGCTCCGGCCTTTTTGAGCAGCTTCGCAAATGATGCAAGTCGTCTTGTATTAAGGTTGTTCAAAGGCACGTCTTTCTGGTACCCCCTGGTGTTATCTACTACGAAAAATGGGCAGTACTTGCAAAAAAGTCCTCCGCTTAGAGACAACAAGCCAGTGATACTTTTCCAAGTGTTCCTTCTTGACGAAATGATTCTCGACTTTTCCCTTCTTTGTGTGTTGCGACGAAGGGTACACACAGCCTTTTGGCGGTTGCCAGTGGCTCTCCAGTAAATGGAAGAGCGTAAAGTCATCTGGTTTGCTTTTGCCAGCAAAGATCCCTACATCGAATACCCTTGGCTGAATGGTTGACGTTCTTACTCCTTCGATTCCGCTTGGCAAGTCTGGTGGAAGGGGGATGTTCTCTTGCACATTTCTGTTTGTAGATGGCGATGAGTCTGTGGTACAGGGCACACACGACGAACGGCTTGTGGAACTCTGGCGCACGGTGTTGCGTGCGGGACTCTGGGGGACCTCCGTGGCCAGTAACTCTGGCGCGCCTGCGCATCCCTGTCGCGTCGGAAAGACATTGGAAGGGGAGCCAAGGCCGAACAGAAGCAAGTGATTTAGACCGCCGGCTGTGTGTCTGGTCGGTAAAATAGTAACACGTGTGCGCTCCGGCAGAATCGAGGGGACAGCAGGTTGCGGCTTCAGAGGAGACCGAAGGCCGGCTTCTCGGAACCGCGCGGCCGTGGCGGTGCGCCCGACTCGAGACCTCCGGAGGAGAGAGAAACGGGAGAGTCGGCTTTGGGCAGCGGTAGAGAATGGCTGTCCACGGAACGCTCGTCCGAACGACGAAAGGCCTGGGGCCTCCTTCGTTAGGATGTAGCAAAGAATAAACGTCCCTTTCATTGTCACCGCTCCGCAGTCTGGCCTACCTCGCAACAAACTGGTTTGCAGCGGCGGGATAAGCCAAGGCGGACGAAAGAACTTCGTGCAGAAGGACCACCTGATCCAGGATCAGTGCAGATTCCTCATCGTGGCCTCCCGGAGACACGAGCGACGAAGAAGGTACGAGTGACGAGCGGACTGAAGACTTGAGAAGGAAGACAACGAGGCCTTCCTGATGTGGGAAGGTGCGACAACGGCGATCCAGGATCGACTGACGCAACGTGGCTCTGGGAGACACAGGCACCGCACGCTGGTAAGTGCTTGAGCGAATACGCTTTGCCAGACGATTTTGAACAGGGTTCAAATCAGGTGCTAAATTGCCTGCCACTGGGTGTGTACTTAATTTGTGTTTGCGTGCAGGAAGCTCTCGCCAAGCCTGGATATTGCAAAGTGCACGAAAGATGAGGTGCTGCTGCTAGCAGCGGAGTTGGGGTTAGAGCTGAATGGAAGAATGAGGGAACTGGAAATTCGCAGTGCCATTCAGAAGGTGAATTTTGAGGAGGACGAAATTTCAGATGCGTGGGCCAAAATTTGCCGAGTGGAAAAGGAAAAGGAAGAGGAGCGAAAAAGGCAGGATGAGGAACGGAAGAGGCGGGACGAGAAAGATGCCAGAGAGACCCAGATTAAGCTTGAGGAAATAAAGCTTCAGCAAGCTAGGCTGGCAAATGGGGATTCCTCAGTCATCAAAGGAGGCGCAGTTAGGATGACAAATTTGCTTCAGCCATTTAAGATGGGAGATGACATCAGTCTCTACCTAGTAAATTATGGAAGATTGTGTGAGAGGCAATCATTCAGCCGCAATACCTGGCCACAGAGGTTGTTGTCGTTGCTTCTGGGGGAAGCATCGCAGGTTGTGGCACGCCTAAGTGCTGGCGATGCAGAAGACTACAATCTGGTGAAGTTGAGCCTGCTTGCGAAGTACAAGATTTCGGCAGAGGAGTTTCGAAGGAGTTTTCGGCAAGACAAAAATAAGCCAAACGAAAGCTTCGTTGAGTTTACTTCCGGACTGAGCGATAACTTCACGGAATGGGTCAAGGGCTCTGACGCCGACGGGGATATCTCCAAATTGAGACCTCATGTGTTTAGAGTGGTTTTACGAGACCTTGCCGGAAAGCATGGGCTTGTGGGTTAAAGACAGGCAGGTTGGCGTATCCGTGGAGAAGGCAGCCCAGCTGGCTGATGAATACGTGGCTAGCCGAAACATCAAAGAAGGTAGAATCAGTCAGGATGCGCGCCAGGACCAGTTGAGAAAGGGAAATTTCTTTCTGGCGCCACAGAACTGCTTCAAGGGGGTTAAAGGACAGCAGGGGAGCAATGATGCACCGAACGCAGCACCGAAAACGGTCGTCAAAGAGCCCGAAGACCCACCAAGAAATTTTGATGTGTGACCTGTAATCTGTTACAACTGCAAACAGCCGGGACACATTGCTCGAAATTGCCGAAATGAGAGGCCAGCTTTTGCTTGCGTGAACAGCCATCCGAACAACCACGACTTGCTAAAACCTGGCTGGCTCGAGCCTGCATTTCTGACGGGCGCAAAACGTTTGTGGGATGCTTAAAAAGAGAAGCGGAGGACCTCTTGGGGAGAAGGGGGGAGGGGGGGCGATTGCCCCCTTCTCCCCCCCCCTTGAGACCGCCACTGAGCGCTGTTTTTGTCTAAACGTGCATTGTGGCACGCAGCAAAAGGACACCACTTCCAGAATTCAGTTTAATGAAGCCACGTACAGACAATTAATAAACAATGCAAACGTTCGGGGCAACTCCCCCCCCCCAGCAGGCACCAAACTAAATGTTGTATTAGCAGTAAATATGGTTGCAATTAGTTCATTGGCGATGTTCATCTTCTTTTCTGTAAAGAATAAACAGGCTTATTGAAGAACAAAACTGTACTATTTGAAGCTTTTTCACCTCGCTACGCAATTTTGTCTGATAGGTTGCACTGTGAGATTCATAACTTGCCGAAGCAACGCCGAAAAGCGTGTGGATGTCCTCTGCACCCAGCGTAGCCTGTGGCAGCATTGGGTTGTTTCAAGCGGCTGCCGCGATAGGCGCTGGCCACTCACAGTGGTGGAAGGAGAGGTATGGGCAGGAAGTTTCTGGCTGATGCACGTGTCATCTAGTTAAAGGAGCCGATGGTCTAGTGTACAGGCGTGGCCACTGTTAGAGGTAACACGGCAACTTGCGGTAGATAAATACTTGGCGGTCGTTCCCTTCAGAGTAGGCGGCCCAGACGAAACAAAGGAGTGGCAAGGAACAAGGGACCCGCTGCGGTGGCTCAGTGGCTAAGGCGTTGTGCTGCTGAGCACGAGGACGTGGGTTCGATTCCCGGCCGCGGTGGCCACTTTTATGATGGGGGCGAAAAGCAAAAACGTCTGTGTATACGATATTATGGCGCATGTTAAAGATCCCCAGGTGGTAAAAATTAATCCGGAGTCCTCCACTATGGCGCACCTTATCGCCTGCGTTGCGTCAGCGCGTGAAACCCTACAGTCAATTAAATCAAGGAACAAGGGACGACTAGTGAAGTATGCAAGAACAAAAAGGAGTGCGGAACAGAAAAAAAAGGGTGCATATACAGTGGTAACTGACAAAATAGTCCTACGTTGCCGGGTGGCTGCAAACCATTGTCCACCTCTGCGTGAGCCGGCGCATCGTCCTGGTTACCACAGCGTCCTCACCTGTACACGTGGCGCTAGCATCATTGCTGTCGGGCTGCTGAAACCGAAGTGCCTGTGGTTGGGGGGGGTGCCCTCTACCGGGCACGGGGCACCACATGACAATGTGTTCCGTGGTCTCCTCGTTGGCCCTGGAGGCTCTGCGCAGTGCTGACTGCACGTTGTCACTGGAAGCAAGGCCTGTAAACGAGCAGGCGTAGGGTTGCTGCTTGGTCCTTGAACATAAGTGAGCTCCCAGGGCTTCACGTCGATGCCAGCCATGTGTTTGCAGTACCCAAAAAGTGTTTATTTGTCTGAAATATTTTGTGCCTCTCCGCCCTACCCTTCGTCTTTGATGTGCAGGCTTGCCTGCTGTCTGTACGCTGTCCCAGATAATGCCTCTATGGGAATGTGAAAACCGCTGTTGTTCTTGTGGAGGCTGTACAGGCGCTTGGGCCACTTGGTGCGGAAGCAGCTCGCCGGCAGGCGGTTGAACTTGGCCTGGCCCATCTCTAGCGGCTCGTGAATTGCAGTCTATCCCAGTAAGCCAGTTTGCTCGACGCTTCGTGTGCCTCGAAGCTTAACCAGCCCAGGTTTCCTTTGCCACCACCCCAAGCCATTCAACTGAAGTGCGCCCACCCTTCCTTTGGCAAATAGGGTACTCTGCAATGTCGCTGTTGTAGGGTGGCGGGGGGGTTCCGGTTGCTCTTGCAGTCCACTTGGCTCCTAGTGGATCGGTGGGTGTGACTCAAACTACAGCGTCAACAACGGTGGTGTCTACCCTCACGGAGGACTTAGTGTTGGCCACCCCCCGTTTAATTGCTTGCTGATTCTTTTGGGTCTGTGTTTCTAGGCCCATTGAGACTCCATTCTTTGGAGCCACATTTTGCCTGGGTGTAGGGCTTTGGAATAACCACACTGAATTTATAAATAAATTGGCGTGAATAATTTTAATTTGGCACTAAATTTTCTGCAATCAGCAAGCTGGCACCATGTAGTGTCTAAACATGACACTACCGTTCACATGCTGACAGCCCTATTTCAGTTTCAATGCATGATCCAAAAACCGGTAAGGGAATAGAAAAGGCTGTGCTTTTTTGTTTAGGTGGAGGCAAGTTCTTAAATACCTCTTTTCATCTCACATTTAAATGTTATTCCATAGCACACTGTCAAGGTTGCCAGCATTCGTTCTGGCAGCATACGTAAGGCTGGTGGATGTGACAATTTAGCTTTCAAACATTCCATGGCCCTGTCATAAGAACCGTTTCAAAATGGTCAGGCGGTTTAAGTGACGATCTTTCATTTGAGATAAAGGGTGTATGTTCCATGAAAATTGGTTCTCTCTCCTTCAAGGAGGAGGAGGAGGAATAAACTTTATTAAAAAAAAAAAAAGAACGGAGGGAGGGTGAAACCCTGCCTGCCCAGCAATGATGGTATTGGCTGGAGTTCATGAGCAGGTGTACCATGCAAAAAGAAGCCAAATCAAGCCAGTATGAAGAAGTTTGACTGATTGGTAACTTGGCTTCACTCTCCAGCTGTCAACTGGGTGGCCTGAACCCCATCTACGGATTGGCATTTGAGGTTCAGCGACGGGACCTGCCACCCGTTCCTGCCCCACTGCCAGGCATCCGTGCTGTTGCGCTGGTTCCTGGTTTCCTGGATTCCAGCATTAGGCCTCGTGGCATCTCCTCGGCGGCCGCCGCGTTTTCGGGCGGGCTGCCTGTTCTTCCTGGGCCGTTCCTATGGCACGCTCGGCCGGTCTTCCCACCAGCTGCAACTCCCTGACTGCAAACTGTGAGCCCGTTCTGTTCTTCGCACTGACGCCGTCGCTGTCTACCCCAATCTGAGAACTGCCTTCCCCTGGTACTGCGTAGGGCACTGCTGCCATCGCTTTCCTTTGTATTCTTACCCTGCGTAATTTGTTTTCTGCGAGCTTTCCACTTGCCATGTGTTTTCCCGTTTTACGTCCTTGACAGTGCACTCTTCATTGTTGCTGTCGAGTCCTCTTGTTCGCTGACCTCCAGAACGAGTCTCAGTCTAATCCCCTGCAATATGTATCGTATAAAAATGTTGGTGAGTGTCGTGCAGCTTATCTTCTTAGGGCTAGCTAAATGCATCTCTGGAATTTTTGCGCCACAATTGCTATGCAATTACGCCTAGCAGCCCTTTCAGGACTGCTCCCACACAAATACCTGGTTGCACTCCCGCATCGATCACTTTCGGTCTTATGTGGCCCCATCTTGAGCAGTCCATGATTTAAAAGTAGGATTTTTACTTGGGGGGGTATCATGATGCTTGGGACCTTTTTCAGTGTGTCATTGCTTCATAAGCACGTGGCACAGGAGGCAGCTTACATGATGGGGGGTAGTCAAATCCCACAAAAAAGGTAGAGTGGTACGAAAAAGTCTTTCCTGTTGACATTACTAATAAGTGTTGTACTTACGGAACTGGAGGCCCAACTTCATTGGGCCTTCAGCGTTGTCCTGAACGACTCTGACGAGGAAACTAGTACAGTGAAATCTCGATATAATGAACTTCAGGGGACCGTGGAAAATTGCTCGTTATTCTGAAAGGTCGTTATAGTGAAAATCGCAAAATTTAAGAAAACAAATGGTATTTCAATGCCTAAAACGACCTACGTGTACAGCAGTGCATCCTTGGAGTCATTTTTCACAAAAAAATGCACTAGTGATCATTAAATAGTGGTTGGCGATTTTCATCTAGCGCGAGTAGCACAAGCTTCCTAGCACGAAGGACTCAAACTCTTACACATTACTGGGGAGTGAATCAGTGGCCGTGCGGTTTTTCCCCGGACATGTGCGGAGTTTTTGTATGCTGTCCATTACATCCGCAGTCGTCGTGTGCTCGTCGTAGTCTTCGAGTGCTGCTGCGGCACCCTCAGAGGCATCGTTGTTCATGCCATCCTCGCTGCCATCTTCACTTCTTCATCCTGAACGCTCACGCTCTGGGCAATGTCCTCTGTTGTCAGCTCCGCTGATGTCCGTGAAGATCCAGCAAGCCACGTAAGCAGCGGCGGAACGTAGAAAAAGTTGGGGTGAGCGCGAATAGCGCGGCCGCGGCTTTCGGGACGGAGAAGGTACCCATGCTTCATTTTTTCTCTTCTCCTCACCTTTTTTCTCTCTCTTGCATCGGCTGCCACATTCCGTGGAGCAAGTTGCAAGACGTCCTCTTCTTCGCTGCGCTTTGCCATGTCGTCTACTAGCACACTGCCCTGGTTGCCGCGATTGTTTAACGGACTTCTAAGAGTCTCCGGCCTTGAAAATATGAGTTCGTCGTACTGAGGTGTTGTTAACATGGCACGGAACTAAATAAAACGATCGTTATTTTGAAACGTTCGCTATTCTGAAGTACGTTGTAGTGAAATAATTTTACAATAAAACTATAAGCAGTCGGCATGGGATTTCTTAAACGCTCGTTAATCTGGAAAGTCCGTTAATGTGGTGTTCGTTGTACCGAGGTTTGACTGTAATCAGTGGCAGTGTGCTTGATCACTAACCTTGAAAAAGAAGTGAACACGGGCTTTAATGATTTAATTGAGGTGTTTGCCACAGGGACCGAATAGGATTGACCCGATTGCGGGAATCCATGAGCGACTTAGAAAAACATTTGATGACATAGTGCGGCTTTGAGCTTCAGACCCAAAACTTTGCCTTGTATTTCTCAGCGCAACCCTCGCAAACCGAGCCTCTTGTAGGGGCAACAACGGTAGATGTGGTCGGCCTGTCCACAGTGGTAGCACAGCGGGTGATTATTGGGGGTTCGCCAGACGTCCGTTTTCCTGGGTTTCTGGTTGTGGGCTGCAGGGAGTTGTGCGGGCGACAGTGGATGGCGGTACGGCGGGGCTTCTTGACGACGGGTTGGATCGGGGCGGGGTTGATAAACAGCCGCGGAGTAGGTCATGGCTTGTGGTTCACGAGGTGCTTCCGACAGCGGAGAAGTTCCCAGTGCGTTTTGGACTTTTTCTCGGATTACGTCGGTCAGGGAAGCCACTTGAGGTTGCGGCGTCGTTGGAAAAAGCTTCCGAAGCTCCTCCCTGACCACCGCTTGGATGGTCTCGCGCAATGTATCGGAGCACGACCGGCTTTATAAATAGCGACCTGCGCACGCGCCCTTCTCCTACGGGGCTCCGCGGTCCAAGAAATGCCGCGATGTTGACGGCGCGTCTCACCAGGTGGCGCTGGGTTTAATCCTCAACTTCGCGTCGGCTGCTACAGCTACTACGCCAGCGGAACGCGCGCGATCGTGTTAACCCCGCGCCTTTGCAAACTTCAGCTGTTTTTTTTTTGTTCTGCCTACCGCTACGTGAAACAAGACAGTTAATACCAGGAACCAACTTCACGAGGACACGTAGAAACGTCAGCTCTCATAACGGTGGCTTGTTGCACGGGCCCGCAACTTGGGCTAGCTTTTCCCGGCAGCCTAGACAATTCTCAAAGAACATTATGCAGTGCCATGCTGGTTCTATCTAATGAGGTATATTTAGCAGGTCCGCGAGGTGCACTCCGAAGTGCAGGAAAACAAGCATGGTAGTTCGGCTGTTCAGTTTGTGCGCGTACGTACTTGTCACTTTACTCGTTCGAGAGTTCTTGCGCAACTTCGCCTTCAATTGTGGGTATTGTTTGATATGCAGATCACACAGATTGGCGCAATGAGCTCACCAACTTTTAAACTCTATTAAGGCAGTTGTATTTGCGTAGGCCATCTCGTCAGATTTATCGCGTTTTATGAGTGACGGGAGCACCTACAAATAACCCATGCGTTTTTTTTTCTTCTGGGTTTTACGCGCTGTACTTGCATTTGGGCTTCGAGGCACACCGTAGAGGACTATGGATTAGTTCAAGGAAACTTGAACGTGTGCCAAAATGTGGACACGCCAACGTTTTCCTCGTCATCTAATCCACGAATTCAAGCTTAAAGCACCCAAGAACAGAGACAACGGATCACTACTTGCCAAATGTTTTATTGGCTAAATGACGCACTGAATCACGAGCACATTTAGAGACAGTCTGGCCTTCAGATTTAGACCTTCAGCACCTTTAGCGAGGTAGGTTTCGTTTTGAGAGCCTTCTTTTTTTTTTTGCGTTGCACACTGTGAGGCCATTGGCGGTGTTAGACAAAAATGGCCTCATAAATTTCTGAAGAATTACGCTGACCAGCTTTGTTTTGTGTGGCACACTTTTGTCCTGGGCACAATGAAAAAGTGGGCTCTTCAGAAGTGAAGGCAGCACGACGGCCGAGAACTTCTTGAGCGGCCGAGGTCCCTTTGCAAGCACGGAAGCCACTCGGGAGGCAGCTTGCTCGAGGTGGTGGACAAATCCCACAAATGGTAATGTGGGATAGGAGAGCCCTCCCCTGTCAACACCAGCAATGAGGGCCGTGGTTGGGGAACTGGAGGATGGAGCTTGTAGCTTCACCAGGCAGCCCTCGCATTCAATATTGTCTTGAATGGCCCTGACGAGGAAGCCGGCTATCAGTGCCAGCGTACTGGACCGCAGACTCTGTTGTGGAGGGCCTACGAAAATTATGAGAAAAGATAAAGGTGAATAAGTACATTCAACAGCCTAAGGTGTCTGCCATGGGGTGCAAGAAAGTGAAGTGGGTGCTCCCTCCAGCACAGCAATTTAGAACACAATTATATCACTGTGTCCCGTTGTTTTCTTGCGTTGTCTTTTTTCTATCTATAGCTGTTCACTTAATCTTATGTATCAGTTCAAGTTGCGTAATGATTTAGTGCACATACATGGGTAGCGTTCCAGTGTAGCTAGGTGAGGGAGCAGGAGCTTCCGGATGTCCGTGCCAGCAGCAGCTTGCTTGACAGGCTCGACAGGCAAGGCTGGCACTTCACCCAATGGGGCAACCAGACCTCCAACATTTCCACTCTCCGAGGAGTGAATGATGCCTGTGGTCAGGATCTTCTGCAAAGCTGACAGGGCTGCATATGCATCAGTAAGGTCATTTGACCCATTCAGCTGTCTGATTGCTGAGAAAAGGGATTCCACATCATCACTGGAGAATTTCCCCGTCAAGACGAAATAGAATCCCAGCTGTAGGAGGTGCCTTGTGCACAAAACAGTAGACAGTGTCGTAACTCTGAGTGCCTCATAGGTCTCCTCAGAGAGGAACTCCTTCTTGTGCGAGGTGCTCTCTTTGCACTGGGCAAAGTACTCAAGACACTCTGTCTCCAGCCACAAAAGTCTGCGAAGTGAAAACACATTTATAATTGTCACATCCCAATGTACAGCTTAATTTCTTTCAAGGAAGCGCAATACCTTTCAGATCATGGCATACCTTTCGTCGTCTGCACTGTAGAATGGCATCCTCAAGGCATCTCGACTTGTCCAGTGCAATGACGTGCTTTTGATGTTGTGCAAATCAAACCACTTCTGGACCACCTCCATGAACTCCAAAGTTGGCAAACAGTTTTGGAACCCGTTAGCCCCAAGGCGATGACCGTGCTGCTGGAGGAACCTAAGGACTGAAGTGACCTAAACAAGGCAATTGGCATCATGTTTGCTGTTTAAACATGGACTTAAAGCAACAAAACTCTGCCAGTCTAGTTACCTCTGCACAATAACGAATATTTCTAAGGCCATTTCATAATGTTAGGGCCATACAACCTTTGCCCCAGCTGCACACTGAGTTATGCAGCATGCAATTAGCCACTCACCTGCACCGAGAAGATGTCAATAGCCCTCCTGACGTTCATCTTCTCAAAGTTACTGGGGCTTAGGTGTTTCTCCGTTAGGCACCTCGCCAGCTTGAATGCACCTTGACTTTCCTGGGTCTTGTGCAGTAGCCTACGGCAAAGCAAGGTGTTGCCAAAACAAAACAGAAATTATAATGGACAGAAATATTTGATACCACCTGAGAAAATCGGGAAGGATGAGCTTTCCATGGTTCCTGAAAGTTTTCTTAGCATCCAGGAACTGTGAGCGGATGTTTTTGATGATGTGGCAGTAGTCGAATGACAGGAAGAGTGGTCGACCTGCATCAAGTGGGTGCCTAAAAAGAAATATCCAATAATTCAGATTAGTTTGTGCACATTTGCTGGAAAGTAAACATTACTCCATATTTATAAGATCTGCAGCGAAGACGCACATCAGATGTGACTTCATAAGACCCCTGCACTTACTCGACAACAGGCTGTATCTGCCCCCCTGACAAGCTTGAAAAAAACTTGGTGTTCGACCTGTGATTGTCGCCAACAAGGCGAACCACTTGAAATCCTGCATTTTCAACTGACTGCATGACCTTAACAGCAAGATGCTCAAGCTGCTGTCCAGTCAGGGCCTTCGTAAAATAGTAACCTACCGGAAGCCTGCGAAGGGAAATGACAGTCATAGTTCAAATGGCAAGATTCAGACAGTTAAATTGCAAGATTCAGACATTCATGATTTGGTGTACCTGCAATGGTAGCTGTAATGATAACTGGAATACCTGTAGTGGGTCGACAATCCTACAAAGACGAAGCACAGGAGGTGGGTTGCCAATTCGTTTTCCAGGCCATAGTCTGCTTCTGCACCTCCCAGGTTCACCAGACCGTGAACAGCATCAGACTGCTTGTGGTATATTGTAGCTTCCCTTATCGACATCTCGTCCATGACCAGCGAGCCACAGCGTGCCTGCAGAGGTGAGCACTGAAATATAAAGCCTCCCAGGTACCATAGCTAACATTACCTTCTCAGAGTGCAGTTTTGCTTCCATATGCAGCCGCTGTTTGATCAACGAAGACACGACTTCCCCTGTGCAGGCACCTATGTACCGCTTCAAGGTCGAGCGGCAGGGTAGTGCCAAGTGCTTTCCCGTATTAGGCGGTATGCAGCTGGAGACTTCGAATGCCAAAGCACGCAGTTTCGTATTGTCTCCTCATGCCAGCGGCCCTTCTTAACACCCAAAAACGCCAGCTGTTCTTGAATGAACAATGCCTTTGGCTCGTTCTGCTCTACTTTTTCCTGCAAACATTTGGCACTTGTTAAAATCTGTCTAAACAAGTTCAAACGTTAAGTAATTTTCTAGTGCTGGTCATACCTGAAGGAGCACGAGGTTGGCTTTTTCCGTAGCCGCATTTACTTTTCTTGCCTCCCGTTTCAGGGCAGAAACCTCCTCTTGCAAATCACTTTTTTTTCTGGAAAGTAGCCGCATGCAGTTGTTAGCCTTGTGACCTTGTTAGCCTTGTGACCTGCTTCACAAGCACTGTCATCCGTGAAAGCGACATTCTTGTTTGGGTGCTTTTAGTGGGCTTAGGCCGTGCCAAAACAAGCCTGGGAGTCTCTTTCAAAGCAGGCTCAGACGTTGAGGGCAAAAAAAGAAAACGAGCAGGCACTTTGCACTAGATCATGTGGAGGTGTCTGCGAAGGTGGCTGAGGGTCTGGCTCAGGTGTCAAGGTCTGCAGCCCACATTCACTCAGATTAAAATTTCAATAATAGTAGAGAACTTCGGCACAAGAACTGCTCTTGCCTGTGCTTGGTGGCTTGCTTAGGGCAATCTGGTGAGACCCTTTTGCGTTTTGCCGGCCGCCGTGGTTGACTAGGTGAAGGCTGCAGGTATGTCGGAAAGTCAGGGAAAAGTGTCGGGGCGGCATCGGGTTTCAGCCTTCTGTATTTGGTGGACTCCCTGTAGTCCTCCGGCCGGAAATGAAGGCTGCAGACTTTGCTCCGGTCGTTCGGAAGCCACGGCCGTTTCCCTGGCCCTGTAAAACGAAGTGTCAAGATGAAATGTGGTTTTCACTACGCCCACAACACACGCGTATATATCACGCTGAAATTGAAACCAAACACTCAATATTGTAATGCAGCGCGTCGCCACTGCCCGCAATCGACCTTCTAATGAAGGCAGATCGTACTGTTCCCACACGATCACGGCAAGCATCGAAAGTAAGAAACACGCGGACCAACGTGGTCCATCGCTTCCCAAACATGTGTAGGAGTTTGTTTAGATTACTTCGGATTGCACAGCTTACCTTCAGCCTGTCGATGAATGTTCTTCAGCCACAGGTTCCGCACATCTGTGACCGGGAACTCGTGGAACAATATTCCTCGTGATGCGCCCATGCACCCGCTCGATTTGCAGAGCGGTACGCAGCAATAAACCATTGCACACGTTGCACCGAATAACTATTTCGTCGAACTTCTTTCAGGCATAGCTGTTGAGGCAATACCAAGAGACGTGCGTGAAAATGCGCATGCACACACGCCGATCACCCTCGTTCAGCAGCATACGCAGTCGAGAGAGGATAGGAGACGTGAGGATTAAAAGCAGCGCCACGGCTTGCAGCGGCGCTCGCGGAAACTATAAATAACACAACAAGCAAAAAAAATCTCGGACACGGCGCTGGTGGCGGATGCGCAGGTCGCTATTTATAAAGCCGGTCGTGTATCGGAGCTTCCAAGTTGCGGCACCGATGGTCTCCGAGAACAGCGCGTTGACAGGGCGGTCATACTGCCTCGTTCGAATGTCTAGTGTCTTCTCCAGCGCGGCGGCTTCAGACGTAAATTCGGCCACCGTTTTAGGGGGGTTGCGGACAAGCCAAGCAAAGAGTTCTTGCTTTACTCCTCTCATCAGAAACCTGAGCTTTTTTTCTTCGGTCATTTCAGGGTCGGCACGGCGAAAAAGTAGCTTCATCTGCTCAACAAAGATCATGACCCCTTCGTTGGGGTGCTGCATCCGAGTTTCGAGCAAAAGCGAAGCTCGTTCTTTTCTCACGACGGTAGTGAAGGTCTTAAGGAACTCCCTTTTGAATTGAGTCCAGTCGGTCAAAGAGCTCTCATGGTTCTCGAACCAAGTTCGAGCTGAATCTTCCAAGTAAAAGAAGACATGCCGGAAAGTGTCTTTGTCGTGCCACCTGTTGAAGATGCAGACGCGCTCCAGCTTCTCCAACCATTCTTCGGGGTCTTCAGCGGGGGCTCCCCGGAACGATAGCGGTTCTCGGGGCCGCTGCAGGGCGATTGGCGACGTTGTTTCTTGCACCATGGTGTTGGTTGCAGCGTTCGTTCTCTTGGGCCCTTCTGGCAGAAGACCGAACTCGGGTAGTAATCCTTGCAGTCGGCGGCTTTCCCTGGTTGGACTGGCTTGGCGGCTTCCAGATGTCGTAGAGAGCATGAAGGGTGCGTACCCAGCACCTCAACCAGATGCCACGAAGCCAGAGACGACGCAGTTGTCTTGAAGGAAAACAAGTTTATTGGAGCGAACTTGTGCTCCCCTAACAACTCAAAGAATACACAGGCGGCGAAGCAGCAGTCAACAAAGTGACGTGTGCGAGCGAGCGTCGACGATCGGAATGCCGTGGCGTCTGCTCTGCAGGCTTTTATCTTTCGGCGCGAGTGCTTCTGGAACCGTCGATTTACATCTAGAACATTGTAGATCACAGAAGATTATTCTGGGCTAGCAGCGTTAGGGCGAAACAGTCTGCCCATCTCAATGAGATAGCCCATGCGGCATAAAAATAAAGAATGCAAGATGCGCTTCGCTTGACACAGATAACAGGGCCGGGCGTGGCCGGGCCGTAAAAACAAACAATAAACAAGCAAACGCATACATGGTTTGCGGCAATGTTTATACGAGGTTCACACATGTTTATAAGTAGCCTAGGTGGAGAAGTCCTGGCCGACAGCAGCTTGGTTGGTAGGTCGTGCAGGCAAATTGGATGCTCTGCCCAGCTGGTTAACCATGCTTCCAAGGGAACATCACCCCTTTCCGAGGAAGGAACTGAGCCTGTGATCAACGTTTCTTTCTTTTTCTTTTTTTTTTTCCATTGCGAGCCTTCGAAGGCATCTGAAAGCCACTACAGTCTACGCTCGGTACAGCGGATCCGGCAACAACGGACTTTCTGTTACAACAGACCATTTCTGTTGGTTTGTCTGGTCCCCATGCATTTTAAATGGAGTCCGCTCCGCTCACAACGGACCCGGCTAGAGCAGACTATCGGCTACAACAGACTAAATTTTAGACAAAAATTGTTTAGACTGAAAGTTTATAGTGGACTTCCGCGATGCCGGCAGCCGATGTGCTTTTTCTTTGTTTATTTTTACAAGAAAACTGTTATGTCCGGCAACATTGCTGGCAGCCGGGTCATTGGCGCAGCCAAGCCAAGCCAGTGCCAGTGGCTTTTTTTTGTGCGACTAGCGGCATGAGCGGCAGGGTAGCTGATTTCACTGTTGGATAAATTAAGCGTAATTAACGCTGTTGAACGAGGGGAAAAACAGGCCGACATCACCAGAAGTACAGGCTTGTCTAAGCAGACAGTCCACTCTACCGTCAAGAACAAGGCCACTGCTGATAAACGCGACTCCGGTGAGATTGAAAACAGGGCTATCGAATACTCCAAGTGGTGCACCCGGAGGCGAGTCTGCCCTCGCCAGTTTTTTTATGTAACAAAAAACTCAGATTCAGTGAAGTTCGCCCTTTATTATTGCCACGCATGCATCGTTCCCCTTCCGTTCGGTGAAAAAGGTAAGAAATGCCTCAAGTAGGGGGGTTGTTCCCCATCCATTGTGTGCAATCTGCCGGTAACCGTGCGCAGCCCAACTGGTCTAACTTTCGATTTCACAGCTGACCGTCATCAGATTATTTCATTAGAGCTGTCTCAATGACCAGACTAAAATCGCTAAAAATGTGGAAGCTGCCTTGAGGGGACGTCAGGCAGCAATCCGATTTGTTTGACGAACGGTTTCGGCAAAACCTGCCTTGTCGTGAGGGGATTTAAAAGAGCCTAGCTAGTGTCCATGGTCACGACTGATGTTTTATAGCTGGTTAATAGTTGTGCCTAGTTATATTCTTGCTTTATTTGCTCAGGTTATCATGCGTCTTTACACGCTTGACCGCATGCGCAAGGCCTTCTCCAAGTGCCGGGGCTAAGCTTTGGAAACTGTGTTTACGCGATTCTTTGCCCTCGCACGAACAGTGTGCAGAGGTGTTGCAGGCGTTTAGAAAGACTGAAGTGTATGTACTATGCATATGCAATGTCGGAATGTCGGTCAAAGTACCCACTTTAGGGCTCATACCCCCCCCCGCCCCCTCGTCGGATACTGCATACTTCGGCTACAGCGGACGTTTTTTTCTGGATTCAGAGGGTCCGTTGTAACGGGCGTAGACTGTAGTCAGTGTCGTCACTTGAGAATTTCTTAGCCCTGTAATTTATTATTCAGTGCTAGTGTAAGCTCGTTGCAACATATTCCAATAATGACCATCCCAAGCAGCAGAAATTGCCAAGCCCAAGCATGGAAAATCGTCAGTGGCCAGTGGGTCCGAGCTTGGCAATACCTTGGCCGCCATTATTGGCTGGTGTTTGGGAATGGTGACAAGCCAACAACTGGCCGAGCTCTGGAAGGCCAATTTTGGACAATGCTTGGCAAAGCATATTCTCATGATAATGCCTGTGCGTGGACCCCATGCTATTTTCGTGCACATTTCTCGCTTTCCAGCGAGTTCCTTATGGACAATACCTATTCTATGAGTTGCCTCGCGGCCCGATTGTCACTTTATACGTGCCATTCAGAAAATTATTTAATGCGCACACATTAAATACTTTTTTGTACAATGGCATGTCTAAAACAGAAATCAAGCCGGACAGCAGAATAAATGAACTGCATCAGCCTTGGGAACCGGGACTTATCAAAAACAATCGAGCATCATAACACAGCAGATCTCTTTGCTTACTGTTTTATTATGCACATCAAATTTACGACGAAAAATCTGACTTTACAGTGGCAAGAATACGAAATGAGTTTGTTCAAAGATTAAACATAAAAGCAAAACACAAACACAATAGTTGACAAAAAATGAACGGGCTTGCGAAGTGCGAACCGATTCATGCTTCCTGTAACTGCTTGAGATTCCTAAAAAACAAAGCATTCAGGTAAATAAAAACAGGACCCCTTTCTTCGGTAATTCGCCGATCTGCCATTATCACAATGTGTAGTTCAACAGCACTGTTGTAGAATAGCCCAGCTTGGAAGACTTGTTCCCTCTGTTGCATCCGCCACTTGTCCACGGGAAACACCTTTACGTTGTAGCGCCTGTAGTAAGTAAAAAAAAAATCGTAATTACTTTGTCGCTCGGCAATATCTTTGTGTTGCTCACGAAAATAATGAAATGAAAGCTTCATTTATAGCTAGTGTTTAATGACGCCAGCATACCGCTCACGGGTCTTGCTCCAATGCATGCTGGATGCCATGAAACTGCAGTGCCGCTTGCTCGGAGAACACAAAGCACGAAAGAGGATAGCTACAACTGGCGTCCCACAAATAGAAGCACGTGTATGTCGGTGCTCAATTCTTCCCAAGAACCAACAACACTAAGCAGCACTCAAGCGCCCCAACCATTATAAATGACAGCTGATGTTTAGGCGAGAACGAGCATGAACTCTTGCGTACCATGCACTGGAAATGAAACGATGACTCACATTTTCAGCAGCAGGCAAACAATGTTATTCCACCAGTCAGGTATACTGGAAACACAGCCACCTGTGCCAAAATGCACCTCACAGACACCTACAGGAGTACTACGGTGGTTTCAGTGCCACAAAAGAGACGCAGACGTCGCAGCGATGCGTCCGTCCACCAGCCCAACTGTGGAGAAAAAGCCGCCCGCCCGCATCTTCCCACGGGGGGAACTCGAGTAAATGCGTCGCATAGGGGTGATTTTATTGCGTGATGGTTGCGTAATTGGGTAGTTTGTGGTTACCGTTCGGATGTGGGGGGGGTTTCGTCTTTATTATTCTTATTTAATGTTTCGTGATTTTGGGACACAGGAAGGACAGATGAAGGTATTGTGGTGATTATTATTTCTTTTATTCGTTGGTGCTGTCATTGTATTGAACGGAGAGAACGACTGCTTTATGGTCGCTAAAGTGGACTGTCAAGGGATCTTTGAGCAGCGGTCGTGCGTTGGAGTAACTGGTGAAGACGAGGTCGATGCAACTGCCGTGGATGGTGGTGGGTTGCTTGTTGTTGTTGTTGTTGTTGGAGGTGGTGGAGACGCCGTGCAGGCCGTGGCGGGTCCCCATGCCACTTGTCCTTGCGTATGTCAACGACGGAGCTCCGTCGTGGGACACGAGTAACGTGGATCGAGCATCAACCAAGGATCGCAGTTGACTGAATTCCGAGCGCGCGCTCCGCCGCTTATATACACAGCGCACGCAGTAGAGGGGAGGAGTATGGGAGAGAGACACGTGCATGTGCACACTTCCGTACACAAGCGCGCGACCTTTCCACGCCCCCCCCCGCGCCATTATCACGCAGCTGGCACGCCGCTAGCACGCCGCTATCACGTGTACACCTGCCGCTGTTGCTGCTGAGCGCACAGAGCGCACGGGGTAACTACTGCGGATGTGCGCACACACGCGCGCTCCCTGCCGCACCGCCGCAGCTGTTGTTGAGGGCGACGAGGCGCACGGGGTAGCTACGGCGCATGCGCGCGCAGACGCGCTCCTCCCGCATCGCCGCAGCTGTTGCTGAGAGCGAGGAGGGTACGGGGAAGAGACACGCACCTGCGGAGTGAGCGTGTGGACGGCGCCGCCATCAACGACGGAGGACCAGGCAAGCCTAAGAAATGCTCCGCATTTAAAAGAACGCGCACGGGCACAACGCTCAAGTAGTCAGATGGACACACACACAAATGACCCATTCCTACAGAACGTGTAACACTATCTCGCACGCTCTCGTGTAACACTATCTCGCACGCTCGCATGCTACTCTAGTTTTTTGAGGCTTTGTTTTTTGGCCCGGTGCTGTGGCTCTTTCGGTAACTAATTTTTGCTGCCTTGATGCCTGTGCACTGCTCTAATTGTCGTGTTTGCACAAACCATCGTGTTTGGCTAGGCCGAAAATCGCTTTTATCCATCTGCTAAAGCTTGGCCTCCGATGGGCTTTCCGGGTGACGCTACTTCCGGTCGCCGTTTGCTTGGCGCTGAATCAATCCTTCAGCCGAGTTACCGAGGGGTGGCTGATAACTTGGAAGCCAATGGGGGCCCATGGGTTTTCCAAATATTGGCAATCGACCATTGCCGCTTGGGATGATTGCAGTCTGTCCTAAAAGAATTATGTGGAATCCAAATACTATCACTCCAGACTTCCTCGCCATCATGGAAGGGGTCAGTTAAAACCTGAACTGTGTAAAATCAGTGTATAAATCAGTCGTAAGGTGCGATTTTCTGCGGTATCATTGACTGTTGGAAAAGTTGGGGTAGTGAGAGTCAAAGCGACATGAGTAGACAGGGCAGGGAGGAAAATATCTAGATCTAATTTCACGGAGGGCAAAAGATGTAACTTGTTGGCTCGGCATCCTGGGAACAACTTGTTGGCTTTCCCTGAAACAACCTGCACCGATTGTCCCGAAAATAATAGGGCGCTTTCATTAGCACCCACGGCAATGTCACAGTCTATTGTCCAATTCTGTTATCGTGATGTCCGAGTGTGTTGTTGCATTTGCGCACTTCAATTTCTTTTGCAGTCGTTCAAGTCCTACACCTAGCCGCGAATTGACAACACCCACTGTTTTTGCAGCTTTCACTACGAAAAGGGCGTTGTTCTGGAGCTTAAATTCTCTCAAGGCGCGATCGAAATCGGTAAATCAACTAAATCTTGCCCCAACTTCGAATGCCATACCGCCTCTGTCGAGGCCGCCAAGGGGCTTGGGGAACCCGCCAACCCGTTTGACGAGGGCGCCAAGGGAGCTTTCAGTTTTCAGCAACTGCCGCGTTGGCGCCCCAGTCGCGTCGTGCGTATAATGGCTTCCGCCAGACCCCACGACATCGTGCGTATAAAATCAGTCTTTTCAGAGACGATGTACGCCACCGGCATATCAAAATACACCAGCATTTGGTCCGCGTTGCCGATTTGGCCTAGCAGATACGGTCTCGCTTCTCTCTTTCGAAGCACGAAACGCTGGACCTCCAGCAACTTCGCTTCGTATTCAGCTGGTTACTTTTGGGTGATTGAGGTGCGACGACGGAGTCTGAAGCCGAAGCGCTTCATAAATTTCTGCAGCCAGCCTCGGCTGGCTTCGAAGTCTGCCGCCGAAACACCTCGCTCCCTTGAAAGCTGCCTCGCCTTCGCCTGGAGCACTTCCGTCATCACTGGAAGGGCAGCTGCTCGCTGCGTCCGAACGAAGTTGGCCGATGCCGTCTCCATTTCAGGATGACGGCCTTTCTGTGGACCGGTAAAAGCCATCCTCGTTGCGGCGCACACAAAGAGCTTCTCCCATTGGCCCCTCCAGCAACGCACATTTTTTTCGTCCACTCCAAAGTCCCACCTGGCTTCTTGATTGTTGGACGACGACTCCGCGGCTAGGACAACTTTCCTTTTATAAGCGGCACTATAATGGCACCGCCTGTTTGGCGCCATTGCGCTACGCCATACACAGGCCACTCGAAGCGCGACTCAAAATGACAAACGGCTCGCCTCAACACTCGCCACAAAGATAAAAATGCCGGCCTCGCGTGTGTACTTAAAGGACCACTGACACCAATTTTTGTGCCTGATATTATTGTACCATTCGCTTCCTTTACCTGCCACGATGTCATGCGTAAAGTATGAACAGCGTGTGTAGAGTGGAACATATTTTAATTTAATGGTAAATGTAGCCCCCACGAGACCTCTCTTCTTTCGACTTCGACCGAAATCGACATCTCGTGACATCAACTCAGGAGAGCGAAAGGTGGTGACGTCATCGCGAGATTCCAAAATCCATGACGTCGCGTAACAACAACCGGCGGATCGCAAGGCAGTCGCCTGAAGCAAGTTCCGAGCCTTCTATCTCGTTCCGTGAGCAGTGCTGTGAGCAGTGCACGATGCATTGGTGTTCAGTGAAGAACTGTCCATCGAAAACGGGAAGTGCAGTTTCTTTTTTAGCATTTCCTCGCGACGAGGTGGTGCGTGATAAATGGGTCGAATTCGTGCTCCGCAGCGGTCGCCCTGAGTGGGTTGCGAAGAAGAGCAGCGAACTGTGTTCGCTCCACTTTTCAACCGAGTGCTACAGTGAGAACCCGGAATACCTGGCGAGGTTTGGAATGTGTCCCTAATTTTCCAGACCGCTCAGCTTGGAAGGACTTCTCGGTGGCCTGCACCCAGGTAGTGGTAGATCCATCGGGCAAACTGCCTGTAGGCAGTCAGCCTGTACCGTCTAGAATGAGAATGAGAGACAGCAAATTTTAAATGAACATGACAGCTTGATTTGTAATTTATCACTGATGAAAATGGTGATTGGGCAAGGTGAAGCAACAAAACAAAGCAATGGGGGAAGAGGTTCAACAAACATCTATGCAGAGGGTTGGATTTTATTCTCCCCCTTAACTTTTCATATGAAGTACACCCTGGTTCTCATTCAGTAATGGTGCACTCCCTCGTGTTGATTTTGTGTGCTGCGAACGCACGGGGAACAAATGCATGACAACGAGCACATTTTGAAGGTACCACAGCGCAATTAGTAGTCGCGGAATGAATGAACGCCACTTGGGAGTAGTAAACCAAGTTATATTGGAGCCCAAAATTATTATGTGTGGATGTCCGGGGCGTCCACGAGGCTTGGCCGGTTCTGCCGGAATGCGTAATAGGCAATTTCCAGCGCGTGGATGTTCAGGCAGCCGTGGAGGTACGTGGGGTGTGCTGTAATGCAGGAATCGCCCACCGGCAGCAGGGCGTCGACTTCGGGCACCTCCCTGCAGCACACGGACTGCAGCCCGTCAGTCATAGGTTGACAGTGGCCGCACTGGCACCTGCGGGAAATGGACCACTGCACCAGGCCTACATGCAAAACACTGCCAGTGCTGGCTTCCGTGACCAGGTCGCGGTTCCATTTAGTTACGCTCTGAATCGCCGTTTTCCATCATCGATCTGCATAACAGGTTCAGCGAGCAAAATGAACTCATGACGTTAGGCGTACATGGAGTTCACCTCGCGCAGTACAGCGTTATAAAAACGTTGCGCAGGGTAGCGCTTGCAACTGCAATGATGCTGTTACGGTTGGACAAATAATTACGAATTCGTATGCTATCGCCATCGCAGCACCTACAAAACGCTGACATAAAGCTCTTACAATGTTTTTCAAGACAGCTTTACCACTCTACGTTTCCGACGCGTGCGGCCCTGTTGTCTTCAGGGCTGTCGTTTGCGTCGGTGTCGCTTTCGTTGGTGCCGTCTGAATTGCTGCTGCTTGCCAGCAGGTCAAACTTGAAATGGTACCCATTTGCGAGTGCTGCCGCGTCTGGCAGCTCTTCAAGCGACGAAAAATCTTCCACGTCGCTCGACCCGCTTCGCGACATCGTGCAAACCATGTGCGCGACTGCAGCAGACGAACAAGCGCTAGTAGAGCGTCACAGGTTTTCGCCTACCCACGTGATAGCGCCGGCAGTGTTGTGACGTATATTCGTGAGTTTTGGCCGCCCGTGCTCTCCGGGCAGGAAGCGCTGGCAGCCGGGGACGGCAGTTTTCACAGCCTTATATTTCGGTATATATCGTGCGCTCATGTGCTTTAACCACTGTTCGTGGTTGTTAGGCCAGTAGGTCTCGATCTAACCAATAAAAAAAATGCCCCCACCTCCCCGAAGGGAATCGTGAGGAAGTGCGAATGCATTTCTTGCGCCGAGAGTACACGGCGTAGTCGATGGGCACGTTCCCGACCACCCCCCCCCCCCCCCCCCACCTCCCTCCGTCGATGGCAACGTCGATGGGCACGTTCACGATCTGTCCCTTAATGCCGTACTGACCGTTGTCCCGAGTCAGCCGCCTGATGGCCATGAAGGGGAGGCGAGGCGAGATGAGGCGCTCTTCGACCGAGTTCAGATCCGGAAGGTGAGCGGGACGAGGCGGGTAGGTGTAGCCGTGACTCTTGCTCAACGGCGGGACCCATCCGGCCAGCAGGGACTCTCGGCACGAGGCACACACCCGGAACGCACCGAAGGGAGCCAACCGCGGGTCTTGCGCATCCATGTCCTCGCATCGGTGTTCGCCCGACCGTCTTCCGAACTCGTTCCAAAGAACCCGCAACGCGTTCAACCTGTTGGTCTCGTTCCTCACGCCGGAGATGCAGCTTAGGTTGTTATCGAACCACAGCCGGTCGCACACGGCGCAGCTGTTGCCGAAGCTGCGGTCCAGGAAGTCTCGCTTGAAGCGCGCGTCCGGCCGATCGAATTCGAGGGCCCGCACACGCTCACGCGCCGCGCGCTCCCGGGCCAGAACGCCTTCGGGGTCCTCGGCTCGCTTCGCACGCTTTCGTTCGGCGTCTCGCTGCCGGCCTTCATCACCGCAGGCGATGCGCCGCTTACGTCTCCCTTCGGCCTCCCGAGCGCGGAGTTCGGGATCCGCAGCCCGCTTCGCCCGCTTGCGCTCGGCTGCACGGGCCCTTCGCCGCACTGCCTTGTCCTCAACCGCTGCGGTATCTTCAACGACGCGTGCAGTGCTCGCATTCGGTTGCGTTGAATCTCCCACGTGGGTATGTGCCATGTCAGCGGCCAGGCAGCGCGCGCCCATCTCCCCCCGTTGCTAAGGAAGACGAAAAGCGCGCGCACCCGCAGCTGTTGCTATGCGGACGGCGGAAGGTTCGGGGTCGCTTATAAAGTGCATTCGCACTTAAAAAAAAAAACGAGTCATAACAAGACACACTGCCGCACAACGAGAGACGGATGCACAGTAAACAACGCACTCAACGCAGCGCCGGCACCCGGTCGCCCTCCGACGATCTCAACGCGACACCAGTGCCGCTCCTTGGCTGGGATACGAGATGTGGCCGCCTCTGGCGCGGTGTTTTCCAACTGACCTAATCTAAAAACGTTGACTTA
Source organism: Haemaphysalis longicornis (assembly GCF_048455015.1). Taxonomy (NCBI): domain Eukaryota; kingdom Metazoa; phylum Arthropoda; class Arachnida; order Ixodida; family Ixodidae; genus Haemaphysalis; species Haemaphysalis longicornis. The sequence goes on from NW_027526243.1 coordinate 482,940, forward strand.
AGTCAGGTGTTGGCTCGGCTACTAACGGCTGCAATACTGTCTAGGTGGCGTTTTCTAAGTGGCGCTAGTTGTTCACCACTTTTCTCAATGAAAAATGGTGAGGATTTTGAAAAATTTTCAAAATCCTCGCATCTAAGGCGACCCTGGAGTTTGATGCAAAGAAATTTGAAAAAACTATCGGCCTAGATTCGAATAAATAGGGTGAGACAGTTCCAAAATAATTTTTCAGGCTAGACCTTTTTTTCTACAGAACAGTATATGTATTAATCTTTATACAGTGTGACAAATACCACAGCATCAAAGTAATCACACAATAAAATAACGCAAACACAAATGGAAATTGTAACACTTATGACTGCAACCACGCATCAGTGATTGAAACAACAGCTACAACGACAACAACAAAAAACACATCAAAATATGTCACTTGGTGCCATGTTACACCTTCCCCAGTTGTCGTAGTCAACAAAAAGCGCAGTTCAGAAAACAGCATTCAAAGTTTTCACAGCTGTTCAGGCCTCTTAACATGCCCCGGAGGCATAATCCTTGGTGTCCTTTCATGCAGCTGCCTTCTCAGCCCTCTGTCCTTTGAAGTGGTGGGCATGGGCAGCCTTTCTCGACCTTTGCGTGTCCTTCTCCGCAGCCCTCCAGAGGGCATGAGCATGTGATTGGATGCCCAATGAGGAACCAAATTCCACATACGCTTGCCAATTGCCAGCATTGCATCTTTCAACAGCCTCAGGCACTGCAGTCTTCACAGCAGTGGGGGAAGCGTGCTCATCCTTGGAGAGGACCGACCAAATGACCGAGTGCAAGCTTTCAGCCGAATTTTTCGTCTTGTTGCCCTTGCATCGTTCCAGCAGCTGGGGCTCCGAAAGGCAGCAATGCTGCTACTCGCTGGGATAGCTTGTACTTGTGGGGTGGCTGGGGTTTGCCTTCTGCCACGGCTGACCAGTGCCTGCATCAGCTGTTGTCCGTGACGATGACGTTAAGAAAAAACACAGACATATGCACTTTTGATGAGCTAAACTACTTATTCAATGTAAGGAAAGCAACGTTATACAAATGGTGCTTCTTCGTTGGGGCTTGGATGGCGACTGCTTGCCCGCCTCTCCTGCTGTTTTGCTGCTCACGCGGCTGGGCAAAGATCGGTTTTAAGAGTCCGCCGCGCAGCGAGCGTCCCAGAGGCCGCATCCCGGGAAACGTAAACGCACCACGTGCCTGAGAGCTGGGGGCCGTAGGTGAAACGTAAACACACCACACGCTTGAGAGCCGGGGGCCGTATATGTAGTTTCGTCTGGCGTTCTGTGCGCGACATCAGCTGAAAGGGCCGGGTGGGCAGAGCGCATGGTGGGGCTCAGCATCTGTCGACGTAACATGGTAGCGGGTGGCCATGTCTGCTCGCTGCTTATCATCCACATCAGTGTTGTTCCTGAAAGCCAGGCCATAGAAATTTGTACACCATCCCAGAAATTGTCCTTTTCACAGGACAATTTCTGTGGAAAGCACAGCATTTACAACACCAGCTCGTGGGAACTTCAGCCCGCCTCTGGACATATTTGCGATTAATGCATTTTCTGCGTTATCTAAGTCCACGTCTTGCTGAACAAGGTTTTCCCCTCACGATGTGCATGTTAGCTTCTTCAAAGCAGCATTGACAGAGTAGCCAGCAACATACCGTATTTATTCGAATGTAGGCCGGCCCCGATTCTAAGCCGACCCCCAAAAGTCCGAAGGCACGAAAAAAAAAAAAAAACTTACCTCGAATCTTCTTGGGGACACAATGTTGCCAACCTGTTTTCTATCAGCTCTGCTAAAAGTAGCGGTCGGTTTTTCAGTGTTGCCAGCAGAAACAGCGTTGCCAGCAGCGCCTCTGTAATCTCTCTCTCTCTTTTTTTTTTTTTTTTTTTAGTGGCTGGCACCCGTAACCGTGCAGCGCCGCTCGCCCGCGCGCGCCCGTCTTGCTGTCGCGATGTGCGCGCCGTAGTCGTGTGCAGCACTCGTGAAGCTCGAAAACAAACAAATTCTTGCGTCTTGAAATTATCGTACTCCTGCTGCTCTCGCTCGGGCGTAGTCGCTCGCCCGCGCGCGCCCCGTCTTGCTGTCGCGATGTGCGCGCCGCAGTCGCGTGCAGCACTCGTGAAGCTCGAAAACAAATTCTTGCGTCGTGAAATTGTCGTACTCTTGCTGCTCTCGCTCGGGCGTAATGGCTCGCCCGCGCGCGCCCCGTCTTGCTTCGTGATCTTTCTCGTGCACTGAGACTACAAAAAGTCCTTCATAAGCTGGCATCGTTCATTACATTTCGCGAGGCAAAATACAGTAATCCCTTGTTATAACGAAATCGCTTTACTCGAAATGTCGCTTTATTCGAAATTTATTTTGGTCCCAACCCAAACGTACGCATTTTAGGCCGCATTACTCGAAGTGCACGAAGAGCTACACCCGCTTAGAGCGAAGTGGCGAGCGGCGGCGACCCAACGGCGAGTCATGCTTCCAACATGGGTCTTTGCCCGGCGATTTTCTCGGGCCGGTCATGCTCGATTGGCGCCATACGACTTTAGACAAATGGTCCGAATGCGTGGTAGAAACACTGACACCGGCGCAGAAAAACTCTTGTTTTGGTCAAATTGGAGCAGGGGTAGCTCACGCCCGGCAAGAACTTGAAACAGCCAAAGCTAGCTTACATTTTGCACCTGAATAAAGTTTTGCTTCACTGAATACATTGTCCTTTGATTCCTTGCAGTTGTGGTGCAAGTAAAGCTCAACTGCTTTAGTGTTTTTTTCGAGTGGTCGCTTATATCGAGATACCGCTTATAACAAAATTTTTCGCCGTCCTGCTGACTTCGTTATAACGAGGGATTACTATTCGCGGTTCTTGGGTCGAAGTTTGAGAGGATACAGGGGTGGCAGAGTGTGCGCAGTGCGTTCTCCGCTAATGCAATCACGTCGTTGGCCCTGAAAAGGGCCTTTAGGAAGAAAAAAAATGGAGCCGGAAGGCAAACATTGCGGAAGGTCGGGTGGAGGTAGGGCGATCCTAGCTGTGGCAGGTGTTTAGGCCGGGTACTTGCGGGCGATGGCCTCTAGCAGTTGAAGGAAGGTGTCCTTGCAACGGCTTCTCCCGTTCATAGACAGCCACCAGAGCCACAGGAGGTGACACTCCAAAAGGTCGGAGGTCACCTTGTTGCCGTTTCTCACGAGACGCCGCCTCGCCTTCTGCCAGAAGCTCTCGATGTTCTGGGTGTGGGTGCCGGTGTTGGGGTCAACGAAGTTGTTCGTGTGATTTACCGTTTTCCAGATGTAGTTCATGCTGCTGCCGGCGGCGTCCACGAGGTTGGGGATGCAGTTGTATGCTGCCCACTCGTCACTGTGAATGGAAGTACCCGGAGCGATGTTCTGCGTAATTTTCTCGCCGAGCATGATGGCGTCCCGCGCGTCCACCTTGAAAAGGCGCACTTCCTTCGTCTCCACACAGACCATTCCGAAGACCCAGGGGCCCTTGTCCACAGTGCTCCTGGTGACGCCATCCCCAGTCAGCAGGCGGCCCCTGTTCCCCTTGCGTTTTCCCCGCATGAGGCACTCGTCCACCTGAACGACCTGGTTGGGACCTCCAAAGGGGGGCCGCGCGCGCAGTTCCTCTTGCACAACCTCTCGTAGGAGGTTGCGCCAGTCGGTGAGCACCTGCTTGCTGAGCGCAAACTCTCCGCGCATCAGCTCTTTGGTCAAGGCGACAGGCATGTCTTTGCACAAGCTGAACGCGAGCCACATTATCTCCTTGCGCGTCAGCCGCACGTTCGGACGACCAAGTCTGTCCGTGAAAGCAAAGAAGCTGCCCTGACCTGGGAGGCCACGCAGCACATTGCTCCCGTTGAGCTGGGACAGCTGTTTGCGGCATCCGCTGCACCGGAATTGCGGGCGGTGTCCTTTAGCTGACTTGCGTTGATACGTCACTACTTGGCCGACGCAGTCCGGAAACGAAGGGTTGAACTTGAGGTCCTTGCAGATGCCCCAATACTCGTTGTTGGACGGGCGACCTGGCGCGCTTTCCAGACGAGGGGGGCGAACAGCGTTCGGCGTCGCTGACAAGCCCAGCTGCCGCAGGAATTCCTCCTCCTTCTTTGGATCATCGAAGATGCGGATGAGTTCCGCCACGTTGGGATCGTAACGTGGTGATGCCATTGCAGGGCTCAGTCGGATCGGAGAATGATAATGCAGCCGGTGTCGGGAGCTTCGACGCACCAACTGACGCGGGCCGTGGGACGAGCAGCGCACAAATGAAACGCACGTGTCGCGCGGCGCCTTGAAACGTCGCGCATTCCGAGGAAGTCCGCGCCTGCTCGCACCAGATGTCTTAACCGCCACCACATGGGACGGCCACCTGGCGCGTATTTCAAAATCCTCGAATCCAAGCCGACCCTGGAGTTTGATATATCAGTATTTCAAAAAAACTATCGGCTTAGATTCGAATAAATACGGTAAGCTAGCGCTGGTACCCTTGAAGCTTTTTCCTCAATGTCAAAATCTGTCACAGAGACACGAAATTGATGTTGCAATGACTGCGCATCTACCTCCAAAACACTCTGTGCTGGCAGCATGTCCAACTGGTCCAACTCGGGGAAAACTAGGACTTCTTGAAAACGCAGTTTTGTCTCCGACTCGTATATATTTGCCTAATGGGCACCTGGTATTTGGCCCCTGACAACTGCCGGTATTTACCGAACCGATCCTCAAGGCTGTCTGTCTGAAACTTCCCCAAGAGAACGGAAGTGAAATGAAGTTCTTCCAAGCATATATGGCCAGTTCGTGCAAGGCGTGAGTAGTATGACGCAAAGCAGAATATGTTCATACGTCAGGCGGCCATTATCGTGTTTGAGGCTTGCCCAGTGGTCGAGCCAATGAACGACAGTGCTCAGGTATTCGAGCTTAGTACAAGAAGACGATGTTATTGGGCCTTGCAGCTCATCTCCAAGTTGCTGTCCTTTCCTTGGTGCCTTTACATTCACTACATTCTTTTTTTATTATTGCGCCATTTTGCCCCAGGGCATCAGAGGAATTGAAAAAAAAAAAAATTAAAAAAAAAAAAAACGAATGGCGGGAGGCAAGCGGCTTCATGGACTACAGAATGCCGTAAAGGCCAGTTTCAGCAAGAGAGTCCAAGAGCTGCCTGTAAAGAGGACCATGCGTCCACCGATGAATATCGGGCGGGCGGCCTGGTCGGTGTCCTGGGGCTACCGTGTGCCGGGTTCGGGCTGGTTGAAGACCTGGACATGTCCCCAGGAGATGGTCTAATGTCGCCTCCACAGCGGAAACAGGGCAGTAGGGGCAGGTTGCATAGGTAACCGCAATGCCAGAAGTCCATGTTGCACGAACAGCAGGCGTGAGTGCAACACCCAGGCGAATTCTCCGGAGTGTGACCTCCTCACGGCGGGTTTGGCCGCCAGGAAGGTCAGTCCCACGCGGAGGAAGAAGGGCACGCGTGGAGCGCCGAAGAGACTCTTTCTTGATTAGAAGAGCGTCCTGCAGGGACAGCTGCAGAAGTGGGAGCGGGAACATAACTTGCGGAGGATGAGCAGCCAAGTCTACTTCACTACATTCTACCGCGTTAAAAAGGTGTTAATGTATAAGGATGTCTCCTGTGCATGCTGAAGTGAAACTGTGTCAAGAGCAGCAACAGTGGACAAGTTAAAAATCTTCAGGGCTAGTTTAACATTTTCGTGCTCCATGTTATGTTGAAGGGTTCGATGCTTTCAAGGTAATGTTGGCGCTGCCTTTAGGAGCTCACTTTTCTCAGCTTTGTGCAGCTGACACAACACTTCAAAGGGTGCTGTGAAGATTTTTGGTTGAGCGTCAGTACTTTTTTGATTAGGAAAGTGCATGCACTTCACAATGTTGCGCTGGCTGAGCCAGTTGTTCCTAATGCACTTAAGTGAACCGAGCCTAAAATAAAAAAACAAAGGGCATGATGGATCTGCAGGATGGTTGCCCCAACCCGGACAAGAACCTCTCTGGTGCAGAAGCTCAAACGCTGAGGCAAATCCAGACGAACACTTATCCTAACAAATCCCGGCTATCCAAAATGTTCCCTCAAACACACACAGACGCATGCAATAAATGCGGAAACCCTTCCAACTTATTTCACGCAACATGGGCCTGCCCTATCATCTGGCCTTCAGGAAACAACCCCAAAAATACGGTTGCGCTATGGGAGGCAGCTCTGGCCAGCTCCGACTTCGGGACGCAGGAGGACTTAATTCTTCGAGCCCGGAGAGGAGCAGAAGAGTCTGGGGCCTTGGAAGGAGGGCACCACCCCTAAGACAATTGCGCCACCTCCTTTTTTTCCTAATAATAAACGTTTCTCTCTCTCTTTTTGGCAGCTATTTGGTTAATGGAGCTATTGTCTCATATCAGTGCTATGACCTTGAAACCAGGTGCCTCCAGATCAAGAATAAGCTTCCGAAAAAAGTCATGCAGCACTTTAGAATTAATCTGTGCAACAGGTAAGGTGTGGACAACATTTTTGTTTGAAGAAAGCAGGCTCTGGATTATGAAGACGTGGGCCGTTTCTGCAGGGTTTGATGAATTAGCAGCAGCACCTGTCATGAAGCCCGCCTTCTGGTCAAAACATGATTGGAGGTGCACTTCATCTATCATTAAGGTTATAGTCCGTTCATGCTCTTTGTCGGAGTTCACCACCCGCTTCGCATAGGGAAGAAAAGTTTCCGTGGCCATTGAGTGATGCCAACCGTCTTCGGCGAGCCTGTAGGTCAGTCGGGGAGGCATCATGGGGCTTCGGTCGGCGTCTAGGAAGTGGCATTGCGGGTATATTCCTGTTGCTCTGTTGCAGGCCTTGCATCATATGATCAACAGAGCCTTCTGATTGTGTCAGGGTGTGGCAGCTTAAGCTTCATTTAACCTCTAAAGAACTTGTACGCTTGCGGAAAATGGTGAGCAAGAGGCTAGCAACAACCAAAAAATCTGGGGGATATCGGTTAGCGCTGTTTAAAACGAGCTTGACTTGGCTTCTCACAAATTTTAGGTCCTCCAAATGCCATTCTTGCAATTTGCATGCAACGTGTTCGTCGCTCATTTCATCTAGTAAAGTTGCTACCAACTGCAGAAGATTATGCATCTTCTGAGAAGGGTCAGTGCAGATTCTCCTCTGTAACTCGTCAACCATTTGAAGCACTGCTTTCAAATCTCGTAGGTCACACAACTTATCGGGGACAAGCACGTCACCACACTTGTTCAGGCGGGTTTCACCAAAAAACACTTCTGCATGGATGTCCGACGACACAATAACCGACGAACGAACTTCAAGAAGAAAATCTTCCAGTCCTTGTTGATGTTAGTCCAGGAGTCGGAATTCTGAAGGCTTGGCAGAGCGTTGAGCAAGTCGGGGAAACCACTCATTTTGAGCTTGAGTCTGCTTCGAAAGCAGTATTGCCTCTTGCAAAGAAGCGGCTTCCAAGCGCATCCTGTTCTGTTCTGGTGCTTCTCGAACTGGTGCTTGTGGCTGGGATGAATACTTGGGGCACGCATACAGTATTTATTTACAGCGCACATATGGGGAATGTAATTGCTTAATGCCGCTTCCGAAGCTTAGCACCCGCACTTCATAAAGGCGTATTGCGTGCGGCCTAGCGCTTAGGGACACGCGCTAAGCTTAGCAAAAAGAAAGAAAAAGCAAATTATGAGGTGAAACCACTAACCACCTGAAAAACTCAGTCGCCACTAGCACAATTAGGGAAGCACTTAGAAGAACTGCGAGCTCGGCTTGTTGGTAAATGTTCATGGTGGGAAAAGCGCTACGACGATGAGGACAAGCAAGTACATGGGACAAAGCGCTATTAGCAGCTGAAAATTTATTATGGGAAAACATACATATATACATGGAATAAACGCACCTCTTAAACACTTCGCTTTGTGCCATGGTAGGTCCACCCGAAACCCATTCACCAAATCATTCAGATCACCGCTTCGCATACCCTTTGAAGAAGGTTTCTGCTTTTTTTAGTTGCTGCATTCTAATAATTAAAACTGCTGATGCAAAATCTGAATAATCCGACAAAGTACTGGTAAGGAATCGAAAATTAAAACAGTTGTATGCCACATGGCGAGCGGCTGATTGCATACAATGGACAGGGGACATGTCGCCACTTGAGGCGATTCTTACCTTTTTCATCGAACTGGAGCAATGCATGCGTGGGAATAATGAATGCCGAACTTCACAAACTTGGCTTCTCTTTATTGCGCTAAGTATTGCGGGATGAGGGCCTGCCTGGCTCCTGCATGGGAAGTCGCGGTCACTTTGTGCAGCATTTGCGTCAGTTGCGCAACTTCTGCCAAGCAGTCATGCCGTTGCTGCACAAAATAACCTTTCAAGGCTTCGATGTGTTCTAGGGCCTGAGAACTAGTCAGCTTTACGGGAACTTCTTCGCTGCTGTCCTCTTCCAATTGAGTGTCGGAGGAGTTCCTTAAATGTGACCTGATCTTGTCGTCTGTTAGCTCCCTATTGTCAACGACGTCATCATCAAAACTGACGAAGTCAGCAAAGTCTCCTGCCCCAAAAGCTTCTTGAATTTGGGGCCACACAGTTGGCACACATGGCTCTTCTGGCTCAGCGCTGGGAGTGGTAGGCGTATCGTCTTCCCTACGGAAGCCTGCCTTTCAGAAGCAGTTGCAGATCGTGTCGCTTTTGAGCTGAGCCCAAAGTGCTGGCAGAGAACTCTCAACAGGAAACTTGAACGTCAATTTTCGTTCCCCACTTTGCCTGCGTGTCAAAATGCAGGCACTCTGTAAGGCGGGTCCTGTATGCAGCCTTCACGGAATGCACCACACCCTGGTCGATCAGCTGCAGTGCTGACGTCGCATTCGGCGGGAAGTACGCTATTTTGTTGCCTCGAGTACCGGGGGTTGCATGTGCGCGGAACAGTTGTCCAGAAACAGGAGAACTTTTCCTTTTCTCTTTGGCCGTTTCCCGGTCAAACTTCAGCCACCACGCGTTAAACAAATCCTTGGTCATCCAGACTTTCCTGTTCGCCTCCCAGTCGACTGGGAGGCTTTTCATGTGACGCTGCTTTGACTTGCCGATGAGCAGGAGCGTCACCTTTTCTGAACCGTCCATGTTGCAGCAGAAAAGTACCGACAAGCGCTCTTTCGAGCACTTGCCACCGTGCTACTTTTCCCCCTAGAAAGTGTACGCCTTGCTGGGCCTGGCTTTGTACATGAGTCCACTTTCATTCGCATTGAAAATGTTCCTGTCCTCGCATTTGGCGGGGAATGCAGGCAGCTGATTTTTTTTGCCAATGGGAGACAACGGCCTCGTTGACGCTGTCACGCTCCCCACACATCTCACTGGAAACAACAACGTGCCTTGCCTTAAACTGGCTAAGCCAACCCTCGCTGAAGGTGACAGCGCTGTCGCGACTACAACGCCTCCGTTAAAGGAAAAGAACTGTATTTACAACAGATCACATACAGAACACGTCTGACCGCCTCCATCATTTGTTCATCGTTCTCTTCTACCAACATTTGAGATCACTTCTTTGTCTTCGTGGAAAAAACTTCCAACAACCTCCCCAGCGGAAAAAAAACAGTGATTCGTAGGAGATAGTCCTAGCACTCGTCCTTGCGTCTGTACTTCCACCAGCGCTGCAGTTGTCTGTATGGTCCGTTTACAGTCGTTCCGAGCAAATGGTGGCCTCGCTGACGGCTCTTGCGCCTGTATTTCCAGGTGTGCCGAGCAGCAGGAGAAGCCTTCGTTTGGTTGCCGTGGCCCTTCTCCTTTCTTCGAGAGTGGAAGCTGTCATCGTCGTGGCGATGACCCCGATGACTGCCATGCAAGCCATGAGCAACGACAATCGTTTGTTTCACGTTCGTGTATTGGTGCAGAGAGAGCTTAAAAGCAAATGTTGAGGCAGCATCAATTTTTTTATCCCTCCTCTTGTCTTTTCGTATTTGGTTCAACGGCGTTCTGTTTGTCAAGGCTTCCTTCGATGCGCCTACTTTTCGGCCAGATGGATGCCACAACTGCGTTGGGGATACGTAATTAGTTGCAATGGCTCCAGTTCTGGCTGTTGTGTTGCTCGTTGACGAATTCTGTTCACTGTTGCTTTGTCCATCGAGTTCAAGTAGGACGTCGGGATGAGCACATTTCTCTGCAGGCAGACCTTGCGGTTTCTGTTCAAGTTGAACGGTAGCTGCCGGCGTCGTTTCATGTATCAGAGCTTGGCTACTAGAGTCCTCGATACGAGCGGATGCAGTCAGAGAACCGCTTGTGACTTGAAAAGGCATGTTGGCCCGTGCAGGCATGTTGGCCCGTGCTGCGTCACTGGGGCAATTGAAGTTGCATGATTTGGTGCGGGCGAGAAACTGCGATGCTACTCTGCCATATCTGAGACAAGCACCCCAAAGCTCGCTTCGTGGGCACTGCATTGCTTGCTTTAAAATCGATTGCCATGTGATGATGATGTCACGAAACTCAAAAGTGTCCATAAACTCTTGTTCAGCGTAGTTGCCAGTCAGAAAGGGTTCAAGGTCATGGTCGGTGTTTCGTAGTTGTCCGGACTCGTAGTCAAGGCGTTGGCTTATGGCACGAATTTCTTCATCTGTTGTGTCTGTCGTTATAGCAGAGCGTTGAACACTTCGCTTTCGGTATAGCTGATCTCCAGTAGGCTTCGTTCGTGATTCGGTCATGATGAAGTCGCTATCAGTTCCTTTCAGGCATTGGTCACAACCGTTGCGTACATACCGTCGTTCGTTCATCTCCCGGGTTTCGGCACCACTATGTCGCGACGACAACGCCTCCGTTAAAGGAAAAGAACTGTATTTACAACAGATCACATACAGAACACGTCTGACCGCCGCCATCATTCTTCATCGTTCTCTTCTACCAACATTTGAGATCACTTCTTTGTCTTCGTGGAAAAAACTTCCAACAAGCGCCCTGTGCAAAAATCAGAGCAAGCTGTTCTGCTCTGCTCCTGAGCCAAAGTCGGTTCACGGGAGTTCCGTAAGCACGTGCGTCCCGCAACCACATCAACAAAGCCGACTCAACCTCCGGGTGCGCGGCTTTCCGCATTTGGAAGCACTTTTTCGGTAACTTGCCGGAGTCGTGTTTTTTGGCAACGTCGTCGTTCCTAACGATTGAATTTACTGTCTGCTTCAACAGGCCCATGCTTCTCGCGATATCGATCTGCTTTTCGCCATTATCGAATGCGTTAATGTTGTTTAACTTGTCCGAGAGCAAAATCTGCCTTCTCTCGCAACCTGCAATTCCGACTTACCTGGTTGCTGACCGCACAAAGAAAATGGCTACTTTGAACCGGCACTGGCTTGGCTCGGATATGCCAGTGACTGGTTTTGCACCGACGACATTGCCAGACATGGTAGTTGTTTTTTAATAAAAGTAAACAAAAAAAGAGTATATTTGTGTCGGCGCCGCGTAAGTCCGCTACTGACACTGAGGGCAAACAATTTTCGTCCAAATTTAGTTTGTTGTTGCTGAAGGTCTGCTTTAGCCGGGTCTGTTATGGGCGGAGTGGGCTTCGTGGAAAATGCACGGGGACCAATCAAACAAACAGAAATAGTCCGTTGTAACCAGACGTCCGTTGTTGCCGGAACCGTTGTAACGAACATAGACTGTACTGTAGCGTGTCCTGCTAGTTATGCAAACATAGGTAGGCCTGTTGAAAAATTCATAGTGCATTCTTACAAGGACAAGAAACAGAAGAGACACCACACAGAGTGCTACCTTCATCTAGTTTTATTTGAAAGACACGTAGATATATATTCACACGCTTATCGCGCTCTCGGATAAACTGTAAACATTGCACCGAAAGCGCTCATACATTATATGGAATGCACTCCAGCCGCTTAAACACTAAAAAACAAGATGGCTGGAGAGCTTCAGATCATCTTGGCAATAATCAACGGCATCTGCAATGCTAGAGGTCACAGTTTGTGTGGTGAGATTCCCTTTCATTTTTCTTAAAATTCAGTATGCACAACAGGCATTGTTCGCCTTGGAACTTGGGTAGCGCTCGAATGTACTACCTCTGTATGAAAGACCCTGATGCATCCCTGAAATGGCCGAGCGCAGCAAGGGAATTACCGACAAGTTTTAGCATGTGGTGTATGTCTAGAACACACTATGCATTCGTATGTGACAGGGTGTTGAAACATCGCCATTACACACTTATCCACTAACGAAGCCTTCTAGGTCGAGAACATTGCAAAGTGATGTTGCAACCACTTTTGCCTCGGCCGGTTTTGTCAGGCGTAGCTTTACGAAGTTCGCGCTGTCCTTTCCAGTCGTCCGAGTGATGAGGAAATATCCCTTTCAAGTGAGGGATATTTTTCAAAACTACGATATCTTTCAAAAACTACGGCGGTGACAGCACTGCTGTCGCACCGTCCTGCTCCCTTCCAACGTCCACATTATACCTCCGAACTTCTTCCCACTCCACTTTCCTACGTACCATCTCAATCTGCCAAGAGACGGCATGGGAGCTTTCCTTGGCTCTTTTTGGCTTCATCAGCCATCACTCCCCAAGCCACTCACAAGCCACTCTCTGTTTGCGGTCACTGCATTTAGACCTCGCATTGGTTCGCCAGTGTAGGTCGGAGGCTTGGAGGAAACGTTTCAGTGTGTCGCAAGTTAGTCCACGTTGGTTCCACAAAGTTCACAATGAGCTTCAGTTGGCGGGAAGCACCTTGCGTCCATTCGTGCGGTCGCAAGTTCACATCGACAGTAAATTTTCGGTGACACTAGAGCGCACGCAACACCAACTGGCAGCCGTTTTGTAATTAAAACCAATGCGCGACAGGATTTTAATACTACCTGGAGGAATTTTATACTACCATTAGGAGCAGTGTGGTTGGTATTCATGACCAGGTACTCTGTTTTGGGAGGCGGTGCAATCACGGTAAATGCGCCAACTTACCATGGCTCTTCGCAACTGGTGTAAACTGGTAGCTTTTCCACCACCAGGATTTTCGCCACCCGTCACCTGAGATTCTACCTGTTGCCCCGAACTTACAGCTTCCTTTTTGCGTTGCGCTCGCCGTTTCAGACGCTCAACAGTTGTTCGATCTTCAGCTACAAGCCTAAACCCGGGCGTCTCAAACTCTAATGCAGGGGTTCTCAAGCATGTTGGTCCCAGGGAACCCTGCTAAGTTCCGTTAAGTGCCAAGGAACCCCCCCCCCCCCCCCCCCCCCTCCCGCCATTTTTCGTTCCGTTCATGCTACATTAACGTTCAATAAATTCAAAAGCAAGCAATTTACTCGAATGCGTACGCTAGCGGCACCTATCTCCAAACAGGAGAAATGCGCATGGGGGTAATATAAGACCGAGAGTCAAGTGCAATAGTTTAACCACGTGGCTCGTTTTCGTAGTCTGGCTGGCTACAAGCTGCTGGCGAAATTTATTGCGCAGCTCGCGCGTTTCTGTTATGCGCCGAGATGTGCTTACTGACACTCGAGCGTGAGTAATGGAGGTTCCTTAGATCGATCGCACCTCAAGTTCACCATATAAGACTTTGCGACTGTGGAACCAGGGAAAATTTATCAGTGGCTCGCGGAACCCTGAGGAGGGGCCTGCGGAACCCCTAGGTTCCGCGGAACCCACTTTGAGAAACCATGCTCTAATGGAACGTCGGAAACGCGCGACAATTGGTACCTTATCGGTACCTCAGAGAACTGAGAAGCGGAGTTCAAACTCGGTTGCCGGTGATCGTTGCTGTCTAAACTGACGCTTGGAGGTACGCTAGTCGACGCCTTTAGTTCTGCGATTCGCCTAGCAATTGCTCGAGACTCCATGTCTATCAGACACATTTTACGGTCTAACTCGGCTAGCTCAAAAGCCTCTGATCTCTCTGTAACGGTTATCCTACCCTGCACGGAAGTGTCTTCACACTTTTGCCCTTGAGCCATGCCAACCGCGACGAAACGCAAGGAATCCCACTCGCCCGGCGTCGACCTCGTTGTCGTTCCTCAGCCCTGAACCCGGAACCTCGTTCTGCGGCTGGCACCCCTTGGCTGTGGCTCGCAGGCGTCTTGATACCAGTTCCGCCGTCCGATGACGGGAAGGAAACCGAATGGAGTGGCAGGTGGTGTTTCTTCCGTTGCAGGGGTTTTCTTCACCGTTGCTTCCCCAAAGTTGCCAAAGCCTGTCGGCTGCGCCAGTTAAAACCTTCGTTGGTAGGTTTTCAGGTTCGCTTTCGGTGGTGAAGGAACCCTTTGCTTGAAGAATTCGGCGGTGTTGGCGGTGAAGCAGAAGAGATGAGAAGACGACGACGGGACGAACAGATGATGACAAACAAAAACTGTATTTACGATTGTTTACAAGAAGTGGTTGCAGAAAGTTGATTACAGGGTTGGTTAAGCATGGCCGTCTTAGCGATCGACCCTCCGAGTTACGCCCTAGGTACCATACCTTAGCGATCGACTCTGGGTTACGCCCTAGACGGAAAGGTTTACGTGCACTAAGCACGCAGAGGCTCGCTGGTCTCCCACCCAAGCTGAGTCTCAGCTAAGTCTGCCGCTGGCCGTTATCCCCGGGAGTATAATTCCTCGTGTCCATTGTGAGCCGGACAGCACATCTGATTGGTAAGAGCGACATCTCGAATCCCACCAATCATGGGGCCAAACGCCGCCTTCCCAAACTTCGTGCACTTTTCTCCTCTCCCCAGGCATAGCGGACGCAGGAAGACGTGTACACGTGCACGGGGCAGCTTTGCCACGGTCAGGGTGGCCATTAGGCGGCGCGGCACTTTCAAAAGCCGCCCGGGCCTACGCACTCCAAGCGTAACACGGTGGCCCCGAGGCACGCAACCCCAAAACGGCGTTTTACTGCCCTAATTTGCTGCGCCCTTTCGGCGCATCTGAAGACGGGAGCCAGTCTCTTCAGAACTAGTCCGGCGGCCACAAAGAGAAGCAGGGGTGGCGTTTACAGAGGACGCCATCCCGGCATAGGCACTGTGAGAGTGACACGGTGACCTCCAAAGCACTCAAGGGCGCGTCATTCCGAGGCGTCCAAAAAGGGAAGCTGCTTTCCCCCCAAGCAGAACGAATTACGGCGGCGGCCATTAAGAGGAGCGGGGGCGGCGATGCGCGCGGCCTCTCAGCCAGCGCGTCTTATCTCCCGATCTCCTGTCCGTGGGCATGACAACAAGCGTTAGAAGCCCTACAGTCTGCCTGCGTCAGTTGTTAAGACTGCAAGAAAAAGAGTGCTAAAAACCGCGACAGAAAAAAATGAAGAACGACAAGACAGACACACTTGTCATCATAAAGAGCGTATCTGTCTTGCCATTTGTTTTTTCTGTCATGGTTTTTAGCGCTCTTTTTCTTGAAGCAGTATGCAGCATCTAGCCAAATAGCATATTTTACTGAAGTATCTTGTCAAGGCTCCTGTGGACAGACGGTTGGAAGACCCTCGGCTTCGTTTTCGGTTATCCAATTGGAGCTGGTGTGTAGTGGTGTCACGTTTGTTGGCTTTTTTCTCAAAAGCAGCATGTGCAAGGTGAGTGGGTTGTGTGGTCACGTGGATATTTTGCCTGCAACGGACGCAGTGTTAGCGCCCCCCCATTGGGGTGGTCACCCAACGGGTGAGCAGATTGGCCGCAAGTGCTGCATATGTGATTCTCAGCCGGCCAAATGCACGGCTTATGTCCAGGGTTGTGGCAGCAAGGACATACTAGCGAGCATTTTTCGTACCTCTCCACCTTTCACGGAAAGCCCGAGCAGAATAATCTCATAGGCGGGTGTGACAATGCAAAGCGTATTACAGTAGAATCTCGATGATACGATTCTGGGTGATACGAATTTCGGGATGATACGAATTTCTGAAAAGTCCCGGCAAAATTGCATTGTTTGCAATGGGAAAAATTTCGGCTGTTACGAACGAACCTGCGCGGTCCGGCGGATGATACGAACGAGCCGGCGAGGCGCCCGACTGCCGAACAAGCAAGTGACGGCTCTCTCTCCCTATTTGTCACTCTTCTTTCTCCAGAAACGGCCGGGCTGTTGTTTTCTGCTCGCGAAAACGCGCCCCCCACGCCCCATGCGCGCCGCGAAACCTCTCGCACGCTGCGCGCGCCGCGGCCGGCGGCGGCAACATGGCGGCGGCTTCGGCCGCGAAGTGGCACGGCCGCTTGAGCGACTGCTTCTAGCCGCTCTTTAAAATGCCGCTCGAGGCAGACACGAAGTTTCTTGTGCAGTAAAGGAGCTGATAACGTTGGCGAAAACGGTACTATAAAACACCATCGGCGCCGCTAGTGAAAGCGCCCATAAAATATCTGCCGGAGTGCTAAGCCTAAACATCTCGGGCGGAGCCAGCGGGCTGTCTCGAGTGTTTCGCAAATCGTCAGCGTCTTTTTCTGACCGAGGTAGGAGATACTGCGGGCACGAAATCGTCAATGCGGCCTTGAAAATACGGCGCGCGCAAAGCCAAGGCGTGCGAATCGCGTTCAAAAACGCACCATGCGGTTCACGCTTGACTGTTGCGGCGTGTAGCGAGCTTGGACACCGGGAGTGAGCTGAGACAAGCGCGAAGCTAGGCGAAGCGTTACGCGCTCCAGAAAGGACTGCTTTGTGATGGGGGGTTTAAAAAAAGCAGAAAAAATCATGGATTTGTTCACGCGAAAGAAAGAAAAGAAATAAACGAAAACTTTTTTCAGCGCTTAATTTTTTGGTCTATGTTGGTTCATACGAATTTCGGATGATACGAATATTTTTCGCGGTCCCGCGAGATTCGTATCATCGAGATTCTACTGTAGCACCAAGCCCCAGGAGCCTGTGGGATGGGCTGTCACAATTTTCACGCCATGGCCGCAGAGGGCCTCCAGGAGTTTTTGTCTCGCCTCATTTGGCCTGTAAGGCAGGTGACGCCTCACGAGACGCCCTCGTTAGGCACTTGTTGCGCCCGTACCAGAATTGGGCTTCTTGTCTGCAGCGGGAGCTCTGTTATCTCGCGAATGCGGCCCGCTTGAATCGGGTTGCACGTGGTGAGTGTGATGGAGTTAGACAGCTTCCTAACCCTCTGTATTTCATGTTGCAGTAGTGCAGCGTTGGCAGAAAACGAGCTGCCCGCTCGGTGCAAGTCCTCAGGGTTGACGGTAGTCATGTCGCAGTGCACGGTAGGTTGGATATACAGTACGTACGTACCCCCGTTATATGGCGGTGGAACGGGAAGGGTTTCTGTTCATGAGCCCGTTTAATAAAGTACGTACGTACGTACCGAGCTTCGTCTGTTGTCTTCGGTTCATGGCTGCTCTTTGTTGGGTTTGAGAAACTGAATTCTCGTCCATTACACTGGGGTCGCGGGATGACCGACTTGCTTGAAGGTCATCACGCTGTGCACCGGTACGGGTCATCGGTGAGAGTTGGGCGCCCAGACAAAAATTTGAAGTTGAACCACTTTGAACTGAATCATCGAACACGGACCACTTGTAAAGTGGGACCACTTGGGAAGTGGAACCACTTGGTAGTGTAGTGGCACACTGCAGGCCTTCGGTGGGAAGCGAATCACAGTTTTGCTTACAGGTTTATGCCATTTATTTTACGCACCCAATCAGAAATTATAACTGGTACTTAATGCTTTCTGGCAGGTCCTGAATTTTCGGTTATGCGAGATCAAAGTGATCTAAAGAGCTAGTTGATCTCGCACGAAAAAAAAAGAAAAAAAAAGAAAGCTTCATCAGGTACATGTTTGTATACAAAAAAGGCCCAAGCTTCCCAATGCTTGCAGTCACTGTTTTGGGGCTGAGCTGCTTTTTAGTTTTGTTAGAGGTGTCAAGTTTAAAGCGAGTGCATTTTTTTCTAGCTGAAGTAGTGGCTATTTCCAAGGTAGAACAGTTTGCAGCTCAAGCTGGATTGCTGAAATTTCTGCCTGCACATCTAGCTACAAAATTTGTCTCTTTCTTGCAGGACAAGCATCATTAACGGCAGGAATTGTTTTAATTTCATACTAGTAAATTCTGCTTTCCACAGGTATTTTCAGCTAGACATTGTTTGTCTAGCTTGAATCCCTACAATATCTATCTGAAGATAAATTCCACCATTTCATGGATAAAATGGGTGTTAGCCTAGCGCATCCATTGGGTGACATTACAATTGGTCAGTGAGATTCCAAGACGACGTGGTCACCCAAAAACCGCCGAAACGTGAATGCTCATTGATTGGTTTTATAGAACAGAACAAAAATATCCCATGGGGCTATCGGATTTCTTGCATACTCCTTACCTTCTCAGTTAAGAAACCCACTAAAGTAATGATATGTATTCACTATGGCACTGGTTTAAGAATTTGCATAGCCGTTACACCATTAATAGTTAGTAACATCACGAATGCAACAAACAACACAAAGACAACAGCTCCGGATGCATATGCTTCAGTTGAGGTCCTTTCAAACGTGGCTTGAACTAATGAAAGCTCAGCTCATTGACCTCATTTTTTTTTATTCTACAATGTTAAAAAAGCACCAGACAGCATCAGGGACCAGACGTCACAGTTTCGTTGGGAAAAAATAGCGTACCTACCTCCTAGTACAATCAGTCTAACCGGCATGCTTGTCCTTCGCCTTGTGTGAAGATATGAAAGCTTTGAACATGTTCTGTCACAGAAGCCCTTGCATTGGGTCGTTGTATCGTGGGATCGTCGAGTTGGGCCGATGGGTCGTTGAGCCCGTGCTTGACCTTGGCTTCCACGCAAAAGAGTAGTGCTGTCACATGACTGCACGCCTCACGCAGGCCGCAGCAAAACATGCAGATTAGGTCACGAGCACAGCGCGTCCATCCAACGCAGAGAAGGCAGTTGAGAAAAATACGCTTACCCAGCCATGCAAGGGCAGTGGGCGTTGATTACGGTGCTGTCTTTTTCCACAAGAGTCCAGGGCTGGTGTAGTTTTTTCACGGTCTGGCTGGCCTCGACGACAAGCACTACCGTGCTGCTTCCAAAAGCTGCGCTGAAGCAGCACGGTTGCCTTACCTTGCCACTGATGAAGCTGTTGTGCACGTCAGACAGCTTGAAGCTCTTGAACTCTTCTTTCGAGTAGAAACATGCACCCTCTACGAGGTACCTGTAGATGTTGCTGATGTGCACCGAAGGCCACTGCTTCGAGTTGGTCACAAACATGAGTTGGCGCAGCGGTGGATCGAGTGGGTCCGGCAGCCCTTCCCCGTGAAAAGTCAACTTTTGATGGTACCTCTCTCTGGCTGTGACATCCAATGCTCGATAGTACTTGCTGCTCATGGTTTAACGGTCACGCGGATAAAATTATGGCAGAGTGACTTCTTAGTAACCTTTCATGTCCACAACAAACTCAGTCGCTGCCCTCGTCGTTGGTAAACAACAGCGGCAGGTGGACCGGAAGTTTAAAACCGGAAGTCTGGTTGGACTAACCAATCGCAGTGTAAACAAAGTTTGTTGCCAAACAAAAAAGGGCGAATAGCAGTCCGCATGCCCGGTGTGATGTCGGCAGTGTCGTGCAGGCCCGATGACTGTGCCGATAGCACAGTTCCGATTGGTCGCCCATCACTCACACTCTCCCCTGGTTGCTTGATGAGACACCTTGCAATGAGCTACATTCAAGAGGCTGTTGTGACCTGGTATTTTTGTCTATCTGCCATTCCGTGGTTCCCTCCCTAGGTTAGGAATGGCCACTATGAAACAGTACTCTCCAGTCGGAAGCATGTTGATAACTCAAATTAATGAGGGTAAGCACGTCTTACGGGGGGCTCTCCATGTAAAGGGTGGTTGCACTTTCAGTGTAGTAGGGGTGTCTCCACCTTGATCTTAGCCTCGGGCAACTCCCGAATCGAGCCGTCCACAGAGTACACTGCGTTCGCTTCCAGTCCTGGACGGTTGCAGTCCTGGCCAACTTTGGGCTTCAAAACAGGCAGATCATTGCGGAATTTCTTTTTGCCGGTGTCAGTCACATTGGCTGAGTTGTGACACGTAGAAAGCATGTTGACCGGCTTCTTGTCCTGCCATGTCAAGGCCATGATGCCTTCGGAGAAAAAGTTCTTGCACTCGCTTTCTTTCTTTCAGCTTTGTGTTTTTTAGCTCTTTGGGCATGTTCTTACGGTGCACCCTAACAGTACCCACATCGTTAGATCCTACTTGATGTATCTGAAGGAAAAGGAGTGGTGAGGAATACCAATTGTCCATGTGGACTGTGTGACCATCCGCGAGATGATCGCCGGAAAGGTTTATGACGACGGCCTCACTACACGGCATTGCAATGGTAGTGGCCGTATGCTCACTTTTTCTGGTGACTTTTATTACCGAACTTTTATTACCAAACGAAGCATAACAACAGCAACAACTGTACAAAACACGCCGTGCCAGGGCTTACCTGGCGAACTAATGCACTTTCATTCTAATGAGTTCGCTAAACAACAACAGAACTTCCTCATCACTTTTTTCTCTCTCCATTACTTCACGGATTCTACCCACACGTTCTACAAAGTACTGTTCGACAGAACGTGCCCTCGGGTCACTGTTCCTGACGGCCATACGTGACTGCCAGATACCGTGGAGGCCCAAGAGCATAATTAAGTCGTACGGGTATTCGTTACCCTGAACGGGAAGAAACTGGACTCCGTAGGCGTCTATTGGGAGGTCCTTCTGCAACGTGCGCTGAAGGACGTCCCAATAAAACACAGCATCCCAACAGTCAATGAACACATGGTCTACGGTCTCCGGCTTCTTACAACACAACCTAGTCTGTGCCCCACGGTATGTACAGACCTCTCTCCTTCATCCATACTAGTACTGGTAGCGTGCCTGTGTGAAGGTTTAAAAAGAACGTCTTCACTCCAGGTGGTAACCACGTCTTTCTTACACGTTTTAGGACATTCTGGCCGGGGCCGCCGCCTTCTGTACACTTCTGTACAATGGCACAGGGAATACAACACTCACTAAGTCTTTATACAGTACTCGTCTGGTAACACTGCTCAAATCCTACCGTATCCTACCGAAAATCCTACCGAAAACCTAGGTACGTACTAAAAAATTAAAAGACAACACAGCCTCACACAGGTAACGGGATGACACTCGACATTCCCCCGCACGACAACACAACAAAGCTCGGGAGTTTGCCAGCCAACATGGCCTGCATGTAAGTGCGAAGAAATGGGTCGCTTTGATCGCTGAGAAACAACCTGTCTCAAGAAGAGATGCCCCAGACCCGGACCCCCACTGTTACATGAGGAACTAACAGATGGCGCCACGGGACCCAACCCACGGTGTATGAAAGCCGCCGGCGGGAACAGCCCCCAACACGAGGCCCCACGAGTTTCACTCCTCTCTACCTCCCAGCGGCGGAGCGCGGTGAACCTTGAGCAGACGACGGCATCGAGTTACGCCCGCGCCCTGGCCGCCACTTCCACTTTCTCTTCTGCGCTGCAGCCATGTAGTCACTTGTATAAGCTTTCTCTTCCTGCTTTATAATAAACCCAGTTAACCCCATATAACCGAAGTCCAGTGTTCTATAAAAGAACCCACAACGAAACACCCACGGCCCACTGTTCGAAACAAATTAGTTCTCGCCATTCGCTCCCACACCGAGTTCCACACAAATGTGGCGAACACACGGTGCAACAGTTGAAGATTCGTTCTCGTACAAAACAATGCCTGTAAAACATACCAAATCTTTTCCGCCAGGAACACGTTACAAACAGTGGCGCGCGCAAAAATTGACAAATCTCGTCCTGCCCACCGTTCTGTTTGGGCACGTGCCTGTGTCGCCTTTTCCCTCCAAAATTTCGTGTTTTCCCTGTACAGGTTTAACGGTACACCTAGGTAAGTAGTAGGGGTGGTGTCCCACCGAACATTGTCGAAAGGACTTAGGGGCTCATCCCACGCTCCGTGCCACACCCCCAGACACTTGTCCCTGTTCATCACACTGCCACTCGCATCACAATAGTTCTGTGTGATGCGCAGAGCATTATGAACACTTTCTTGGTCTGTGGCGAAGATGTCCACATCATCTGCATACGCTAGTATTCGTACCTCGCTTGACTCTAGCTGAAAACCGTGGACCTTGTCACTACCCATTCTTTTCCTACACAAGGGTTCTAAGAACAAAGAGAACAACAATGGTGACATTGGGGCAACCCTGCCGGATGGACGAGCGAACGTCAAAACGTCTCGACAGCTCGCCGTTAACTATAAAACTCGTCGTGCAGTTTAGGTACGCCATTCCCACCCCTTTACAAAGGAGTGACATGAGACCCACGTACTCTAAAATAGTGAAAAGAACTTCGTGAGGGACTCGATCGAACGCCTTCGAGAGGTCTATTTGTAGCAGAGCTACTCTGAGGTACTCACTGTCACAATATTCGAAAATGCTTCTAGAGACATGGATATTCGTGTATATTGACCTGCCACGGATATCACATGTCTGGTGAACTCCAACAAGGTCACCAATCACAGATTGTAGCCTATCTGCAAGAACCTTCATGA
This sequence comes from Haemaphysalis longicornis, assembly GCF_048455015.1. NCBI lineage: Eukaryota > Metazoa > Arthropoda > Arachnida > Ixodida > Ixodidae > Haemaphysalis > Haemaphysalis longicornis. The sequence goes on from NW_027526243.1 coordinate 505,402, forward strand.
ATATCTTATAATCGACGTTCGTGAGTGTTATCGGCCTGTAGCCGTTTACACTCCTCAGTTTCGCTTCATCCTCACACTTGGGAAACAAAATTGTGTGGGCTCTCGAAAACGAAATGGGCAACGCCCCCTTATCCAATGCTTCTGCAAAGACCCTCTGTAACACTGCGGAAATCTCGTACTTAAATTTCTTATAAAAGGCGGTTCTAAGACTGTCCGGTCCCGGCGACTTGCCTGGATTTAAGTCCTCTATGGCCTTCATTACCTGTGTCACTACCTCAACTTCCAACGCTTCAGTTTGTGCAGACTGAAGTTTGGGTAAGCACGATAGGAATTTTTCATTAAACCCCTTTTGGAGGGGCGGCGGAAGCACGAACAGTTGAGCATAGTGTTCCTCGAACGCTCTTTGAATGGAATTTTGATATCTCCTCGCCTCCCCTTTATACTCTATCTCCATGATTTTATTTCCGCGAGCGTGCATCTTTTCATCAGATAATGCTCGTTTTGTTGGCGCTTCGCCACCTAACAGGTTATCCGACCTTGCCCGTATGACAGTACTTCTGTACTTCTGTTCGTCTATTACTTCTAGTTTTTGCCTAATGTCTTTAACGTCATCTGTGACTGTTTCGGACCTATCTGCTCCCACTCTGAGTAATATTTCCAGGTGCTGTCTTAGACTCTTTTCCTCCCTCCTTGCCTCATGTTGGATTATACTGCCCCTTTCTATGGCTTTCATTTTTACCCACTGTTTGAAACCCTCCCACTTCTCCTCACTACTCCCGTTCCCTGCTTCGCGCGCACATGTGCGCACGCAGTCCTGCCGTACGTTACGAAACCCGCGACACTTCGTACACTGCGGGGTTTGGCACTCGCGCCTTATGTGACCTTTGAGCCTGCAGCGCAGGCAGGTAGGGGCAGGGGCACGACCCGGCACAACACATAACACGGCTCCCTCCCCATACTCGAAAAGGTCGGGGATTGAGTCTGGCGTCAATCCTCCGCGCGGCGTCATGCACACCGTTCGCGTTGTGGAGTCAGGAAGATCAAAACCTGCCACCTTCCATTCATCCTTCTTCACTTCTTTGACTTCGCCAAACTCTCGCAACATCCGGACTACCGCTTCATTGGGGTCATCAAACGGCACCCAATGCAGCCTTAGGGTCACCTCTTGCCTCGCGTGGTCTATCACTGCGCAGACCACCGCTCCGAACGAGCGCCTCCTTGGCCTCAGCGGTTCTCAACTTCACGAACCACACGTGGCTCATCTGGTAGGGCCCAATGCCACTGATTGCCCTTATAACGCTGAGATCCTCCAGGGGTGCACGAAAGTCCTCGATGCGAAAGGGCCGTGCGTCAAGATCACCGTGAAGCACAACACAGGTCTTCGTCCCCTCGTTCGCCGGTAGCCGGCGGGCGGCCCACTCGGCGGCGAAACCGGTCACGGAGTGTGCAGCATGGTATGGCCGATAACGAAATCAAAGCCTTACGTGCCCTTTTATACCACATCACACCAACAACCAGCATCTCTACCATTTCACCTGTTGTTCGGCAGGACACACAGCCGCCGCAACACATCACTCCATATCCTAGAGATCCTGGGGTTCCGGAATAAATGGTCCTGGAACTTATGGTCCCGGAACAAATGCTCCCGAGCCCCTCTTTGGGCAAAATTATTGCATAAAATTCCATGTGTGCTCTGTTTCCATTTGCTACGTCTTGCTGCTGTGCGATATAGCGTGCCATCCCAAGAAGTTTCAATAAATGATCTGTTCATTCTAGTCATATTATTAGACATAGTTTAAAGGGTTAAAAATTAATAGTTTCATAAATCAAGGTTCAAGAATCTCTGTTTGCAACGATTTCCCGGTTTTCGTACCCCTCCTCTGGGCGTTAGCATGGGACAGAAAAAAACACAAAATGCCCCTTATAAGCGACAGCGGAGTTCCGTCACGTTCGTTAGGAATGGCAGAAGGAGACAGATCACGAACCCAGTGCTGAGAAATTCAATTGTCTTATTCCTCAGTAACGGGTGGAAGAGTGGGATTTTTCTCCTCGCGCGTTTAACATCCAGACGCAGGCTTGGGCCATGAGTCATGAGTAGTTGACCGTGTAAAGTTTAGAGCATTGAATTACATTATTGATTGCATTTATTTGAAGCACTGGTCTTTCTTGGGCTACTTAAACAACGGTGTCTGTGTCTGTATTTCTGGATGTTTCTCTATTCAGCCGCCCTGCCAAAACTTGCTATAATTTTCGAATGAGACGTGTATATTGGCAAGACATGTCCAGGTTAGATATTCTACTAGCGTAAGTCATACTCGTCAACATTTTTTTTCAGCAAAAAGAAAACATTAGGCACATTTGAAGTGCAGCATAATTACGTAAGTTGTGTGAGCACGGAACTGATCCAGCGGGTCACCGCACAAACAGCGGATGGGGGGGGCTTTCACTGGAGCTGTCTTCTTGACGGACGAGCCTGTCTCTCGGGCGACCTGCTTGTCTTGACTTGTGCTTGGTTGTTCAGCCACAGAGGGCTGTGTCTTCGGGGCGTACGTGAGGTGAGGCGGCAGCGTGGGCTCAGGGTCTCCTTGCTCGCTAGTGTATGTCAGGTCATCAAAGTTTGGGATGACGCAGCCTTTCGCTCGCGGCAACTTGGTCTTGCCGGATGCGTCCAGGAGTTCCGTACTTTGCTCAGAGATGGGGTCGTCTGTCGTGTCCGGGCGGAAGATCATTTGACGTTTCGGCAGGGGGGGGGGCCACCAGCGCAGAAGGCCACCGCTACGTCCAAATCACCGTCCATAGCGCCCTGGGCGGGAGGCTCCTGCCTCGTCGGGGGGACTTCCTCTTGATCTGAACTCATGCTGCCCCGGGACTTGGGGGCAGCGCGAAAAGCGTGAAAAATGAACTTGAGGAGGGGAAGGGAATACTGGGAGAGAAAGATCCTGAGCGTTTCCTCCTTGCTACTTGGCTGAGGCGGGGTCGAACCACTAACACGCAAGGAAGAGTGGGAGTTTTTCCGCCGGGATTCTCCCTGAGAGTGATTAAGCAGGCTTTAAAAGCACTCAGGGGCTCTCACACAGAGGAAAAGTGTTTAGGCTCAGGATCCCTAAAAGTTCCTGCGTTTTTGCAGCCGCCCCTTTCCATAGGGGCGATTTCCTGTGCAAGCCGGGTGAACTTCCCAAGCGTTGTAGTCCCACACTAGGGCCGAGCGCCAGGCCGGGGAGTCGCTTGTACCTATTTTACCGGTAGGTGCCCGGCGCCACCAAGGAACACGAATTCACATGGTGCCTTCCACAGCCACGATGGACGCTCAACTCGCAACCGCCTGTGGCAGGACATGCCGCCAGACTCTTTCACCCCAGGCAATGGCGCAACGCAGCATGATGGCCGGGGGCGCCTCGCCACGTGGACAAGGGTCAGGGGCCCCTCGATAGGGTAAAGGCAGCTTTCCAGGCGTGAAATCCCCTTTCAAGAGTCCGCACTCTGAAGAGTCCAGCCGAGGCAGAATGCTTTGTCACTCAGTCTTGTTCAACGTTCGATAGCTGCGCCTTGCTGGGGAAAAATCCTTGAGGCCTCAAGCACAACTTGCTTGTTATATAGTGCTCACACGAAATATTTAAACGTACGCTATCAGAGAAGAGTAGCGTTACCACGATTACTGCGATCACGTATTACCTGGACCATTTGCCTTTCTACGAAACTACAGAAACCGCACGACCAAAATTTTGATTAAAAATGTCACATTTAATTGGCCCAGCAATATGTCAAAAATTACAGAATGCAGTATTTTTTAGGTTTGTCTAAAATATAAATTGTACACCAGTTTGTTACTTGGATACACGATGATTGAACGCCTCTCAAACGGCTAACTCAACATCGTAGTGGCATATCAAAATGGACGCTACTGTGGCTCTTGAACATAGCTCCGGTAAGAGTGCACCCTGGCATTTCCAGCGGCACTTGTGTTGCTTTCGCCAGCCCCATTCGAGCTGCTGCTAGAAGGCTGAGCTGGGTTCGTGCGGCAGCCACTGCCTGTGGCTGGCAGTTCAGTGCTGGCCGAAGGACGAAGCTCCCGCGTTTCCGCTGCCAACAGGTGCATGTGCTGGCTCGCTTGGCTTGTCGGTGTCCTTGGTACCTGGGGCTGCTCTGTGTTTGCTGGAATTCTTTCGAGTATTGCAGCTGCTGTTTCCTCAGGCTCTGGGTCCCCCGCAAAGGACACAAAATCAAAGATGCCACTGTAGTTTCGGCACTTATGCTCCCTTTCTGCAACAGTTACAAGTTAAGAAAACTACTTAGCGATGATTAGGATTGTAGGTATTTAGTCTACAATGCAGTACGGTCGAATCCCGCTACAACGAAATTGACGGGACGTGCAAAAAATTTCGTTGAAGCGAAAATTCGTTGAGGCGAAATCTGCCCCAACACGGCACGGAAGGGCAAGAAAAATAGCCGCGGATACTCCTGCATCATTGGCAGCATAATACAATGTTTAGAAAAAGGAGTGACGCACAGTAACGTCATGTTTGTTCAGATAACAAACATACCAACGGTTATCTGTTTTTTTTTACTAGCACGTAAGAGCGCGATACTGCGGAGAAGAAGAGAGGTGAAGAAATGAAGAAATGCAGGCGCAAAGCGTATTGCTGTACAACAAGTCGTTTCCACCGAGCTTATTACTTGCAGATAGCTGCTAGGCAGTTGGAAGCCCCCATATCGGTTGTGGCAGGAACGGCGCCGTTATCTTATCCTCTGACTAGGCACGGAAGCAACTGACCTTTGCAGGCAAGCCGCGCGCGCTTGAATTTATCGCGACCGCGCGCTTGTGACTAAGATAGGATGACGCGGGTTCAAGACCAAACACGAAAACATTACTTACGCTTTTGACTTTGAACAATTGTGGAAGGAAAACTGCAAGGGCAGCTGCTCACAACACATACATGACGGCGCTGCGCTAGGAGCAGAGCACATTCGCGCGATTTCTATTGGATACGGATTGGCTGTAGCTCCAGCTTGGCAATTCTGGCTTGCGCCTCAAATACAGACGGCCCGCCGCATCGTTATCACCATCAAACAATGGTGTCCACCTATGAGTTCGTTTTGGGTGGCAGTGTGGGTGCACCGCGCATGTTTTTGGTGAAACTAAGCATCCTGAATGTATAAAAAGTTACAGGTAGCTCGCACTGTGCTTATTTTATTGTAAAATAATTGTTGAAACCCAGCCCAAATCAAAAATTCCGTTGGAAGCGAAAGCAAGCCAGACAAATGGTTCGTTGTGGCAAGGACTTTGTTGCATTGACTTCTATGGCTAGCTGACGGGGAATTGGAAATATTTCGTTAAAGCGGAAATTTCGTTGAAGCGGACTTCGTTGTAGCGGGATTAGACTGTACTCCATTTGAATGAAATTTGTCAGCCTGCCTGGTTTTTTCTACATCAATCCGCTGGACGCCAGGTAAAAAAAGTTTCCAAATGCGAATGTTATGGCGAGTTGATTACCAGCGTGGGGGAAAAAAAAAAAGACAACTCGTGCGCCTTGGTCGCCTTTTTTTTACGTTCTTATCGAATTTTGCACTTCACGCGTTGCTCCAAAAGTTATCACTTTGCAAACTGCAGAAATTGATTTGTTATAACCGACAACTTCCTAGTGCACGCCCGGGTTAAGAAAGAGCTCGCCGAATTTATGGGCCTTTGAAGCTTCAGAAACAACAGGTTCATGATTGGCGATGTTACTTACATGGGTCGTCGCACAACGCTGGTGATGGCGGGTAGCTGCCGTAGTCTGGGTTAATTTGCGACGCAAAATCGCGCGCCTGGTTTCGCGTCACATTTGCTTCGGCGCACTGAGACGCCACTGACTGGCCCTTCTTCCGCCGCAGCGAATAGCCAAACTCTGTGGCCAAGGCCCATATCTCGGTCAGCAGTCGGACCTTTCCGTTGTAGTCTTCCTCTGTGCCGGATCTGTGAATAAAACAAGTGCAACGCGTCAACGCACATCAGTGTACCAGATACAAGATGTAAATATGCGGAGCGGCGGAACCGCACGGCAAATTTGAGCCCGCGTATTTCAAGCTTTATCAACATGGTTAAAGGGCGTGTATTTTCAGAATCATGCTATCTGTTTGTCATAGAAACGTGAAGCAATAATGTGGTGGAAATAAGTGCTGACTTTTTCAAGTTTGCTGTGTCTTCGTCCACAAACTGCCGCAGCAACAGCTCCAGATGCTCGCGCAGAGCGCGCACGGTAAACTGCTTCCGTGAAGCTATTTGAATGTGTGCGCAAATAGTTGGCCACTTCGATTGGATTTTGAAAGGGTTCGTGCTTAGTACTTCTGTAAGAAGGCAAACGTCGTCGTCCGGAGAAAATCGAAGCTGCTGCGCTTTCTCCACTCCAGAAGCCGCCTTGTTGCCCTCTGAAGTGGGTCTCACTTTCCGTGATTTCGCGAGAGCGGCACGCAAGCGCTCTAACGTACGCTCGCTACTTTGCGGAAATAGCGTACGTAGGACGAACGTACGCTAAGCGCAAAAATAACGTAGTGTACTGCGCATGCGCAGCGCAGTGATGTAAGGAAATAACGTACGCTATTTCTTAACGTTGTGCTCCGTACGATATACTAAAACTCTCTATCGTAGTGGCGTATCAAAATGGACGCTACTGTGGCTCTTGAACATAGCATAACATAGCTTATAAAAATCACACTACAGTGAACTGTAATCACACGTTGAAGGCAGTCTTAATAACGGGGTTTTTCTGCCATCGCAATTGTGGCCGCGACATCTGCACTTTTGCACAGTAATGGGTTCACTGTCATTAACATTTCATGACCATATAATAGTATAATACACATCCCCAAGTTAGAGCCCTTAAACACTCCTATGATTTCACTAGGCAGTCTTTAGTGACAGGCCTATATTAGGGACGATCAGATACCACATTCAATGTTACATAGTTTATTTACAATGTAAAAATGTTACAATATTTGATATTTTACAATTTTACAAGTGTTTATTTGCACACCATATAAGCAGCAGAAACTTGCTTGCTAGGGTTCAAAGCCGAGTAGTGTGGGCCACTCCTCTGAGAAACTGTTCCATGGTTTTTGTGCCTTGGATGTGTTACGTGCACAAAGAAAGGCTCAAGACGAAGCTTCATTTGCACCGCTGACGACTTCGTCCTCTTTTGGGGTGGGACTCCGACCGATTCTTGAGCCATCTTTGCGGAGACCGGTGATGCCTCTAAGCGAAGTGCATCAATTGCTTTCCACATACTCGGGTGGCTATGCCAACCAGGCTTCCAAATCGTCTGTTTCACGTTTCACAATTGTCGTTAGGGCGGTGGCTACCTTCCACCGTGGCTTGGTGCACGTTCCAACTCTTGAGGTGGGAATCTAGGAGGCAAGCGGCGCGCATGAATGTTACCACCGACCCTGGATAACAAGCGGTACGAACCAGTAACGTACGTGGCGTCAAAATATTCCACTAGCTCGTTAGCCTGGGTTGGAGCCAGGCCATGTAGCATGAGCAGCCCATCCTCAACATTTTCCTCGGGCATGTAGGCGAGTCCATCCAACAAAAGCGCGGAATGAAGCGTCTTCTTTGTATTGGACAATGAGCCCCAGTTCTTGGATTTTTGGCCATGTGCTTTGGCACAAATGAAAAAAACAGGCCTTTGTGCGTGTGTCATCCCCCAAAATAGCTTTCACAGCATTCATCGCGCCTTTTTCGAAATCTGTCATCGCATCAGGAGCTGGGGTGAGTCCCAGCGACTCGCATACTGATGCGACTGCACTTAGCAGTTCCTCGTATGTCTCTTGTGTCTTTCTTGTCATCAGTGCGTACACTACAGACACTGAGCATTCGCCCAGCGGAACTAGGATGGCGTACAACTGTGGGAACCCTTTCGGCGCCTGGTCAAAGTTGCTGTCCATGAACCATGTGCTGCTTTCACAGAGTAGCCGTAAGCAGGCAGCTGTTTCAAAAACCAATAGCCTCGAGTCTGTGTCGGGCCCATTGTCATAAAAAAGAAATTTCTCAGGGCTAGGCCCTCCAGTCATGCTCCACGGAGTGCCGACAATGAGGTCGCGCACGTCCCTGGGAGTCGGGGGATATGCTGCGCAGCGCTGTTTCCGAATGACTCTCTTCAAACTTTCTTCGATTTTGATGACCATCTTCTTTGAGACCTTGCAAGGCTTGCACAACGACACTTGCAGGCTTCTTCTCACTGGACATTAGGGCTGCCTGCTTCATGGTCAAGCGAGTCTTTGTGACATTCGTTTCAATGTCACTGGGCCCGTGATTGTGCTCAGAAGTTATTATAAAATCATCATCTCCCGACGTGGTTATCACTGCTCCCTTGCAGCGTTGTGCGTGTTTGGTGCAGCGCCTGCGGATTCCATTTGCCGTTTCTTTTTGTAGCGCGTATACATGAAGCCGCCGCAACATATCTTCTGGCCGCCCTTGTTAGACTTGATCACCTCCATTCCGGAACAAAAACAAACAAATTCGATTAAGTGTGTTCCATCTACCGGCGTAGTATACACTCAGACTTCATACCACTATGCTCATAGTTGTGCTATATAGCTGCATATCAGGCTATTTTCCTCATTTAAGACTAAAATATGAAATGAACAGTCAAAGTGTACTTTTCCTGGCTGCACACGCTTCCTATAAAAGCTTCAACGCGTAGCATTCTTTGCCTTGTACGGCCCCCGCAGCTCCAACCGTGTAACGCCTTGCATTAGCACAAAAATGCGGTTTGCGGATGTAACACGTTTGATCGTTATAATAGCGTAAACAGAAACAATTTTTCTAACAGAATTTAAATACGGCAAAAAAATACAAAAATAGAGAAATTACAAAACCAAATTAACAAAATCAGATAAATGTATTGGTGAGGATTGGTGCGAGCAAAAATTTTGGTTGTACGGTGCTCGTGGGTGCTTCTAGTTGGACGGGACAAGTAAATGTCTATGTAAAGTGTGGGATTAACAGTGAATTGATGTGAATTAAGTGAAAACAAAAACGTGAGCCGTGCAGCCTACCTCCTGTTTTTCAAGTCGTTAAATTGGTGCCAGCCACGAGAAGCGGTGGCGAAATGTGGTTGTGACAATTGTTATAAATGAACCGGAGAGCTTCTCATTGCACCATTTCCAATTAATGAGCTTTTTTTTTTGTTTTTTCAATAAATGGGTCCCATGCTGCATTTGCAAACTCTGAGGTCTGAGGGTGCTCCTCAGGAGGTAACAGCCGGGACTACTGGCTCCTTATCCTTAGGCTGCACTCGGCTAGTTTTCCTTGTCCTCGTTGCTGAACTCGGTCGTGGGGATCTCTGTCCTGTCAACCGGGTGAGTAGATCCTTGATTTGCGTTTCCCTTGGGAATGGGCTTCTGCATCTGGTTTCACCATTAAGGACAAGGCAGACCCAGTAGCAGCTATGCGCACTGTAGGTACTAAACTTATTTACAAGGTGATTGAGTGAATCGCTTGCAGCTGCCCTCGTCGGGGCGGGCAAATATGCTTTTGTGGAGACCAACCAGCATTGCAGGGACTTGCTCCTATGACTGAGAAAATATTAACAGTAAAGGACCCCCCCTCCTGTCACCAGTCCAAACATATGTACCCATTCTCGGAACAGCGCAAAGGGACGAGGACGAGGCGTAGACGGGACACAGCGCAGACCAAGGAGCATGGTTGAAGAGAGAAGTATTGAAAAGGGCCCTTTGTAGAAGAAATGAAGTTAACTAAGGTATAAGCTTGGGCGTATTGGTGGGCGTGTTCTGAGAATGCTATACCAACACGCCCAAGCTTATACCTTATATGTACCAACCTTCAAGGAAAGGGGAAAAATAAAACAAGCAACCCCAATGCAGTTGACATTACCCCTAACTAAGAAAGGGGCATTCAGAGGACATATCTGTAGGTGGTGGGGAAACTTTATTTTCAGAAAGGGTCTTGAAGGACACCTGACAGGTGTCAAGGTGTTGAGGGCATCTCCCACGTCGGGACGGCGAGCCCGAGATTCTCCACCGCTACGCGAGCCTTTGGACAGCCCAGAGTTGATCTTTAGGTTCGCTGCTCCTGAGAGCACTGTCCCACTTGACCTTACCCTCCAGATAGGAGGCTTGCATAGCATAACCACACAACATGTGACCCAAGTTCACACACCCACCACACTTTGAACATGTAGCAGTTACGTCGTAGTCCGTGTCGATGTGGCTCATCTCCCAAGGATTGGTGTACGAGTCCGTTTGTGCGGGCCACACTCAAATTTCTGTCGCCACGAGTCTCGAAAAATCGCCAAACAAATCGGGGTGGGCTGCCGGGCAATACGGTATCCATGGCCATGGTTACTCGACGCTTGTGCTGCCATTCTGCGAAGGAAAGTTTGACATCCACCTGAATGCAGCTGTACGGCTACAAAGGAGAGCTATACAGCTTTCCTTCGCAGAATCTTACTCAACCTTGGGGGATTTCCCCTAAATCTGGTCGATTGTGCTGCCACTGTGGGCAACAAGGGTCAGTCACGCTGTGGCGGCCGATGCAGTTGGAACAGCGGGCAGAATCTGCAGTCGAACTTGTCACGGCAGCTCGTGAGGCGTCGCATCCTCAGGCTTTTGAGGGTGCGCCACTGCGCCGCCGTCTTCTGCTTGGCACGTTGTTCGTTCATGCATACTTGTGCGAGGCATACTTGTGCGTGTGGGCGCGGGCAAACGTCTCAGCGGTGCCCTATGCCGCCGCACGTGGTGCACACTTCGTTGTGCTGCCTATATAGGCTGCAGCGGAGCAGCACCGCGCCGTACTTCACCGTCAACGGCACTTTGAGGCCTTCAAACAGGACCACCACTGCCGTCGAGTTGCCGATTCGGTGTGCGTCGAGCACCGTGGGGTTGTACTCGGGGACTAGATATTCTCTTATCTTCTCGAGCGTATTGTCTTTCGAAATGCGATGCGATGCGATGCGATGAGCCTTTGAGGGGGGGGGGGGGGGGAGGTAGGAGGAAAAGGGCCCGAAACTGTCTGGCGAAGGGTGCCGACACCTTATCAGGCCCGAGGGGGAGGGGGGAGGGGGGAGGGGATATGAAACGAGGGTATAGAGGGGAAAGCTAGTAGAAGAATATTAATGAGGGTATAGGGAGGGAGGTGTATAATTTGGGCATGGCGGCGGCTGCGAGGCAGGCGCACGCAGAAGAAAAGAAGCGCCGAGCGGGAGAGGGGCCATTAGGCGAAGGAGGGAGCTACGGCAGCTAGAGGAGTGGGTCAAGGTCAGGGACGGGGAATGCGGAAGGGGGTGCTCACTCGAGTACCCCGCCACGCCGGCCGCGGCGGCACATCCGCGCGTACTGGGCCTCAATGAATCCCGGCGGGACGAGCGGTCCTACGAAAACATAAAGAAAGAGTGAAAATAAAAGAGGAGGGGGCCCCTTGCAGCTCGGGGAGACCGTGGAGGGAAGGGAGGGGAGGGAAGGTTTGTTTACAAGCGCGCAGCCAGGCCGGTCTCCTCGAGGTAGGAGAGGAGGTGTCCGAAGGCATCGGGGAGAAGGATGCGGCCGCAGCGAGGGAAGAGGAGCTCTTCTTCTGTGCTGCACAGAATCCCCAGGCGCTGGTATGCTCTCCGCAGCCGCTCGCGCTCCGAGTTGTGTGCAGAGCACGCGGTGAGGCAGTGTGTTATTGACTCGTATTCGCCGCAGTGCGTGCACGCCGGGCTGTCTACTTTTTTTGTAGAGGTGCAGTCTAGATTGTGTTACTGCACAGCCCGTGCGTAGTCGGCTTAGCAGGCTGGCTTCTTGTCGGGTCAATTTGCGGGGGATGCGGGCAGGTGTTTGATGTGATGCCACTCGTGGGTCGGGATGGAGGCGCAGCGTTTGTGTTGTCGCCAGCTCACGGCCCTCGTCGATGGTGGTCACCTCGGAGGTGACGGCCGTGGCGGCGGAGTGTGCTGTTTTGGCCAGAGCGTCTGCTGCTTCATTTCCGGCGATGCCGACGTGTGCCGGGACCCATTGAAGAGTGGTAGCGCATCTCTGCGTTGCCAGCCTACTGAATTTGTTGTGGAGCGCGGCGACTGTCGGTGCGTGCTTGTGCGGACGGTTGAGGCGCAGGAGGGCCGCTTTACTGTCGCAGTAGATGTTTACTGCTGTTGGCTGCAGCTCTAGGGCGAGGTCCGCCGCGAGGTGTAGGCCTGCCAGTTCCGCGCGGCCCATGTACGACAGCACAACCTTCGGGTCGGGGGACAGCATCGTGCTCCCCGTGTAAGAGTTGCAGACCAACACGGCCAGCCCCACGCAGCCAGCCCACTACGCACGCACCGCGACGCAAGGTAGGGAAGGTCCCGTCGTCGCCGGCCTGCGTGAAGACGCGTGTCTTGTCCGTCCAGTGGACACGGCCGGGTGGTCGCCTGTCAGGACAGACCACCGGGACGCGGAGGAGGAGGAGACGCGCAGCACCGTCCGCGCATAGAGAGCACCAACGGGCAGCAGCGGCGACGGCAGCAGCGCGGTTGACTAGAAGAAGGGCGGCGCCCCGCGGCGGCAGCGTATCACAGAAACCGGGCGGCGCTATCGAGTGAGGGGTGGCGTTAATGGAGCTCGCAGCGAATGGCAATGCCATGTATTACGCCTTTCGCAGTGCCTTCGGGGGCTGCCTGATATGCAAACACCTCGTAGTCCTGCCCGTTCATTCGTAGCGCTTGTATGCGTGCGTATCGCGCCGCTAGGTTCTCGTCGGGCGTGCTTATTACGATTATATTTTGGCGCACATTCGGGCATATGGTGTCCCTCAACGCCTCGTTCTTGGGGGTGCCTGTAGCGTTCGTAATGGCTTGCATTAGTTCGGATGCTCGAATCCTCCCTACATGCAGTCCGCCACGCGGTCGGACGATAACTTTGTGTTCTTCCCTCGGTAGGCTGGCGGGCATGCGTGCCGATTTCGACAGTGCAGCGTTAACTCTCCTGGCAAAGTACTTGCGTGCATTGGGGGACGATGAAACCGTTGAAACGGACTCACCGCTCTTGAGATTTGCGTTGTCGGTCGTTGCGCTTGAGCTGCTCGTTTCCTCGGCACGATCCAGCCCGCGGTGTCGCCGTCGTCGAGGCGCTCCCCTGGTATGGCGATTGCGGTGCGGCCAGTCGATTGGTCAAGGGTTGCTTGCGGTGGAATGTCGTCGTCTTCCTCGCGTTGAAAATCACCACTCACCTCCATAGCGGTGGCCATCGTGGGTGTTCCGTGGCGGAGAGTGCGGTGTGCTGATAGGCGATGTGGCAGGGTTAGGCCTAGCGTGGCCAGCTCACCTGTAAGAAAAGGTCGCGCCCGCTTTCTCCGCCGAAAGTAGCCGTAGCACGACGATCCCGGTGTCAGCCGAAAGCGGAAGTTGTAGGGCTTCGACTGACACCAAAATCAGGCCATTGTAAGGTTGGAGTCCGCGGTAACGGCTAGGAAAAGCAGGAGCTCATGTGGGGCACGTCATCACTCTATCACGCTAATAGCTACTCACCTTTGTTCGTGCTGATTCGTTTCCGGACGCTTGGGGAACCGTGGCAGTTTTCACGCATACAAAGGCTTGAGCAAGGTATTTTGGAGATGCATTTAAAACACCATTTACCTATTTACTCCCTCAAAAGCATTTTTTTACGCAAACAACCTTACAAACGCAAGAGGAACTCATTGGTACGACAAACGCGACCAACGGTTGTTGTGTTTGAATTCAGCAAGGCAGTGCAAGGAGCGATAAAGTTAGTCATGACGACGGTGATTCCGCCGCGCTCATCGTAGATGGTAAATGCTGTATTAAGAGATACAGCCTAATTACAAATACAGCTTGAAAATAAACCATGAAAATCATAAAAATATTTTTCAAAAGCAATAAAAAGAAAGTGCGTAAAACTTCAGTTTCAACTTGTTGCCAGACGAGCCTAAGAAATCCCGCCGCCTCCGCCGGCGTTTGTAGCTCGCGAGCAGAAGCTCCGATCTCCCACCGGAGCGGTGCGCCGGAGAGAAACCGTGACGTAGAGGTCACGTGGCGCGCACTCCTAGGAGCGAAACAGCGGATTTTTCCCTCGTGTTAATACCCTTTAACTTGGCGCAGAACATCCTGGCCATTGCGATTTCAGTTGAAAGTTCGATATAGCACTCGTACGTACGTGGCCGCTTCCTCTGACCTGGTTTATTGAAACTCAGTAAAGCACGTTGTTGGGCTAGTTGGTGTTCCATGATAACAATAAAACTGCGCAAAAGGACGGGACGGAAGAAGAGGCTGCGCCTGGTTTGTTGTCCTCTTCTTCCGTCCCGTCCTTTTGCGCAGTTTTATTGTTATTATTGAAACTCCATCAGGTTTTCGCCGTCAGGGCTGTTGCGTCCCAAACTCGACGTGGCGTCCTCCGCCACCTCCATGCCCTCCGGGGCTCCCGCCGCGGCTGCCTTCAGGGCCGCGCAGAGGGCTGGAGGCAAGGGCACCTCCTCCTTGAAAAGCACCCCGCCTCAACCACCCTGGACGTGGTATGCCGGACCTCCGCCGTGATTGATTGCTGTGGTGAAAGACGGGTCGGTCGCCAGGGCCTCCACCACCGAGTTGATCAGGCTCGGCAGAGCGGCCCTCACGATTTGTTCGGCGAACGCCGGGGCCAAGGCAGCAGGAAGGACTGGGGGGGGGGGGGGGGGGCACCGCCGGGCTACCGCAGTTACCGCAGCCGGGGCCGCAGGGCCAGGTTGGAGGGGCCCCGGGGGAGCAGCCAGTGCAGTCTTGCTGGAAGTGGAGCTTGAAGGCGGCGACAGGGTGTGGTCTTGGTGGAACTTCGACTTGTCGTGGCTCTCGGTTAAGCGTAGCCCGCCGCAGCCCGCGCAGTACTGCGCCTCCGGAGACGGGGCCAGGGATGCGCTGCCCGCCCGCCGCGGACACCGTCCGCCCCTCGAACATGCCGAGGGAGCGGAACTGACATATCCACGGCCGCCGCTGCCGCTTCCATGAGTAGATCGAGCAGAAACTCACAGGTGGCTCTCTGCCCTCCTGGTATGTCCACGTGGTCACCGTCCTGGTCTCCGGCTTCGATGCAGGCAGCACGAACCCTGTCGGAGCGCTAGGCTGGGTAGAGGGCCCGGGCAGGGCGGAAGGCCCTGGCTGGGAGGAAGGCCTCGGGGAGGAGCGGGGTTCGCCCGGAATGCCGGCCGGTCTCAAGGGCTTCGTGGACGACGCGACCGGGCGCTGCTGCTTGAGTGCCGGCCGGTCCGGCCAAGCAGGTGGTTGAGGGGGAGCCATGTTGTAGACTGAAGGCGAAGGATGGAATGGCCGACCTAGCCCGCATTCCCACCTTAAGTTACCTTCAGAGGAGTTACACCACCACGTTACACCACCACGTCACGAAAGGTGTACTCTGCATGCATGCACTACTGATTTATTAGAAGTCACTCTGTAGCTGATGAAACATGGCTTCACTCGCGCAACTATCTGCAAAAGCTGCTTCTTGTTCAGCCCAGCGCTGTACTGGATGCCTTTGCTGTCCAACCACTCTGTGACCGTTCCCTTGAGGGAATTCGTCGTTGGCACTGCCTTGTTCCGCCGTGAGTGGTAGGAGGCATTGTCCATCACTATGACGCTACCACTTGGCAGCCTCTGCAGCACACCGTTGAGCCAGCTCTCGAAGCAGGGGCCATCCATTTCTTTGTGGTAGTCCCCCCGTCTTTTTGCCACGGAACACATCAAGACATTCATTAACGAAGCCATCTTTGCTGCCTATGTGGGTTACAATGACCCACTGACTTTTACCTGAAGGCTGCTTCCGTCCCGTCGTCAGGCCGCGTCTGAAGGCGCCTGCACTGGACTTCACAGTGGTGTCAGTCCACACAGTCGATGTCGTGTGTCCTGCCGTCACCCAGGTCTCATCCAAGTAGAAAATCTGTTGATTTTCCGCTCGGTACCGCTGAATGTCACACAGGTACTCGTGCCGCCATGCGATCAAGCAGCAGAGAGTTCCAGCTTCTTTTCTCCCGCTTGAACCCGATCTCTCGAAGCAGGCAACAAACAGTCCAGGGCTTCAGCGACGGGTCACCTGTACGCTCTGAGAACTCCTTTGTGATCTTTGCCACCGTCGGTATCTCGGCGCAGAAAGTCGTGCACGCAAGACCTCAGCTCGTTCAACATGAAGCTGTCGTACAAGGCACTGCGTCGCTTTTTCTCGGAATTCTGCGGCGTTTTCGACACGGCGTTGACAGCACTCCACCAGTGGCTTGTGCCTCCTCTTGACCGCAAACATGGTCCGCAAGCCAATTCCGAGCATATCAGCAACAAATGCGGCAGTATCTTCCACAGTGCATTTCGACTCCCTGGCCCGCCAGAACTCATAGCAGTGACAGACCAGTTTCCGCGCAGTGCTGTTGAGCACATTGCCACTCTTGTTCTTCTTGCTTAGGGTCTTAGGTGTAGCGGTTGAAGCTCCACCAGACTCGCCAGGCAAGAAAGAATCGCATGCTGATGTTACCACGTGCAGATCCATCATGGAAGAAAAGCCACACAACGCATTCAGAGAGCCGACGAGGGAATGCGCTGTGCAAGTGGTGTTGGCGGCACACTATGCATACGCAAATGCTTCAAAACTAATGCACGTAAAGCTTACCTGACACGTTTTTAGAGAAAAATGGCTAAAAACATTCCATTATGCAGCGATGTCAACTAAAAAACTGAAACCAATTACATACATTCTCCCAAAAGCTAATTTCTTTTTCTAGCAGGTTCACATTTGTTTTTTTTTCTGCTGCACCACGTTTTCTAAAGTGTTTTTTTTAAGTTGTTTGTGCGTACCTTCTAACTAAGTAGTTCTCTGCTGTAAAAATAATTCGATATGGATATAATTCCCTTCTTTGTAGCGATTGTTTACTCACAAAACAAAATTGTCATTAGGGAACTACATTCTGAATCGCGGAAGTCTCCCAAGGCTACCGCATCACGCTCATGGGCAGAGTTTCTCCTGCAGAGAAGCTCTGTCAACAACTATACCCGAAACAGACTTGTTCAGCTGCCTCCATAACTTCCATTGTCACGGAAAAGTGCTTGTCATGCGTCCGAGTCCTAGTAAAGTAGTAACCTACTGGTGTTACATACGCGTTGACGAGCCTCTCAAGACAAAGCATAACAAGCAGTTAGCAACCTCAGGAACCGTGGTTGTATTCTCAGCTGTTCCCATGTCCACAAGGCCGATTATTTTGTCGACTTGCATGTCGTGAATGACCTTCTGCTTAATTGCCATTTCGTCAATAATGAGAGAACAGTAGGCCTCTTGTTCCACACTGATTCCATCGTACTCGACCCAAAGACATTCCTTGATTAAACTGGTTGTTCCTATTTCTCCAGTTGATTGACCGACATACTTTTGCAGTGTGACACGGCAGGGAAGCTTCAGAAGCCGGAAATCTTGAGGGTCGTTACTTGTATCGTCTAGGAGATTTCCGTGCAGCAGAAGGGAAGAACTCGAGGTTTAAGCGTAAGTGTAGCCACCGCCCACAAAGAGCACTGCTTAGGTACGTGAAAATGCTGTAATCAAAATGTTAGGTCTTGCGGACACTTTGTAGTTTTACTACTTGGAATGTTTAATGTGACCTAGCGGTTTTAATGGGGCAGAGTACACACGCTTTCAGAAAATCTCATTTCGGTTATTTGATAAACCTTTAGTGGCAGGTGGGCTGCTACACTCCTTTTCCAGATTTGTCTTATAAGATGCACTCCTTGAAGCTCCTTTGCACCAAACAGCTGGAAGGCATGCATTACTCGCGTCTTCTGAAAGCTATTTGTGCGCAGATGAGCTCTTATTCTCGGCGTAGCATCCATTGTCACATTATTGGAGTCAGTCTTGAAGGCTTCTTTCACATGATCCAGTGACCGACAGGACGGGATGAAAGAAAGTGAAGCAGTAATGGACAAATACTCTTCCTTGTTCTCACATGCTTTTTTAAAAATGTAAGGGCGAAAAACGCATGAGAAAGCTTGACTAACGTGGCCATCTGCAGTGTTGAGTGGGCCTTTCAGAAGACAGGTTCGCAAGCACTTGATCAGATGGGCGATGTCTGAAGGGTCCACTGAGTCAAGCACTCACAGAAGGTATGTTGCCCCAATTCCTATTATGCTCCGCATCTCTCTGTTCCAAGCTGCGCCATCACAGGTCACAAGAGCAACATCACAGTTGCTGTTCTATGCAACGATTGTGGCCTCCATAATTACTCTTGCAAGCACACTGGCCTTCACGTTCTTGTTTATAGCAAAGCAACCAAGAATTTGGCACCATTTCTTAATGAATGTCGCGGAAAGAATCGCCATGCTGAAGGCACGTAGGTTGCTGGAGGAGGCACATATGTTTCTGGTCACATGTAGTGTGCAAGAGTGCATCAACATATCCTTCAGTATGACCCGACCTGGGGGAAATCAGCCAGTCGCCTTTTCCTGTCCTCCTCTCCATTCTTTTGCTTTCCTATTGTCCTTCCTAACCCTGTCCTGTCATCTTCTCTTTTCTTCATTTATCCGTTTTCCCCAGGCGGCGAGGGTTAACCCTGTGCGAAGGCTTCAACCTAGATCCCGAGCATAGGGTTATAGTGGCAACGTACAGTTAGCGTGCGCTGCAAAGCCACGTTCCCTTGTTGGGCTCCGTGGTGGGTGACTGGCCTTGCCACCGAATTCATTCCATAGTTTATGGCTTCCTTCTCCATTCCATCCAAACGAACTGATCGGCCTCCGAAACGAGGCCGCACCGAAGAAATTTTCAAACCGATTTCTAACCTCGCCTTCAACAACCCTGACAACTTCCCACGCTTTCTAGTGATGCAGTCAGCTGATAAAGAAACTCCCGTTACCAGCAAATCTGTATTTTTGGTTGCAAAATTTATTGAAGGTTTGATAGGAAAAAACTATGAAGCGAAAAAGCTCAGTTCTGGAGACCTGATGATCGAAGTCAAGAGTAGAGAGCAGTCCAACACTCTTTTGAAGCAAACCAAGCTAGCCGACCTTGAGATCACAGTAACTCCCCACCGTACCCTTAACAGCTGCCAGGGTGTCATCTCCGAATCAGAACTGATCAACGAAACAGACTTTGACCTGCTCGAAGGGTTGCGCGAGCAGGGGGTAACTGCTGTGCGACGCATCACCATTAGACGGGACGGAAACGAAATTAAGACGAAGCACATAATACTGACCTTTGATCGATGCACTTTGCCAGAGTACGTAAACGCAGGGTTTCTGCGCTGTAAGACCAGAGTATACATACCAAACCCGCGACGTTGTTTCATCTGCCAGAGGTATGGGCACGGCAGCAATTCGTGCCGAGGAAAACAAACGTGTGCAAAGTGCTCTGAGCAGGACCATTTTGCTGACGACTGCAAAAGCACACAACTAAAGTGCAGCAACTGTGGAGGACCCCATGGAGCATACTCTCGCTCTTGCCAGGAGTTTAAGAAAGAAAAAGAAATCATCAACCTAAAAGTGACGCAAAATCTTTCATTTCCAGAAGCCCGTAAGCGTTATGCTCTGCTTCCTTCAGGGAGCTACGCCAGCGCTGCCCGCCGGGGGGTGGGGCGGCGTCTGGTTTCTGCGGCCACTCAGTATAGTGAAACTGACGTAGTGGCGCACACACCCCTCGAGGTGCTGCCCCTGGCAGGCCAAACAACTCGTGCATCGCCAGCAGTGCCCGCAGGCGTTGCACCTGACCAGAATTGCTCTGGGAGTGGCGTTGCTGTCGCTCCTCGACAGACCCCGACCGCCGAAACTGCGGTGGCAATGGATGTGGGTACAGGAGGCGCCTCTTCTGCAGCCATGTCCAACGCATCAAAAAAGGTGGTGGCTGAATCTTCTGCCATCCCATCAAACGCGTTGCGGGATGGGCGCCGTAAAACCTCCCTCCCGTCAATGCCCCAAAACCCGGACGAGGACATGGATGTCACGCCATCCCGGCCTGCATCGCAGTCATCTAAAGACCAGCGCGGTAGTTTTGGCCGCGGCAAAAAATCACAAGCTCCCCGAGTCATTGGCCCTGATTCGGGCTCAGTGACATAGGGATCTCCATCTAAACAAAACGTATCCTCAGCACCTTTCTTCTAACCTTTTATGGCAGTTCAAAGCATTATCCAATGGAACTGTAGGGGATTAATTAGAAACCTCGATGATGTCTACGAAATCCTTAATAAGTACCATCCAAATATCCTATGCCTACAAGAAACACACTTAAAACCTACACAAACCAACTTTCTCAAACAATACTCGGTATTCAGGAGAGACAGGGACTGCTACACTCACTCCTCTGGTGGTGTAGCGATTGTCTTGCAAAAGTCTGTCCCCTGCTCACCTCTTCAGTTGCTCACTGCCCTCGAAGCTGTGGCAGTCCGAGCAATCCTCTTTAATAGGCTAATAACAGTTTGCTCTTTATACGTTCCCCCGGATTACCGTCTATCGAGCTCAGAATTCGAGTCCCTCATAGATGAGCTTCCGGAACCCTTCTTATTGGTAGGCGACTTTAATGCTCACAGTGAACTCTGGGGGTCTCAACGGACAGATGCCTGGGGCCGCTTGCTAGAAAAGTTTTTATTTTCTTCCGGAGCTTGTCTACTCAATAAAAAACAGCCGACATACTACAACACTACACACAACACATACTCACACATAGACCTGGCAATCGGCTCTTCTGTCCTCTTTCCATCTGTTGAATGGGGAGTTGACAATAATCCTTATGGGAGCGACCACTTCCCAGTCATCCTGAAAAGCATTGACAAAATCCCTAACAGCTTCAACTCCTATAAAAGGTTTAGGGAATCTGCTGCAGATTGGCTGAAATTTAAACAACTATCTCAGCTTTCATACACATCTTTAAGCCATTTGGGCATTGATGAAGCCTGTGAACTGATTACGGCCCATATACTTCATGCCGCTGAGTGCTCAATTCCACAAACATCTGGTGCCACACCTAACGCCAGGAGGCCGTGGTGGAATGACGAGTGTCGGCATGCACGGAAGGCGCAAAATAAGGCATGGGGTGTCCTCCGCAGGTATCCCACTTCTGAAAACCTAATTTCCTTCAAACGCGCGAAAGCACAAGGAAGGCGCATTCGCCAGCAAGCCAAAAGGGAGAGCTGGCGCTCTTTTGTGACTTCTATCAATTCATACACAGATACAGGCAAGGTATGGAATAGAATTAAAAAGCTTAATGGACATAAAACACACAGCCTACCCTTGGTTAGCAGTGCGGGCGACACCCTGGAGGACCAGGCCAATGCACTTGCAAAACACTTTCAATATATTTCGAGTTCTACTCACTACACGAAAACGTTTTTACGACACAAATCATCCATGGAGAAAAAACCGATTAGAGATAACAGAACATCCGATGAACCATA
Organism: Haemaphysalis longicornis; assembly: GCF_048455015.1. Classification (NCBI taxonomy): domain Eukaryota; kingdom Metazoa; phylum Arthropoda; class Arachnida; order Ixodida; family Ixodidae; genus Haemaphysalis; species Haemaphysalis longicornis. Next base: position 526,745 of record NW_027526243.1, read on the forward strand.
CAACTCGGATTTTTCTTCAACAGAGCTTTTGGTTGCCCTAGGAACATGTAAGGCTTCAGCACCGGGGGCAGATAGGATATCCTATGCAATGATACAACATCTGCACACAGAAACTCTCCAAACACTTTTGCACTTTTTCAATAAAATTTGGGCGGCAGGATACTTTCCGAGAGCTTGGAGAGAAGCTGTTGTAGTTGCCGTACTGAAAGAAGGGAAAGATGCCTCACTACCTGCCAGTTACCGACCAATAGCTTTAACAAGTTGCTTGGGAAAGCTTTTTGAAAAAATGGTAAATAAGAGGCTAATGTATTTTCTTGAATATAACGGCATCCTCGACAGTTGTCAGGCGGGTTTTCGATCAGGTCGAAGCACAACTGACCAGCTGGTAGCCTTCGAGTCATATGTCAAAGATGCTTTCATCCACAAACAGCACTGCCTTTCTGTTTTCTTTGACATAGAAAAAGCATATGACACAACTTGGCGCCACGGCATACTGCTTGATCTCAAGGCTTTCGGTGTGTCTGGGCGTATGTTAAACACTATTGAAAGTTATTTGTCACAGCGAATGTTTAGGGTAAGAATAGGGACAGTTGTATCCAGAACGTACATACAAGAAAATGGTGTTCCCCAAGGTGGAGTATTAAGCTGTACTCTATTTGTAGTTAAAATGAATTCGCTTGGAAAATCCTTGCCACCCACAATCTCCTACTCACTGTATGTTGATGATGTTCATATTAGCTTTAGGTCTTCCAACCTGTCCATCTGTGAAAGGCAAATACAGTTAGGTGTAAACAGGCTCCGGAAATGGACAGAGGAAAATGGTTTTAAACTGAATCCTCAGAAAAGTACATGTGTTTTATTCACAAGACAGCGTGGAATCCATCCGGAACCTGACATTACGCTGAACGGAGAACGGATTCCCGTCAAAAAAGAACACAAGTTTTTAGGTGTTATACTTGACGAAAAGCTAACATTCATACGGCACATAAAAACACTCAAACAGAAATGCCTAAACACCATAAACATTTTAAAAGTTTTGTCGCATCAGTCTTACGGTGCTGATAAAGATTGCCTTTTACGCCTCTTTATCAGTTTAGTTAGGTCCCGTATAGACTACGGAAGCGTAACATACGGGTCTGCATCTAAAACTGCCCTAAAAATGTTGGACCCAGTGCTACATTTGGGCCTTCGCCTTGCCTCGGGAGCCTTCAGGACCAGTCCAATTCAAAGTCTCTATGTAGAATGTGACCACTGGTGCCTAGAGCACCAGCGTGCTTATACAGCACTGCTCTATGCTACTAGGACAATGTCTGTGAAGAATCACCCGTGCAGTTCATTTCTGAATGACGTCTCATCTGCCCATTTGTATTTAGCGCGCCCTTCGATCCTTGCCCCTTTATCCTTACGTGTCAAAGGCCTTGCAGAGGAAATAGGGGTGTCTTTCGATGAGGGCATGAAGACTTCCATCGCCGACGAAGTCCCGCCTTGGGAAATGTCAACGATTCGTTGTGACACATCCTTTAAACGCATTGATAAGCGCCGTGCACCTCGTGAGCTGATCTCCCAGCATTTTTTACAACTACAACACACATATCCATACACCTCATTTTACACGGATGCCTCGAAGTGTGCTTCCGCTGTGTCGTGTGCTGCACATGGCCCGGATTTCGCCAGCACGAGGACCTTGAACAAAAATACCAGTATCTTTACAGCAGAAGCTTATGGTATTTTAATCACAGTGGAGCACATTACACAGAACAAAATACAAGAATCAGTTATCTACACAGACTCCTTAAGTGTCGTTACGGCACTAGATTCCTTTAAACCTACAAAAAATGTTGTCCTCAATCACCTTTTTAAAGCTCTCGTGACTGCTCATAAATTACAACTAAAAATACTTGTTTGCTGGATCCCTGGACACAGTGGCATTCTAGGCAATGAAATTGCTGACCAGAACGCCACTTTGGCGGCCCTCCATAGTGGTGTTGACGTCGCGGAAATCCCTTACCTCGATCTGAAGCCAGTGATCCAAAGGGGAATCCGTAAACGCTGGCAGGACACGTGGGACACACACACAGAAAACAAGCTCCACTCAATAAAACCCCACCTAGGAAGATACACAACAGAAAAACAAAACAGATTCATTGAAGTATCGATTTGCAGACTACGCATCGGCCACACTTACGCTACGCACGCATATCTTTTAAATGGCACACCCCCACCGGTTTGTGATAAGTGTGGGGACCGGCTCTCCGTCCTCCATGTGTTAATTGAGTGCGCATCCTGCAATGAGGCCAGAAAACGGCATTTCCCTAAAATCTATACTTTCAACATTCCGCTACACCCGTCACTGTTCTTAGGAGATGAACCTATGTTCACAAACAAGTCCCTTTTAAGTTATCTTGCAGATGTCAAGTTTTTAAAGCTCATTTCGTACAGTGCGTGACCTCAGAGCCTACAAGCATTGAGCAAAGCCTTCATGTTTTCATTGTTTGCACGAGGGGCCCGCTGCCGTAGCGTGCTCTTCGGCTCGAGCTACAGTCGCGTTCCATTCACAATCCCTTCCATCCGCCATTATGAACATCTCCATTTTTTAGTCTACGGGCCCTCTACACCCATATATACAGTATTTTAGGATATATCATACTCATCTCATACATATTTTAAGCTCAAACCTGACTATTGACGGACCACTTAACATAGTTTTGGCGCTCTTTGGTCCTAGTTACCCTTGCGCCAATAAACACAAACATACATACATACATACATATCCTTCAGTAACACATTTCTTTTTTTATCAGAAAGGTGCTCAGAGAGCTTAATTTCTTCAAAGACCAAGCCACCATGTCTTTTGTACGGTTCAATGCTGGCAGTCTTAGTTTTTAGCTGCCTCAAGATTCTGCCGCTACCACTGAAGGATGACTGGTAAGAGACCATGTAAGGCCCGAGAGTGGACTTGCTTGGCAAACGGAGGATGTTATCTTTTCTGAGGTGCACATAGAGCTTTGGGCTTTTCATCTTCATCGTGACACATTCGAGCACCTATTTCTTGGTCTATCGAGCTCCTTTTGCTTGCACCTTTGCAGCCACAAAGCACTTTTCTTGCAGCTTCTCGCTGTCTTCTCGGTGGGAGTCTTTCAGTGCTTTTCTCCAGTGCAGCCCCCTTGCACATTTCAGCAAGTTTTGTCGTAGCACGCTGTAGCCGGTTCAAGAGCTGGTGCAGCGTTCTCAGTTGCTGTGTGGCGGCAGAGGCAAACGTCACAGCTTTGTGAATGACACCAAGGCAGGGGATGGGAGGATTGACGGTGTAGCGTTTGATGGTGGTGCGCTTACTGTGAAGCCGAGCATTTGTGAGTGACTTGGTGGTAAGCTGCGAGGAGATGTGGCCGGCAGGTTCATTAGTGCTGATGGTGATCCTGTGATCGCTGGTGAACATGAACCATACTGTGTTGAAAATGATGTTGCTGCCTTTTTCGAGAGTACTATTTCAACACGTAGCAGACGACACTCATTACTTGGTCCCTATTAAGTAAAGTAATTCAGTCTCTGCTGATTACGTCTGACAACGCAGACACATCTTGGCAATAACTATTGTTTAGACCTATTTTATTTGACCAAGTCTTTACATTTTGCAGTCAGCACTTTGGGATGTTGAGTTCGAGATGGTGTCATCAGCAGCAGGAATGGATGGTGGGCCGCACAGCTGGTCAGCTCCAGCATTTTTTTTCAAGTGCATTCACTTTGGAGCTAAAGGCAGGATACAGCACGTTCCAAGTTGGATTGCACAGAATGGCTGCCTGCGTGTTCAGAAAACACATGGTTCTGGGACTTCTCTCTGCGACTGGTATCTGCAATAGCTTCGAGGGGGACAGGTGTCAATGCAGCGTCTCCCGAGAATACAGGCAAGAAATATACATGGGGAGCATTTAAAGTAACAGAGCGCAGCAATAGGTACAAAAATTTGCAGCAGGACGTGTTGAGCATTTTGGAGGGGCACGACACCACGAGCAAGAGAGGGTCATTAGAACAAGCGCAATAAGTAGTGCGGTGTAGGTGACTAACCTGCGTCAAGAAAGGCAGTTTCATGACCGCCTTCTTCGTGGCGGTGTTCACCCTAAATGAAGCTCCGTGAGCCTTCCAAAAATTTCCATGGCCAGGCAAGGTTCCATTATGTAAATTTCAGCTCCTCTGCATTGCAGAGAATTTGTATCAGTCCAAACACCCTCAAAACAGGATGGTGTTATTGTGAACAAACTGTGGTGCAACTCAGCTCTCGATTTTACGACTCTGATGTAATTAAGTGCCATCTCACGTGTAACTTATTAGTAGCTTACTATACATAGCCTTTGCTTTAAAGGTGCCATTATGAAAATTATGATGCCTACAGGTTCAGTGCGAACGGAAATACCAAAGATTAGAACCCTAAGTGCCACTTCATTTAAGAACGTTTTTCACTTTTGCGTCGCTGTGTTTGTGCGTTTCACTTTCAATCTCAATCCAGAATTCAGTCTAAGTAATTGTCTTCTGTCTGCTTGACTACTGTCCAAAAACTGGAAGACCTGATACAAGCAACACGGCACGGTCAATCGTCGACTGCCCTCCCCCTAGGGCGTTGGTGCTTGAACAAGGTCTTTTGGATGTTTCCTCCTCCTTGTTTCCGCAGAATGTGTGGACACCAAGAGAAATGAGATATACTACTGCAAGAAACACACATAGGCCATGCCAAGACACATGAACCTAGGCACTGGCACAGAGAGCACTGTCCAGATAAGATACTTGCACAGTCTGAAAACGTGCAGTAAGGCAAGCCGACACAGCTGTGCTTTTCTAGAAAATGTGGACATCGATTTCCTGAAGTGGCAATTGAGATGCCCTGGATGACACAATCTGTCAGCTGTTCTTCGAGCTGATGCGTCTGGATAGACCGTTGCACGCAACCATTTGTTGTGTGCGGGAAGGCGACTGCCACTGCTTTTGTGGGCTGATTGTCGGAGGAGGTGAAGTCGTATGGGAGCGAGTACTTGCCTGCCTTCAGCCTAGCCCACATCTCCTCATTTTGCGCAAGTTCCTTGGGGAGCGTCTCTTCCAGCGCACTGGCTGGCCGGTTGGCATAATCATTGCCGGACACCAGAAAAAAACCAAGCTTTGGTGAGGTACACTTGGAACAGCAAATCTAATCTTGGAAAGTTCCGTCAAATCTCGGAAATTTGGGTGAACCTTGGAAAGTTTGTAGTCACGAGGCAACTCATAAATAAATGCGTGCAAAATGAACTTGCAGATTCTGTTTCAAATGGCATACCGGATACCTTTAGTGCATGCTTCCAGTCATTTCTAGACAGCATTTGTGGCAGCTATTCTTACTTGTGCTGCTCGCAGGAGCTGTTACACAACTCTTTCAACCCTCTGTGCACCGTGAGAGGCAAGGTACCTGTACGTAGCCTGAAGGACGGCTGGGTTGAGGCACGGGCTGGGGAAGTAGGTGTGCCGAGGAATGCAGCTGTCGTTACCTTTGGCAACAACATTTAGTGCGTCACGGCATGTAGGCGTGCCGAGTAATGGAGTCATTACTCAGCACGCAGCCAAATACAGCTGTTCATTTGAACAGCTGTATTTTACTTAAAACATCCTTAAGCGTAAGGTCTTCCATCTGTTCATTAAGGTGCATCTTTTTCAAGTCGAAGCTTGCGCTTGATGTCTTGAATTTGTCACTGAGCGTGCGCAGCACACCAGCCGCAGCCACCTTCGTATCTTCATTGTGGATGCACCCCAAGTGCTCCAGGCAGGCTGCAAAAAGTAGATGAACCCAATAACATGAATGACTGCTAGCGATTCTGTGTAAAAGTACTCGCCATACACAACTGCCTTGGCTGGTGTGAGATGCTTTCCAGCGTCCTCTTTGGTGGCCTTTCCAGATGCTAGCTTGGCCCTCACAGATCTTTGGGCCAGTTTCTCAATTCTCCAAAAGGCTTCGGCTGCATCTCGCACCAAAATGGCGCCCTTCTTGTTTTTGAACATTTTCTGGGCCTGCTGTGGCTTTATGAATGTGTTGTTGCAGAGGTGAAACTAGAAAATGAGTGCATTACACAAAATAGATGCTCCAATTGCACAAATAATGTAAAACATTTTTCTGCTGCTCGCACTTAAAAGTGTTGTAAATAAGTGCTTACAAGTCCGGCGGGCACTACGGAAAAATCCGGGATGCTGTGCCTGTTGTCAGCAACCGGTGCGCAATCCCCTACAACTTCAGAAGAAATGACGGCAAAGGTCACTAATTTAGAGCAAGGGAAAGCCTATAATCAGAAACACTAGTCCCTGAGAACAATCCTTTCAGTGTAGACAAGATTAAAGGTCGCTTGCTTCCTTTAGAAACATTTTCTGTGTTCGCGCAGCGTGTCATTGAGGCACAATCCAGCTAGCCCCACATAACACTCATTGCTTTTCCGTTAGGAAATTCACACGGTTTTATTTAGGAAAGCACTGCGGTGGTATACTGAACACGAGGTATGTGTAGCCGCATTTTTTTAGGGCTTGTGTATGCACTTTTAGGGTTTAGGGTAGAGTTAAGCATACTCCTTAGCTTTAACATGTCTGGGCAGGTAGAACATGAAGTAGAAAATATAGATATTTGTTTAGAAGTTTAGATCTTTGAGCTACGTTTAAATCTCTCTCATAAGGAGCCAGCACAAAAACAGAATTTATAACTGATCAAAGAAATAGCTGGTTGATTTCTGCCAGCAGAACTTTATTAATCGCCCTTGGAAGTACTATTCATTTACCCTGCTTTTGTACCCTGCAACACACCCAGGCTTGGGAGCCTGGGTGTGTTGCTTGCGGGGCTTGGTTCGAGTTTCTGCCCTCCCAGGCAGCGCGGCGGTTTGAGGCGAAAAACTGGCGTCTTGCCTCGCCGAGCGCCAGGTTTTGGGAAGCGGCCCGAGTGGCTATGGCCTGCTCTAGTCTCCACAGCCTGCATTTGGGGGGCGAAAAATGGTGGTTGCCGCTGCAGTTGGCACGTTTCTGTTTATCTTCGGTGCAGGCGGGAGTTAAGTGCGGGCTGCCACAGTTGCCACACCTTGGCTCGCCTCGACATGCTGAAGTGAGGTGGTTGTAGCGGCCGCATTTTCCGCACTGAACAGGGCGGGGGTCCAGGCATTGGACTCAGACCCGTACGCCGCGGATGTAAACGGCGTCGGGCGCCTGTGGGCCCCGGAATGTAAAAAACATTGAGAAGCCTCGTGAGGTGGCCCTTAGGATGGTGATGGGGGTCTCAATGAGTTCCATGATCTCTGTTTCTGAGTACGGATTTCTGGGCTAGTTGGTGATGCTTTGACGAAAAATTCATAGCGCATAAAAACAAGGACAGAGAAGAGGGGAGTTCAATATCCGGGAGCACGCCCTTGGCGTTGTGTGAATTTCGGGCCACTGGGCGCGCACTTCCACTCCGCACAGGGAGCGAATGGCCAGGAGCGCCTCGCGGGAGCGCTCACATTGGGTGTCTACCGCCGCGGTGTTGAGGCGGTGGTTGACCCTGTATCCGCCTATCAGCGGGATGTGGGCCAGCTCGGTTTCGATCTCAAACCGGCTGACTCCGGCGAGATTCCCCCTGTGTGCTATTGGCCGAAAGAGAACGGTGATGACGGCCACCGTTTGTAAGCCATCAAAATTTTTGGAATGGGAAGCATAATTTATATAGAATGCCATTTTTTAGCTTCCATCATTTTTACATTTGTGATTCATGGCAGTACTGCCATGTGAGTGCACAAGAAAATATGGGCACCATCGTTTTGCAGTATTTAGTGGCCACATGCAATAAAGTGAAAGCTAAAAAAGAAACACACAGAACCAGTGTATCAGCTTCCAGAGGAAACTTGTACCCGCTATAGTGACAGCTAGGTATAATGCAACCATGTCTTCCCAAACTGTTATCACATGCTAAGTGCTCAGCGATTAGTGATGTACCAGCGCAAAAAAAAAAATACTGTACTCACTGGTACGTCTGCATGAAGTTTTTTTTATCTTGTAGCGGGCTTCTGCAACTGTCCGCTCAATCCCGAGCTTGCGTAGCACCTCCGCAATGTCAGTGTAAACACCGGTGTTGCTCTGTTGCGCCCGCAGGTCATCGAGGCGATCTTCCCAACAGTCTATCAGTACGGACGTAGCGTTGCTTGTCCACAGGTTGCGCGTTGATGAAAACTTGCGTTTTTTGTTCGCATCTGAAGCATTACCGCCTGAAGCCATAGCTGCTCAACTGCACAGTGCCGGTGCGGTCAGGCCGCACGCACGGTCGCCCTGGACGCCAGCTTTGTTTCCAAGGGCGGTACGCAATGGTTTTTAGAGTATCCAAAGTTCAGTCACTGAGCGTGCACAGCACACCAGCTGCAGCCACTTTGGTATCTTCATTGTGTTTGTACCCCCAAGTTCTCCAGGCAGGCCACAAAAAAATAGATGAAAATTACATGAATGACTGCTAGTGATTCCGTGTAAAAAGGCTGGTGTGAGATGCTTTCGAGCGTCCTCTTCGGTGCCCTTTCCAGGCACCAGCTGGGCCCTCGCAGATGTTTGGGCCAGTTTCTCAATTCCCCAAGTGGCTTGGGCTGCATCTCGCACTGAAATGGCGCCCTTCTTGTTTTTGAACATTTTCTGGGCCTGCTGCGGCTTTATGAATGTGTTCTTGCACAGGTGAAACTACAAAACGAAGAGTGCATTGCACGAAATATAAGCTTCAATCGCACAAATAGTGCAAAGCATTGTTCTGCTGCTCGCACCTAAAAGTGTCGTAAATCAAATGCTTACAAGTCCGTCGGGTGCTAAGGAAAAATCCGGGATGCTGTGCCTGTTGTCAGCAACCAGTGCACAATCCCCTACAACTTCGGAAAAAATGATGGCAAAGGTCACTAATTTAGAGCAAGGGAAAGCCTCCAATCAGAAACACTAGCCCCTGACAACAACCCTTTCAGTGTAGACAAGAATAAAGTTCGCTTGCTAACTTGGAAACATTTTCTGTGTTCGCGCAGCTTGTCATTGAGGCACAATCCAGTATGCCCCCACATAACACTCATTGATTTTCCGCTAGGAAATGCACACGGTTTTATTTAGGAAAGCACTGCGGTGGATAGTAAACACATGTGGTATGTGTAGCCGCATTTTTTTAGAGCTTGTATATCACTTTTAGGATTTAGGACAGAGTTAAGCATACTTCTTGCATAGCTTTAACATGTCTGGGCAGGTAGAACATGAAGTAGAAAATTTAGATATTTGTTTAGATGTTTGAGCTACGTTTAAATCTCTCTCATAAAGGGTGAGCACAAAAACGGAATTCAGAACTGATGAGACAAAGAAATAGCTGGTTGATTTCTGCCAGCAGAACTTTTTTAATCGCCCTTGGAAGTACTAGTCATTTACCCTGCTTTTGTGAGGTGGGCACGCCCAGGTAACATCATTTCTTATGTCATATTTGTTTCTTCTCATGAGCTCCTGTCACGATTTAGCCTTGCGTTTGTGAACCTTAGAGGGTAGGGGTACCCTCTAGCCGAGTGACGACATGCAGCGTGCTGGTGGTGATGGTGACTGACCGCAAGCTGCCATGCTCGACGGTGTTTATTCTCCGGCCACCCACAATGTTGCCCACCGAGCCTGGTGGGGCCAACGAATATCAGGGTTGGGGGGCGCCACACACTTGTCACACTCCTTACCCCCAGGTTTGTTTGTCCCACACAAACACGAAACACCTGTCACCCCGCCGAGTAACGGTTCGGCGGTATCCGCTGTCTTTCACTCCGCCTGCTGAGCACAGGTGTCGATGCAGGTGTGGCAGCATCGGGTGCCGCCTGCATCATTCTTGCACCATCCGTCAGCCTTGCAGGTGTCACCGGACTTGCACGTGGCGCCACAGTGGCTCGAGTAGCACCAGCCCCTGGTGCTGTGCTGGCAGCGGTCGGTGTGGTTGGCTCCCCTGCCTGCTGGCTTCCTGAGGGGGCGGCTGAGGTCACCGGGCGAGGCCTCACATGGTCGGCGTGCCGGTGCTACGTGGTCCTGTCCGACATGCAGACGAGCGGCGACGACTCACTGGCAGGCCAGCGTGGACCAGGCCGGAAGTTCCTGGCAAAGACCGGAGCCCCAGACTCGGGCAAGGACCCAGGACGGCAAGCTCGGTCAGCTGCCAGCTTCTGCTTGAGCTGCTTCAGGAGCGCTGTGGACCGGAGGTCTGGGTGCAACACGTCCAACGGTGTCTCCACCATCCGGCCCAACAGGAGTTCGCAGGGGGCACGGCCCGTGACGTCGTGGGGTGTGGTCCGGTACTGAAACAGGACTCGGGCAACCTGCGTCCGGAAATCCCCAGCCTTCCTCTTCTTGAGCTTGTTCTTCACAGTTTGCACCTCCTGCTCGGCAGCACCATTCGACGCAGGGTGGTATGGCAGAACCATTAATCGCCCTTGGAAGTACTATTCATTTACCCTGCTTTTGTGTGGTGGGGATGCCGAGGTAACATCGTTATTAATGTCATATTTGTTTCTTCTCATGAGCTCCAATCATCTCTGTGTGGGCATCTTCTTTCAGTGATGCTGTCTTTGCTAGGGAGTTTTGGTAATATAGTGTTGTTAAAAAGTTCTACACCGAAGTTTCGCTCTTTCAAAACCTTGTGGCCAGGATTCAAGCCTGTTTCCATGGCATGTGGCATTGTTTCCTCTGAAGTAAGTGAACAGATGTTGGGGATCAAACTTATTTAGAGGGGCATCCTTTTTTTGTGGAACTTTAGGTACGTTTTAAGCATTAAGCCTGAGCTTTTTTTTGCTGGATTCTTTGAGAGATACAGTGACAATTGCTTGATGGCCGTCCTAATGCACAACATAGGCGAATGTTGGGACTGTTGGACCCACTGACCCGCATACAAACCTCCATCAGGCCAAACAAAACAGAAAATGCTGGCACTTCATTACTTGGCCCTTCTGAATGCGGGTACATTCAACTTCACACCTTGAGTGTTTAGGTTTTGGCACAGTGTGAAGCCCTGATCAGCCATAATCTCATCCCTGGGCCCAAGGTAATCTTCAACACCACAGTCACTTGTGATAAATTTGTCTGTCACACGCCTCCCATATGCTGGTAGAACGTGAGTTATGTATACGTTTGGTGCAATGACCATCGAAACCTTGGCAGTGTTCTGACCTTTATAATTGCTGTATGTCGCAGCCCTTGGCCAAAGTTACTTGTGTACTCTTCAAGATGATTTCCAAACAGTCTATGATGCGAGTAGCACCTTCGAACCCAATAATGGTAACTGGTAAAAGGCACTCAGATGACGGCTTCTTCTCAGTGGTGTAGAGCCCTGATGACTTGTGCCTGTGCAAATTTCAGGTGCTTGAATCGTCCTTTCCGAAAGTCCATGCAAAAGACAGAGGCACAGGCTCATCAGAGTGAGAAAGTAGCTGCTTCTGAAGTAGACTTTAGAATCCCCGACGCACCGCATGCCACGACTGCCGCCCGACAGAGGCAGCGGGTCACTCCTAGTGCAAGACCAACCAGAGTGGCCTAATCCCTCCAACTCACGCACTGGGCGGCAGGATGCCTTTTTCTGAGACCGTCGACGGAGAGAGTCCAAGTTCGACGCTGACAGTATACCCTCCAGGCAGCAATCCTCGATTCCATGCCGGGAGGGCAGCCCTTAGCAGTGAGAAAGACAACTGATCGCTGGATGGCTTCGCGGACAGGATAAGTCTCGCCGACCTCAAAGATCTTGGCGAACTTCACAAGGGACGATCTGGAGATGGTCTTCCAGAATGCCCTGGCTGACTCACCGCCGGAGAGCTCGTCGAGCTGTTAGGGAGACAGCACATCGACGGGGAAGAGCTCAATGAGGAGCTGCTCAGCGGCCTCAAATTCAGAGAGGTTCCCGGTACGGCGGTGAGGTGGCTGGTAGGAGGCAGAGGCCTGCGACAGCCCGAGGCCGGTTTTCCTGCCCTGTGCCGGGTTGCGTGACTACCTCACCCCCAGCGGTGAAACTGCCCGACACATCCGGGGCGTCAATCTTCTTGGAACCGATGCAGCGGTACCAATCAAAAGCGCCCCGAACAACGGAGGATCAGGAAGCTAATCAAGCATTTGCACTTGCAGCTTTGCCAAATCTGTATAGAACATGCAATCATCTTTTAGGCTGGGTGTAAGCGTGTAATGTCGGCTAAATTGCTTGAGTCATGCATGAAGCACTACTTCATCCACGGCAAACTTTCTTTTAACAAGGCTGTCAAAGTTTTAAGAGTTGGCCTGGGAAACGACAAGCACTTAAAAAATTTTGTGACTGACGGTTACGATGGTAAAGAGTAAAACGGTGAAATTAAAGGGCAAAATGTAAAAAAGTGAAATGTAAAAGGTAAGAAGGTCAAATGTAAAAGGTAAAATAAATACAATGAACAGGTAAATCAAGAATGGGAAGTATACCTGTCTACAGGTACGGTTACATGATCATTGGTGCACTTTGATTTGCTGAAATGAACCACAGCGGGTGTGGTCAGGTGATGTGGTTAGGTTAGGTGAATTGGTTAGGTGAATTTTTTCATGTTAAATTGCAAGGCACATACTTCATCCACAGTGCAGTCAAACTCCTGAACCAGAGTTGGGTCATTAGAAGGTTGCGACCCAAGGAGCCTCGTGGACCCTGTCAAAATGAGGCCAATCAGTCGGTGCGGACGCAGTTGTCAGACTGTTAATGCAGTCTCTGCAAAAGGCAAAAAGAAACAATTAAATATAGGCGCTGTCAGACAAAGCAAAAGTACTGTTTGTAAGCCATCAACATTTTTGAAATGGAATGCATAATTTTTATAGAATGCCATTTTTTAGCTTCCATCATTTTTACATTTGTGATTCATGGCAGTACTGCCATGTGAGTGCACAAGAATATATGGGCACCATCGTTTTGCAGTATTTATTGGCCATATGCTATAAAGGGAAAGCTAGAAAAGAAACGCACAGAACCAGTGTGTCAGTTTCTAGAGGAAACTTGCACCTGCTGTAGTGACAGCTAGGTATAATGCAACCATGTCTTTCCAAACTGTTATCACATGCTAAGTACTCAGTGATTAGGGATGTACTAGCGCAAAAAAAAAAAAATACTGTACTCACTGGTACGTCTGCGTGAGTTTTTTTATCTTGTAGCGAACTTCTGCAACTGTCCGCTCAATCCCGAGCTTGCGTAGCACCTCCGTAATGTCAGTGTAAACACCGGTGTTGCTCTTTTGCAGCCGCAGGTCATCGAGGTGATCTTCCAAGCAGTCTATCAGTACAGACGTAGCGTTGGTTGTCCACAGGTTGCGCGCTGATGAAAACTTGCGTTTTTTGTTCGCATCTGAAGCATTACCGCCTGAATCCATAACTGCACATATTAACGCGTTATACACGGTTGTTTTCGTTCGGTTCAAGGTGAGTGGTGTAAAAATACTCCAGTATAGCAAACGTGTCTTCCCAAACCTGCGCTTCGAACATCATGCAATCGACATTAATGTCGCCTCCACTGTCAACAATAGATCGCACCACGTCAAATCTGCGACACCAAGCTGTCCCTGAGATTTGGCAGAAGTAGTTGTGCCTCTCACTTAGCTTTCCTTCCTTGAAGAAGGGCACTCGGTGTCTCTGAATGGCTTCCTGCACAGTCCGCCCATGCTCAACTGCTTTTGCTAGAGTGTTCACCTGAACAGCGCCAAAGTCACTGTTAGCCTTGTCCCTCGCAAGGCTGTCTGGGGAGGCACCGAGAAACGGAGCACCCGGATTGACGCACAGTCCCGCTGGATCGACCGCTGCACCATGCAGTTCTTTGTGCTTTGAAATTGCATTTTCTTCGTTGTCGCGGCCCACTTTCATGTAGTGCGTAGTGTGGTTTCCGCACTTCACAAATGCTGCGATGAATTTTTCATTCACTGCTGCTTTCCAAAGGACTGCACCCCTAAACCGAAGGGCTGTGATTCTTTTCTTCCGCTCCTCCAGCCACCGTGGCGGTTTTGACCCCTGGTCATTTTCTCAAGCTCATGTGCCTCTTCCATCAATTAGGAGCATGGCATGTCCTCTCCGATTTTACCCCCAAGCACATACAGAGGCAGCTTGATGGGCACTTCCTCTTCAATTCACGATTCAGTGGTGGGGCAGGTCAGGTATTGACAGGCTGGTAGTTGACTTTGTCAGTATAAGCAATAAGCATGGGGGAGAAGCCACTTTACTCTAGGCCAACACAAAATCTCCTGAAGGCAGACTCGGTCATCGCAATCTTCGAGCTGTCAAAGGGTTCCACTTTTTCCTTTCGGCCTTTCTCAGGTACATGTTTTTTTGAACTTGAACTTTGAGAATTCAGTGACTTGTAGCTTCCGCTTGCGAAGGCTTACGGGGCCCCACGTTCTTGGTTTTGATGTGCATGACCCAGCATCAGGTACAAACAGTTGGCCCAATCGCTTGGCATCCAGAATGTGCCAAAGCGGAGCCGAGACGTGTTTGCAAACGCCACCAGCACCAGCTGCACACAAGCAGTGACCTTTTTTTGTAGTGCCGTCGGCATGTACAATACACATCACAGTGTACAATTTTCCTACGCTAAATGATGCCTCCACTTTGGCTCTTATGTATGTTTCCTTTGAGTCATGATGCAAGAGTATGCTCGAAACTTTGTCAGCTTTGTGAACAACTTGTACCAGGGGCAGCATGCTTCGTAGCCCCTGCTGCTTTGCCATGCTCTGTAATGCTGTCTTCACAGAACCCTTCTGGGATACTTTTCATCCATTTAGTCCATGGACCCTTTGGCACTGAAGGCTCTTGCACAGGTGCCAAAATCGACCGGTATGGCAGGCGAAATGGGACGGAGGAGAATTGGCTCCATAATTCAGCACAGTCAAGTATTGAATTGTAGAGCGAGGATGTCGGTACCCCAGTTGTGCCTGCATTGGTCGAAGAGGCTGAATCAATGGTGTTTGCCTTCACTGTATTTCACCATAGGAAGAGGCTGTTTCCTGTCAGTCTACACCCACTGACATCACCGTGAGCGCCTTCAATGGAGCCAGTCCCTGTCACCCCCGAAGATGCCACCGCTCGCTCCAGTGCTGTGACGTGCGGGGTCACTGTGTTGTGTTGTGCATTGTGTTTCCTTTGACATTGCGAAATGTCAACACGGCGTTCCCTTGCCACCCACTCTGGACATTTTGGCTCGTGATTGGATTCCTGCCCTGCCTGTTGCTTTTATCCTCTAGTTTTCTTTGTTTCCTGTAGTTTTTTTTTTATTTTTCAATCTCGCGCACACTGCAAATAAAGTCAGCCTGAAAACAAAACCCTGGTGTCTTCTTTTTTTTGTGATTCCCCGGCACACGTGGCCAGGCCACTCCCAATAATTCAATCCAGCCAAGTCAGCTTGTTTGCAAAAAGTATGCTAGCAAACAAGTTATCCATACGCTTGTAATTTAGAGGTTATCACATAATGTTATTTCTGGTGCCGAAACCCGGGACAAGGAACTTTAAAAGATGGATGTCCGCTGCTGCAAATAGAACCACACCGTGGTGTGGTCGCTGACTAGGGTTACCAGCAGGTTAAAACACTGAATGCCACATTGGCATCTGGAGTAGCCCACATGTAGCCAAATGTGTAAATTTGAAGTAGTCCGAAATTAGTAAAAATTAGTTCCCTAGTGATTTTATCCGCTTTTGAAATTACTTTTCATAAAAAAATATCTAAATAGTTTTATAGCAGGGTGCTCACTAAGTAGCAGCACTATGAATGCTTTTGCTACATCATTGCTGCTGGCAAATAGCTGTGTGTGACAGTTTCAACTCGGAATCAGTTTCATTTTGTCATTTTTTAAACTTTGTAAAGGAAAGCGATTGTGCGTTGACTAGGATTTAGGAAAGTTCACTATAGCAGCACAAACAATGTCGATGCAGTTCGCCTCGCTGGTACCTACCGCCTCTAGTACGGTGAGTTGCGCCACTACAGTCCCAAGCTGCGCATGGGTGCCTACACTTGTGCACGTTTGGTGTTAGCAACGCCACAGACTTGAGTACAAGGGACTCGTCGATGCCACAAAACGGGTACTGTTTCCAGAAGGCTATCGTGATGACTCGTTGAAAAGGGAGCTCTTCTAATAATTTACATTTTTTAGGGACAAAGATGTCACTTGGTGGCAGAGATCATAGATATATAAAATTTATTTAGTACTGAAAATAAAGCCAAGCTGGATGCACTCAAAATCATAATCAGATTCTAAGTATGGTGGACACGCCGAATTCTGCACCCAGGCTTAAGGCATGCTGTAGTGGAGGGCTCTGGAGTAATTCTGACCATGAGGGAGGGGATCGTTAACATGCAAAATCTCGACATAGCATATATATATATACATGCAATGATGATAATGATGGGTACATATTACTATCATCATCTTACCACCGTCATGGGGTACAACAAGTGAAGTGGTATGTATGTAAGAATAAAAATCTTCGAACAAGGTAGCGACCACACTTGTTGCCAACGTTTCAGCAAGACACTTCCTTTCATCAGAGAGTGGGAGAGAGATAGACATAGTTCGGGGGCTGGTCCAGCTCCGAAAATAAAAACTTCCCGCCTGAGGCCTCGAGCAAGCGGGGCCTGGTGACTTTCTCGTCAAGGTAATGAAAAATCAAAGTGAGAACGTGCTTAAACAGGCAAACATCGCTGACCTGCCGGTGACTATAACCCAGCTCTGCACACTTGTAGCGTAGCGTGGTGCCATCTATGTTAGTATAACGAAAATGTAGTGTGGTGAGTCGGTCTGTTGGTCGTGAGCGGGATCGAGAACCGAGACTTGGCTGGACCCTGTCCTTTCTTTGCTTCCGCCCACGCTTCGCGCCGCCAAAAGGCTGACGCTTGTGGCAGCTCCCCGCTGCCCTCGTTATGCACGGAGGCTCGCAGTTAACCGCCGTCGCCGAATGCTAACGCCTGAGGCAGCTCCCCCGCTGTCCTCGTTAGCCCGGACCAGAGTCCGTCAATGCTTTTCGAAAAGCATTGACGGACTCTGCCCGGACGCTCGTCCTCTGCCGCACCTAGTCGCGTACTGCGTTCGAAGATTGAAGCATCTCAGTCTGCTTTTAAATGTGGAGCATTTCTTAGGCTCGCGATGTCACTCGTCGATGTTGTCGGCGCCGTCCACACGCTCACTGCGCATGCGCGTCGCGTCGAGGCGCAGGTGCGCGTCTCCCCCGTACCCTCCTCGCTCTCAACAGCAGGTGCGGCGGGCGTGATTCCGTCTCGCTGTGGGCGGTAGCCAAGAAGTTCCGGTGACGTCACCAACAAACAAAACACCAAAATAAAAGAAATGCTACGCAATCAGGAGAGTTTGCAAGTCAAGTTTATTTGCAAACCTAAAATGTAAACTGATTAAAAGCTTTTCAACTATAAAACGTTCCTTCTGTGAGTACCTTCAGAGATCGTTTACGCGTGTTGCGCCATCTGTTAATACACACAGAAAAAAGCATCCTCCATGAAAAAGGCAAAAAAGGGTCGAATGTCGGCTGCTTTGCTCGGCTAACTCTAGCCCCTGTTCTGTGGTTCGGCCGTGGCTCGACACGGGCGTCGGACGACAAAATCGACGAAACGTCGGGCATCAGGCATACATACCATTTCACGCCTTTAAGTGAGCCGCGTAAGCATTGTTGGCACGCCGGTGGCACAACTTAATTTTCAGTAAAGCAGAGCGTAGCGAGTGACATCGTCGATGGAGAAAGCGCATCCGCTAAGGGAACAGGAGTGCTTAACGTGAGTACGCTGCGTTCTTTGCTTAACTGGATGTATTCTTATCAGCTGTTTTGTCTTAGTACTCGGGGAAGTTCCGTACGAAGGTTGATAAGCCCAGGTGAACTGTCACCTGCGCTTCTCAACGTTCTCATGAGAATGAGGCCTCGAGTATTTCTTGACTGTGTGGCTAACTCCGATTTCATTTAATTTATGCTATGACGTTCGTGGAGTAACTGCTATATTGAATGTTTTCAAGGCACAGAAATGGGGCCTAGCGTGCAACTGGCGAAATTACCCGATAGATTTTTACAATTGGTAAAAGTCTACAGAGTGTTACATGATCATGCGACAATGTGTAGACTGTGATTTCTTTATTTTTACCCGACCTTAAAGCGGTGCAGCCTTGATTTTTACTCTACCGGCCGCACCGCTTCTGCTCACTGACTAGACAGAGCCAGTGTAATTAATAGTAGTAAGTTACAATTTTTATATGCCCCCCTCACTTCATGTCATTTCTTATGTAGTGGGTTTATCATTCGTAGGTAATGAACTTGTACTGCTAGCAAACAACTATTTAAGAACTCGCGAGGAGCAACGGGTAAAGGAAAGCAAAACGCAGTCATATAGAAGCATAGGGCTCTTTGGGGGTATAACAAATAGGAAGTAGTGAGAAGAATGTGGAAAGGAGTAATTGTTCCGGGTCTCACGTTTGCGAATGCAGTACTCTGCTTAAGCAAAAATCAGACGCTCTAGCATGCCTTGAAGTGAGCCAGAGAACTGTAAGCCGTTTGAAATTAGGAGCGCATGGTAGAACAACTAACGAAGCAGTGCAGGGAGATATGGGCTGGGCGTTGTTTGAAGTTCGAGAAGCTCCAAGTAAAATGTTTTATGGGAGGTTGAGAGCAATGGATCAACGTAGGTGGAAAGCTAGTTTTTAGGTACCCTATACATGAAAAGCGTGCATGTGCAGCGGCTAAGGAGGACTAGAAGGCTAACGATGAAATATGGAAAGAACAGTGGAGAATCAAAGACAGCCAAGGTAACCAAAAAAGAAGCAAGGCAGATAGCAAAACTTCAGCCCTGTTGAGGCGATGAAAGGCAGAGAGGGAAATGTTGCGTAGGACCACCGGCAGCAGAAAAAATGTGTATTTTGTGTTTGCTCTAGGACCAGTGCTAGCAATAGACGAAGAGTATAAGACATGGGTATATTAGTTTTTTTTTATAAGATGACACGTTGTCACCCTGCTACAAAGGGGATACCACTAGCAATCATCATCGTTGTTCTTAAGTTGCACCCGAGTAAACTTCAACTGAGCTTGGGTGATAGGTGACTGCTGTGTACACGTATCAGTAGAGAGCATGTCCTGTAATGTGGGCTGGCACTGTGCTTGTGCTTCAGTGACAACATGGCGATAAGAGTGGGTGTGAAGAATGGAGCGTCTTGTTTTTACGAACGAATGTTTGTTTATCATTTTCTTGTTTCGTGTACATATATGCGTGTTTCCTTGTTTCTTAGGGCATAAACCGAGTTGAAGTCTAGCGTGTGTTTCATCCTTACCTTTTTTTCGTCCAGTGTCATGTTCGCTAGCAGTACGAGCTCATTGGTTAGCAGCAAACTCGCCCAACTTGGGGCTTTAATCGTTTTTGTTCGTAAGGTTTGTTCTGGCTTCTTCACTATATGGTGCCTATAGCTGTTGTGCAGCTACTGCTCTGTTGTAGTTTCAGGCCAAGTACATTTACAGTCTTTACTGTTGAGATGGGTTTCCTGTCTATGTTGATTGCCATCGTGGTGGGTGGCAGGTATGTTTTTTCTGGGGTTATTTTGTGGTTTCAGAATAACTCTGATTTTTCCACTGAGCATTTTAGTCAAAGAATTACTCCAGGCACTCAGAATCAGTCAGTTCAAAAAGTTAAGAACTAGCCACAGGGATAAAGGAAACTATAGCGACTGGGCTACCGATTACATGACACATTATACATAACCACCAATTACATATCCGGGACACTGACAGTAGTGCCTATGCCCAAAAGCGTGAACACGGCACTCCACCATGGCTGAAAGCTAGACAGATGTTGTTACATAGAAAGAACATACAGGAATTCACTGTATATGTGCTACATAGATACTGCCATTATAGAAATACTAGTGGCATAGCAACCACCTGTGCTCACAACCCAACCCAGAGACAAGCTATCACTGCCAGTACTTATGGGCAACCTCACCCACTCTAAGGAGAAGCAGCAGCAATATTTCTAGTTATCAATTCAGGTCAGCAACATGCTTGACCACAGACTATTTGGGGCTCCCAAAATGCCTGCAAACAGTAGGCAAGGGAGTGCATTGGCAGAACAGCCCACAAAATGGCAGTCGGCTGCAGATCAAATAACCCAATCAAAACCATGTAGGCACCTGGCCAGGAAACTCTAGAGGGTAATCAACAGGCTCATGTGCCCTACCGTAACCTGACAGCCCCAAATAATTTTTCTGTCCCTGTAATGACTGTAGATTCTGAAATACTAAAACCTACCACAAAGCAACTCAAATCGAAGTCCCATCCCCTCTACCCAAGTTACGACGACAGAATGAAACCGCACTCTGCTGTATTCAAACAAACACCTTCACCCACCTCTCCAGACTACACAAACCTTACCCAACCCAATACCCGAAGCTGTCCCCCAAGTGCAACCAACTAGTCGCCCTCTACCATACAGCAGCAATGTACGACTAAATTAACAAGCCCCCCCTAACAGAAAATCAGTGGAATGACATCCTGGCTTGCGCCAGCTATGACAGGCAGTGCCAAACAGTCGCCAGAGCAGCCACCGCCACCTTGGAAGCTGGAGCCCTGGACTAGGGTCACCCACCTTGCCGTAGCAATCAATAAATAATTTCTATCGCTCTCTCTCATAGGCCCGGGACACAATACTGATTATTGAAACGTGTACACTAACTTGCTGCCCATGGCTTTCAGGACAGTGTCTTGAAACTTGTAGCTCAAAGCCGCCTTTGTGATGAATTATATCTGCACAGAGTAAGTTGAGCTGTTGTGAATCAAATGTAAATTTATCTTGCGCCATTTAATCGTGCTGTTCTTGTGCAGGCATCGGCTCAGGATACCAGTGGAGGGAGGTTCCACATGATGCATTCCGAAAAGTGGTGGTAATTTTCTTTTGCAACAAAGCATCAACTTGCATTCTGGTGAAAATGGTGTTGTTAGTTCATACTAATGTGTGAATTGCGTATACATGTTGCGTCATATATGTGCAGTGACATTTCAGGAAAAAGTATTGGTTAGATGTGTTGCTCAAAGACATTTAGCCCACCTTAGTGGCTGCGCTTAGTGTACTGTGAAACAAAGCACCCTACAAAGCAGGTTATTGTGATGCACAAAAACAGCATATAGAACAAGCATCCTTCCATGGGAGCATTTTTTATGGAACAGGCAGACTTCCACAATGTGAAGCTGTGTGGAACATGGCCTAGTGCGTGAAAGCCAGGCCCAACTTGTGTATTACAGATACCCTTGTACTTCCAAAACATTTAGAAACTGCCCATGCAGTAGCATGATATGCCAAGATCATTTTTCAGTGCTTACGCAGGGTAACTGCACACATTCAATTAATAAACTCAGTTTTCTCAAACACCCTATGTACACAACTGTGTACATTTCAACCCTGCGATTTTTTACAAAAGAAAATACCAAAGCTGAAAGTTTTCACTAGTTTAGCATAATTTTGTATCCTTCATCTAACAGTGAAGATTTTATGGCCATCTTGTGGCTAGTAAGGTTACTAAGAGCGTAAACAAACAAAATGGTGACGCACGCACGCGATGGCCTCAGTGGGGGGCTTTTCAGCTCTTTCTCCTCGTTTTCTCAAAAAACTTGGGGCCCTAAAAAATATAGTAGCTATGCATATCACACAAATATATACGTATGTGGAAATATTCAGCACTACTTGACGCTCCTGACCTCTGTAACGCTAGGTACACAATTCTGTACGACTAAAAAAAAAGTACGATTGTGCTGGGCTCAGTAACATGCCAATTCATCTTATTTGGTGAGATACAGAGCATAGAAAGAAAAAGAAAAAATTAGAAGCGGGAAATAGCGAGCAGCGTCTGAAAGGGTTAAATCTTTCAGCAAGACATAGCGCTTACATTGCCATAATCTTGGCAATGGTGGGGTCCACATTAATTGCTCAGCACCCACAGCATATAACTTTACTAATATCATCAAGGTGATTCAGAATAAAATTTCCTCGCTCAGTGGGCAGTCCAAAAACTAAAGCAACATTTCTATTTCTACCATTGCTTAACATAACCATTTTTTGTTTTCTTTACTGCTCCTGTAGTAACTCATTCTTGCTACCTGATGACATGTTTTCAGCATATAGCTCACGCACGTGCATCGGCGTTGGGAGGAGGGAGGCAAACCCAGCCGTTGCATCGCTGGGGGAGGGAAAGCGCAGGGGGAGGGGGCAAGTGCCCCTTTCGCACCGCCCTGCCAATGCCCATGCTCATGTGCATAAATGAGGACACACATACAAAAAAGTATGGAGTTAAGAATTCAAATTTTCCTCTGGTGTTGAAGAATAAATGAAACGTTGTTTCATAGTAGTGTCAGTAATAATGACACTTCCACTTATATTCATTGATATTTGAACTGTTTGGGGTGTGCCACTTTCTTTTTGTTTGTATTATTTATGTACATGCAGTATGCCGTACGATCTGTACCATATTGACCTTGCATATTTCTCTGTGTATCTTTCTTTTTCCCTGGTTCTTGGTGTTTTACCTCTTGCTTTCTTTAGTTATAACCTGTACTCCATGTTGTGTATTCCGCTATGTAAAGCCTTTCAGGGTGCTTAGAGTATCTAAAATGCAATCCAACCTGTGCTGCCAATGCTCAATGTGGGGTTTTATGGGTAAATTGTTCCATGCCTCAATTTCCAGGACTTCAGAATGTTGCTGGCCTTGACTGTAGTATTTATAACCACACCACTCAAATATAGATAAATCAGTTGTGTCGAGTTGTGTTTGCAGTGTCACATTTATGCTGGTACTGTTGTGTTTGTTTAGGTTAATGCACGCAGAAAGTTTTGGAACATCTTAGCACTTCTTGTGGTGTAGTGAATGCGAAAGTATTAGTGTTGAATTATGGAAGCGATGTGCTATTACCATGTGTGACCATTTTTCACGGCTGCTGTTTGATGTAGACAGTTCAGAGTCCATCGCAGTATACATGGCACCGACAAAATTTGTAAAACAAGTGTTGCATGGAAGGCAGCTCAATCATTCTATGCATGGCAGTGACTTGGGGCATACGGTGACACGTGTCCAGTCTTACACACGTGTCCTTTCGTTATCGTCATCATCCTTTTCCCTTTGCAACATTTTCTTTCACTTTTGATAGCTATGGCTGACAGGCTTGCCCATTTGTCCCTGTAGCCTTTCATATATGCTGTGGGCGGAAACAGGCTTTGTTACTCTAACTTTAGCCTTGCTTAAAATTCACTGCTACAGGCAACTGTTGTTAGCTTGAAGTCACAAACTTCGGGTTATTTGAACTGGTGTGCTGGTTCCAGCAATTTTATGTGCAATCCAATGGAAGACATTGCTCAATAATTTGAAGCTAAAACCTATTATATTGGTTAATTGGCCAAAAGTTATTTTGAGTAAAGGGCATCGAGGTGACTGTCATTTATATATAAAATTCAAAAATTTCAGGTGGAAAAACAGTGGGGTGTTCTGTGCTGGCGTGGTGCCACCGCAGCTGAGGCTTGTACAGTTGACAAAGTGGGGGGTTGGTCGGAACTCGCTCAATCCTATGCATCTGTCTCTTTTATGGTCCTCAGACTTCTTTGGTGCTCACAGCACCGTGTGAGCGAGTTTTGTGGTGGATGCTTCGATTTTAGCGATAAGTCTCAACTATCGTGGCAACCGGTGTCACACACTCGACTTTGCTGCAAAAGTCAAGATTCTGAATGAAATCAAGAAGGCAGACTTGCTATGCAATAACAACAATGCTGTTCTTGTGCCTTTTGTTTAATTGAAAGTTCGGTTAATTGGAGGTTTCTTGCAGCCCACGTTGACTTCATATTAGTGAAAGTTGACTCACTGTACCCATGTAAATAGCATGCTCAAATTTCTTCAGTAGCACTGTGTATGTATTCATAACACATTTTTAATCCAGAGGCCATAACCCTTTCTCTAGGTTGCCCATTAACCAGCTAGAATCTTCAAGCTCTGGTTGTCTAGGGGATCTGTGCTCACTTAGCATTCTGGAAGATCCTGCTTTGAATCCATTTACCAAATTTCTTTTTCAACTCAATTAGTTACTTTGTAGGAGGTTCTCTGGGACATGTGGCATCATGCTTAGTATTCATGGGCTCATTTTTTATCCTTTGAGTGGTCCGCCATATATTCTGCGCTGTGCGTCGCCCATTCTGTGTACCATCCTTTGGGCATTTTGTATGCCATGGATGCCGGATTTTTGACTGACATAGTTAACTAATGCTTTCGCAATAAAAGCTTATCATGCTCTTCGCCACACTCTAGTGAAGCCAACGTAAGGGTGTATGTCATGTGGTGAAACCTGGGCCCACCTTGGTTTTTGTTCGTTATGAGCTATGCTAGGATGGAAAACATACCTGCAAACTCTTCCGATTGTACAGGAATGGCCATAAATCTCCCGGAAAACTGCCCCAACCATGCCGTGGAAAAAAAAAAGCGTCAAGTGGCACCGCTGCATTGTAATTGCCATAATGAGTTAGGTAGCCAGCTGAAATCAGCAGAAGTTGTGTACAAGCCTTTTGAGCTCGAAGAGTGTGTAGGACTTTTTATAGTTCTGTTGGCAACACAGTGTTGTTGAAGCCGAAAAGAAACATTTGCAGTTTTTCTAGGGATTTATTTCCATGTGTTTTGCCGCCCTGGAAAGGCGAGCACTTCGAATTTTGCATCATTTGTGCAGGGTGCAGTGCAAGATGACAGTTAACTCTGATGCGACTGCAATGTCAGAAAATGTGGCCTGAAGTTTGCCAAAGACCAGCGTTGTGAAGCCACTATTAAAGTGCCACCAATTTTAATTTTATTGTTAGTGAAATTTTCAAACAACTCCTTCAAGAAATGTTCATTTTGATGGTCTTGATGCAGTGAGGTGCTGCAGTGTACATTTCTTTGATTACATTTTAAAAATTGTGAGAAATCATGCTTTAATTTGTAATGTCTTAAGTTTTGTCAGGTACACAGAAAAAAAAACAAGAAACAATCAGCTAGTGTTTATCATAGCAAGCAATATGTACATATTGTCACATGATTTTGTAAAACATGCATGTGAATGAACTTTTGATGTGAGGCACCGCCGCCAAGATGACAGCGAACGAGTGCTACCCAGAAAGCTTCATCATCACATACTCTCATGTGAGTAGCTTGCTCCCACAGCTTGAGCACTTCTCAATCACAACTGTTCTGTTATTAGCAAAGCCAAAGCAAAGCTTGCGGTCGCCCCTTAACGTGCATTTGCTGTATGTGTCAATATTGTTTGTTAGCTCCTAAGCAAGGCCTGAATTTGGAGGCAGATCAGCATCACTATAAGCAAAGCCTGCTGGTAACGGCACACAGATCCCGCTATCAGACCCGAATGAGGCAACAATATGTGAGTCTTTTGTGGGTTGCTGTTTCTTTTGTGGGTTGCTATTTCTATTGCACACGTATGGATGACCATGACAGGGCAATTTTTAATAATCTTTGCAATGCAGAAAGAGAGAGAGAGAGAACAAACTTCACTGACAGCTCAAGTCCGGGCTGTGGAGTTATCAGTATAATGTAGAGACCTGAAAGCAGGCGATGGAAAGCCATGGCACTGTGTGAGCCAGTTTACTATGCAGTAGTGTCCCCGTTGAGGCCGCAGCAACAGGCGGCACAGCAGTCGTGTCACGCGGTGCCTGTGCAAGTGCCAGTGCATGTTCAGTAATCGTGTCTCATGTTTTGTTTAGTTAGCTATGTTCTGCAATCCTTTTCAAACTGACTTGGACAAAAGTCACTTTCAAGCAAGTCGTAATAGCTTGTAATTTATGTAATAGAACTTCGTAATGGCCTTATGTATCATTAGTGACATTTTTTGTCTTGATTTGGTACTAGGGTTAGGCATCATGCCTTAAGTGAATTTTAGCTTTGCCAGATCATTTTATTTTGAACTGCAGCCTTTTCTCCCAGTGAAAGAAAGCCTGACAATGATGCGTGCTACTATGCACATTAAGTCGGGTAGAGATGTACAGGTGCAGTCAAAAGTAATTGGAGCACAGGAGCTGCGGCCGAACCTAATAGGAGCGCCGTGTAGCTGCACCGGCGGTAAACGAAAGGAGCAGAACACGCATGCGCGCTTGCCGACAGTGATAGCCCATCTATACTTCTCAACCCACTTCTTTTAACACGGCTTCGAGCAAATTATTCGCAGCATACTGGTCTCAGTGATGGCACTCATAGCATACCCACCCAAACATATTATAAAAGAGAAATTGTCATTTCAGACCCTTGCGATTACGACGCTTCTCCAGCAGCTCGCGGACGCTGAAAGTGTGTGAGCGACGCTGCCAGATACCACCTCTGCTACCAGCGCCATCGCCGAGACCAGTAGTATGCTGCGAATAATTTGCTCAAAGCCGTGTTAAAAGAAGTGAGTTGAGAAGTATAGATGGGCTATCACCGTCGGCAAGCGGTGATAGCCCAGCGGTAATAGCCAATGCGATGATAACCGCATCGGAGCTGTGGCGCTCCGATGCGGTTCGGCCACAGCTCCCGTGCTCCCATTACTTCTGACGGAACCTGTACCACTTGGTCAACAATGCCTCACAGCTAAAATTTGAAGACCGAGAGACAGGGAGTGTTTCTCAATTTTATTTTAAAATGAGTTCTCACAAATTCATTAGAAACAAGAGAAAAAAATGCACACACAAATGGGCGGACAGAATGTTTCAATAGATGAGACAAGTTGGCTCAAGGCAACAGTTAGTTTTGCCGGTTACGTAGTCGCCTGAAAGGTAAATGTTTGTCACAGATTTGTTTGCACACCTTTTGTGGTCAGCACAGCTTTCAAGAAAAGGGCTGCCCAAGGCACAGGCAGTTCATTGCAGTGGGAGCAGCAAAGAGGGGGAAAAGGAAAGTCTCACCACACAGTAGAACACTATACACACCCATTTCCTGCATGAAGAAGGGACAGCCAGCATTAAAATGCAAGCTATTCAGCAAGAACTGCCCATGCAAACTGCTACTACAGCCCCACTAGTGGAGAATGCCAGTGACAGCCATTGGCATCAAGTGCAAGTCAATTTGCCTGTGAACTGCCGTTTAACTGTGCCCTCTAAGCACCAGTCACTGAAGCGGATGCGGACCCAAATCAATAGCCCCAAATGATCAAGCTTAACTTTTCAAATGTATGCTCTGCATGTGCAAGTCCACTAGAGGAAACAAGTAATGATATCATTTGCCGCTGTTCTAAGTAGACAAGAGGCAGCAGACCAGAGGCAGCAATGGCACAGCTATGCAATGCAACTTGGCTTGTTCAATGGCTCGTTTGAACTGGGCTGAACTGCACACCTAAGCAGAACATATAAAATTTCTGTCAAAGCAAATGCTTCCATAGCACAAGCACTATAATAAATCATACAATCTGTGGCATCATGCCCAACGGTGTGTGTTCCTCCAAACGCACTCTTCCTTGATCCGGGTACAACACTGCCAAGTTTGCAATTGAAATCGTGCAGACACGCAGCTTACTTTTATACGCAAAAACATGCAAATGGACACTGAAGCAGGCAATTCACTCCGGTAATATGCTTTTGTAAGTAGCAGCTGTCTCTGCATACTGATGATGATGGTTGGTGTTTAATGGCGCAAGGCCAACGAGGGCAAAGAGCGCCAGAGAAGTTATTTAATGAAAACAAGTGATTACCACAAAAGGTAGGTATAAAATGTCCAAACTGGACGTAGTAAGATCAATAAAGATAATGGTGATGGCTGGTGGATAGGGCCAGATGTGATTACGCATGATAGGAAATGAGGTTTAAAAACTTAACATCTGACAAATATTTAAAAACGCGTTTCACAGAAACCATGGCATCGTCACCTAGAAACAGAGATGGGTGTAGGGGAATATGTTGTCTGTAGAGTTCTCTGAAGTGTTTGTGTCGTGTTGTGTCAAGTGCCTTGCATTGTATGAGTATGTGGACTACGGATAGGCCCTCCCCACACCTGCTACACAGGGGTCTTGGAGATCCCGTGAGCAGGTGGGAGTGCGTTACATGCGTATGGCCTATCCGTAACCTAGCTAGGGTAACTTCAATGTGCCTGTTGTGTGAGTCAGTAGTGTATTGTCCCAGGTGTGGTTTTATTACATGTAGTTTGTTGTCTGTCTGTTCGCTCCAGTCTGCTTGCCAAGTTTTACGGAGTTGTTGTCTAATGTGTGGCTTGAGGTCTGTGTAAGGTAGTGTTGACATGTCGACTGTGTTTCGGAGTGCAGCATTGGCGGCCATTTCATCCGCCACTTCATTACCGCCAATGCCAGAGTGGCCTGGCACCCAACACACAGTCACCCCAAGGTTTGAAGAATAAGCTACCATAATCGTTCTGAAGACAAGATTAATGACATGGTTTTTTGATGACTTTCCGGATGATAATGCACGGACGACGCTCAAGGAATCTGTATAAATGACGGATGTAGGAATGTGATGTTCAACTATGTGACTTACAACTAGAAATATGCCATATGCCTCTGCCGTAAAAATACTTGTATTAACATTCATTGTTCTACATGCTTCAAAATTGGGCCCATGCGCAGCACAAGACACCGCAGTGGACGTTTTAGATGCATCGCTGAAAAACTCTGCAGCCCTGTATTTATTCTGCAGATGCATGAAATGCTGCAAAATCCCACTTCTTGGTGTCCTGTTCTTATTGTATTGTACGAAAGACAAGTCACATGCTACAGGACGAAGATGCCATGGTGCTACAAGATCAGTGTGAGATGATTTGAATGTGTCTAAGAGGGAGACCTCATGAATAGTCACCTCGTCCCTCACTCTCTGCGAGAAGGGAACGGAAATTGATGGGCGGTTTAAAAAGAGTTTAGTTGTGGATGTATCATTAAAAACCGGTTTAAAGGGATGGTTATTCATTGATGAGATTTTGGAGGCATATAGGAGGTCAACATAAGTTCGCTGGTACGCTAAGCACCATTTGTCACACTCTGCATAAAGACTGTGGACAGGACTGGTACGGAATGCCCCACAAGACAGGCGAAGCCCCAAGTGAAGCACTGGGTCGAGCATTTTAAGTGCTGTTTTTGTGGCTGACCCATACACAACGCTTCCGTAGTCCAACCGTGACCCCACCAACGCGGCATAAAGTCGAAGCAGGAGTTGTTTGTCTGCACCGTACGATTGGTGAGACAGGACTTTTAGAATATTCATTGTTTTTAGGCATTTTTGTTTGAGTCGTTTTATGTGGGGTATGAAAGAGAGTTTCTCGTCAAACACCACACCCAAAAACTTGTGCTCTCTTTTTACTGGAATCGAGTCACCAAAGAGTTTTAAGTCGGGATCGGGCAGGATGCCCCGCCTTTTTGAGAATACAACGCAGGTACTTTTAGAAGGATTAAGTTTAAACCCATTTTCATCTGCCCAGCGAGAAAGTTTATTTACCCCAAGCTGGACCTGACGTTCACAAATGGATATGTTACATGATTTGAAAGATATTTGAACGTCATCTACATACATCAAGCAGGATATGGTTGGCGGCAGTGCCTTTCGGAGAGAGTTCATCTTAACTATAAACAAGGTGCAGCTCAATACGCCACCTTGAGGCACGCCATTCTCCTGCACGTGAACGTTTGAAAGTGCCGAACCGACCCTGACACGAAATGTTCGTTCGGACAGGTAGCTTGAAAGAGTACTAAGCATGTTACCTGTCACACCATAGGATTTTAGGTCTGCAAGAATGCCATAACGCCATGCCGTATCATAAGCTTTCTCGATATCAAAAAATACGGTCATGCAGTACTGTCTGTGTATAAAGGCATCCTTAATGTAAGATTCCAGTGCAACTAATTGATCATTTGTGGATCGCCCTGCCCGGAAGCCTGCCTGGCAGCTCTCGAGAAGACCGCTGTACTCAAGGAAGTACACGAGCCTACGGTTTATCATCTTCTCGAGGAGCTTGCACAGGCAACTTGTCAAAGCAATGGGCCGGTAACTAGAAGGAGAGGAAGAGTCCTTCCCTTCTTTTAGGAAAGCCACTACTATGGCCTCCCTCCAAGAGCGAGGAATGTGCCCCGAAAGCCAAATCTTGTTATATAGGTGGAGGAGTGTTAGAAGAGTGTCTGAGTGTAGGTGCTGTATCATTGTATATGTGATGTTGTCTGGGCCTGGAGCTGAGGGTTTACAAGTGCTCAGAGCGGTCCTCAGCTCATGAAGTGAAAACTCCGAGTTATAAGAGGAGGTTGACTTATCATTATCACGTAAAGACTTCTTTTCGGCCAATTGTTTGTGTTTCATGAAAGTGCTAGTGTAGTGTGCTGAACTGGACACGTGTTGGAAGTGTAGTGCGAGTGCGTTAGCCTGGTCTTCCAGTTTGTCCCCTGTTGTACTGACCAGGGGCAGGCTGTGTGTCTGTTGTCCTTTTAGTTTGCGTATTCGTGTCCAGACTTTGCGAGAGTCAGTGTAAGAGTTTATGGATGTTACGAATGAGCGCCAACTCTCTCGTTTTGCCTCACGGCGCACACGTTTTCCCATCGCCTTAGCCCTTTTGAACAATAAAAGGTTTCCCGACGTGGGGTACCTGCGCAGGATACCCCACGCCTTGTTCTGGGCCTCTCGCGCCCGCCTACAGTCCTCATTCCACCACGGCCTCCGCTGGTTGCGCGGGGCACCAGAGACGTGGGGAATGGACTTTTCGGCGGCGTCGAGGATGTGCGCCGTGAGGAGTTGGGTAGCTTCTTCGACGTGTAGGTGTCCTATGGATGTGTGGTGTAGTTTGGATGTCTCTGTAAATGTATTCCAGTTAGCTCGTGCTTCATTGAACCTATTATGGGAAGATAGACTGCATGGGCCTTTACCTATGTATGTGAGTGAGGTGGGGAAGTGGTCACTGCCATATGGGTCAGTTCCCACACCCCACTCGAGAAGAGGAAAGAGAACTGCGGAGCCAATCGCCAAGTCAAGACATGAGTATGTGTTGTGTCCTATGTTATGGTATGTAGGCTGTTTACTGTTGAAAAGGCATGCTCCTGAGGATGTAAGGAATTTCTCTATGAGGCGACCTCGGGCATCCGTGCGAGAAGAGCCCCAAAGAGTGTTGTGAGCATTAAGGTCGCCTGTCAGGATGTATGGTTCGGGCAGCTGGTCAACCAGCGCCTCGAAGTCAGAGCTTAAAAGTGAAACATCAGGTGGAATGTATATGGAGCATACCGTTATCAACCTATTAAATATTATCGTTCGAATTGCCACAGCCTCCAGGATAGTGTTCAAGGTGACAGGGTGGCATGCTAAAGATTTGCGGGCTATTATGGCCACACCGCCAGAAGAGTGTGTGCAGCCAACCCTGTCCTTTCTGTATACCAGGTAACTATTCAAGAAATTTGTGTTCTTGGAATTCAGGTGTGTTTCCTGAACACACATTACACTTGGCTGATTAGCATGCAGAATCTCATAGACGTCGTCAAGATTATTTAGAAGGCCTCTGCAGTTCCATTGAACGATATTTTCTCTTCCCATTATTATGTATTAGAGCTACTGGAGTGTGACTATTTATGTAGGGTCTTTCGGGGCTTGGACTCTTGGACGGGGTTTCTTTACCTCCTCTGGAGGTTTAGATGGGGGGACCCGTTCCTTCCGCTGCGAAGCAGAGAGGAAGGGTCCCACATCCAAGTCATCATCTGATTTGGAAGGGGTACCCGGCGTACCAGACCCCCCGGACCTGGCACCCTTTGCGGTGCCCTTCGTTTTGGCCGCGACCGCCGAGGGCGTCAGGAGCGCCCCGGGTGGCACAGGCGGTGCGGCGGAGGTGGGAACTGCTGCGGTTTCCTCCAGCTCCATCTCCTCCGGGCCCTCGCATATGCGTCTCTGCATACTGCCCTCCTCACATTCACACGCGAGACATCCCACGGTGATCTTTGTTAGCTGCCTCCAATCACTGCAGCTGGTTTTGAATGACATGTTTTGCGCGTACCCCCCCCCCCCATTCCTTTTTTTTGTTTTAACTGAGACCCCAATTTCGCGTATTGTACTAGTTTCAGTACAGAAATTGTTTGAGGTGGTGCCGACACCTTCCGCTGAGCATATCATTTCGACAAACGCGCGCCTGGTTGACCTCGTAGCAAATGCAGTAGCTGCTCTTGGTTTCGTAAGCGAACATCAACAAAAGCGATCGCCTAAAAGTGGCGAGAAGTAAATCTAAGTAGAGCAGCTCGTTACCGCCGCAATGAAGCCACAATAACGTTCAAAGTTTTTCCGAGAAGTAAAGAATTCCTGCGTGCGCTTCAGCTGCAAAAATATGGTAGGAGGGGGAGAGTAGCTTCCGAATATCAGTTCGGTTTAAGTATACTTCTACAGCAACAGTACTTTCTAAACAGCACAAAACTTGTTCCGCATTATTTTAAGGCATTAGGGGGCGGGAGCATTCACACGTATCATGTTCACAAAACCTTAAAAGGGCGTCGCAACTTTAAGGAAATAACTGTGTCGACGAATCCATAACTGAGCGATGAATCTGGAACAGCACGCTGCAACGAACACAGGCGCCTCAAAAAAAGAAAAGGACTCACGGGAATAGCAAGGCTTGCAAAAAATTATTTCAGTGCAAACTTCCGACGAGAAAATCCGGAAAGAAAAACGACTCACGCCAGCAAAACCGTACTGTTTGCATAATCTATGGCACACTCGTGGAATGGGAGCAGCCATATTTGCAGTAGTGCAGATCACAAAACGGAATCCGCTAAATTTGGCGGGTTTTTAAAACCAACTCTGACCAAAAAACGAAGTCCGCTAAATGTGGCGTGATTTCTTTAATTTTGTTTTGAGCACGAAAGAGCAAGCGAGATACAAATTAAACGAGCATTAAAATAATAAATTATTACGGAAATGTAGTTTGAAGTATGTACAGTGTATTTAACGGCAGTTAACAGTGCAGAAACAGTAAAAAAAAACACCCATAAATGAACTGCCTAAAATACAAGAGCCTAAGTTAAAAAGCACTGGCACATAAGCTAAATAACGCAAAAGAAAGGACGGCAAAGGTGGCCTGGGCAACTGGTGAACACAGAGAAACACAGACACAAACAAGGCGAGGTCCACATAAGTGATGGGACAAAATTGACTTCAACATAATGTAGGGTAACACAGAGCAACAGCCTTTTCCGCAGTACATGCTTTATCATAGAACAATGGTAACCATATTTAGCAAACAGTAGAGTGATGACGACAAATGAAATTTGCACTCAATAAGGCTCTCTTCATGTATGCAACTTTTAACACTAGACCCAAGTGCTCAAAACCGAACACAAGAACCAGTAAATTTTATGACACTGCAAAGCAACAGCAAGATGGAGTATAATATGGGATATGTTTAATACGGCAACTTTCACAAAAATGGCACTTCACGAGGCACTCGCAAAGAAAAGGACCCACGTGTTCACCATCCACTTGTGCAAAATTCACACACTCACGGCGAAGAGTGGAAAAATTGTCCATGCTGCAGACCAACGGGTACAGGGTCCGACCGAATGTTCAACCCAGGTGCCACCACGGAGCGAGAAGCGTGGAAAGCGGTACATCTGCACTGCTACAAGGAACTCAAAAGTTTACGGATTAACTATGGGACTTAGTGCGTGAGCATCTGCGAGAGGTGAACATTCTGGTTCAATAATTTGCAATGTCGAAGAGGGATCCTTATGCCGTGACAGCTGAAGAAGCTACTGAACAGCCAGCAAAATCGGCAGGTGTTGCAGAGCTTCTGTCTATTTGAGGCAGATGCAAACACTGCAGCGCGGGAAGATGTAAAATCAACAAGAGACATGCGCTTTGCTTCCCACCATTTTGGGCAAGAAAGGGGAGAAGAAAAAGGAGTAGCGAAAAAGCAGGTGGAATTGGGTCAACTCTGCTCTCACTATGAACATGAATTATTTGTGCTTCCCCAGAAAAATGCTGGCCTACCCTGCATAGTATAGCATTACAGATGAAACATACTGCTAATACACCAACAAAAAACATTTTTTAAGAAGAGAATTCCAGAAAAAGTTTGTGGTGCGAACCATTCATATGGTGGTAAAATAGCCAGGGATTTGATTTCAATGGGTTGCACAGGTTTACGAAACAAAGTACAAGGACATTTTTGTTTCATAGGGGTTGTGAAGGCAAAAGCATGAATGTCCAGTTGAATACATCATGTACAAGGACATTTTTGTTTCATAGGGGTTGTGAAGGCAAAAGCATGAATGTCCAGTTGAATACATCATGGTGTCAAAGGGTGTTGTAGTTTTTCTGGGCACAATTCCTACCTCACGCACCCATTTGGGAACCCGTAAGGGACATAAATACTGGCTGGGGCTGGAGGCGATATGTTTCATGGTCAAAAAAAAAAGTGTTATCTCAACGTATTTGGGTTCAAATTTGGGTCTGCTGACTATCACATGTTCTCACGGTACAGCATTCAATTTATTAGGCCACGGCTGAAAGACAGCATGGACTAACACAACATGCATGAGCTCAGCTCCTGATTAGCTCAAATCTGGCCAGCTTTCACAGTGCTGCAACCAGCTTGTGAACTGAATACATACCATTACAAGCCATAGGAAAAGCCACCAACCTAATCCTAGCCATGTTCTGCGGCAACACCAAGCACAAGCACATTGAAGAATCACTCCAAAGGAACCACACTATCCTGCACTTGCACACATTTCTTGGCTGTGGTGGCCACGCTTTTCTGATGGAGGTGAAAAGCAAAGACGACCATGTGTTCGAGATTTCAACACACGTTAAAGGTCCCCAGGTGGCCAGGTGCTCCTCCTCTATGGCGGACCTCATAGCCCAGGGTTAGCTTCGGCACATTGAACACCACAATCAAAACACCAGCACAAACACCGAAATCTGCGCTATGCACTTTCTTAACCACAACCTCGAAGGAGTCGCACCATCCCACACAAGTTCACCTCCACACTGCCCAGCTTCCTCAGGAAAAGCGGCGTTGCACTTGTTGAGCAAACTGCCCCGCAACTCCACATTCACTGCAAAATCACTTCGCAGAAGGCACGTTGGCATGGACGTTTTCAACTAACGAGTGCACCCGCTTTGCACGCTTTGCTGCTGGCCCTTTTGGTGGTCGGCCGGGTGGCACACGTTTCGATCCCCTGTTCAAGCCGGCACGGCGTCTTGCGATGCTTGTCGGCTGCACACTGATTCTGCTGCCCCATCTAGTGGCTTTGGCAAGTGAGGCATCTACTCTCATTAAAGCCTCAACAAGAGCCTGCTGGTTGGTTATTTTTTTCAGGCGCTTGGCAATGCTTGCCGCATATTTGCTGCAGGCGGGTCTTTGGCCAGGGATTCCAACTGCTCAAATGAGCACAGCATGTCTCTGTATGAATCCGAATCCATGCCCTGAAATTATTGAAGACAATGCAACAATGCTTTTCTGTAGCCAGCAATTCTTGGAGGCAGTTTGGCTACGTAATGCTTCATAAATGGTAGGCCGTAAAAATTCTAACAATTTGGACTATCGCACTGCATTGACTAATTACATGCTGCATGGTGAATGCCATTATATTTTGAGGGTGTATTATTTTTAAGTAGAAGTCAATATTTAGCGCCTTATGCACTGCAGACATTTCTACAAATCAAGCCGAACCAGATTTTTTCCAGAAAATTTCTCATCAACATCGTCACTAAATAGAATCGCAGAGTGAATCTTAATTTTTGCTAGGCAAAAATTATCTTAACATGTAAAACTTAGCAATCACCTAGTAAAATATATCGCTGTCAATCATTTTGAGATTACAAAATTGTTCTAGATTCAGTGAGAGCCTATGCTGACTAGTAGAAAATTGTGCAGAACTTACTATGGATCAAGTAAATTGGTAGATGGCTTCTCACTAACCTACGAGAAATGGCTTACTTGCATACATCAAAGCAACAAGTACTGTCAGCTGCATGGTCAAGCAAGCACTCTGGTCTTTGACCGTCTGCATTGCCAGTGACCTCCAATGCCTGTGTGCTCCCTGACAATGAGCTAGATCCTTTGCTGCTTTCCCTTAACCACTACACTGTAAATAGAAATTAGTCTTCGACATCACTTTGACTTCACTAACAAAGGCTTCTTTAAGTTCAAACAGAAATACCTGGATTGCTATAAGTAGTCTGAGTAAGCTTGCAGGTTTATTTGCAGGCGTACAATTACAATGCCTTGTTACCCCACTATACTCAGGATTTTCTTCTGCAGAGGTTTGATATAAAGGTTCCACATGGTTCCTTTGAAAACTACCAGTGGAAATATACGGGGCATCTACTTGCGAAACTGTGACGCAACAGTTCGGGCAATTTGGCTGCCTTGGAGAAAAACAGCAGGGTGGTACAAACCTTGTTCTCCTGTATTTGCTGGCTGCTTGAAGGCCTGCAGCTTGTTCCATTTGAGGGCTGCAATGGCTCTTCAACGTCAAAATGCTCTGCAGGAGCAGCTTGAGGCTCTGACGAGTTCTCGTGCAGTCCTTTAAAGAACTCGGCTCCAGGGCACGCATCCCCCAGTGCAAGCCTACCGAGCTCGTGCCGACCTTCCCTGGTCAGCAGAGGTGCATTGGGGAAGGTTCCACCAAACACCTTATGCACAAGCGCCTGGTGTTTGCAGAATGCACCCTGCTGACCAGAGCGGCATGTGCACAGCCCAATGGTGGAGTTGACGTTGTACATCGGGCCGTCGTCTTTGCCACTTGGTACGACGTAGAGGCCGTCCCCACAGGATACTGTACGATCCTTGGCAGTCTCTGGGAGTCGCTTGAGGAGCTTCTCATACAGAAGCCTGTGCCCTGCCACACGCGAGTTCGCATGGTCGATAATTCGGTTGCGGAAGTACGTCTCCCACGTAACCGCGAGAAACTCCACCAGGGCCACAACATTATAGGCTTTAGTGCGACTCAGCACAATGTCCTTCAAAATCCTGATGGAAGCCTCAGAGTAATTGTTTGTGTTGTGGCCCCTTGTTTTGAAGTGCAGACGGAAGAGCAAGACCCACTCCGCTTCCTTCTCCATGAAAGTGTCCACGCGGTTGATGTAGCCTGCATGTTGCTGGGAGTGGAGCTCCTTCTTGGCTGCTTCCAGGCTTTCAGGCGTATCAGCATACATGACCTGCACATTTGGAGGTCACAGAGATATGTGCATGCACATATAATATGCATACATTGCATATACATGCACACAACACATACATATTATAGGTGTGCAAAAATGTGAAATGTTTACTGTCAGTCAAATGGAATGCTTTATGCCTAGTCAGTCAATTTTCATGGCTTGCAAAAAAACAGCAATGCGCACAAAAAAAAGACAAGACGAAAAAAAAAGGCCATAGGGCTACTGCCACAGGCCAAAGTATGAGAATTTGTGACAGTGGTGCATTCACAAAAGTTGCAGAGGATCCCTAAGCATATTCTTAAGAGGTTCGATCTTAGAAGTTTATTTTGGCTCAGGTTGTTGTTACAACAAAGCGTTGCAAAGTTGTGTTGCAGTGGAAACTCCAGGCCAATTAGGACTGCATTTGCAAGCACACTCCCTTTGTAGATGCCAAACGAGTCACACGCCGCAGAATCTGCATTTCCTTCTCTCGGTGCTGGGCTGGTGTTCCCAATATTAACGTTCAACCCACGTGCTGTGATTCATAAGCCATTCACCAGCATCAAAATGTACCGGTGGGAGAGGCCACAAACACATGTGCTTGTGAGACGCGGCTTTTGTGGACACTAGCCAGGTGCACAGTCCCCCCCACCCCCACCTCCCCTTTAGCAAAGTAACACTTCCGCATTAAAAGCAACTCAGTGTTACCCTTTGTTGTGAGCATTGCGTGAGAGTTCCCTTCACTATATGCATTAAGAAGCTGGTGCAGTTTTGCTGAGAAGTTGAGTGACCCTTGTGCCCCACCACATTCCTTGTTTTAGTTAAAGGAGCCATGAAGAGAAAATGCAAGTTGGTTTTATTCGAAAGATTTCGTGTTTTATAGTGCCCCCAGCGCTTGTCCGGATACAAACGGTGCTTTATTCACTGAGAAATTAAACAATTTAGGTTAAAATTTTGATTTTCCCGCTCAATCGTGCGTTTTCGTGGTCCCAAGTGACATCACGGGAACCGACCGCTCTGCAGCCTAGAGTACCTTCATTCACGCATCCGCTGTACAGGGTAGAGACACGTAACGCTGGCGCCGCCATGTTCGGTTGCTCGCTCGCCGCCGAAGCAAGTCATTGTGTCAAAACCGCGCTAAAATTATCGCCGCAACGCAGTTTACTGAAGAAGTTTGAATCATATTGTCTGTTTCGCGTTGCTAGGTCTCGTGGGAAACGAAAAGAATAACGCGTTGAGCCCGTTGGCCCAATTGCGGCGGCACGGGACCGTTCAAAGGTTGTCTCCACCCTGTAGCGTGTTGGTTTGTTCCCGCGTTTCTTTACGTTCCGTAACCTAGATGGCGCCACCATACCGTGGCAAGCGTTTGGTTTGTTTTTGCCCGCATTTAAACCTGGCTTGTTTTTGTTCTGGGAGAAAATATTCGTTCCCTGAAACAGTGCTCGCTCGACAAATGGGGTCACGTAAGACACCGTTGCTTGCGTCAATCGGCCAGTGTCGTCTGAGACAACCCCAAGCCCCATAGTGCTGTGCAGCTAAACCAAAGCATGCTGTGCGCAGTACGAACAGCAGAACGCATCAGTACTTCTATGTTTACATGTGCTTTCGTAACTTCCACTGTTTGTCCCATCATTCCTATTGCTTTGTAAAGAATGTGCCCTAAATTTAAGCGCAAATCGCTCGTTCGTCTAGTTTGTAAGCTCTACCTAATTTGCGTCTGCTTCTGCCAGCCTCCGCCAATCGCAGAGCTTAGCCCATGTGACATCACAGGTGCTGTTGCGGGAAATGAGCTGGTGGGTCGCATGACCATTCCCGTTTTTCCTAATTATGTAGCTTATTTGAGCGAAGTTTACGTTAAAAGTGGTGTCAGTATGATTCTAACGAGACAATCTTTTGAATGAACCAAACTTGTGTTTTCTCTTCATGGCTCCTTTAAGACGCTGATAACACATGGCACGTGCCGTTCATATCATTTCCCTCAACATGCAAACAGTGTATGCCAGCACACTATCATTATTTCAGGCCTGCTAAAAATAGTATCGACCTTTCCAGTAATTGAGTGCAGCCTTGCCCATTTAAAGCATTTTTTTCTTTCAATAAGAGTTTCAGGTTGCATTCTCCATTGGCTCAATTTACAAGCGACTCGGTGGCTTTTCCTGCAACTGGCAATTCACCCGAGAGGGGATGTGTTCGAAGGTCCTCCAAACACTC
This sequence comes from Haemaphysalis longicornis, assembly GCF_048455015.1. Taxonomy (NCBI): domain Eukaryota; kingdom Metazoa; phylum Arthropoda; class Arachnida; order Ixodida; family Ixodidae; genus Haemaphysalis; species Haemaphysalis longicornis. Next base: position 566,046 of record NW_027526243.1, read on the forward strand.
ATGTAGCACAGGTACGCAACAGTTTTCTTGTTCAAGGCACGTGCACATGAACGGGCACAGCCAAAAAAGACACAAAAGAAAGTGCACCCTGTTGCTCTTTAAATGCGCTCAGGAACTAAGTGCCGCTACAGACAACCAGAGAAGGCATTTCGACACCATGGGGCCCTGTTATGATGGGTGGTGGTGGAGTAGGCGTACGCACCAGCAAAACAAAATGTTGCTACTTACGTCTACTACATACGAAGCAGAGTTATCATCACCTATACTTCTTAAACTGTGCCCAAATCCCATGGCTTCACAGAGTTATTCTAATAAATGGAATTGAAAAACTCTCCACAGAGACCATGTAAATTTGGTGGGTCCTGATTTGTTTCCTTATAGCTCTGGACATTGCATTTGCCTGCCTTCATCGGAACAAGTTGGACTATCAGGAAAGGGATTGTAACAATTTATGATGATACTGAATCTCTTAAAGCTGTTAAAATATTCAAAATGGCCAGTTTCTTATTGCAATTAAACCTTCTCATAACGTTGAAGAATGTCTACCATAATATTTTTAGAGCTGCTGTATTTCAGTTTTGTCCCCACTTGGCTTTGCCAACAGACAGTGACCGAAACCATTCCTGTGACGGGTGCTCGCAGGTGGGACATTCCAAAGCACAGCCACTGGTATGCATTGAATAACTCTGACTGCTGCATACACACATGACCAATACATATTTGTTGTAGCATTCAGTGCATTAATAGAAAGGGAAAAATTTAATTGCCGTCGGATGCAACAAACTTTTAACAAGCCAAAGAGGCTAGAAGTGACGCACCAAATCAAGCCTAGCATGCATTACTAAACCAAGAACCCCTGAGTTGGAAGCAGTAGTGATGAGTCAGCTTGATATGATACCAGCACACAGAAATCAGAAGCCCCTCCATATAACAATGGCAATGGTTTAAACGCAAAGCTTACTTGCGTGTGAAAATCGAAATGGTGAAGTGCCAATCAAAGTGCAGACTGCCTACAAGTTTCAGTCCAAACTCAGATGACAGCAAATGAATCCCTTACGAGAAAGCTAAGCACCCTCCTCCCCTCCCAAACTCATTGCCATGGTTAGACCATCAACAACGTCCAAAACTGCCAAAGCAAAAAGCCAAAATCTACTTAAACTCAGCGAAAGCTGAAGCCAATGCCCGCGCAACGAACCCAAAGGAAATGTTGAGTGAGCTGAATGCAATGATGGCACAGTCGGATAGACGTTCCCTTTATAACGTAAGGGACCCAGGTGAGATTTCAACCACAGGAACTATTTTTTTCTTGTTTCATCATCACCATCATAATCATTTGCCCTCCTATTATGAAAATCTGGCTTTCCTGTAGAGCATTTTGGTTACCTCACTGCCATCAGTGAGACCAAGATAATTTTCAGTTGACTGCTGTTAATTAAAACTAAGTCCAAGGGAACCGCAAAACACTTCGAATTAACCAAACTTCCAATTAAACAAAAAGCACAAGAACAGCATTCGTATTCTGCAACATGTCTGCCTTCTTGAGTTCACTCAGAATTTCAACTTTCATTGCCAAGTTGGGTGTACGACGCGAGTTGCCATTATAGTTGACACTTATCTCTAAAATCAAAGCCTAAAGTGTCCACCACACAAAGGGCTCACACTGCACTGTGTGCAACAAAGGAGGTTGAGGACATAACAAGGGAGACATGTGTACACTAGCTTGCGTGTCAACTGGCTCGCCACTTTCTAAACTTTGCGCTGCCTCAGTTGTGATGGCACCAACATGAGTACAAAACATGACGCTATTACCAGGCCTGACAATTTTGAACTTTATCAAGAAATCATGGTCACCTCAATGCCTTTTATGGAAGATAACTTCCAATTAACCGACTTAATGGATTTTAGCCTTGAATGATTGAGAAATTTCTTCCATCAGATTCTACGTAAAATTGCCGAGACGAGCACATCACTTCAGAATTATCGAGAGCAGCCTGTGATCGTACCTTCTGGAAGGCTGCCATGAGCTGCTTCCTTTCTTGAACAGCAACCCCATGCTTGGCAAGAGTCAGCCAGCGCCATTCCGCTTGTGCCACGTGAAAGTGGCAGAGCAGCTGCCGGGCCTCTGGCCATGTCTCCAGGAGTGCTGCCTTTTCTGCTGCACTGTTGTCCGTCATGAACGCCGCTGGGGTCTGCATGAAAGAAAATACGCATGGCTCATCAGGTGCCAGATGTGCTAGCACACAACAAGCGAAGTCTGGTGTAAAACAGAAATGAGTGCAAGAGGTCCTTGGATGACTTCACATAAACCTCATAATTGTGTGGCTAAATGGACAAAACGCAAAAGACAGGCAACACGCCCCGTCAACTTTTGCGGTTTTGTCCAATTTGCTCTTTACTTTCCAAGCACTCTTCCGACTGAGCCTTACATGTGGCAATTACAAAGCGCTGGAAAGGACGATATAAAAGTAGTGCAGTTAAGGCAGTGAGACAACTGTGCAGTGACTTAAAGAATCAGAAGAAAAGAAAATTGTCTGGAGTAAGTGCATTTGTTCACCTCAGGATGCTAAGAACTCGTGATCACTGTCAGCCAGTGTGTTTGAGGAAAAACGTGCACATTCTTGTTTTGTGTCAACCATTCTTTTTTAAAAAAAAATGCCTAACAATGAAGCCAAATTTGTCACGAATACTCAGAACGAAATGGCCAAAACTCTTGCTTTATCAAAACCGTCCTAACAAATTATGCACGAATTTGCCACTAGGATGACTATCATCACACTGAGTTTCATTTACTGGTCACAAATACAGTAAAACCTCGTTATTACAAAACAGGATATAACAAACTAATGGATATAACAAAGCAACCATAATTCCCCTTGAAATTTCCGTAGACGCCCATGCATTTAACACCTCGTTTTAATGAAGCTTAATTTTTCTACCAATAGGTATAACCCACTCTTTTTTTCACTACGAGCATATGTGGACCATTTTGGCAACCATCAGGTCAATGTATTGCGTGCGACAGTTTATGTCGCATCATGGATGCGGTAATTCGAAACTTGCGTTAACTATGGGCCATGAACTCCAGGGCACTAAAATGGCTGCAAGCGCCTCGCAACACGTGCAAGGGTGCATGTCTCCTAGACTCCCAGTAGGGTGCCCGGATGTTTTTCCAGCCACCCTACCAGGATGCTGCCGACCTGGTGTGCCGTTTCTTTAGCGTTCACAATGACGGCAAGGACAAACTCGAAATCACGTCTGCAGCTGAAAAAGCCATAATTTGCCTGAAGAAAATGCAGCCAAAATCTATCAAGGACTTCTTCTCTCCATAGTGAGCCACCAGCTCGTGTGCTGTCAAATGATCACGGATAAGCCATGTGGCATGAATTATTTGCTGTTTTTTTTCACTTGGTTTTCTTGTTTTCGCAGGCTGCTGTGAGTTTCGGTGGTGAATACATCCTCCCTTGCACGTAAATTGTCAGCAGAAATAGACACTGGTTATAGCGAAGTAATGGTTATAACAAAGTAATTACTATCCTTGCTTCAACTTCATTATAATGAGGTTTTACTTTAGTCAGTTCTCAGTAAAGCTGTAAATGTTACAGAATTCCTATCCGATGTCGGTACATGGGCTTCTATGGGAGAGAATTGGGTAGCCCCATGCTTGTCTTCCAGGGTAAAACAGTAGTCCTTCAAATTTCTGAACAAGTACTAATCACAAATCTATACTGAATACCATTGCTAAATGATGAGAAAAATATATACATGTACATTCTCTAACCATGTGAGTGATGTGTATTTTCTGCTGCTTCACTGGTAATCCACCTTCACATGGGGTAATGGCTCCAAATTTTTTTTGGTTTCTACTACTCTACATATATGCTTCAATCGGTGCTCAACCCAAAAGTTTCATGCATCGCGAATCAGGTCGAAGCTGAGGAAAGTGACCAATTAATAAATTATGAAAAACTGCCTGTGTGTGCTCACCTGGCGCCCACCAAAGCAGAAGGGGTAGCTGCTTTTGAGCAGCCCAAAAGCTGTCATGTACCCCTCGGTGGTCTGTGAGTTGTGCACCAGGGTGGCAACAGGCACAGCCCCGGCGGATGTGGCAGCCAGCACCACTGTCACAGTGCACCGCGTGGTGTCGCATGAGGCTGTGGAGTCCACAAAGATTATCTCCGACGCTGACTCGAGGCACTGGGTCTGGCTCATGATTGGCGTCACAACGAGAGCAGCCCAGCAACCAGTCGCCTTGTCCACTCGTATCCTGACGTCAACGCCTGCATAAGAATGGCATGATTAAACGGTGTATGATAATCCACAGTAGCTTTGGCTGACTTTGTTAGTTACGTTGCACAATACTATGGCAAACAATGAAGCAAAACCACTCTGGCACCATGGTTTTCTCGACTAGATGCTGTGATATGAGATACAACCTATGCCCATCACATGAAGCACATGTTGTGGAAGTACTAAAGCCCCTCCATCACGGGCTGGGCCGCGGACGAGAGCAGTATGGAGGGGCTTTAACCTAGGTGTCGGACGAGAGCAGTATAGAGGGGCTTTAGAGACCGCCTTAGAGACCAGCTGTTGCTGCTGTGTAGAGTTCAATACCTAGCTCGATAGCTTCTCAGCACAAAATAGACCATCCTGATCACAATGGCATAAAAATCTTGAGTTCTTGACTAATTATTGAGTTATGCTTAATGGGTTTCAGGTAATTATTCCAGTCACTCAAAAAGTACAGAAGATAGCCTCACACTGATTTAAGTTTTATTGTTAGGATGGTTAGTTCATTGATTACATTTACCCTGCCTATAAAGTCATTTTACTTGCCACAACCCTTCTTAAAACTGCATTACAAGTTAGTGCAAGTTCCAAGCTAAAGATTTCACCAGAGACACAGCTTTGAGCTGCAATTAAGTTTCAAACAGACATGTCGCCTTTCAGGACACTGTCTTACGGGAGTCGGCTTTTGACCTATTCGTTTGTTTTCCTTGTAAATTGCTCTAATCTTCCTCGCATCAAAAGTACCTGCTTCGAAGACATGTCTACTGCCAAGCATTACTTAATTTATTTTTTTAAAATCATTCTTTACGACCCTCTTTCCAGGTTGCATGCATTGCTAACAATACATATACACATAATGCAAAATTATTGAACAAGGAACTGCTAAGGTAAGCTGTGCTGTTAGTGTTAATTTATTGACTGACTGATTGTGGGGCTCATCCCGCCGATGCTACACCCAAGCTACGAGGCGTACCGTAGTGGAGAGCTCCGGATTAAATTTGACCTCCTGGGGATCTCAACATGTGCCAAAATCTTGAACGCACCGGTGTTTTCACTTTTCGTCTCCTTCAGAAAAGCAGCAACGGCGGCCGGGAATCGAACCTGTCTTTACACTCAGCAGCAGAACACCATATCCACTGAGTCACCGTGGCAGGTGTGTGCTGTTAGTGTGTCTTAATATCTATAATCTAATTCGCCTTCACTGATTCTATGGTAAATCACACTTTCACTACAATTCTTAAGAAATGTGATCGACGCAGTAACTTAGGCGCTACAAGTTGTTATTACATCAACTGATTTTTTTTGCTTTCGTACTAACCTTTAGCTGCGTACCCAGGACGCTTCTCTTGTAATTTCGTAAGGGGGTCAAGAATCGGCCCATGGTTCTCCCGCTGCCATGCCTCGTGGAGATGGTATACTGTCCTTTTCATTGGGTTCACAGCCCCATTGGCCAGTAGTGCTACGCTTGCTGCGTCCTCCTCAACTGCCAGGTTGCCTTCATGAAGGCTGATGGCTTCAGCTGGAGACATGCCTTCACTGAAATAGCTGTGGAAAAGAGCTTTCGTCTCGGCGCTGCATCTCAGGAGGCGCAGGGCCTCAGCACTTTCCACGGAGTGGTTGTGCTGAAGCTTCAACTTCATCACGGCGCACAATGGTGGGTCTCGGCGAAGAAATGGGTCGGTTTTTCTGGTGCTTGCATTGACCTTCTTCACCTTTATGTCGATGACGGCCTCGCACTTTGTGTTGCGCCTGTCACACACCTTGTTGAGCTGGGAAAGGTGGCATCGCCACACTTTATGGCACACCATCCAGTCATGGAAATGAAAAACAATAAGGGCGTTACTTTTATTAGGGTGGCACACAAACTTCACACCTCACTTCTGATACAGCTTTTTTATATTTACACAACTTAGCAATAAAACCTACTTGTTTTATTTCTATAAAATTTCCTGGCTTGTCATCAGTCACACCGTCAACATACTGACATGCAGACGATTGTTGTAATGGTGCACTGAATTTTTCCAGAACCTCTCGAAAGGTGCAATGTCCACTCTAACAGGCGTGGGCAAGGGCTCCACAAAGGGGGGGGGGATTTAGGGGAGCCTCAAGCACGCCCAAGTTTAAAAACTACAGGAGCTCAGCTCTCACTGATATTTGCACCATTAGACAAATCATGGCTTTAAAACAACAGCAAAAGGACTGGCTGGCTGGAGTGGCCCAAAGCGAAAGGCTCAAAACGACTGAATAATTTTGCTGGAATATTACAACCCATCTAACCATATAATACACAATTCCCAATTCGTCTTTTCCTGCAACGCGTTATTATCTATCACTAAATTTTTGCTGTTTTGTAAGGCCGAGTAAATGATTTTCTTCCAGTAATTTTATCTGGCCACTATGTCGGTGCTGGTTATGTATCACACATGAAGGCGTACAGCACAGTTCAAGTGCCACACAAACGGCACGACTGCTCCTCCCTAACCAAACAACAAAAAACTTAAATTATTAGAATACGTAGGATGATTGAAGGGGTTAAAGCTGTGAAATTTGGTGTTTGGCTCGACATTTGATTCCAAAAGTCCGGTGGGCCTTTCTAGATTATAGAACAGCTCTAGATTCTAGAACCACAAGATCATCATCATCATCAATTAGCAGCCCTGCCCCCCTCCCGCCCCTCTCTCTCCCCTTTGCAAACACCTTCAATCAGAAGGCTCCGGAAGTGGGAGGGAAGTTTCTTAGCAAGTATACTGTAAGAAACAAATTATTAGAGTTTCTTACGTAAGTCTGCTAGTTGAGCCGCTCCAGGATTGCATTTCATGTTAACTTTTACGGCGGGCTATCATGCTGCATCAACCCCATGAGTCACCATTCCATAAAAATTATGTCAAATACGCGGCATACTGACCTTTGGCACTTCTCCTCTTTTTGGAAGTTGTATACAATCCAGGCGGTGTTTGTTGCCGCGCCGTAGCGTTTGACCCACTCAGATGCGCTGTCTGCGCTGCCAATGTCACTGCGTAAGACAACGACCTCAGTGGAAGAGGTTGTAGCCTTCGTTGTTCCAGACTCATCACGCACGCAGCACCACCCGAAACTGAGCGCTTCTTCGGGTTCAGCGTACATTTGTCCTTGTAGTTTAGGAGCGCGCACTCCCTTACTCCGTCAGGAAAAAAAGGGAATCCTCGCACTTAAAAGAACCCTTTGAAACGAGCAAACCCGGAAGGCGAAAAATGGCGCGTTCGAAGGGAAATCTTGCTGCAGCAAGGAAGAAGAGCGGTTAACTCGCAAACTCATTAAGCGGAGCTCTCTTTCGCTTTTCATTTCTCCCTGTTTTTATAGTTTTATCTAGTGTTCAACAGATGGCGCAACCCGCGTAAACGACGTTCACAGGTACTCACAGAAGGAAGGTTTTATTTATTGAAAAGTTCTTAATCAGTTTACATTTTAGGTTTGCAAATAAACCTGACTTGCAAACTGTCCTGATTGCGTAGCGTTTTTTTATTTTGGTGGTTTGTTTTTTAGTGACGTCACCGGAACTTCCTGGCTATCGCCCACAGCGAGACGGAATCACGCGTGCGGCGGTGTGGGAGGAGCGCGTGTACCCCGTGCGCTCCGTCGCTCTCAACAACAGCTGCGGCGGTGCGGGGGGAGCGCGTCTGTGCGCGCATGCGTCGTAGCTACCCGTGCGCTGCGTCGCGCTCAACAGTAACGGCGGCAGGGCGTGTACACGTGATAACGGCGTGGTGGGTGCGTGGAAAGTTCGCGCACTTGTGTACGGAAGTGTGCGCATGCGCGTCTCTCCCCCGTACTCCTCTCCCTCGAACGCGGGCGGTGTGTATATAAGCGGTGGAGCGCGCGTTCGGAATTCAGTCAAGGGCGTCTTTGCTTGGCTTTCGCTTGACTTGACGCTTTGCTTGACGGCACCAAGCAATAAAGACAGACTTTACACTCCTTGCCTTCGCTTCTCCTTCATTCAATAAATAAGAATAATAAAGACGAAATAACAATTAAGCATTCCCAAACCATACCCAATTACGCAACATTCACGCGATACCCCCACCACTCTGCGACGCATTTACTCGAGTTCCCATGGGAAGATGCGGGCGGGTTTTTTTCTATACGCGACACACTGAACGCCATTTGAGATAACTCATTAAAAAGAAATCTGACCTTGAGGGGATGAAAGACCAAGCAGTAGTCGCTGTTCAAAGAATAACAATATGAAGAAATGGAAACAAATTCGCTATGAAATCCATCACTTTAAATTTTAGAGGCACCTACCTGCGCGAGATTGTGAAAGCCGCCTTCATGTGGCGCTTGGTGTGGCTGTACATTCTGAACCCGAGACTGTGCTTCAAACGCCACAAGTGCGGTCATGTCACTCCGGCGTGCCGGGGCTAGCAGACATGCGCCAAATGTGGTGACAGTGACCATCCATCCGAAAACTCTCAGACCACCAAGTGTCCGAATTGCAGCGGTGAACATGTGCACCCTGCGTACTCTCAATCTTGACCGACTTTGAACAAAGGAAACGGAATAATACGTGTATGATATCAGATAAAATTAGCTTCATTAAAGTGCACGCAGAAACACAGGTTGTTTTTGGCAGCCTCCTATGCAGGTGCCGCTTGCCGTCGGTTGGGGCGACGTCTGGTTAATAGAGCAACACAGTGTAACCCTGCTGCTGTGCCGCCGTCTCGGCCCCATACTGAGTGGCTACGGGTCACTCCTGCAAAGCCAGCAGAGGATTTGGTAGTCATTCTCTCTCCTGGGCAGCCCCTGGCGTCGCAACGTCCACGGGCCCACGGTTGTGGCAGTAGCGAACCAGAAGGCGTGCTGCACCTCCATTTCCATTACACATCCCTGGTACCCTTGAGTGTGAGGTGAGCGTGGATACTGGAAGGCCGGCTCCCACTTCAATCTTCGCCGTTCCTCTCTGTGTAGCCGGCAACGGCACGAACCCGTTTAGCGCCCCAAAAAATCCGACCCATCCGAGGGGGAACTCTTGAGGCAATGGATGTTATGCCACCTTCCCCACCACTTGAGGTGCCCAGGGAGTGGCGCCCCTCCTTTGAACGCCCCGCACGGGGCACCTTGAGCAATCTTGGTGACGGTACTGGCGATACCGCGGACCCCGAGCCCCCAAACATACGCTGGATCCAACCGTGGCAATGTGTTTATAGGTGGAGGGTTAGAAACCATGAACGGTGGCCGTCGGAGCCTTGGTCAAGCTCCGGCCGATGGGCTCCCTGCCTGTCTACCAGGCAGGGAGCTCCGGGACCTCTTTGACTACCAGGGTAAAGTCAAAGGAGAAAGTACCCCCGTCTCCCTGCTTTTCAAAGTATCATATGGCATTTTCTAACCCCCCCCCCAGACGTGATCGGCCCCCGAAAAGGGGCCGCACCGAAGTATCTTTTCCTCCTTTGCAATCGATCTCTCTCCCAAAGCCCGATAATTTTTCGCGCTTTCTGATCATGGAATCGCTTGATAAGACAACCAATCACTTCGCAGTCCGTGTTTCTAATCTCCAAGTATCTTGAAAGCCTTGTGGGAAAGTCCTACAAGGCTAAGAAACTCACAACGAGAGAAGTTTTGATAGAAGTAGAAAACAAACAGCAATCGTATAACCTCCTCAAGCAAACACGCATGGTAGATGTCAACGTCCCCCGCACGGGGCACCTTGAGCAATCTTGGTGACGGTACTGGCGATACCGCGGACCCCGAGCCCCCAAACATACGCTGGATCCAACCGTGGCAATGTGTTTATAATAAGGTGGAGGGTTAGAAACCACGAACGGTGGCCGTCGGAGCCCAGGTCAAGCTCCGGCGAATGGGCTCCCTGTCTGTTCACCAGGCAGGGAGCTCCGGGACCTCTTTAACTACCAGGGTAAGGTCAAAGGAGAAAGTACCCCCGTCTCCCTGCTTTTATACTATGATATATGGCTTCCAAATTTTCCAAATCCAAAGATCGGCCCCCTAAAAGGGGCCGCACCGAAGTATCCTTTCCTCCGTTGCCAACGACGAGTTTCCGAAAGCCGGACAACTATGCTAGGTTTTTGGTAATCGAATCTGTTGATGCATCGAACCCCCTAGCCACAAAGTCTGTCTTCCTGATCTCCAAATTTCTTGAGGGCATTGTTGGTCAGTCCTACAAAGCCAAAAAACTCAGAACAGGAGAAGTTCTTGTAGAAGTGAATAACAAGCAACAAGCTACACATCTCTTGACTCAAACTCGCATCGCAGATCTCGACATCAGGGTCACTCCCCACCGCAGCCTTAATAGCTCCCAGGGTGTGATCTCTGAGTCAGATCTAATGAATGAAACTGACACCGATCTGTTGGAAGGCCTTAAGGACCAAGGTGTGACAGCAGTGAGGCGTATCATGATTCGTAGAGATAACAAGGAAATCCTAACAAAACATATATAGACTTTTGACCATTCCACAGTTCCTGAATCAGTAAATGCAGGTTTCATTCATTGCCCCGTCAGGCCATACATCCCCAACCCCCGCCGGTGTTTTAAATGCCAGCGGTTTGGGCATGGCACTACCGCCTGCCGTGGTCGACTAACATGCGCCAAGTGCGCACAACACGATCACCCATCAGACAACTGCCCATCGCAAACCCTCATGTGTGCTAACTGCCAGGGGCCCCACGGGGCCTACTCTAGAACATGCGAGAAATTCAAACAGGAGAAGGAGACCATCAAGGTGAAAGTCACTAAGAACCTTACCTTCCCAGAGGCGCGAAAGAGGTTCGCCTCTTTCCCCCTGGGGAGGTACGCCGACGCAGCTCGCCGGGGGGCGGAGCGGCGTCTCGTTTCCACAGGGACCCAGTTCAGCGAGTCTGACCTGGGCCTTCCTCCGCCCCCCCCCCCCCCCTGGGTTGCCTATGGCAGCCCAACCCGCCATCACGCCGCTTGCTGAGGCAGCAGCGGTTGTGGTGGCAACCTCTTCCGTCGGGACCGGTGCCGCTCCCGCCTCTGTCTCCCCGTCCTCCAGTGCGTTGGAGGGTACCGAGGTGATGGACACCACAGGCCCCGCACCGGTTCCCACCGCCACCGCACCGCCCGTGCCACCTCTGGCGCCCCGGACGCCCTCGTCGGTGGTGGCTCAAACGAAGGGCTCCCGAGGGGGGGCCAAGTCCGGGGGGCCCGGTCCGTCGGGCACCCCTCGGACATCCGACGACGACATGGATGTCGGGCCGTTCCTGCCTGCAACGCAGCGCAAGGAACGCGTCCCGACGCCAAAGCCTCCCCACAAGCCGAAAAAGGCGAGAGTCACAGCCCCGAAAGACGACACATAAACAAACACACACACTCCAGTAGCTCTCACACTAAATAATGGGAAGAGAAAACATAATTCAATGGAACTGTAGAGGCCTTCTTAAAAATCTTGACGATGTATACGAACTACTGCATGCTAATCAGCCAAGTGTAATGTGTGTTCAGGAAACACATTTGAATTCCAAGCACACAAATTTCTTGAATAGTTACCTGGTATACAGAAAGGACAGGGTTGGCAGCACACACTGTTCTGGCGGTGTGGCCATAATCGCCCGCAAATCCTTAGCATGCCACCCTGTCACCTTGAACACCGTCCTTGAGGCTGTAGCAATACGCTTAATAATATTTAATAGGTTGATAATGGTATGCTCCATATACATTCCTCCTGATGTTTCACTTTTAAGCTCTGACATCGAGGCGCTGGTTGACCAGCTGCCCGAACCATACATCCTGACAGGCGACCTTAATGCTCACAACGCTCTTTGGGGCTCTTCCCGCACGGATGCCCGAGGTCGCCTTATAGAAAAATTCCTTACATCTTCTTGAGCATGCCTTTTCAACAGTAAACAGTCTACATACCATAACATAGGACACAACACATACTCATGTCTTGACTTAGCGATTGGCTCAGCAGTTCTCTTTCCTCTCCTCGAGTGGGGTGTGGGCACTGACCCATACGGTAGTGACCACTTCCCCACCTCACTCACATACATAAGTAAAGGCCCATGCAGTCCATCTTCCCATAATAGGTTCAATGAAGCACGAGCTAACTGGAATACATTTACACAGACATCCAAACTACACCACACATCCATAGGACACCTACACGTCCAAGAAGCTACCCAACTGCTCACGGCGCACATCCTCGACGCCGCCGAAAAGTCCATTCCCCACGCCTCTGGTGCCCCGCGCAACCAGCGGAGGCCGTGGTGGAATGAGGACTGTAGGCGGGCGCGAGAGGCCCAGAACAAGGCGTGGGGTGTCCTTCGTCGGTACCCCACGTCGGGTAACCTCATTTTGTTCAAACGGGCCAAGGCGTTAGGAAAACGTGTGCGCCGTGAGGCAAAACGAGAGATTTGGCGTTCCTTCATAACATCAATAAACTCCTACACAGACACACGGAAAGTATGGACAAGAATCCCTAGTAGCACAAATTGTTGCCGCAACGTTTCTGCCGTGTTGCCAATGTTGTGTAACGTTACGCAACGTTACACAACGTGGTGACAATGTTGCCGAATGTGGGCCAACATTGGACACATTCAGCAACATTCCCGCAACGTTTACAAACAACGTGTAGGCAACGTTGTCCGTATGCACATTTTTCACGTTGCAGCAATGTTGCCAAATGTGGGCCAACGTTGGAGACATTCAACAACATGCACGCAACGTTTACAAACAACGTATAGGCAATGTTGCCCGTATGCACGTTTTTTCACGTTACAGCAATGTTGCCAAATGTGGGCCAACTTCGGAAACATTCAACAACATGCACGCAACGTTTACAAACAACCGATGCGCAACGTTGCCCGTATGCACATTTTTTCACGTTCCAGCAATGTTGCCAAATGTGGGCCAACGTAAAATCAGTGTTGGACGCATCCAACAACATTCACGCAACGTTTAACGCGTAGGCAATGTAGCCCACATGCACATTTTCTTGCGTTGCAGCAATGTTGCCAAATGTGGGCCAACGTTGGATACATTCATGCAACGTTTAAAAACATAACTTTGCCATTTATACGCTTTTTTCGCGTTGCAGCAATGTTGCCGAATGTTGGCAAATGTCATATTTATAATGATGATAAACGATTTCACGTGGAGTTACATAAGCTGCCTAAAAATTCAAATGATCCCGTACAGCACACTTGAATGTTTGCGATATAGTACATGTAACGTCAGGATACGTTAATTTCGGGAGTGTGGTTAAATGTGATCTAACGCGTACGTACAGTTTCTACATATTTAGCAATGCTCACGAAAAACCTTCAAATTAACATTGCCTGTGTACATGTTTATCTAGGTTGCCGCAATATTGAGGAATGTTGAATGTATAGCTGCTTTCCATTGATTTATTATGTGAAACACCACACTAACCCATGTTTTGGAGAAATTACGTCACCTATAAAAGTTCAAATGGTTATGCCCAATGGACGTTTTAGCCACAGTTCACTGCAACGTTTTTAGATTAGGTTGGTTTAGAAAACCCCCGCACGGGGCACCTTCAGCAATCTTGGTGACGGTACTGGCGATACCGCGGACCCCGAGCCCCCAAACATACGCTGGATCCAACCGTGGCAATGTGTTTATAGGTGGAGGGTTAGAAACCACGAACGGTGGCCGTCGGAGCCCAGGTCAAGCTCCGGCGGATGGGCTCCCTGTCTGTCTACCAGGCAGGGAGCTCCGGGACCTCTTTGGCTACCAGGGTAAGGTCAAAGAAGAAAGTACCCCAGTCTCCCTGCTTTTCAATGTATCATATGGCATTTTCGAAACCCCCCCCCCCAGACGTGATCGGCCCCCGAAAAGGGGCCGCACCGAAGTTTCCTTTCCACCCCTACCAACTATCAACGTTCCAAAACATGACAACTATCCCCGTTTTTTGGTCCTCGAATCAATAGACAAATCCAAACCCGTCTCCTCCCAATCTGTATTCCTCGTCTCCAAGTTCCTTGAAGGAATCATTGGCAAATCTTTCGAAGCGAAAAAGCTACGAACAGGCGAAGTGTTGGTTGAAGTCAAGACGCAGCAGCAAGCCACAAATCTCCTGACCCAAACCCGCATGGCAGATCTGGACATCACTGTCACACCCCACCGCAGCCTCAACAGCTCGCAGGGGGTGATATCTCAGCCAGATCTGCTAAGTGAAACAGAGGCCGACCTTCTGGAAGGCCTGAAGGATCAGGGCGTAACAGCTGTCAGGAGAATCACCATCCGTCGCGACAATGTAGAAATACCAACAAAGCACGTAGTCTTAACATTCAGCAGTTCAAAACTTCCTGAGCACATCAATGCTGGTTTCATTAGGTGTGGTGTACGTCCGTACATACCTAACCCGCGCCGCTGCTACAAGTGCCAGCGGTTCGGGCACGCTACGACTTCTTGCCGCGGCAAACAGACCTGCGCAAAATGCGCCGCACACGACCACCCCACTGAAAATTGTGACTCCACCACCTTCACCTGCGCAAACTGTCAGGGGCCGCACGCGGCATGGTCCCGCAGCTGTGAGAAGTTTCACCAGGAGAAGAAGATAATTCACGTAAAAGTAACCGAGAACATCTCCTTCCCCGAGGCGCGAAAGAGGTTCGCCTCCTTCCCCCTCGGGAGGTACGCCGACGCAGCTCGCCGGGGGGCGGAGCGGCGTCTTGTTTCGGCGGGGACCCAGTACCGCGAGTCGGACTTGGTCCCGCCCCCGCCCCCCTCTGGGTTGCCTCAGGCAGCCCAACCCGCCTCCGCACCGCTCGCTGAGCCAGCAGCGGCTGTGGTGGCAACCACGTCTCGTGGGGATGCTGCTGCACCCACTGTTTCCTCCTCTCCACCGGCCCGAAGCGCCTGCGAGGGCCCGGAGGAGATGGAGCTGGAGGAAACCGCAGCAGTTCCCACCTCCGCCGCACCGCCTGTGCCACCCGGGGCGCTCCTGACGCCCTCGGCGGTCGCGGCCAAAACGAAGGGCACCGCAAAGGGTGCCCAGTCCAAGTCTAGGGGGCCCAGTCCGCTGGGCACCCCCTTGCCCTCAGATGACGACCTAGACGTCGAGCCGTTCCGGCATGCACCACAGCGGAAGGAACGGGCTCCGGCGTCCAGGTCAGTAGACAAAATGAAAAAGCCCCTTCCAAGAGTACAAGCCCCGAAAGCCGACACGTAAACACACACATACTCCAGTAGATCTAAACTTCAATAATGGGAAGAGAAAATATCATACAATGGAACTGCAGAGGCCTTCTTAAAAATCTTGATGATGTTTATGAGTTACTGCATTCCAATCAGCCAAGTGTCATGTGTGTTCAAGAAACACACTTAAATTCCAGACATACAAACTTTTTGAATAGTTACCAGGTATTTAGGAAGGACAGGGTTGGTGGTGGTACATCTTCCGGGGGTGTGGCCATCATTGCCCGAAAGTCCTTGGCGTGTCATTCTATCCTGTTACAGACCGTCCTTGAGGCTGTTGCCATTCGTACCATAATTTTCAATAGGCTAATAACTCTATGCTCAGTTTACATCCCTCCTGATTTCCAGCTCTTGAGCTCGGATTTCGAGGGCCTTATGGATCAGCTACCCACACCTTTCATTCTTTTAGGCGACCTCAACGCACATAACTCTCTTTGGGGCTCTGCTCGCACAGATGCCCGAGGTCGCCTTATCGAAAAATATCTAACATCTTCGGGAGCATGTCTATTCAATACAAACAAGCCTACATACCATAATATAGGACACAATAGTTATTCACACCTCGATTTGGCGATTGGCTCTGCAGTACTCTTTCCATCTCTAGAATGGGACGTTGGCACTAACCCATATGGCAGTGACCACTTCCCAACCACATTAACATACTTAGGTAAAGGCCCGAGCAGTCCATCTTCCCATAACAGGTTCAATGAAGATAGAGCGAACTGGAGTACATTTACAGAAACATCTAAACTACACCACACATCCATTGAACACCTACACGTTGAAGAAGCTACCCAACTCCTCACGGCGCACATCCTCGACGCCGCTGAGAAGTCCATTCCCCACGCCTCTGGTGCTCCGCGCAATCAGAGGAGGCCGTGGTGGAATGAGGACTGTAGGGGGGCGCGAGAGGCCCAGAACAAGGCGTGGGGTATCCTTCGACGGTACCCCACGTCGGGCAACCTTATTTTGTTCAAACGGGCCAAGGCGTTAGGAAAACGTGTGCGCCGTGAGGCAAAACGAGAGAGTTGGCGCACCTTCCTTACATCTATTAACTCGTACACAGACACACACAAAGTCTGGACACGAATACGAAAACTAAAAGGACAACAGACACACAGCCTGCCCCTGGTTAGTACAACAGGGGACACACTGGAAGACCAGGCTAACACACTTGCACAACACTTTCAACACGTTTCCAGCTCTGCACACTACACAAACACTTTCCTGAGACATAAAACCACTTGTGAAAAGAAGTCCTTACATGATAATAACAGGTCAAAATCTGGTTACAACTCTGAATTTACTCTTTATGAGCTGAAGGCAGCCCTGAGCACATGTAAACCTTCAGCTCCAGGCGCAGATCAGATTACATACACAATGATGCAACACCTACACCCAGATACTCTTGAAACACTCCTACACTTATACAACAACATATGGCTTTCGGGGCACATTCCGAAATCTTGGAGGGAGGCTATTGTAGTGGCGTTCTTGAAGGAGGGTAAGGACCCGTCTTCTCCCGCCAGTTACCGACCCATCGCCCTCACAAGCTGCCTGTGCAAGCTTCTCGAGAAGATGATTAACAGGAGACTCGTGTACTTCTTAGAATATAATGGTCTTCTCGAGAGCTGCCAGGCCGGCTTCAGGGTGGGGCGATCCACAAACGACCAACTCGTCGCCCTTGAGTCGTATATAAAGGATGCCTTTGTCCACAAACAGTTTTGTGCTACGGTCTTTTTTGATCTCGAGAAAGCCTACGATACCGCTTGGCGATACGGGATACTTTGCGACCTAAAAGCCTTCGGTGTCTCGGGAAATATGTTTAATACACTTCGTAGCTACCTGGCGGAGCGAACCTTTCGTGTGAGAGTTGGCACTGCCCTTTCAAATGTTTTCCTGCAGGAAAACGGCGTGCCTCAAGGCGGCGTTTTGAGCTGCACATTGTTCATTGTCAAGATGAACTCACTTCGAAAGGCGTTGCCACGAACCATTTCCTGTACAATATATGTAGATGATGTGCAAATTTCTTTTAAATCATGCAATATGTCAATCTGCGAACGCCAAGTCCAGCTTGGTGTCAACAAACTAGCAGGCTGGGCAGATCAGAACGGTTTTAAGCTGAACCCAGTCAAGAGCACTTGTGTTGTGTTTTCCAAAAGGCGTGGGATCAGGCCAGATCCAGACATCAAACTGAATGGTGTCTCAATTCCGGTCAAAAAAGAACACAAGTTCCTCGGTATAATTCTTGATGAAAAACTTTCCTTTATTTCTCATATGAAACAACTAAAACAAAAATGTCTTAAAACAATGAATATCCTTAAGGTTCTCTCACACCAATCCTATGGTTCCGATAAAGAACTCCTGCTGCGCTTGTATACTGCTTTGGTTGGGTCTCGTTTGGACTATGGCAGTGTGGTATATGGGTCGGCGAGTAAAACAGCATTGCGAATGCTTGACCCAGTACTACACTTGGGGCTACGGCTTGCGTCGGGTGCTTTTCGCACTAGCCCTGTCGAGAGTCTATATGTTGAATGTAATAAGTGGAGCCTTGAGAACCAGCGAACGTACATAGACTTGCTTTATGCTTTTAAAATTTCATCTCAGAATAACCACCCTTTTTATCCTGTCCTTAACGATACATCCACATCTGTGCTGTTTGTAAATCGCCCGTCCATTACTCCGCCTTTTTCACTTCGAGCGAGAGAGCGAGCCTCGGATCTGAGTGCTTCGTTTTTAGACGTGTACAGGTCATCCTCTTTAAACATTTTACCGCCTTGGCAAGTTCGCCCTGTGTCCTGTGACCTTTCTTTTATAAAGCTTGACAAAAATCGGGTACCGCGAGCTGCAATACTTCAGCACTTTCTTTCTTTGCAGTTCAAATACCCACGTGCTGAATTCTACAGTGACGCTTCTAAAACCTCCACTATGGTGTCGTGCGCTGCTCATGGTCCGAATTTCAATGCAGCCAGAACCATGGGCGTGCACACAACAATTTTTTCAGCAGAAGCGTACGGAATTTTACTGATTGTACGACATATCCTTGAAAATCAAATTCCCAATTCTATCATCTACACAGATTCTTTGAGTGTTGTTCGCGCATTATCATCGCATAAACCCCCCAAAAACCACATAATTAATCTTGTATTCAACACTATCATGTCGGTGTATGCGGAGAAGCATCGGCTGCTCCTCTGCTGGGTCCCAGGACACGCTGGGATCGCTGGGAACGAGTTGGCGGACGAGAGGGCCGGTGCTGCTGCACTCAGGAACACTGTCGACATAACAAGCATACCATATACAGACCTCAAGCCTCACATAAAACAGCACCTGCGTAGAACATGGCAAACACACTGGGACGAACAGACAGACAACAAACTACACGTAATAAAGCCATACTTGGGACGGTACACAACTGACTCACACAACAGACACACAGAAGTCGCCTTGGCAAGGCTACGGATAGGGCACACCCATGCGACGCACTCGTATCTGCTGACGGGATCTCCTAGACCCCAGTGCGGCAGGTGCGGAGAGGCCCTATCCGTAGTGCACATACTAATCACATGCAAGGCACTTCACACAACACGACACAAACACTTCAGAGAACTCTACAGACAACATCTCCCCCTACATCCATCGTTTTTCCTAGGTGATGATGCCATTGTTTCCGTGAAACGTGTGTTTGAGTATTTGTCCGACGTCACGTTTTTAAACCTCATTTCCTATCACGCATCATGAAATCTGGCCCTATACACCAGCCATGCTCATTGTCGTGTTGTCATTTTACTTTTGTTTTTGATGATTTTACTTAGTGTTTAAGGTTTCACCCCTATCATCGACTATTGTTCTGGCGCTCTTTGCCCCAGTTGGCCTTGCGCCATAAACATCCAACGATCATCATCATGGTTTAGAAAACGTTGGTTCACTGTACCATCGCCTCGTGTACTTTAATTACTGTACTTTAGCTGCATATAATACGGCACTTACACGCACACGCACAGGCACGCACATAAATGAAATCCCCATCGTCAGCCTGTCTACTGCAGGACGAGGGCCTTCCTCCATGCACGGCACTTGCTTCGCGCCATCTCCGCGACCCCGACCTGCCCCGACATTTATTACAGATTTTTTTTCAGATTATATATTTTTATCTATTTATTACAGATGTTCTTGTTCGAAATTCTGCGTTATTTTAGGCCAGCAGTTGGTTATGCGGCCTTCCCAAAAAAACCTCTGTTGATTTGTTAAATATTAGCTGCGATATTTGTAGCATTCAGACAACCTATAAGTGTTCATTATTTTGTTTCTTAGCGACCTATTATCACCAGAATGTTATATAACAAATCAGTGATAGTATCATCGTGTTTTTCACTCGTTTTTTTGACGACTTACTATCACCTGTTTATTTTTGCGAAAATCAGTGAGGTAAATATTTTCTTTTTGCACTTTGCGGAAACCCTTCGACAACGGTTGCGGGAAATAATGAGTCCCACCGCACGGGGAAGGAACCAGTCCCTTTATAACGTAATGACGAAGAAATTGCAATTTCTTGTGTTTCTGCATTTGTGTGCGTTGCTTTCTTCTGATAACGCAAGTACTTGAGGTGTTATTAGCAATGCATTACGGAAGGCACCTATTGTACCTTGCCGCACGCTTCCGTCCCGACTTATTCGTAGTTAGCAGGGACTGCGGCGGGTTTATTGTGTTTGTGAATCAAATTTGGAAATGCTTTGTAATGACGTTGAAAGCACTCTGTAATGTTTTATGCAGCATACATACAGTTATTCTTCTTCGCAAGGACTGCTCATCTGAAATTCTTGGCGTTTTGCTAATATGGTCGTGACCTGAGACCAATGTCACCTGCTGCTCCCCATAATCAGTACATTTTTGAGCCGCACAGCGTTAAAATGATGTTCGCAGAAGCAGGTGTCGGCACGACATTATACATGGCATATATATAAAAAAACAAGTGCCGACTGCAACAGGCATGCTGCAGGTTAAAATGAGCCGCTGCAACTCAAATCGCGTGGGATGATGTAAGTGAAAAACCCAGTGTAACACATTAGCGCTACTATTCCGACGGATAATGTTTCTAACTGCACTGTTAAACCATTTCATTCTTATTTATAAGATAGGTGTTTACTTAGTGTAACAGCCCTGAAAAGCGCTTAGTGCGTAAGAAATATTTCCCGCAGCAAACATGCACGTCAAAGCAGCGTCCCCGAATAGGAGCCACGTTGGATCGTGGCTCATTGGTACCTTTGAAGTACGGTACTTTTGTGACAAAGAACTTCGCTACTCAGAACAAAATTTAAAAGAATGTCTAAGTAATTGAATAATTGATTCAAAGAACATTTATGCGAAAAGTAAACAAATGAAGCAGGATCGAGGAACTATCCTCAACAAATATTTACAGGAGAAATCGCTTGAAAAGCATGCGGATTCGTAAGTAGGCGTTAAATAATCACAATATGAGCTCAGAAGCCGTCTTAAAAAATACATCCGAGAGATCCTGTGCAAAATCAAATCAAAACAAAAACAAAATAAAGAACTAACTGATATGTTCATGCAGCGAAAACTTTTTAAACCCGTAAATTTTTAATTCTGGACCAAAATTTTGGACCGGAGGGGCTGCGGAACCCTAATGGAGGTTCCCCGTGGGGTCAGTCACCTGTCTTACCAGAATTTCTCTGGACGCACGGAAAGTGGGGGAGGAGCGTGCATGGCTTGCGGCGGAGCTTGCCTAAAACGCTCGCCCTAAGATCGGGCTCCCGCTGACATTCATGCCGCTAACCATTCGGGGTACCAAGGCATGTTTTTTTTTTTATAGCAGAATGCGCCGAAGCCCAAGAGATCACGTGGGCGACGACGGTATGGGAAACGCGAGGGCGCAAATAAAAAATTCAGCCCCGCGAGAGGACGAATATTTAGTATTTCTTTTTTTATTGTAGTGTTTAACGCGCCGACGCAAAACGCAGGCGATGAGGCGCGCCGTAGTGGACGGCTCCGGATTAATTTTGACAACCTGGGGATCTTTAACGTGCGCCGAAATCTCGTACACACGGGCGTTTTTGCTTTTCGCCTCCATCAGAAAAGCGGCCGCCGTGGCCGGCAATCGAACCCGCGACCTCGAGCTCAGCAGCGCAACGCCTTAGCCACTGTGCCACCGCGGCGGGTAGAAAATACATGATGATATTGTCGCTAAAGAAACAAAGTAATGAACAAGCTATACATTTTCTGGCTACGGTTACGCAAATAGGCATTTTTTTGGCAAGACCGCATACATTTCTACTGGACTAAAGTAACGCAGAAATACAAGCAACAACAGTTGTAATAAACAGGTTCGATTTGCGTACTTGCAACTCCCATGTTAACAACGCACGCGAATTTGGCCGCCTCAAACGCTCGCTCGAATTCGTTTTCGCACCGAAACGACCTGTACCGAACCGCCCTGTACCGAAATGTCCTGTACCGAAGCACCCGTGTCCCGAAACGCCCGTGTACCGAAACGCCCGTGTCCCGAAACGTCCGTGTACCGAAAAGACCGTACCGAAACGCCCTGTACCGAACCGCCCTGTACCGAAAAGACCTAGACCCCGCTCGAACGCCTCGAATTACAAGTATGCACGAATCTGCAATTTGAACCCTGAGCAGCAGACGAGTTTTTCTCCCCAGCGCAGTGCCATTGGATTCAATTGCCGACCTTGTCTCTGCACTAGAAAACGCGAAGGCTACCAAAAACTGGCCTTTGTTGTCCTTTTGAACATTCGCAAAGCCTTCGACCGCTTACGCCACGAGGCTATTCACGATGCAGTAAAACGCTGCAAAATTACTCGGCCGTCACCCTCATCTCCCCCGACGTTACAAGACTGGACGAGGCCCGCCACTCCATCGCGCAAGAACCAAACAAGCAATACCCATACGCGTGGGTTGCATCATGCAATGCACCCGCTCGCATCCCAAGCATCAAATTTGGGTGACAAGATTCCTGCCTATTTAGCAGGCTCCGTACCAGTGCTCACCTACAACTGAATGAGAAAATCAACAGTCCCATTTGTTCTTCATCTACATCCCCGCACGGGGCACCTTGAGTATTCATGGTGACGGTGTTGGCGACACCGCGGACCCCGAGCCCCCAACATAAACTGTAACCTACCGTGGTGATGTGTTTAAAGGTGAAGGGTAGAAGCCTCAAACGGTGGCCGTCGGAGCCCAGGTCAAGCTCCGGCGGATGGGCTCCCTGTCTGTTTACCAGGCAGGGAGCTCCGGGACCTCTCAGGCTATCAGGGTAAGGTTTGAGAAGAAAGTACCCCCGTCCCCTGTTTTTTTCTATGCTGTATGGAAAATTCAAAACCCCCCTCCAAACGTGATCGGTCCCTGAAAAGGGGCCGCACCGAAGTATCTTTCCCTCAACTTTCAAGCAGTAGCTTCCCAAAGCCAGACAAATACTCTCGTTTCCTTGTTATCGAACCTCTTGACTCAGCCCGCCCTCTTGCTTCACGATCAGTATTTTTGATTACAAAATACCTTGATGGAATAATTGGGAAAACCTACAATGCCAAAAAACAACGCACAGGTGAAGTCCTTGTTGAAGTAAAAAACCAGCAGCAGGCAACCACACTTCTTGGTCAGACGAAAATGGTCGATCTGGACATCAGGGTCACACCCCACCGCAGCCTGAATAGCTCGCAGGGTGTGATCTCTGAGGCAGATCTTCTTAACGAGACAGATGCCGACATTCTTGAAGGTCTAAAGGATCAGGGTGTCACAGCCGTGCGCCGCATCACGATGCGTAGAGATAATAAGATAATCCCCACGAAACATATTATCCTGACCTTCAACTGCTCCTCACTTCCTGACCATATCAACGCAGGGTTCATCCGATGCTCCATTCGCCCTTACATTCCAAACCCGCGCCGCTGCTTTAAGTGCCAGCGGTTCGGGCACGGAACCAACTCCTGCCGTGGTCGTCTGACCTGCGCAAAGTGCGCTCAGCATGATCATCCTTCTGATAATTGTCCATCATCAACCCTCACCTGCGCCAACTGCCAGGGACCCCATGCCGCCTACTCTCGAACGTGCGAGAAGTTTAAGCAGGAGAAGGCGATCATTAATGTGAAGGTAACTGAGAACATCACCTTCCCAGAGGCGCGAAAGAGGTTCGCCTCTTTCCCCCTGGGGAGGTACGCCGACGCTGCTCGCCGGGGGGCGGAGCGGCGTCTGGTGTCCACAGGGACGCAGTTCAGCGAGTCTGACCTGGTCCCTCCGCCGCCCCCCCCCTGGGGTGCCTCAGGCAGCCCAATCCGTCGCCACGCCGCTTGCTGAGGCAGCAGCGGTTGTGGTGACATCTTCTGTAGGGACCGGTGCCGCTCCCGCCTCTGTCTCCCCGTCCTCCAGTGCGTTGGAGGGTACCGAGGTGATGGACACCACGGGCCCCGCACCGGTTCCCACCGCCACCGCACCGCCCGTGCCACCTCTGCCGCCCCGGACGCCCTCGGCGGTGGCGGCTCAAGCGAAGGGCTCCCGAGGGGTGGCCAAGTCCGGGGGGCCCGGTCCGTCGGGCACCCCTCGGACATCCGACGACGACATGGATGTCGGGCCGTTCCTGCCTGCAACGCAGCGCAAGGAACGCGTCCCGACGCCAAAGCCTCCCGACAAGCCAAAAAAGACGAGAGTCACAGCCCCGAAAGACGACACATAAACAAACACACACACTCCAGTAGCTCTCACACTAAATAATGGGAAGAGAAAACATAATTCAATGGAACTGTAGAGGCCTTCTTAAAAATTTTGACGATGTATACGAACTACTGCATGCTAATCAGCCAAGTGTGATGTGTGTTCAGGAAACACATTTGAATTCCAAGCACACAAATTTCTTGAATAGTTACATGGTCTTCAGAAAGGACAGGGATGGCTGCACACACTCTTCTGGCGGTGTGGCCATAATCGTCCGGAAATCCTTAGCATGCCACCCTGTCACTTTAAACACTATCCTTGAGGCTGTAGCAATACACTTAATAATAACGGTATGCTTATCAATAACCGTTATCAATAACGGTTGATAACGGTATGCTCCATATACATTCCTCCTGATGTTACACTTTCGAGTTCTGATGTCGAGGCGCTGGTTGACCAGCTGCCCGAACCGTACATTCTAACAGGCGACCTTAATGCTCACAATTCTTTTTGGGGCTATTCTCGTACGGATGCCCGGGGTCGCCTGATAGAGAGGTTTCTTACATCCTCTGGAGCATGCCTTTTCAACAATAAACAGCCTACATATCATAACATAGGACACAACACATACTCATGTCTTGACTTGGCGATTGGCTCCGCAGTTCTCTTTCCTCTTCTCGAGTGGGGGTGTGGGAACTGACCCATATGGCAGTGACCACTTCCCCACCTCACTCACATACATAGGTAAAGGCCCATGCAGTCCATCTTCCCATAATAGGTTGAATGAAACACGAGCTAACTGGAATACATTTATAGAGACATCCAAACTACACCACACATCCATAGGACACCTACACGTTGAAGAATCTACCCAACTCCTCACGGCGCACATCCTCGACGCCGCCGAAAGGTCCATTCCCCACGCCTCTGGTGCCCCGCGCAACCAGCGGAGGCCGTGGTGGAATGAGGACTGTAGGCGGGCGCGAGAGGCCCAGAACAAGGCGTGGGGTATCCTTCGTCGGTACCCCACGTCGGGAAACCTCCTCTTGTTCAAACGGGCCAAGGCGTTAGGAAAACGTGTGCGCCGTGAGGCAAAACGAGAGAGTTGGCGTACATTCATAACATCAATAAACTCCTACACAGACACAAGGAAAGTATGGACACGAATACGCAAACTGAAGGGACAACAAACACACAGCCTGCCTCTGGTCAGCACTACAGGGGACACACTCGAAGACCAGGCTGACACACTCGCACAACACTTCCAACACGTGTCCAGTTCCGCACACAACACAAACACTTTCATGAAGCACAAACAAACGGCCGAAAAGAAGACTATACTAGATAACAATAGGACAACATCTTCGTATAGCTCAGAGTTTTCACTGCATGAGCTGAGGGCTGCTTTGAGCACGTGTAAACCATCAGCTCCAGGCCCAGACAACATCACATACACAATGATACAACACCTGCACGCAGACACCCTTCTAACACTCTTACACCTATATAACAAGATATGGCTTTCGGGGCACATTCCAAACTCCTGGAAGGAGGCTATAGTTGTAGCTTTCCTGAAAGAGGGAAAGGACCCGTCGTCCCCCTCAAGCTACCGTCCTATAGCCCTGACGAGCTGCCTGTGCAAGCTCTTCGAGAAGATGGTAAATCGCAGGCTCGTGTACTTCCTCGAGTACAACGGTCTTCTCGAGAGCTGCCAGGCAGGCTTTAGGGTGGGGCGATCGACGAACGATCAACTGGTAGCTCTTGACTCGTATATCAAGGATGCCTTCGCGCATATGCAGTATTGTTTAACTGTCTTTTTCGACCTTGAAAAGGCATACGACACCGCTTGGCGTTATGGGATCCTTAGTGACCTCAAGTCATTCGGTGTTTTGGGTAACATGTTCAACACTCTTGTTAGTTACTTGTCAGAAAGAACGTTTCGAGTAAGAGTTGGTTGTGCACTCTCAAACGTTTACGTGCAAGAAAATGGCGTGCCACAGGGTGGTGTGTTGAGCTGCACTCTCTTCATAGTAAAAATGAACTCTCTTGGTAAGGCACTGCCACCTACAATCTCTTATTCCATGTATGTAGATGACGTGCAGATATCCTATAAATCATGCAATATGTCAATCTGCGAACGTCAAGTCCAGCTTGGTGTAAAGAAACTTGCCGGCTGGGCAGACAAGAATGGTTTTAAATTAAATCCTGTAAAAAGCTCTTGCGTTGTGTTCTCCAGGAAGCGCGGGGTCCATATGGACCCAGACATTACTCTTAATGGCGTGTCGCTTCCTGTGAACAAGGAGCACAAGTTCTTAGGTGTTGTGTTTGACCAGAAACTTACATTCATTCCACACATCAAGGAACTTAAACATAAATGTCTGAAAACAATGAATATACTTAAGGTTCTCTCCCATCAATCTTATGGTTCCGACAAAGAACTCCTACTACGGCTCTATACTGCTTTGGTTGGGTCTCGTTTAGACTATGGCAGTGTGGTATACGGGTCGGCCACTAAAACAGCGTTGCGAATGCTTGACCCAGTGCTACACTTGGGGCTTCGTCTCGCCTTGGGTGCTTTTCGCACTAGCCCTGTCGAGAGTCTGTATGTCGAGTGTAATAAGTGAAGCCTTGAGAACCAACGAACATACATGGACTTGCTTTATGCTTTTAAAATTTCATCACTGAATAATCATCCTTTTTATCCTGTCTTTAACGACACATCCACATCTCTGGTCTTTGTAAATCGCCCATCCGTTCCTCTGCCCTTTTCACTTAGAGTGAAAGAGCGAGCCTCGGATCTCAGTGCTTCGTTTTTAAATGTGTACAGGTCATCCTTTTCTAACAGTTTACCACCTTGGCAAGTTCGTCCTGTGTCGTGCGACCTTTCTTTTATGAAACTTGACAAAAATCGGGTACCGCGAGCTGCAATACTGCAGCACTTTCTGTCTCTGCAGTTTAAATACCCACTTGCAGAATTTTACAGTGACGCGTCTAAAACCTCCACCTTGGTCTCCTGCGCTGCTCATGGTCCGGATTTCAGTGCAGCCAGAACCATGAGCGTCCACACAACAATTTTTTCAGCAGAAGCGTATGGAATTTTACTGATTGTACGACACATTCTTGAAACTCAAATTCCCAATTCCATCATCTATACAGATTCTTTGAGTGTTGTTCGCGCACTATCATCGCACAAGCTCCCCAAAAACCACATAGTTAATCTTGTATTCAACACTATCATGTCCGTGTATGCACAAAAGCATCAGCTGGTCCTCTGCTGGGTCCCAGGACACGCAGAGATCGCTGGGAATGTGTTGGCAGATGAGAGGGCTGCTGCTGCTGCACTCAGGAACACTGTGGACATTACAACGGTACCCTACACAGACCTCAAGCCACACATAAGACAACACCTGCGCAGAACATGGCAAACACACTGGGACGAACAGACAGACAACAAACTACATGTAATAAAGCCACACTTGGGACGGTACACATCTGACTCACACAACAGACACACGGAAGTCGCCTTGGGTAGGCTACGGATAGGGTACACGCATGCAACTCACTCGTATCTGCTGGCGGGATCTCCTAGACCCCAGTGCAGCAGGTGCGGAGAGGCCCTATCCGTAGTGCACATACTAATCACATGCAAGGCACTTCACACAACACGACACAAACACTTCAGAGAACTCTACAGACAACATATTCCCCTACATCCATCGTTTTTCCTAGGTGACGAAGCCATTGTTTCCGTGAAACGTGTGTGTCTGAGTATTTGTCGGACGTCAAGTTTTTAAACCTCATTTCCTATCACGCATCATGAAATCTGGCCCTATACACCAGCCATGCTCATTGTTGTTTTGTGATTTTACTTTTGTTTTTGCTGATTTTACTTAGTGTTTAAGGTATCACCTCTCATATACGACTATTGTTTTGGTGCTCTTTGCCCCAGTTGGCCTTGCGCCATAAACATCAAACCATCATCATCATCATCATTCTTCATCCACATAAATCAAGCAGCCTAAAATATAGAATCCAATTCGCGAATCAAACATAAAGGCGAACCAGATTTCGCTCAAATTCCAAATCAAATAACTACCCGCTCTTCATTTAAAATATGAGTTAGAAACAGGCCAGAAAATATTTTGGAGCTGGAAAGACGGGGATGAGGGGAGATTTGAACTAAGACACACTTTGTGTTGCTGGGGCCCCTATATGTACACCACGCTATGAATGCGAATTCTCAGTGTAAGGAAAAAATGTAAATTTGTGGACGTCCTAGCGATATCACGTAATGATGTTATAACAGACCTGCAGCGATATCACATGGATTTCCACAAGCAGATGATCTTGGGTGAAACATTGTATGGACATCACATGAATGTCCTGAAATGACATTGGATATTGTGACCATTTGTGGATATCCCATGGACTTTCGTGGTTTGCTGGGTTCAGAGGCAGACCGCAAAAACCCTACATCGATGTGTCATCACTTAGAAACGCAGCTCTCGAAAAACTGCAGAAATGCATGTGGAGGAGACGCTGAGTGTGTAGATTCCCCCATGAAATCTAAAAGGAACCGTGAACGTTTGAACGTTTCTCAAAACGAAAGAAACGCGTGGTGCCGGTCCGACGGCAGGCGTAGCCAAACTCGGCGGCAGATCCGTTTATTTTAGTCCCTCATCTGTAGGATGATCACACAATATCACCTTAGAGTGGATGCAGCCTCGAATAAAATAATACCGCCATTCCGCGCATCGTGCGTTACGTTAAAGCCAGGTGCTGCACCGTTCTCAGACGGTGATTTTTTCAAGATGGCCGCCGGCTGTTCCATGAAGGAAATTAGTTTTTATTTCATTTTTTTAGTAAGCGGGTAAATTTCATCGCCGTTCTTGGTGTTAATGAAAATATACCACAAATATGGCACCTTCGATTGAAGGTTGAGCGCGAACAAAATATTTTTTTGTTCAGCAAAAACTTCCAAAAACACTCATTTATTGCTGTATCATTTTGTAAAGCTAAAAAAATACACAAACGGGCTTCGTTTACGTTGGAGAACAGAATTTTAACAGGTCAGGCAGGCAGATTCCCGATCATAGCCAATACTCTTTCTAGCCTCACTAAGTTATCGGTGTCGTGCGTGAGCTCGCATCATCCGCAATGATCGTGTTGGCAGCGGCATTTATTTGTGTTGCGCATGGGCCCGCGGCGATTTCCTCCACGTGTAAGAAATCGAACTTCTGTTATTAGTCACGCAGGCGTAATTATTATAATCATCGAAAAACTACGTCCAATAAATATAAATACAGTAGGATCGTTATAACGAAATCGCTTTATTCGAAATATGCGCTTTATTCAAAATTTATTCTGGTCCTAACCCAAACGGATGCATTTTAGGCCGCATTACTCGAAGCGCCAGAAGAGCTTGACCCGCTTAGAGCGAAGTGGCGAGCGGAGGCGTCGCCGTGCCGCGGTGACCCAGCGGCGAGTCAGGCTGTCAACATGGCAGGTCAACACAAGCTGGTACTTCGCCGGCGGTTTTCTCGAGCCGGTCATGCTCGATTCGGGTGATCCCCATTTTGGGCAAACGGTCCAAATGCGTGGTAGGGTCATTAAAACTTCGTCGCAGCACATTGATCAAGGGCGTGGACACGACGGTGCGCGAACACTGGCAATCGAACCGTAGAACTGGCAGTGTCGCCGACAACGAGGCGCCGAAGAACTCTTGTGTTGCAAACTTCACGGCTGCACAACTCGGGAAAACAATTCCCAGTGATCATGCAATGCCCCTAATGCGAAACCGATCAGTTTTCATGATTGTGCTTTGTACGCCCAATGAGCGGTTAATCTTTTTATTATTACTATTTATTTATTTTTTGAGCTCAACAAACAACCTCCGTCTCGAGCCACGGCATCTGCGGCGCTTTTCAACGCAAAACTCTTGTATAGCGTTTCGTGACGCCCGCACGCCCCCCTATAAAAGGGGCACTGCCGCTGCCAATTTTTGTGGGCGGCGACCATAACCTCCTGCATTGCTTGGTCAAATGGTCAAGTTGTAGCAGGGGTTGCTCTCGCCCGGCAAGAACATGAAACAGCCACCACAGCTTACTTTGAATAACGTTTTGCTTCAGTGAATACATTATGGTTTGATTCCGCGCAGCTGTGGCGTATAATAAGGTAAACTGGTTTAGCTTTTCTCGAGTGGTTGCTTATATCAATATACCGCTTATAACGAAATTTTTCGCTGTCTTGCTGACTTCGCTATAACGAGGGATTACTGTATCTGTATTCTACATGTTTCCTCTTAGTTTTACGGAATAGCAAGCTCAGTTTAAGCCTATCTTTGCAGCGCGTATTTGTTTTCATCAGTAAACAATAACGAGAAGTTTGTGTTCCCCCTCGCCCCCTACTTGTTGCTTATCCCTGCTCCATTTATATGTCCCATTTGAACTTCAGCCTTCGTAATACTATACGAAACCAACTTCGCCATTTTGCGAATGCGCTCTTGGAACATCCGTGCGCTCAACGGTTCGCACCAGCCCCTGCAGGCCATGTCGCTCATGCAATTGGTATACCGATTGTCTCATCTTACAGTGTGATTTAGTTATTCTAGAAACCCACCACGGTGGCTGTTGTGCTAGCGCTGAGTCCAAGGATTGAGCCCGAGGACGCGGGTTCGATTGCAGGCCGCGGCAGCCGCTTTTTGTGCGTGCGTGCGTGTGTGTGTGTGTGTGTGTGTGTGTGTGTGTGTGTGTGTGTGTGTGTGTGTGTGTGGAGGCGAGAAGCGGAAATGCCCGTGTGTTCGGGATTTCGGTGCACGTTAATTAGATCCCCAGGTGGTCAAAATTAATCCGGAGCCCTCTACTACGGCGCGCCTCATCGCCTGTGTAGCGTCGGCGCGTGAAACCTCATAATCAGTAAAATTAGATATTTTAGGGCGATTTTAACACATCATTAAACTTAAAGAGCAAAACACAACTGCTGAGCACCAATAAAGCCGCGCGCAGCTTTCACCCTCAACTGTGCGTTGTCACGTATGACCAACTATCGGGCTGTTTTCGCGAGTAATTTACAAATGCCACTCGGGTGCGTTTTTGTCTATGTGCATGCCGCATATATCCAGGAAACTGACCAAATGCACACAGCGCCTGCTAATTAACCCAACGCGCGCGTGAAACGGACGGCGCAGCATTTCGACGTCGTGAGGCACGAATGAGAACTTGGGTTTCATTGCCGTGTGTTATTTCGCAATCATTATTTGCTGAATAAATAAATAAACTGGAATTTCAACAAGAAAATAGCTTTTTATGCCATCGTCAAATGGTATCTACTCCGACTTGAATTTACGTTCCATAGCCGCTCACTTCACCACGACATCATACCGAAATTTAACGCGGCCTCTTTACAATGGAGATGTGTTCTTTTGGGAAACGTGCACCATATGGAAAGACAAAGTGATCGGGTATACGCCGTGTTTTTCATTCGACGTGTTGGCCGTATCTTTAAGAAGTTCGCGCAGATTTCTTTCATAACTGCCTGAAAACAGCATCCAGAAATGACTTCCCAAATTTCCTTTCCTATTGTTAAAACATTGCGCGCCTTCCTTTGGTAGTAGATTACGGTTGCATTATAAAAAGGTAATCGTGCATAGACAAGGAAAATTTCCAGTTCCATTTTGCTAAGTTTTCACAAGCGACTCGCACTGTTAACTTTCTCTCTAGTGACACCAAATTTTTTGCTTTATGTTTTTATTCGTTAGGTGTAATAGGTGTAATATTTGGTAAATGTTGCCGTGAATGGGTATTCTAGCGATTGCGCGATTACAATGGCCACCTTCGGAAGCCTATTTATGGCCCCTTTAAAGCATGCATGGCCGGGTTGTTTTATGTTGCCGCCTGTATATCCTTAGACAAAAGCAATATCTAGATAAAAGGCTCAAACATTGCCTTGTTGCTGGGTCTTCATAATTGCTCGAAAAAAATTAATTTACTGGAGAAATTTTATATGCAAGCTATTAAATTTCTGTGCATCATATGGGTGTGCGAGCCGTACATGTCGCCAGCTAATTACAATCGTGCGTTTTCCCTTCATATATGTATACATTGCCGCAGTAATTACGGTTGATTTATGAAACGGATTCAAACCCAAAGTTCATGTTCTTTAAATTGCCCCCTTCATGTAAAATTTAGTCACTGTTATAGCCCCTCTGATCAGCGAACTTTCCAACTAGTCCACAACTTGCACCTTTGTTTGAAATAGACAACATGAAGTGGGCTGTTTTATATTTCAACTTTTCCATAGACATTTCACCTACCGTAAAAACCCGCGTATAATACGAACCCGCGTATAATACGAGGTGTAATTCGGGGACAGCAAAATCAGAAAAAAAGTTTTCATCCGCATATAATGCGAGGTAAAGAGCACAGAAAACATTTATTTGCACTGCAGTTACCGTTCAGTCATTGTCTGTTTTCGCTTGCACTGTCTCCCGACGTGCGTGCAGTAATCGTCAGGTTCGCTGCCGCTGTCTCCTGAAGTCGCCTTGTCGGAAATGTCTTCCCTCAGAAAGTGGTCCTCAGTGCCATCAAGGGCGTTCGAGATGCCGAATTTCTTAAAAGAGCGACTGACGAGCTCCTCTGGGATGCTGGCCCACGCAATCGCGATCCAGCCACGAAGCACCGCTGGAGAAACCCGCGTCAGCCATTCGGTAGCTGTCACTTACGGGTCTCCTGACCTCATCCACTCTAGGTAGCAGGACCTGATGCTGTCTTTGAAAGGCTTGTTGATGCAAACGTCTAGCGGTTGCAGCAGGGATGTCATTCCTCCTGGCATGACAATGAGTTCGGTGCGGGGTTCTCGCAACAACTTATTCATGGAATCGGCCAGGTGGCAACGAAAGGCGTCCAACACGAGCACTGACGGGAATCCCCAAAAGTGCTCCAGGCCGCCGACACCACACAGACTTTATCCAGCCAAGCACCAGTTGTTAACATTCTGCACCCACGAATGTTGCCTTCGGTGACGCCGAACTGCCATCCTGCGAAGCAATTCTTGATGGTCTCGGCGCATAAAATAACTTTTCTTTTAATTTTAGCCGAATACTGTTTTCGTGCACCCGACATCGTGATAGACTTGCGGTGAACGTGCCGAGATTCTTCGCGTGGTCAAAACAATAAAAATGGCGCCGGCTGAGAAAAGCAGCAGCCAGCTAACGCCACCGCAAGATGGCGCACCCTCCGCTGAAACCAAAAGTGAAAATTTTTGGCTGAAAACTTTGGGATCCACATATAATACGAGGCACCAATTTGACATAGTCAAATTTGAAAAAAAACCTCGTATTATACGCGGGTTTTTACGGTACCTAGAGCGCCAAAGTCAGAGCACCGTGATATTGTAACATATATGAAACAATAAAACAAAACAAAGACCTAACCCTGGTGTGACACCCATTTTCCAGCCGATACTGCCTGTACAAAAGCTCATTGGCCTATTTCAAGGATATTTTCTCATTATACAAACGAACCTTCCAAGTAACCTGAACATTTTTGCTTTTGTTCCCTTCCAATAGCATTGCACGCACTATCTTCAGATTTTTCCTGGTGTAATTTTTCTTTGTAAGAGGTTCCAATGCATCGGACACTTGTCGCGTTCTGCTTGGCGCGAAACGAAATACAGGGCGCCAGGCGTTCTCGGAAGAAGGCGGGTGCTGGGAATCAGGCACGCCGTCTCGCGCATTCCTTTCTTCCTGCATGCCTTATTCTTTGTTTTCGTCGACGCTCCGTCCCTTCTGTGTGTCGCGAAGGAAGTTTCAGCAGCCGAGCGCTAAGTTGGGGATGGCCGAAAAAAAAAAAGACCGAAAGAAAAGGCTTTCGTTCTTGGTCAGCGTTTTACCCTCCTCTCACACGCGCACACGTGCGCGCCCCTCGCAGAGGGGTCCTCCTCTCCTGCTCCTTTGCGCCTGGCAGCCGGCGTTGGGTTGGGAAGAGTGGACGAAATGCGCGCGCTTTTTGTAGAAACGAGCAGCCATCGCTGCCATCCTGCACAATCAAACGGAATAGAGAAGGAACCATGTCATACGAAATTTTGTTGTGTGGCCGCATGTTACGGCGAATATTTGCGGGCCGGAAAGTTCATAGCAACCGACCAGTGAAGGTAAGCGCTTGATTTTCTGAGCTCGCCTCGTTCTTTCGAATGCAGTTTACTTCGTAAAAGAGCGGGAACAAGACTGCCCTCCTGTTTCTAACTTCTAAGCATATCCTAGCTTTTGTGAATGCGTACGGTTGTAAAAGGGGAACGCGTATTCGCTTAAATTTTATGGAAAGAGTATAATGAGAAATCAGATGGGCGCTCAGTAGTAGATCTTTTGTTATGATGCTGAAATCGAGTGTGTATATGTTCTGCAAGAACCTTGATATGTACGATTGGCTTTTAATTTACTTCTCGCCGCAGCTGCTCACGCACGCGAAAAATACAACTAATAAATTTAACTTTGGTATGTTTAATTTCACGCGAGTTTTGGCGGCACGCTGTAACAGAACACAATTTAGCGTTGCAGGTAAGCCATATGTTATCAGCTGCTTATGCAAATCATCTTACGATGTAAAACAACGCCTGACGTCTTTGTAGTATTCACATATTTTCCATGTGAAAGGCTGGTCTACGTCGGATGCTTATAACTATAAAGAAAATAAATGGCAAATAAAAATAAATAAATAAAATGATCAAGAATAAATAAAAATATGAAAATAAAACAGCTCAAGCCAGTTTTTAGCACATTTTTCGAGAGCAAAAGGTAAAATTAGGCAATCAAGAAAATACACGGTTGTAATTTCATCTAGTTGTACATGTAATATGTTTCCCTTCTTTACAATTGCCTGTTTACTAATTTTTGTTCGTTGCGTTTTTATGTTTATGGGCATTGAGGTAATTATCGTCCTCTTTCAACGAATATTGCCGACGTACCACGTCGTCATCAGTTGGTCGGCTACTCTTGTTAATTGAAAATTCTCTGGCAAGCTGTCTGAAGACTTTTCACTTAATCACTCAATGGCCTGCAAAGAAAGCTGTAAGGTATTTTATATAATTCAGTATTTTGTCCTTTTCTGTTTTCCAGGGATGCTTGAGAAACCAACTCAAGCGATGTGCGTCATAAAGTTGGCACGGGCATTAGAAAAAGTTGAACAAGCAAGACAAAGTGAAAAGTGAAGAGGCCTGTTTTGCTATAATATTCCTTCCTAAAGGTAAGGTTTTCTCCATTAGCTAAAATTTGCTTCACTTCAGTTTTCTGAACCACTTCTATACACTCTGTTTTGTTTCAGAAATACCAGCACCACAACATTGACACACGAATAAGCTCATCTGGCAGCAACCGTCATCCAAACTGCAGGTGAGCTTCTGAGCACCCTGTGTGTTAGAGCAATGCCCTTTTGTTTGTTTTCCAGGAATGGCAGTCAAACCTCATTTGAAGTGCCAGTACAACAAAATCGATGAGGCCATATTGTATGCCAAAAGTCCTGGTGTTCTGAGAGGTGAGACATTGTCTATGCTGTAACAACTTTGCAACTTCTCCTAAACTACAGCTTTTTTTTCATTTCGCAGAAGCGTGGCAGTAACAACCCTATGTTACTGGGTTCATGGCCGTCAAGTATGTCATCAAACTGACTTGTCAAGGCAGAAGAACGAGCAAGCCCAGGAGGAGAAAAACGAAGACAACGGCTGAAACAGCGTACTTGCGAAATTCAATTGCTTTAACACAATACGTATTCGGATCGATTGTTAATGGTAAAATAAAACGCACATGTTATTTCATCTTAAAGAGTGTCAGTGTTGTTATTTACGCTAGCTGGCATGTTCTTTGCTTTAAAATTCTGCCATTTCTTAGTTTGTTATTTTGCCGGACTGCCTTAATTGTGTGTGTTGGTCAGTGTAGGGATCAAATGTATGGACATGCAGCCTAAAATGCCAGTTTATACCTTTCAGGAGTTTATGCGGACGAGGTTTGAAGTGCTCGCTTATCATGCAGTCAACAATCGTCTATCTAGGAAAAAGTTAACTTCTAATATTTTCATCTAGTCATTGTTGCATGTATATTAGATACATGTAATTGTAAGTTACCTGTACATTGCTGCAATATTATCGATTCGTAAGAGAAACATTGCTTGAACGTCATATCAACAGTGCGCGGATGCGACCCTCGTGGGGAAAAAACGTATCTGTAAAGTCGCGGTAACGTTGTAGGAAGCATCGCTTGAACATGATAGCGACGTTTTCTAAATGTTACCCGCACGTTGGAAAAATATAGCTGGAAAGTTACCGCAAAATTGTAGGAATGTTATTGCAACTTCATAAAAACATTGCTTGAACGTTGAAGCAACGTTCTTTGTATGCTAACTGCATGTAAACGTGTGGATCTAAAATTGCTGCAAGATTGTAGCAATGTTATCACAACGTCCGAATGGTACAGGAATATGCTTAAATGTGGTATGCACGTTGCGAAAATGTAGCTGAAAAGTTGCTGCAATGTCATCAGAACACGTCTCATAACGTTGTTCAAATGTGTCCTGCACGTGGCTGAAAGGTTGCTCCAAGAGTGTAACAACGTTGGCGAACGTCAGAAACAACGTTATCCAAACATTAAAACAACACCCTTAAAACGTTGCCCCCATGTTGGAGCAATGCTAATATCATGTTGACGCAATGTTTCTGGGAAACATTGCACTAACGTTAAAAAAAGCGGACATTAGCCACGTTTTGGCAACGTTAAGGGGAAACGTTGTGGAAATGTTCGGGAAACATTCTGTGCTACCAGGGATACGGAAACTCAAAGGACAACAAACACACAGCCTGCCTCTGGTCAGCACAACAGGGGACACACTCGAAGACCAGGCTGACACCCTCGCACAACACTTCCAACACGTGTCCAGTTCAGCACACTACACAAACACTTTCATGAAACACAAACAAACGGCCGAAAAGAAACCTATACTAGATAACAATAGGTCAACATCTTTTTATAACTCAGAGTTTTCACTGCATGAGCTGAGGGCTGCTTTGAGCACGTGTAAACCCTCAGCTCCAGGCCCAGACAACATCACATACACAATGATACAACACCTGCACGCAGACACTCTTCTAACACTCTTACACCTATATAACAAGATATGGCTTTCGGGGCACATTCCAAACTCTTGGAAGAAGGCTATAGTTGTTGCTTTTCTGAAAGAGGGAAAGGACCCGTCGTCCCCCTCAAGCTACCGTCCTATAGCCCTGACGAGCTGCCTGTGCAAGCTCATCGAGAAGGTGGTAAATCGCAGGCTCGTGTACTTCCTCGAGTACAACGGTCTTCTCGAGGGCTGCCAGGCAGGCTTTAGGGTGGGGCGATCTACCAACGATCAACTGGTTGCGTTAGAGTCTTATATCAAAGATGCTTTCCTCCACAAGCAGTACTGTATGACAGTCTTCTTTGATCTTGAAAAGGTGTACGATACTGCTTGGCGGTACGGCATCCTTAGCGACTTGAAGTCCTTTGGCATGTCGGTTAACATGATGAACACGCTTGCCAGTTACCTGTCTGAAAGAACGTTTCGCGTGCGAGTTGGAACTGCACTCTCTAGGGTTCATGTGCAGGAAAACGGTGTGCCACAAGGAGGAGTTTTAAGTTGCACCCTTTTTATTGTAAAAATGAATTCTCTTCGGAAGGCATTGCCACCGTCGATTTCATGTTCAATTTATGTAGACGATGTACAATTATCTTTTAAGTCTTGTAACTTGCCTGTCTGCGAGCGGCAAGTCCAGCTTGTTGTGAACAAGCTTGCCGGCTGGGCGGATAGCAACGGTTTTCAATTTAATCCGGGAAAGTGCACTTGTGTCTTGTTTTCCAAGAGGCGTGGTATCCGGCCGGATCCTGACATTCAACTCCACGGTGTCTCGATTCCTGTCAAAAAGGAACACAAGTTTTTAGGCATAACCTTTGACGAAAAGCTCACATTCATTCCACACGTAAAACAGCTAAAACATAAATGCTTAAAAACAATGAATATCCTGAAGGTTCTCTCGCACATCTCCTTTGGTGCTGACAAACAACTTCTTTTGCGTGTTTTTACCAGCTTGATAGGTTCACGACTGGACTATGGTAGTGTTGTGTATCGGTCAGCCACTAAAACATCCCTCAAAATGCTGGACCCTGTGCTTCATCTAGGGCTCCGCTTGGCGTGTGGCGCCTTCCGGACTAGTCCAGTCTAAAGCCTGTATGTCGAGTGCAACAAATGGAACCTACAACGTCAGCGAGCATACACAGACCTCCTTTATGCTTTTAAAATTTCATCCTAGCCTCACCATCCTTTTAACTCAGTTTTTTATGATACCTCCATGACTGCACTACTCCTAAACCGACCATCGTTCTCTGCGCCCTTCTCTTACAGAGTTAGAGAGGAAGCGTCAGAGCTTGCTGTCTCCTTTTTAGACACCATTCAAAGTTCTGTAAGAGATTACATAGCACCATGGCATCTCCGCCCTGCGTCATGCGACACATCTTTCACACATGTAGAAAAAAACCGAGCTCCCACATGTGCAATTCAGCAGCACTTCTTGTATTTGCAGGAGGAGTATCAGTGTTCGGAGTTTTATACGGATGCCTCTAAGTTTTCCACCTCTGTGTCCTGCGCTGCGCATGGACCCGGCCTTAATGTCACCAAAACTCTGAACAGTTATACTAGCATCTTTACGGCAGAGGCTTATGGTGTACTTCTTGTTGTCAATTATATACTTCAAAACCACATCCCACAATCCATTATCTATACAGATTCCCTCAGTGTTGTGCAGGCACTGTCGTCAACAGTGCCTTCGAAAAACCACGTTGTCAATCTGATTGTCAAGGGTATTATGTCTGTGTATGTACGCAAATTTGAACTGGTTCTTTGCTGGGTCCCTGGCCACTGTGGTATTGCCGGGAACGAAGCAGCGGACCGAATGGCGGCTGCTGGTACACTCTCGAATACAGTAGACATAACCACATTACCCTACACCGACGTGAAACCACACATCAGCCAACAACTTCGCAAAACATGGCAAACACACTGGAGTGAACAAACAGACAACAAGTTACACGTAATATAACCTCAATTGGGACCATACACCACCGACACACGCAATAGATACTCTGAAGTCGCCTTGGCTAGATTACGGATAGGGCACACTCATGCAACGCACTCGCACCTGCTCACTGGATCTCCAAGACCTCTGTGCAGCAGGTGCGGAGAGGCCCTATCCGTGATGCACATTCTCATACAATGTAAGGCACTCGACACTACACGACGCAAACACTTCCCTCAACTACACACACGACATATTCCACCACACCCGTCATACTTCTTAGGAGACGATGCCATGTTTTCTGTTCAACGCACCTTTCAGTTCCTATCAGAAGTTCACTTTTTACAACTCATCTCATACCACCCATAGTTTTACCCCTGGTCCTATACACCAGCCACCTTATTTATTTTTTAACCACTCTTGTTCTTCACCCTGGCCCTTTATACCAGCCGTGCTCATAGCTTTTAACTGATTTTATTTCTTGTTCTCTCCTCATCAAATCATTTTGTGCTTGGCGCTCTTTGCCCATGTCGGCCTTGCGCCAATAAAATCAAACCATCATCATCATAGGTTGATAACGGTATGCTCCATATACATTCCTCCTGATGGTTCACTTTTAAGCTCGGACTTCGAGGCGCTGGTTGACCAGCTGCCCGAACCATGCATCCTGACAGGCGACCTTAATGCTCACAACACTCTTTGGGGCTCTTCTCGCACGGATGCCCGAGGTCGCCTGATAGAGAAATTCCTTGCATCTTCAGGAGCATGCCTTTTCAACAATAAACAGCCTACATACCATAACATAGGACACAACACATACTCATGTCTTGACTTGGCGATTGGCTCCGCAGTTCTCTTTCCTCTCCTCGAGTGGGGTGTGGGCACTGACCCATATAGTAGTGACCACTTCCCCACCTCACCCACATACATAGGTAAAGGCCCATGCAGTCCATCTTCCCATAATAGGTTCAATGAAGCACGAGCTAACTGGAATACATTTACAGAGACATCCAAACTACGCCACACATCCATAGAACACCTACACGTAGAAGAAGCTACCCAACTCCTCACAGCGCACATCCTCGACGCCGCCGAAAAGTCCATTCCCCACGCCTCTGGTGCTCCGCGCAACCAGCGGAGGCCGTGGTGGAATGAGGACTGTAGGCGGGCGCGAGAGGCCCAGAACAAGGCGTGGGGTATCCTTCGTCGGTACCCCACGTCGGGAAACCTCCTCTTGTTCAAACGGGCCAAGGCATTAGGAAAACGTGTGCGCCGTGAGGCAAAACGAGAGAGTTGGCGTACATTCATAACATCAATAAACTCCTACACAGACACACGGAAAGTATGGACACATATACGCAAACTCAAAGGACAACAGACACACAGCCTGCCCCTGGTCAGTATAACAGGGGACACACTGGAAGACCAGGCTGACACACTCGCACAACACTTCCAACACGTGTCCAGTTCAGCACACTACACAAACACTTTCTTGAAACATAAAGCCTCTTGTGAAAAGAAGTCCCTACACGACAAAAACAAATCACAGACTTCTTACAACTCCCTGTTTTCACTACATGAGCTGAGGGCTGCTCTGAGCACGTGTAAACCCTCAGCTCCAGGCCCAGACAACATTACATACACAATGATACAACACCTACACGCAGACACACTTGAAGCACTTCTACATCTATATAATAAAATATGGCTTTCGGGGCACATTCCACACTCTTGGAGGGAGGCCATTGTAGTGGCTTTCTTGAAGGAGGGAAAGGATCCGTCGTCCCCCTCAAGTTACCGTTCAATAGCCCTGACGAGCTGCCTGTGCAAGCTCTTCGAGAAGATGATCAATCGCAGGCTCGTGTACTTCCTCGAGTACAATGGTCTTCTCGAGAGCTGCCAGGCAGGCTTTAGGGTGGGGCGATCGACAAACGATCAACTGGTTGCACTTGACTCATACATCAAGGATGCCTTCGTGCATAAGCAGTACTGCTTAACTGTCTTTTTCGACCTCGAGAAGGCCTACGACACCGCTTGGCGTTATGGGATCCTTAGTGACCTCAGGTCATTCGGTGTTTCGGGTAATATGTTGAACACCCTTGTTAGTTATTTGTCGGAGAGAACGTTCAGAGTGAGAGTTGGTTGTGCACTTTCAAAGGTTCACGTCCAAGAAAATGGCGTGCCGCAAGGTGGCGTGTTGAGTTGCACTCTCTTTATCGTAAAGATGAACTCTCTTGGAAAGGCACTGCCACCAACAATCTCTTATTCTATGTATGTAGACGACGTGCAAATATCTTTTAAATCATGTAATATGTCAATATGCGAACGTCAAGTCAAGCTTGGCAGACAAGAATGGGTTTAAATTGAATCCTGCAAAAAGCTCCTGCGTTGTGTTCTCCAGGAAGCGCGGGGTCCATCCGGACCCAGACATTACTCTGAATGGCCTGTCGCTTCCTCGTAAACAAGGAGCACAAGTTCTTAGGTGTTGTGTTTGACCAGAAACTCACATTCATTCCACACATCAAGAAACTTAAACATCAATGTCTGAAAATAATGAATATACTTAAGGTTCTCTACCATCAATCGTATGGTTCTGACAAAGAACTCCTACTACGGCTCTATACTGCTTTGGTTGGGTCTCGTTTAGACTATGGCAGTGTGGTATATGGGTCGGCGACTAAAACAGCGTTGCGAATGCTTGACCCAGTGCTACACTTGGGGCTGCGACTTGCGTCGGGTGCTTTTCGCACTAGCCCTGTCGAGAGTGTATGTCGAGTGTGATAAGTGGAGCCTTGAGAATCAACGAACGTACATGGACTTGCTATATGCTTTTAAAATTTCATCGCTGAATAATCATCCTTTTTATCCTGTCTTTAACTATACATCAACATCTCTGCTCTTTGCAAATCGCCCATCCGTTCCTCTGCCCTTTTCACTTAGAGTGAGAGAGCGAGCCTCGGATCTCAGTGCTTCGTTTTTAGATGTGTACAGGTCATCCGTTTCTAACAGTTTACCGCCTTGGCAAGTTCGCCCGGTGTCGTGCGACCTTTCTTTTATGAGACTTGACAAAAATCGTGTACCACGAGCTGCAATACTGCAGCACTTTCTGTCTTTGCAGTTTAAATACACATGTGCAGAATTTTATAGTGACGCTTCTAAAACCTCTAGTATGGTGTCGTGCGCTGCTCATGGTCCTAATTTCAATGCAGCCAGAACCATGAGCGTGCACACATCAATTTTTTCAGGAGAAGCGTATGGAATTTTACTGATTGTACGACACATTCTTGAAACTCAAATTCCCAATTCCATCATCTATACAGATTCTTTGAGTGTTGTTCACGCACTGTCATCGCACAAGCCCCCCAAAAACCACATAGTTAATCTTGTATTCAGCACTATCATGTCCGTGTATGCACAAAAGCATGAGCTGGTCCTCTGCTGGGTCCCAGGGCACGCAGGGATCGCTGGGAACGAGTTGGCAGACGAGAGGGCCGGTGCTGCTACACTCAGGAACACTGTGGACATTACAACGGTACCCTACACAGACTTCAAGCCACACATAAGACAACACCTGCGCAGAACATGGCAAACACACTGGGACGAACAGACAGACAACAAACTACATGTAATAAAGCCACACTTGGGACGGTACACAGCTGACTCACAACAGACACACGGAAGTCGCCTTGGGTAGGCTGCGGATAGGGCACACCCATGCAACGCACTCGTATCTGCTGACGGGATCTTCTAGACCCCAGTGCAGCAGGTGCGGAGAGACCCTATCCGTAGTGCACATACTAATCACATGCAAGGCACTTCACACAACACGACACAAACACTTCAGAGAACTCTACAGACAGCATATTCCCCTACATCCATCGTTTTTTCTAGGTTACGAAGCCATTGTTTCCGTGAAACGTGTGTTTGAGTATTTGTCAGAAGTAAAGTTTTTAAACCTCATTTCTTATCACGCATCATGAAATCTGGCCCTATACACCAGCCATGCTCATTGTCGTTTTGTGACTTTACTTTTGTTTTTGCTGATTTTACTTAGTGTTTAAGGTTTCACCTCTATCATCGACTATTGTTTTGGCGCTCTTTGCCCCAGTTGGCCTTGCGCCATAAACATCAAACCATCATCATCATCATCCCTCCTTTGAACGCTAAAAAAATGGGCCATCTCCACTAACGTGAAACTTGGGGGAGGGGCGAAGCAAGCAGTGTGTAAGTGTATTCAAAGATTCTGTCTGTCTCTCGACACATGGCGCGTGCTGATATACGCGACATCCCAATTACGAAGACGGAGGAGAAGTGAAATTCGAAACGGAAAACTGCAAATTTTATAGTTAAAGCGAGAATATGG
Organism: Haemaphysalis longicornis; assembly: GCF_048455015.1. NCBI lineage: Eukaryota > Metazoa > Arthropoda > Arachnida > Ixodida > Ixodidae > Haemaphysalis > Haemaphysalis longicornis. The sequence continues at coordinate 609,635 of NW_027526243.1, forward strand.
AGTGAAATAGAAGCAATTAAGCAAGCAAGCGCGAATGAAAAACAAGTGTCCCGGTTTCTTCTTTTAGCACGCGTTTCTTGCCCGTAGAGATTAAACGTACTAGTGTACTGACAGCCCGAGCCCCTAAGGTGCATCGTCCCTAAAGCTGCCTAGGAATATAGGTCCACCACGTAGCAATTACCGAAACATCTATGCAAACACTCGTGTGTCAAATTAAATCTATGACTCAAAGTCTATCACAATGGAATTGTATGGACCTGATAAAGAATCTGGATGACATTATTGAAATCCTAGCAGAATGCAATCCACATGTAATATGTCTTGGAAGAAACTCATCTAACCTGAAAAATCCACATGTAATATGTCTTGGAAGAAACTCATCTAACCTGAAACAAACTTTCTTACACAATGTACAGTTTTTTGTAAAGATGACTGGACTTTGCAGATGACAGGATGTCGTCATGCCGGTCGGTTGCTTTCGCTTTCAGAAAGTAAAATTACCTTGTGCATAAAGGACGCTTCATAGTGGTACTTCCTGGAAGCCATAACAACTGAAACAATGTTTAATTTCAGCAGCAGTGATATGTGAACAGCTGGATAAGGCGCAGTGAGCTTCTATAGTGCAGTGTAGTTAAGGCGCGCCTATCGTGGCATGGGTACCCCGAAATTTATTCACGTGATCCTCATTGATTAATTGTTTCGGATTGGACTGAGTTGAATTTCAGGAGGAGTTCGTGCCCGTGGCGATTCTGCTGGACGCTCTGAAGTCGATTTCGGTTTTTAGCCCCATTGTGACACGCACACAAATCTGAAGGCTATTTTCAGCAAAAAAAGGAGCGGGCTAGAATCGTGCGAACACGGTATATTTATTTTGCATATTGGCTTTCCAGGGAAATGTGGCGTTATTACGAGCATTCATCGACTGTATTTTATTTCTTAAATAGTCGGCTATTTTTTATGCAGTCGGCCAACCAGTTTTTGTGTCACGTACGCCAGATTATCGACAACATAGCTGAAGATTCCAGAAAGAATTGAGCGCAAATAATTCGGCAGAAGAACGCTAGTCCCGTATCGTCGTTCTGTGTCTTCTGCTGAATTTTTTTGCTCTCTATTTTCTCTTCATGAACCAAGTAACCCAACAGCAAGTTTTACTAACATAGTCACAGGCCAACTGCACTCAAAACTTCAACCTCTTCTGTCTGTCTGAAACGACTGTCTAAAAAGACTGCAAATGCAAAACATGACAACTGAAATCAGCGTATCGAAGGCGCAAACGATCATCAAGAATAGTATTTTGAAACTGAAATTGAGAAGAGCGCGACCCATACGGCCAGGCTGAATGAAGTGAAGTTGCAGCTGGCGAGCGGGTGGCCGGCTGATCGGAACAAACCTGCGAGCAACTACCTTGCGCGCGCGACAGCCCACATAGAAGCGGGCCCAGTGGCGCTCGACCGGCTTCAGAGCTCCCTGCGGGAGCTATATAGAGGACTCTAGTCAGCTAAGCTTGCTTATGGGGGTTATCCGTGTCGGAAAACCCCGCGTTTTCCAGCATTATCTGAGTGATGGAATACGCCGGAAAGAATGGAATACACTGTAAAACGCCGAGCCGGACGGCAGCAACGCGGGGACCGCATTTTCCAGCGTTAGGAGAGCGATGGAACACGCCGGAAAGAACGGAAAGCACTCGGAAACGCCGCGCTGGACGACATCAACGCGGGGAGGTTGCTGGAAAGCAATAACACGGGTACGCTGCCTCTGGAGACTGACTGGGATTCAGATAGGGCGAACAGGACAGTACGTTCTCCCGGAGCCGCTGCGTGGCTGGGCCATACTCTCCTTTATAACGGCTTGTGCCTGCTCAGTGCCAGAAATTCCGCCGTCTTCTCTGGTGGCACCCTAATAATCCCAGGTTCTCAAGGCACGGTCAATGTTTGTCTTCCCACCTGGCAACATTGAGGGGGTCGTAAAAAAAGTTGTCAAGGCCCTTTTCAAGCGCAAAACCACGGCCGTTTATCAACACAGAGCGGCGGCGCGCGCTGTGTTGATAGAAACGCGCGCATGCCGCCGCTCTAGCCCGGCCGTGGCAAAACATGGCCTGTATAAAAGATGCTGTGGCTGTAGCATGTAAAAAGGAATGATGAAAACAAGCGCTGACGGGAAACTCCTGTTTAAACAAGAAAGATATCAAAAGTAACGTGGCCAGACATAGAACGAACTACAGGTTTTCCCGCTCAATTTAGTCATAATGATTGGTGCAATTTTCATACAATTTAATCCAGACCCCAGAAAATTTACTCCAAGCGCCATCTAATTAAATTCAGGTGCCAGCTAAATTAATTCAAGCGCTAACCAATTTATTAATCCTGTCGACAACCAAATTTATCCAGATGTCAGAAGGTTGTACAGGAGTGCTTTGTGCGAAATTAAGCGCAGCTTTGCGGACTTTGTTGCGCGTGGTGTGGTGAAAACATGCTGTTTTTTGATCCATTGTGTGAAAAAATATCTTATCCGCACAGCTTAATGGATATTTACTAGAACCTTTTCGACCCGTTGGTGGCGCGGGCCGTGAGCTGATCATATGCGAAAGCGCCGTCGATAACTCACGTCAGAACTGTCGTCTGTTCCTAGCGTAACAATGCCTTCAGAAGTTCGTTTGATCCCCGCACGGGGCACCTTGAGTATTCATGGTGACGGTGAGCAGCGGCACCGCGGACCCCGAGCTCCCAACATAAGCCGTGTCCAACCGTGGCGAGGTGTTTAAAGGTGAAGGGCCTTAAAGGTGGCCGTCGGAGCCTTGATCAAGCTCCGGGACCTCTTTGACTACCAGGGTAAGGTCAAAGAAGAAAGTACCCCAGTCTCCCTGCTTTTATAGTATGCCCTATGGTATTTACAACCCCCCCCCCCCCCCAAACGTGATCGGTCCCTGAAAAGGGGCCGCACCGAAGTATCTTTTCCTTCATTGCCATCTTTGACATTTCCTGAACCGGATAATTTCTCTCGATTTCTTGTGATGGAATCGCTCAATCCAACCCACCCTCTAGCATCTCAGTCAGTCTTCTTGATTGCAAAATATCTTGAAGCCATAGTAGGAAAATCATAAAAGTGCAAAAAACAAAGGTCTGGTGAACTACTAATCGAGGTAAATGACAAGCAGCAGTCCACGAAGCTTCTAGCTCAGACTAGACTGGCTGATCTAGACATCAGGGTCACACCCCATCGGAGCCTCAACAGCTCGCAGGGTGTGATATCCGAGACAGATCTCTTGAACGAAACGGATGCGGATCTCCTTGCCGGCTTGAAGGATCACGGCTTCACTGCCGTGAGACGCATCACTATCCGCAGAGACGACGACGACAGGGAGATTCCCACCAAGCACATTATCCTGACTTTTGACCGCGCAGTTCTTCCACAACACATACATGCAGGTTTTATCCGTTGCTCCATCCGTCCGTACATCCCGAATCCGCGGCGCTGTTTTAAGTGCCAGCGGTTCGGGCATGGTACAAACTCTGGCCGTGGCCGAACGACGTGTGCAAAATGCGCGGCGCACGATCATCCGACTGACAACTGTCCATCCGACACCCTCTCTTGTGTTAACTGCGGGGGGGGGGGGGGGGGGGGCGCATGCAGCCTACTCCCGCAAGTGCGAAAAATTTCAAACCGAAAAAAAGATCATCAACATCAAGGTAACTGAGAACATCACCTTCCCAGAGGCGCGGAAGAGGCTCGCCTCTTTCCCCCTGGGGAGGTACGCCGACGTAGCTCGCCGGGGAGCGGAGCGACGTCTGGTTTCCACAGGGACCCAGTTCAGCGAGTCTGACCTGGTCCCGCCTCCGCCCCCCACTGGGCTGCCTCACGCAGCCCAACCCGGCACCACGCCGCTTGCTGAGGCAGCAGCGGTTGTGGTGCAAACCACTTCTGTTGGGACCGGTGCCGCTCCCGCCTCTGTCTCCCCGTCCTCCAGTGTGTTGGAGGGTACCGAGGTGATGGACACGACGGGCCCCGCACCGGCTCCCACCGTCACCGCACCGCCCGTGCCACCTCTGGCGCCCACGACAGTGGCGGCGGTGGCGGCTCAAACGACGGGCTCCCGAAGTGGGGCCAAGTCCGGGGGACCCGCTTCGACGGGCACCCCTCGGACATCCGACGGCGATATGGACGTCGCGCCGTTCCTGCCTGCAACGCAGCGCAAGGAGCGGCCTCCGACGGCCAAGCCAGTAGAAAGGCCTAAAAAGCCTAATCCAAGAGTAACAGCCCCGAAAGACGACACATGAACACACACACACACACTCCAGTCATTCTTAAACGTAAATAATGGGAACAGAAAACATCATCCAATGGAACTGCAGAGGCCTCCTTAAAAAACTTGACGATGTGTATGAGATTCTGCATGCCAGTCAGCCAAGTATCATGTGTCTCTAGGAAACCCACCTCAATTCTAAAAAAACAAATTTCTTAAATAGGTACATGGTATTCAGAAAGCACAGGGTTGGCTGCACCCACTTTTCAGGAGGTGTGGCCATTATCGCCCGGAAATCATTAGCATGCCACCCTCTCTCTTTAAACACTGTCCTCGAGGCTGTAGCGATGCGTACAATAATATTTAATAGGTTGATAACGGTATGCTCCATTTACATCTCTCCTGATTTTACACTTCTGAGCTCTGATTTCGAGGCACTGGTTGACCAGCTGCCCGAAACATACATACTAACAGGCGACCTTAATGCGCACAACTCTCTTTGGGGCTCCTCCAGAACGGATGCCCGAGGTCGCCTGATAGAGAAGTTTCTTACATCCTCCGGAGCATGCCTTTTTAACAAAAAACAGCCTACATACCATAACTTAGGACACAATACATACTCGCATCTTGACTTGGCGATTGGTTCCGCAGTTCTCTTTCCATGTCTTGAGTGGGGTGTGGGCACAGACCCATATGGTAGTGACCATTTCCCCACTTCATTAACGTATGTAGGTATAGGCCCGAGCAGTCCATCTTCCCAAAAAAGTTTAATGAATCAAAAGCAAACTGGAGCACATTCACACAAATATCTCAACTACACCACACATCCATAAAACACCTACACGTGGAGGAAGCCGCCCAACTCGGCACGGCGCACATCCTCGAAGCCGCCGAAAAATCCATTCCCCAGGCCTCCAGTGGGTCCCGCACCCCAAGGAGGCCCTGGTGGAACGAGGACTGCAGGCGGGCGCTAGAGGCCCAGAACAAGGCGTGGGGTGTCCTTCGCCGGTACCCCACGTCAGATAACCTCATTTCTTTTAAACGGGCAAATGCTTTTGGGAAGCGAGTGCGTCTTGAGGCGAAAAGGGAGAGTTGGCGCACCTTTCTCACTTCCATCAACTCATACACTGATACACACAAAGTCTGGACACGAATACGAAAACTAAAAGGACAACAGACACACAGCCTGCCCCTGGTTAGTACAACAGGGGACACACTGGAAGACCAGGCTAACACACTTGCACAACACTTCGAACATGTGTTCAGTTCAGCACACTACACAAATACTTTCATGAAACACAAAACATCTGTAGAAAAGAAGTCCCTGCGTGATAACAAGTCGCACACTTCTTACAATTCTCGTTTTTCAATTCATGAGCTGAAGGTTGCTCTGAGCACATGTAAGCCTTCAGCTCCAGGTGCAGACAAAATCACATACACCATGATACAACAACTACATCCAGACACTCTTGAAACACTCCTACATCTATACAACAACATATGGCTTTCGGGGCACATTCCTCGCTCTTGGAGGGAGGCCATAGTAGTGGCTTTACTAAAGGAAGGAAAGGACCCTTCCTCTCCCGCTAGCTATCGGCCCATCGCCCTCACAAGCTGCCTGTGCAAGCTCCTCGAGAAGATGATAAACAGGAGACTCGTGTAAGTTCTTGAGTACAATGGTCTTCTCGAGAGCTGCCAGGCAGGCTTCAGGGCGGGGCGATCTACCAACGATCAACTCGTTGCATTTGAGGCGTATATTAAAGATGCTTTCCTCCACAAGCAGTACTGTATGACAGTCTTCTTTGATCTTGAAAAGGCGTACGATACTGCTTGGCGGTACGGCATCCTCATCGATTTGAAGTCCTTTGGAATGTCGGGTAACATGATGAATACGCTTGTTAGTTACCTGTCTGAAAGAACGTTTCGTGTGCGTGTTGGAACTGCACTTTCTAGGGTTCATGTGCAGGAAAACGGTGTGCCGCAAGGTGGAGTTTTAAGTTGCACTTTGTTTATTGTGAAAATGAATTCTCTTCGGAAGGCATTGCCACCGTCGATTTCATGTTCAATTTATGTAGACGACGTACAATTATCTTTTAAGTCTTGTAACTTGTCTGTCTGCGAGCGCCAAGTGCAGCTTGGTGTGAACAAGCTAGCCGGCTGGGCAGATAGCAACGGTTTTAAATCTAATCCAGGAAAATGCACTTGTGTTCTGTTTTCTAAGAAGCGTGGCATTCGGCCGGATCCAAACATTCGACTCCACGGTGCCTCTATTCCTGTCAAAAAGGAACACAAGTTTTTAGGTATAATCTTTGACGAAAAGCTCACATTCAACCTCCACATAAAACAACTAAAACATAAATGCTTAAAAACAATGAATATCCTGAAGGTTCTGTCGCACATCTCTTTTGGTGCTGACAAACAACTTCTTTTACGTGTTTTTACCAGCTTGATAGGCTCACGACTGGACTATGGTAGCGTTGTCTATGGGTCAGCCACTAAAACATCCCTCAGACAGACAGACAAACAGACAGACATTGAACTTTATTAGGTCCGGAAGGTCAAACCTAGCGGCCCAGAGGACCGTCTAGAGTAGACGCGGGCCGCACCTGCGCGGGTGGCGGGGGGTTTAGGACCTCCGCCCTAACGCAGGCCTTCTGGACAGCCCGGAGTTGTGTGTAGTAATCTTCGCTGTGGAGCGCCATGGTCCATTCTTCCTCTGTGATGAGTTCGGCGTCCTCTTGTAACGCCGGGCACTGCCATAGCATATGGTCTAAGTTACAGTAAGCTGCGTCGCAGAGAGGACAGTGAGGGTCAATTTGGGCCAGCGGGAGTGTTCTTCGCGCAAGTTGGTAGTGTGTGACTACCTCGTTGAACGTGAGTAATGCGTCTCGGAACTCTCTGGGGGCCTCGGGAGCTCGGCCTGTTCGATCGCCGCGGCTGACGGTTTCTCGCGCGCGATCGTGAGCAAACTCGTTGGCGTTGGGGAGGGTGTCGTGGACTCCGTGGCCCATGTGGGCCGGGAACCATGTGATGTTATGGAACGTCTCTTGTTTTCTTCCCTGTAGAATACTGGCTGCCTCTTTGGCAATAGTTCCTTTGAGGAAGGCTCTTGCCGCCGAGCGGGAGTCCGTGTAGATTTGCTTAAACCGGGTTTCCATCATGGCGATAGATAAGGCGATTTGTTCGGCCGTTGTGGCCTTTGGTGCATAGAAGGACGCCGAGGTGACGAGGTTTCCTTTGACATCCACCGCTGCCATGCCAAACCTGCCCGAGCGGCCGTACTGGGCGACATCCACGAACAGAGCTTTGGCCGATCCTGTATTCTCGAGCTGTAAGATGGTTCGGGCCCTGGCTCGCCTTCTCCCCTCGTTATATTGGGGATGTACATTCCTCGGTAACCGGTCTACCTGGAACGTTTCCCTCACCGTTGCGGGGATCTGTGCAGTGTGATCCACAAAATCTTCGTTCAGGTAGCCGATGTCTCCAAGAATCTTCCTGCCGGCCTTCGTGGAAAGCAGCCTCTGTTCTTGCGCGGTTCTTTGCGCTTCTGCGATTTCGACCAGTGAATTGTGGATGCCCAGTTGTTCCAACTTTTCCGTGCTTGCGGATAAGGGGATACCGAGCACCCTCTTTATGCTCTTCCTCATGAGCGTATCGACTTTACTCTCTTCCGTGCGGGACCAGTCGAGGGCACCCGCCACGTAGTTAATGTGGCCCATTAGGAAGGCGTTGTACAGTCGCAGGAGGTTGCGCTCGGAGAGGCCACCCCTGCGGTTGGAGACGCGCATCATGAGTCGGATCGTCGCTTCCGTTTTACTGGTGAGGTTCTCGATGGTCTTGGTGTTGTTCCCTCGACTTTGATTGAGCATACCGAGTATCCTTATGACATCAACCTTCGGTATGACGGAGCCGTCTCTCGTGCACAGCTCGATGGCCGCTTGATTGGGGTGCGGTTGCCCCGCTCCGCCCTTACGGTTGGACCGGTATAACAGGAGTTCCGACTTGCCCGGCGACAGTTTTAGTCCCGTGTCCTGAAGGTACTCTTCTGTGATGTCTAGCGCCGTTTGCAGGGCTTCTTCCGTCTGAGCTTCCGAACAACCACGGCTCCAGACCGTGATGTCGTCCGCATACAGAGCGTGATTGATTCCGGGGATACGTCCCAGCTCGAGGGACAGGTCCCGCATAACGAGATTGAAGAGCAGCGGAGACAGTACTGCTCCCTGCGGGGTGCCCCTCGGACCGAGTCCGTACTCCTTCGACCGCACCTGGCCGAGTTTGAAGAAGGCCGTGCGGTCCCTGAGAAAGGATCTTATGTATGAGTGAAAGTTTCTGCCGAGGTTAAGTTTCGATATCATCTTCAACACGTATTGGTGACGAATCGTGTCGAAGGCTTTTGTGAGGTCGAGGGCTAGGATTCCCCTGACATCTCTCGAATACACTTCCAGGACTTGGTTCTTCAGAAGCAACATGACGTCTTGCGTGGACAGTCCGGGTCTAAAGCCGACCATGTTGTGCGGGAAGATCTCTTCTTGCTCGATGTGACGTGAGATCCTTGCATTGACCACGCGTTCAACGACTTTGCCGACACAAGAGGTCAACGAGATCGGTCTCATGTTCTCGGGCTCTAGGGGCTTATCCGGTTAGGGAATCATGACGACCGTTGCTTCTTTCCAGCTTTTGGGAACTTGGCCAGTTGTCCAGACCTTGTTCGCTTCTTCCGTGAGGGTCTTGACCGATTTGGCGTCGAGGTTACGCAGCATGCGGTTCGTGACACCATCAGGCCCCGGGGCAGAACGGCTGTTCAGCTCCTGCAGAGCCGCCCAGACGTCCTGCTCCGTGATGGGGCCGTCAAGAACCTCGTTCTCTTCTCCTTGGTATTCGGGGTAGTCTTGGTCTGAGCTCTGACCCACAGAGAGGTAGATGCTAGCTAATTTATCGAAAATATTTTCGTTCGTCATGCCCGACGTTCGCAGGTTGTGCATGAGTTTGTCGAGTGCGAGTTGTTGATTGCCTTTACACTGTTTGTCGTCGATGAGCTTCTTGAGTAGATTCCACTTTCCACCCATACGCATGCGACCGTCTGTGAGGGCGCAGATGTCGTCCCATTTCTGAGTATTGAGTGTGAGTGCGTGTTCCTCTATCTTGCGTTTGAGTTCCGCAGTCTTCTTCCTCAGTCGTCTATTGAGTCGTTGCTTGCGCCATCTTGCTTGAATTGAATTTTTTGCTTCAAGCAGATTCGCGAGTCTGGCGTCCATCTGCGTGATATTTGGTGGGGCTTCGACGGTTTTGGTGGCGGCCGCAACATCCGTCTTAAGCCTGTCGAGAAGACCCTGCAGGGTCTTGTATTCGGTTTGGTCTTCCTTACGGATCCTGCGAAACGCGTCCCAATCAACGATTTTGTGTTGCCTGGGCTTTTGCGCTTCCATCTGAAGGGTAGTGGCCAAGATGTAATGGTCACTGCCTAAGTTCTCTAGGGTATTGCGCCAGGTCGCTTCTTGAATGTTCTTTATGAAGGTTAGGTCCGGTGTTGTATCTCTTGTCACGGACGTCCCAATCCGCGTAGGGAATTGGGGGTCCGTGATCAAGTTAAACGAGCAGTCCGTGACCGCCTGTAGGAGCCTAGAACCCTTCTTTTGCACCGTTGTTTTCTGGTAATCCCAGGCCTCGTGCGCCGCGTTGAAATACCCTGCCATAACAATGGGGACGTCCCTGGCTAGCGTTGCAGCCTTGGATATTAACGTGTTGAAAGGTTGTTTATAGTCAGACGGGGAGTCGTAAACGTTGAGAATGAAAAGCCGTGCGCTCCAATTGACATTGGGGACAATTTCGATCATGATGTGTTCGAGCTTGGCCGAATTGATTTTGAGCACGTGCTCTTGGAATGAAACTTGCGTAGATACGAGCGTGGCAAGTCCTCTCTTTCCTTGCTCTCTAGCCGCGACGACTCGATATCCTGGAATTGTAAGGGTTTCGCAGAACGTTTCTTGTAGGAGGATTACCTGGGGTTTCTCGGGTTGCGATTCTAAATATTGCTGTAATGTGTCTCTTCTTTGCTTGAAACTAGCGCAGTTCCACTGCCAGATGTGAAAGTTCTTTGTTTTACTGGCCATTGCAGGGTCCGTTTGGGTTTGGGCATATCGCCGAGTGAGGTAATCCTGTTGCTCCGTTAGATTGTGCAGCATTAGTTGGTATAGCCACTCTCCATCGTGGCCATACGTTGGAATATTGCATTGAGGTCTTCGGATTGCCTTCTCAAGGCTTGCATGACGGCCTCAAGTTTGTCTTCCCCCTCGGCCCCCCGAGAGCACGGAGACATTCTACGCTTGGTGCTGCGCGATGGGGTCGTTCCCCTCTGCGACTGTAGCTAATCTCTCTCTGTTTTAAGCGAGGCGTTCTCGGCTCTAAGTCTCATGTTTTCCTCGGCCATATTGGTGATAGCATGTGTGAGCTGATCGAGCTGCTCCTTAATTTCTTTGTTTTCCCTCAATACATCGTCTATCCTGTTATTGATATGCTCTGGCAGTGCCCTAGGCGTTACCTGAGCGTTCGTCGACGACGTTGGCGGCGTTTTCTGCCCGCCCTGGACTCGATCAGCCCAGGAGGGAGACTGCAGGCGCACCTGCTGGCTGGAACGGTCACGTCCGGATCTCGATCGTCTCCTGGACTGCGACCTGCTCGAACCGCGTAGGCTCCGGGACTGCGACCGATGGCTCGAACGGCTCCGCCTGGCACCGGAACGGGATCGCATCCTGGATTGCGACCTGCTCGAACTGGCGTCGACATTCGAACTGCCGCCTCTGTTACTGGGCGAGCGCGCCCCTCCCTTGAGGGCGCTGCGGAGGCCACCGGCGCCCGCCTGGTGGTTGAAGTCATCGTCGCCACTTGAGCGGTCTCGCGATTGCAACCGCTGGTGTTTGCGCTCCCGGCGCCTCTGACGTCGGCGCTGACGCACGAGGAAAGGCACTTGGAATTTTTGCTTGCAGCTCTTGTCGCCGGTGACGTGGCCGCCGCCGCACAGGCCGCACTTCGGTCTACAGCTGTGTTCTTCACCCGGGTTTTCGGCTCCGCAGCCCCTGCAATTATCCCGCTTGGGGCTGATGTAGACGTCGGCTCGGTGACCCGGCTTGCCGCACGAGTAGCACACGTCCACTTGACGCTTGTAAAGAGAGCACTTGACGAGGCACATGCCAAAGACCACATACCTCGGCACCTGCATGCCCTCAAAGAGGAGCACGACAGTCGTAGAGGTCTTGATACGCTTGGCCTCGAGGATCGACGGATTTCTTTCGGTGACGAAAAGCTCCTTAAGTTGAATGTCCGTGAGGTGCCCGTCGATGTTGCGGACGACCCCTTTGCACGTGTTTTCGGGCGCAGCTACTTAAGCAGCAATAGCATGTTGCTTGGCGCCGAGGATTATTTGGTTTACCTTGGCGTATGCCTCCGCGTTTTTTACAGCCGGCGTCGTTAGTACATAAATATTTTGCATCGGGTTAGGACACAGCAGGTCTTGCTTGCAGGCTTCCTCAGTGATTTTCGCTGCTGTCGTCAGGGCTCTCATGACCGCGTACAGGCTCATTTTCTTCACATCAATTCCGTCCCTGGGACGAATAATAACACGAACTTGGTCCCTTGGTAAGCGTGGGAGCCGCGAGGCTGCAGCCAATCGCCTTGCAGTGCTACGCGGGTCGGGCGTGCGGCGGCTTACCGAGCTGTTTGTACTTGAAGGTGAAGTGTCCGCCGAGGATGGGAGCTCGGGGCGGGATTTCCTCTTTGATAGTGACGTACGCCATCCTGGACAGTTGACTTCTTCGGGGGAAATATCCACCCCCTCTACCATTTCCACCTCGGGCATGGTCTCGGAGCGCTGCCGCTTAGGCCCAGGAGCGGCCGTCGGCGTTAGGGTTATCTGCGCTCCGGCGTGGCCTTCGAGAAAAACAGTCGTAAATGGCCGAAAAGTCCACTCACCGACAAAATATTTATCTCTGCGTGGACGGGAACAGTTTCTGCGTTCGATGAGCACTAAATCCGCATCATATTACCGCATATTCTACTCCAGAACCATCAAAAAAGCAGGAGCGGGACACATCAACACTCCTCTTCTTCGTGGGTATGTGCCGTGCTGGACCCTGTGCTTCATCTAGGGCTCCGCTTGTCACGTGGTGCCTTTCGAACTAGTCCAGTCGAAAGTGTATGTAGAGGGCAACAAATGGAGCCTAGAACGTCAGCGAGCCTACACAGACCTGTGTATGCTTTTAAAATCTCATCAATGCCTCACCATCCTTTTACATCAGTTTTTTATGATACATCCTTATCTCAACTTCTTACTAATCGTCCATCAGTCTCTGCTCCCTTCGCTTTCAGAGTAAGAGAAGAAGCGTCGCAACTTGATGTCATGTTCTCAGACACCATCAAAACCTCCGCTACTGAACTTCTAGTACCGTGGCAGCTTCGCTCGATATCATGTGATGTATCTTTTATAAGTGTCGAGAAAAACAGAGTGCCTAGAAGCGCGATCATGCAACATTTCTTGTCCCTGCAGCACAAATATAAGTGTGCTGAATTTTACACGGATGCTTCAAAAACTGCCACAACCTTTTCCTGTGCTGCGCATGGTGGCAGCTTTAATGTCTGTAGTACTATGAATAGAAATACAAGTATCTTTACGGCAGAGGCCTATGGCATACTTCTTGTAGTTCAACATATTGTTCTAAGTCGAATTCCGAAATCTGTAATTTATACTGATTCTTTAAGTGTTGTGCGTACATTATCCTCACAGAAGTCTAAAAACCATGTGGTCAATGCTCTCATTAGTACTCTTATGTCTGTGCATGCGTTAAACCTTGAGGTGACCGTGTGCTGGGTGCCAGGGCACTCTGGAATTCCAGGTAATGAGACCGCAGACCGAATGGCGGCCGCTGCTGCCCTTACAACTACCGTTGACATAACAACAATACCCTATACCGACCTCAAATCACACATCAGACAACACCTTTGCACAACATGGCAAGCACACTGGAATCAACAGACTGACAACAAACTACACATTATAAAGCCACTCTTGGGAGCATACACCACTGATACTCACAACAGACACAACGAAGTTACCCTGGCTCGATTACGGATAGGCCACACGCATGCAACACATTCCCACCGGCTCACGGGATCTCCTAGACCTCTGTGTAGCAGGTGCGGGGAGGGCCTATCCGTAGTCCACATACTAATAACATGCAAGGCACTTCACACAACACGACACAAACACTTCAGAGAACTCTACAGACAACATATCCCACTACACCCATCGCTGTTTCTAGGTGACGATGCCAGTGTTTCTATGAAACGTGTGTTTGATTATTTGTCAGATGTTAAGTTTTTAAACCTTATCTCATATCACGCATAATCAGATCTGGCCCTATACACCAGCCATCACCATTACCTTTAATTGATTTTACTATGTTCGATTTACATGTTTTATACCTACCTTTTTGTGGTAATCACCTCGCTTCATCATATAACTTCTTTTCTGGCGCTCTTTGCCCTCGTTGGCCTTGCACCATGAAACACCAACCATCATCATCATCAGAAGTTCGTTTGATGAAAACTCGTTAATTAAATGTCCTTCCCATCCTGATTTTCAATCAATAAATGCCTTTATACACTGTTACGTATTGTTTCCAAATTACGATATCGTCTGCTCGCGAGGTTGACGCTGGAATATGCTGGAAAACCTGCCTGGCGTAACAATACGCGAGCAGACAATACTTCTGACGATGCATACGGCACCAACGGATCAAACAAGACCACTCTCCTGGTTTGCTAGTGTTAGTAAATGTCCATTAAGCTGTGCACATAAGATATTTTGCACATAATGAATCAAGAAACACCACGTTTTCACCACACCACGCACAACAACGTCCGCAAAGCTGCGCCTGATTTCGCACAAAACACTCCTGACAGGTGGATTACTTTGGTTAATGAAGGATTATATTGGTTAGCATTAAGATTTAATTAGATGGCGCTAGGATTAAATTCGCTCGTGTCTGGATTCAATTGTATGGCAATTGGGTTAAACTGAACGGGAAAACCTGTAGTAGGGGGTAGTGTAACGCTACAACTTGACAGCTGTAGAGACCCCCCGCACGGGGCACCTTGAGCAATCTTGGTGACTGTGATGATTGCCATCCCCGGGCCACGAGAGTGCGCCAGGAAACGACGGGGGCCGTCGAAAAGAAGACGACGACTAGCGGGTCCACGCGGAGGGAAGAGCACGAGAGGGGAGTGTGCCGGCGGTAACCAGGGGGAGACAGCGCCAGTACTTCTCGGGAGGCGGTTCGAGGCAGGCCAGGAGCGTTCGTGCACCGGGCTCGGAGAACCGTCTCGGGGGCTGTTCCGGGACTACTCTGCCGCGACGAGAGCTGCCTGTTCCCGCTGGCGAGGTTCCGAAGCGTGATCCGGGCCGAGGTTCGGGGCGAGGCCTAGAGAGGCCAGGCACGAGCGCAAGCATCGGCGTTCCGACCGACGACCACTGCGATTCAACAGGCGACGGTCCCCCGACGTTCCACACATGCCATCGACATAATCCCGCCCAGCGTCGAGCAGACGGGAACGTGAGCGTGTCCCCTCGTTTTCCGTTTCGCACGAACTTTGGTTTGGACTGGTGTTAGCCATTCCGCCGCGTCGCCCGCGTGTTGTTCTCTGTTGTTGCCGTTAGTTCCCTAGTGTTGTTTCTTCGGGTGTTTGTGTGTCCTTCCCAGAATATATGTTTCTTACTTGTGCTGAGCCCACGGCATCACTTGTCGTTGATCCTCCTCCGCGAGCCTCACACCCGCCTGCTTAACACGCGGCCTCACAATTTCTGGCGTCCGCGACAGGACCGCGTGCTCTAATTCCATCTTGAGACTAAGCAGGCAAGCGGGTGCGGCAAGCGAGAATGGAACTCGAAAAGCTGATGTCCATTGGGAAGGAGCTAGGACTGTCCGGACCAGCTCTAAAAGAGTTTATTGACGAGGAACGCACAAAAGAAAGGGACCGGCGCGCAACTGAACGCGAGGCGGCTAAAGAAGCGGCAATACTAGCCCAGAACAGAGAGTCCGAGACCAGAGCTCGCATTGAGGCGGAACGCGCCCTGGTAGAACTTAAGCTGCGGCTTCAGGAAGGGTCGCAGAGTTCTAACGAGGTAGGAGGTGACCCCGCGCCTAATGCAGCACAAGGCGTCCACAGCCCGCACAAGTTCATTCCTGCCTTCAACGAGGACCGGGATGAGCTTGACGCCTACATCCAACGTTTCGAGAGGGTGGCAACCAGTCAAGGGTGGCCCTCAGACAAGTGGGCGCTATCCCTACACTTGTGCTTGACTGGCGAAGCTCTCAGTGCTGTTGGTCGCATGTCGTCCGACGATGCCATGGATTACCCTAAATTAAAGAAGACCCTGCTCCAGAGGTTCAGGTACACCGAGGAGGGCTACAGGAGCAAATTTAGGGAGTCCAAGCCGCAGAACTCGGAGACAGGCCGTCAATTTGTGGGCCGCCTACGCGGCTACTTTGACAATTGGCAGGAGCTGGCCAAAACGGAGCAGACGTACGCCGCGCTCCGAGATAAAATGGTGGCCGAGCAATTTCTCGACAGGTGCCACAATAAGCTGGCCATTTTTCTCAAAGAGAGGGGTTACAAAAACCTAGATCAGCTCGTCGAAGCAGCTGACCAATACGTCGAAGCCCAGGGCTTAATCAACTTGGGTAAAGGCCGAGAGGAAACGAAAGAGGGCAGCAAGCCCCCTGGACTCCCTCGCGCTCCTGATCATCAGGATCACAAGTCGACCAAGCCACATTGCTTTTTATGCAATAAGTTAGGGCACCGGCCATCAGACTGCTGGAGTAAATCGCGGGGTTCCAGTCAGCCCAGCCAGAAGGCGCTCTTTTGCGGACGGTGCCGAAAACACGGACACCGATCTGACCTTTGCCCCAACCAACCAGGAAACACGGGCCAAGTTTCCTGTTCCTTGACTGGACACGCATCCTGGCCGGAACTGTCAAGGCAGGGGAAACAGAATCCAAAACACAGGAAACCGAGAGTTAACCGGGAGCAAATGCCGACCGCCGAAGGATTACTTGAAGGGCAACCTGTGACACTGTTACGCGACACGGGCTGTAATTCCGTAATCGTGAAGCGGTCCTTGGTTCGCGATACCAAGCTCACGGGGAATACCAGCACTGTCTATCTGTTGGACCGAACCCGCCTCGTTTTACCGGAAGCGGAAGTGGAGATCGTGTCTCCATTTTTCTCTGGTCGAGTACTAGCCACCTGTATGGAGGACCCTCTCTATGACGTTATCATAGGGAACATCGAGGGCGCTCGTGATGCATCCATGCCGACCCGCTACTCGGAAAACAGATGGGTGGAGTCCCAGGAGTCGGAATCTCTTCCGACGAGTATTGGCCCAGCGAACGGAACAGGAAGCGTTCCAACAGTCGTTCCAGAAGTCCAGTGTAGCCGGAACGAACCGCCGTGCCCACCAACGAACGCGGAGTCAAAGCCCGAAACACGCGTGGGTGCAGCAAGACGCGAGGCGTTGAGAAAAACGCCGCGGCTACCGGCGGTTACTGTTAGCCCTTCTACGATCAGCGTTGCTGAATTAAGACAAATGCAACAACATGATCCCACGCTGCAAAAGTTTTTCGGTGAGGTCGGGAAAAAGATAATGGTGAACTCGGCTGCTATCCAGTTTGAAATGGTAAATGGCGTTCTATACCGGCGGTACCGTTTACCCTCGAGACAGGAAATAGAGCAGCTCGTTGTCCCAATCGAGCTTCGAGACATTGTTTTGACAATGGCTCACGAGGGAATCCTGGCTGGACACCAGGGAGTTAAACGAACTCTGGACCGCGTGCGTGAGGAATTCTACTGGCCTGGCATGCAGGGTGACATAACAAGATTTGTGAAATCCTGCGACATTTGTCAGCGGACTGTACCTAAACATCTAGTAGGCCGCGTGCCACTAGGAAACATGCCTGTGATCGAGACACCGTTCCAGCGGGTTGCCATCGACATAGTGGGGCCGCTCTCCCCCACCACAGAGAACGGCAACCGGTATGTGCTAACGATGGTGGACTTCGCGACCCGCTACCCCGATGCCGTGGCGTTACCAAGCATTGATACCGAGAGGATCGCTGAAGCTCTCCTAGAAATGTTTGCTCGAGTGGGATTTCCTCGAGAGATCGTCAGCGATCGGGGCAAGTCTTTCACATCTGGACTTATGAAGGAGCTCAGCCGTCTGCTTTCAGTTGCACAGCTGCCCACGACACCGTACCACCCAATGGCTAACGGGTTGGTTGAACGATTTAACGGCACGCTAAAGCAAATGATAAGGCGGATGTGCCAAGAAACTCCTAAAAACTGGGACCGCTACTTGGCACCACTGCTGTTTGCATACCGCGAGGTGCCCCAATCTAGCTTGGGTTTTGCACCGTTCGATCTCCTGTACGGCAGACATGTCCGAGGACCGATGGCTATACTGAAGGAACTTTGGACAGGAGAGAATGTAAATCCTGAGGTCAAAACGTCGTATGCATACGTCGTCGAGCTTCGCCAGCGCCTGGAAGACACTTGCCGACTGGCGCACGAAGAGCTCCGGAAGGCCAAGTTGGCGCAGAAAAAGTATTACAACCGAAAAGCGAAGACACGTTACCTCGCCGTTGGTGACAAAGTTTTGCTTCTGCTCCCGTCCGACAATAATAAGTTAATCCTCACATGGAAAGGTCCATTCAATGTTTTGGAAAGGCGCAACGAAGTCGATTATGTGATTGATCTTGGAACCCGGACGAGCCTTTTCCACATCAACATGTTGAAGAGATACGAAGAGCGAAAACCGTCTAAGCCAGATCCACAACATGTTTCCGTCGCCCTTAGATCCGACGAAAATGAAGGAGGTGACGTACCGTGTGTCCCTCTAAGACAAAAAGAGACCTACAAAGATGTGGACGTTTCGGCGGCTATGACTCCTGAACAACACGCGCAGGCATGTACGCTTCTATCATCTTACCAGAAAATCTTCTCAGACCTCCCTGGGAAGACAGACCTGGTTCACTGCAAGCTGCGCCTTACAACAGACCAACCTGTTCAAGTGCGGCAGTACCCGATTCCATTTGCCATGCAAGAGCCCGTGGAAAAGGAGGTGCAGGAAATGCTGCGAATGGGTATTATCGAGCCTTCAGAGTCGCCGTACCAGTTTCCCATCTTGCCAGTAGACAAAAAAGATGGAACGATAAGGCTCTGCATTGACTTCAGACAACTCAACCTTGTCCTTGTCGCCGACAATGAGCCCATACCTAGGGTTGACGTGATGTTTGCAAAGTTGGGAAAGAGTCGGTTCTTTTCAAAATTTGACTTGACTAAGGGCTATTGGCAAGTGCCTATGGATGAGGAATCGAAGCCATTCACTGCCTTCGCCTCTGCATCGGGGCTATACCAGTTTCGGTTTATGCCATTCGGCATCAAGACCGCCCCAGCGGTTTTTACACGCCTTATGCGTAAGGTGGTTGGTGGTCTTCCACATATCTACCATTACTTCGATGACGTTCTCATCGCTACCGAGACTTGGGAGGAACACCTAGAAGCGCTCGAGACATTCCTCAGGATGGTGCAGAAGGCGGGACTTACGATTCGACCTAAGAAAAGCGAAGTCGGCTTCTCCTCAGTAAAATTCCTGGGACACATCGTTGGCCATGGCCTCCTACGGCCGCAAGCAGAAACGCTCCAAAAGGTTCACGACGCCACACGACCGACGACAAAGCGACAGGTGCGGTCTTTCCTCGGCCTCACGGGCTATTACCGGCAGTTCGTGCCAAACTACGCTCAAGTATGTCACCCTGTGATGATTGCCATCCCCGGGCCACGAGAGTGCGCCAGGAAACGACGGGGGCCGTCGAAAAGAAGACGACGACTAGCGGGTCCACGCGGAGGGAAGAGCACGAGAGGGGAGTGTGCCGGCGGTAACCAGGGGGAGACAGCGCCAGTACTTCTCGGGAGGCGGTTCGAGGCAGGCCAGGAGCGTTCGTGCACCGGGCTCGGAGAACCGTCTCGGGGGCTGTTCCGGGACTACTCTGCCGCGACGAGAGCTGCCTGTTCCCGCTGGCGAGGTTCCGAAGCGTGATCCGGGCCGAGGTTCGGGGCGAGGCCTAGAGAGGCCAGGCACGAGCGCAAGCATCGGCGTTCCGACCGACGACCACTGCGATTCAACAGGCGACGGTCCCCCGACGTTCCACACATGCCATCGACATAATCCCGCCCAGCGTCGAGCAGACGGGAACGTGAGCGTGTCCCCTCGTTTTCCGTTTCGCACGAACTTTGGTTTGGACTGGTGTTAGCCATTCCGCCGCGTCGCCCGCGTGTTGTTCTCTGTTGTTGCCGTTAGTTCCCTAGTGTTGTTTCTTCGGGTGTTTGTGTGTCCTTCCCAGAATATATGTTTCTTACTTGTGCTGAGCCCACGGCATCACTTGTCGTTGATCCTCCTCCGCGAGCCTCACACCCGCCTGCTTAACACGCGGCCTCACAATTTCTGGCGTCCGCGACAGGACCGCGTGCTCTAATTCCATCTTGAGACTAAGCAGGCAAGCGGGTGCGGCAAGCGAGAATGGAACTCGAAAAGCTGATGTCCATTGGGAAGGAGCTAGGACTGTCCGGACCAGCTCTAAAAGAGTTTATTGACGAGGAACGCACAAAAGAAAGGGACCGGCGCGCAACTGAACGCGAGGCGGCTAAAGAAGCGGCAATACTAGCCCAGAACAGAGAGTCCGAGACCAGAGCTCGCATTGAGGCGGAACGCGCCCTGGTAGAACTTAAGCTGCGGCTTCAGGAAGGGTCGCAGAGTTCTAACGAGGTAGGAGGTGACCCCGCGCCTAATGCAGCACAAGGCGTCCACAGCCCGCACAAGTTCATTCCTGCCTTCAACGAGGACCGGGATGAGCTTGACGCCTACATCCAACGTTTCGAGAGGGTGGCAACCAGTCAAGGGTGGCCCTCAGACAAGTGGGCGCTATCCCTACACTTGTGCTTGACTGGCGAAGCTCTCAGTGCTGTTGGTCGCATGTCGTCCGACGATGCCATGGATTACCCTAAATTAAAGAAGACCCTGCTCCAGAGGTTCAGGTACACCGAGGAGGGCTACAGGAGCAAATTTAGGGAGTCCAAGCCGCAGAACTCGGAGACAGGCCGTCAATTTGTGGGCCGCCTACGCGGCTACTTTGACAATTGGCAGGAGCTGGCCAAAACGGAGCAGACGTACGCCGCGCTCCGAGATAAAATGGTGGCCGAGCAATTTCTCGACAGGTGCCACAATAAGCTGGCCATTTTTCTCAAAGAGAGGGGTTACAAAAACCTAGATCAGCTCGTCGAAGCAGCTGACCAATACGTCGAAGCCCAGGGCTTAATCAACTTGGGTAAAGGCCGAGAGGAAACGAAAGAGGGCAGCAAGCCCCCTGGACTCCCTCGCGCTCCTGATCATCAGGATCACAAGTCGACCAAGCCACATTGCTTTTTATGCAATAAGTTAGGGCACCGGCCATCAGACTGCTGGAGTAAATCGCGGGGTTCCAGTCAGCCCAGCCAGAAGGCGCTCTTTTGCGGACGGTGCCGAAAACACGGACACCGATCTGACCTTTGCCCCAACCAACCAGGAAACACGGGCCAAGTTTCCTGTTCCTTGACTGGACACGCATCCTGGCCGGAACTGTCAAGGCAGGGGAAACAGAATCCAAAACACAGGAAACCGAGAGTTAACCGGGAGCAAATGCCGACCGCCGAAGGATTACTTGAAGGGCAACCTGTGACACTGTTACGCGACACGGGCTGTAATTCCGTAATCGTGAAGCGGTCCTTGGTTCGCGATACCAAGCTCACGGGGAATACCAGCACTGTCTATCTGTTGGACCGAACCCGCCTCGTTTTACCGGAAGCGGAAGTGGAGATCGTGTCTCCATTTTTCTCTGGTCGAGTACTAGCCACCTGTATGGAGGACCCTCTCTATGACGTTATCATAGGGAACATCGAGGGCGCTCGTGATGCATCCATGCCGACCCGCTACTCGGAAAACAGATGGGTGGAGTCCCAGGAGTCGGAATCTCTTCCGACGAGTATTGGCCCAGCGAACGGAACAGGAAGCGTTCCAACAGTCGTTCCAGAAGTCCAGTGTAGCCGGAACGAACCGCCGTGCCCACCAACGAACGCGGAGTCAAAGCCCGAAACACGCGTGGGTGCAGCAAGACGCGAGGCGTTGAGAAAAACGCCGCGGCTACCGGCGGTTACTGTTAGCCCTTCTACGATCAGCGTTGCTGAATTAAGACAAATGCAACAACATGATCCCACGCTGCAAAAGTTTTTCGGTGAGGTCGGGAAAAAGATAATGGTGAACTCGGCTGCTATCCAGGTTGAAATGGTAAATGGCGTTCTATACCGGCGGTACCGTTTACCCTCGAGACAGGAAATAGAGCAGCTCGTTGTCCCAATCGAGCTTCGAGACATTGTTTTGACAATGGCTCACGAGGGAATCCTGGCTGGACACCAGGGAGTTAAACGAACTCTGGACCGCGTGCGTGAGGAATTCTACTGGCCTGGCATGCAGGGTGACATAACAAGATTTGTGAAATCCTGCGACATTTGTCAGCGGACTGTACCTAAACATCTAGTAGGCCGCGTGCCACTAGGAAACATGCCTGTGATCGAGACACCGTTCCAGCGGGTTGCCATCGACATAGTGGGGCCGCTCTCCCCCACCACAGAGAACGGCAACCGGTATGTGCTAACGATGGTGGACTTCGCGACCCGCTACCCCGATGCCGTGGCGTTACCAAGCATTGATACCGAGAGGATCGCTGAAGCTCTCCTAGAAATGTTTGCTCGAGTGGGATTTCCTCGAGAGATCGTCAGCGATCGGGGCAAGTCCTTCACATCTGGACTTATGAAGGAGCTCAGCCGTCTGCTTTCAGTTGCACAGCTGCCCACGACACCGTACCACCCAATGGCTAACGGGTTGGTTGAACGATTTAACGGCACGCTAAAGCAAATGATAAGGCGGATGTGCCAAGAAACTCCTAAAAACTGGGACCGCTACTTGGCACCACTGCTGTTTGCATACCGCGAGGTGCCCCAATCTAGCTTGGGTTTTGCACCGTTCGATCTCCTGTACGGCAGACATGTCCGAGGACCGATGGCTATACTGAAGGAACTTTGGACAGGAGAGAATGTAAATCCTGAGGTCAAAACGTCGTATGCATACGTCGTCGAGCTTCGCCAGCGCCTGGAAGACACTTGCCGACTGGCGCACGAAGAGCTCCGGAAGGCCAAGTTGGCGCAGAAAAAGTATTACAACCGAAAAGCGAAGACACGTTACCTCGCCGTTGGTGACAAAGTTTTGCTTCTGCTCCCGTCCGACAATAATAAGTTAATCCTCACATGGAAAGGTCCATTCAATGTTTTGGAAAGGCGCAACGAAGTCGATTATGTGATTGATCTTGGAACCCGGACGAGCCTTTTCCACATCAACATGTTGAAGAGATACGAAGAGCGAAAACCGTCTAAGCCAGATCCACAACATGTTTCCGTCGCCCTTAGATCCGACGAAAATGAAGGAGGTGACGTACCGTGTGTCCCTCTAAGACAAAAAGAGACCTACAAAGATGTGGACGTTTCGGCGGCTATGACTCCTGAACAACACGCGCAGGCATGTACGCTTCTATCATCTTACCAGAAAATCTTCTCAGACCTCCCTGGGAAGACAGACCTGGTTCACTGCAAGCTGCGCCTTACAACAG
This sequence comes from Haemaphysalis longicornis, assembly GCF_048455015.1. Taxonomy (NCBI): domain Eukaryota; kingdom Metazoa; phylum Arthropoda; class Arachnida; order Ixodida; family Ixodidae; genus Haemaphysalis; species Haemaphysalis longicornis. The sequence goes on from NW_027526243.1 coordinate 632,675, forward strand.
ACCAACCTGTTCAAGTGCGGCAGTACCCGATTCCATTTGCCATGCAAGAGCCCGTGGAAAAGGAGGTGCAGGAAATGCTGCGAATGGGTATTATCGAGCCTTCAGAGTCGCCGTACCAGTTTCCCATCTTGCCAGTAGACAAAAAAGATGGAACGATAAGGCTCTGCATTGACTTCAGACAACTCAACCTTGTCCTTGTCGCCGACAATGAGCCCATACCTAGGGTTGACGTGATGTTTGCAAAGTTGGGAAAGAGTCGGTTCTTTTCAAAATTTGACTTGACTAAGGGCTATTGGCAAGTGCCTATGGATGAGGAATCGAAGCCATTCACTGCCTTCGCCTCTGCATCGGGGCTATACCAGTTTCGGTTTATGCCATTCGGCATCAAGACCGCCCCAGCGGTTTTTACACGCCTTATGCGTAAGGTGGTTGGTGGTCTTCCACATATCTACCATTACTTCGATGACGTTCTCATCGCTACCGAGACTTGGGAGGAACACCTAGAAGCGCTCGAGACATTCCTCAGGATGGTGCAGAAGGCGGGACTTACGATTCGACCTAAGAAAAGCGAAGTCGGCTTCTCCTCAGTAAAATTCCTGGGACACATCGTTGGCCATGGCCTCCTACGGCCGCAAGCAGAAACGCTCCAAAAGGTTCACGACGCCACACGACCGACGACAAAGCGACAGGTGCGGTCTTTCCTCGGCCTCACGGGCTATTACCGGCAGTTCGTGCCAAACTACGCTCAAGTATGTCACCCTGTGATGATTGCCATCCCCGGGCCACGAGAGTGCGCCAGGAAACGACGGGGGCCGTCGAAAAGAAGACGACGACTAGCGGGTCCACGCGGAGGGAAGAGCACGAGAGGGGAGTGTGCCGGCGGTAACCAGGGGGAGACAGCGCCAGTACTTCTCGGGAGGCGGTTCGAGGCAGGCCAGGAGCGTTCGTGCACCGGGCTCGGAGAACCGTCTCGGGGGCTGTTCCGGGACTACTCTGCCGCGACGAGAGCTGCCTGTTCCCGCTGGCGAGGTTCCGAAGCGTGATCCGGGCCGAGGTTCGGGGCGAGGCCTAGAGAGGCCAGGCACGAGCGCAAGCATCGGCGTTCCGACCGACGACCACTGCGATTCAACAGGCGACGGTCCCCCGACGTTCCACACATGCCATCGACATAATCCCGCCCAGCGTCGAGCAGACGGGAACGTGAGCGTGTCCCCTCGTTTTCCGTTTCGCACGAACTTTGGTTTGGACTGGTGTTAGCCATTCCGCCGCGTCGCCCGCGTGTTGTTCTCTGTTGTTGCCGTTAGTTCCCTAGTGTTGTTTCTTCGGGTGTTTGTGTGTCCTTCCCAGAATATATGTTTCTTACTTGTGCTGAGCCCACGGCATCACTTGTCGTTGATCCTCCTCCGCGAGCCTCACACCCGCCTGCTTAACACGCGGCCTCACAGTGACAGTACTGGCGATACCGCGGACCCCGAGCCCCCAAACATAAGCTGGATCCAACCGTGGCGATGTGTTTATAGGTGGAGGGTTAGAAACCACGAACGGTGGCCGTCGGAGCCCAGGTCAAGCTCCGGCGGATGGGCTCCCTGTCTGTTCACCAGGCAGGGAGCTCCAGGACCTCTTTGGCTACCAGGGTAAGGTCAAAGAAGAAAGTACCCCCGTCTCCCTGCTTTTTCCTATGCCATATGGATAAATCAAACCCTCCCCCAGACGTGATCGGCCCCCGAAAAGGGGCCGCACCAAAGTTTCCTTTCCAACCCTTCCAACAATCCACAGTCCGAAACCTGACAACTATCCTCGATTCTTGGTTATCGAGGCAGTTGACAAAACAAACCCTGTTTCATCCATGTCCGTATTCTTGATCACTAAGTTCCTGGAAGGCATCCTCGGAAAATCGTTCGATGCTAAGAAACTCCGTACCGGTGAAGTCCTAGTCAATGTAAAGACGCAGCAACAAGCTACTAACCTCCTGTCGCAAACCTGCATTGCAGATCTGGCCATCACAGTCACTCCCCATCGTAGCCTCAACAGCTCTCAGGGTGTGATCTCGGAGACCGATTTGTTGAATGAGACCGAAGCTGATCTATTGGAAGGCCTGAAAGATCAGGGTGTAACTGCAGTGAGGCGTATCACCATCAGACGAGACAATAAGGAAATCCCCACAAAGCATATAATCTTGACATTCAACAAATCAAAACTTCCTGAACACATCAATGCTGGCTTCATTAGGTGTGGTGTACGACCGTACATACCTAACCCGCGCCGCTGCTACAAGTGCCAGCGATTCGGGCACGCTACAACTTCTTGTCGCGGCAAAACGACCTGCGCGAAATGCGCCGCACATGACCACCCTAATGAAAACTGTAACTCTACTACCTTTACCTGTGCAAACTGTCAGGGGCCGCACGCAGCATGGTCCCGCAGCTGTAAAAAGTTTCAATTAGAAAAGAAAATCATTAACATCAAGGTCACAGAAAACATCATCTTCCCGGAGGCGTGGAAGAGGTTCGCCTCTTTCCCTCTGGGGAGGTACGCCGACGCAGCTCGCCGGGGGGCGGAGCGGCGTCTGGTTTCGGCAGGGACCCAGTACCGCGAGTCGGACTTGGTCCCGCCCCCGCCCCCCTCTGGGGTGCCTCAGGCAGCCCAACCCGCCTCCGGACCGTTTGCTGAGCCAGCAGCGGCTGTGGGGGCAACCACGTCTGCTGGGAGCGATGCTGCATCCTCCACTTCCGCTCCAGCGTCCCAAACCACTAGCGAGGGCGCAGACGAGATGGAGACGGAGGAACTAGCGGCAGCTCCCACCCCCACCGCACCGCCTGCGCCATCCGAGGCATTCCTTAAACCCTCGGTGGTTGTGGGTAAGTCAAAGCGCGCCCAAAAGGGTGCGCGGTCCACGGGGCCTGATCAGTCAGGCAATCCGAGGACATCAGACGACGAAACGGATGTCGGACCGTTCTTGTCTGCGGTGCACCGCAAGGAACGTGTCCCGACGCCAAAGCCTCCCGACAAGCCCAAAAAGACGAGAGTCACAGCCCCGAAAGACGACACATAAACATACACACTCCAGTAGCTCTCACACTAAATAATGGGAAGAGAAAACATAATTCAATGGAACTGTAGAGGCCTTCTTAAAAATCTTGACGATGTATATGAAATACTGCATGCTAATCAGCCAAGTGTAATGTGTGTCCAGGAAACACATCTGAATTCTAAGCACACAAATTTCTTGAATAGTTACCTGGTATACAGAAAGGACAGGGTTGGCTGCACACACTCTTCTAGCGGTGTGGCCATAATCGCCCGCAAATCCTTGGCATGCCACCCTCTCACCTTGAACACCGTCCTTGAGGCTGTAGCAATACGCTTAATAATATTTAATAGGTTGATAACGGTGTGCTCCATATACATTCCTCCTGATGTTTCACTTTTAAGCTCTGACTTCGAGGCGCTGGTTGACCAGCTGCCCGAACCATACATCCTGACAGGCGACCTTAATGCTCACAACACTCTTTAGGGCTCTTCTCGCACGGATGCCCGAGGTCGCCTTATAGAAAAATTCTTTACATGTTCAGGAGCATGCCTTTTCAACAATAAACAGCCTACATACCATAACATAGGACACAACACATACTCATGTCTTGACTTGGCTATTGGCTCCGCAGTTGTTTTTCCATGTCTTGAGTGGGGTGTGGGTACTGACCCATATGGCAGTGACCACTTCCCCACCTCGCTTACATATATAGGTAAAGGCCCAAGCAGTTCATCTTCCCATAGTAGGTTCAATAAAGCACGAGCTAACTGGAATACATTTACAGAGACATCCAAACTACACCACACATCCATAGGACACCTACACGTTGAAGAAGCTACCCAACTCCTCACGGCGCACATCCTCGACGCCGCCGAAAAGTCCATTCCCCACGCCTCGGGTGCCCCGCGCAACCAGCGGAGGCCGTGGTGGAATGAGAACTGTAGGCGGGCGCGAGAGGCCCAGAACAAGGCGTGGGGTATCCTTCGACGGTACCGCACGTCGGGCAACCTTATTTTGGTAAAATGGGCCAAGGCGTTAGGAAAACGTGTGCGCCGTGAGGCAAAACGAGAGAGCTGGCGCACCTTCCTTACATCTATTAACTCATACACAGACACACACAAAGTCTGGACCCGAATACGAAAACTAAAAGGACAACAGACACACAGCCTGCCCCTGGTCAGTCCAACAGGGGACACACTGGAAGACCAGGCTAACACACTTGCACAACACTTTCAACACGTTTCCAGCTCTGCACACTACACAAACACTTTTCTGAGACATAAAACCGCTTGTGAAAAGAAGTCCTTACGTGATAATAACAGGTCAAAATCTGGTTACAATTCTGAATTTACTCTCTATGAGCTGAAGGCGGCCCTGAGCACATGTAAACCTTCAGCTCCAGGCGCAGACCAGATTACATACACAGTGATACAACACCTACACGCAGACACTCTTGAAACACTCCTACACTTATACAACAACATATGGCTTTCGGGGCACATTCCGAAATCTTGGAGGGAGGCCATTGTAGTGGCGTTCCTGAAGGAGGGTAAGGACCCGTCCTCTCCTGCCAGTTACCGACCCATCGCTCTGACAAGCTGCCTGTGCAAGCTGCTCGAGAAGATGATAAATCGCAGGCTCGTGTACTTCCTTGAGTACAACGGTCTTCTCGAGAGCTGCCAGGCAGGCTTTAGGGTGGGGCGATCTACCAACGATCAACTTGTTGCGTTGGAATCCTTCATAAAAGATGTATTTGCTCATAAGCAGTTCTGCCTTACGGTATTTGATCTTGAAAAGGCTTACGACACAGCCTGGCGATATGGCATCCTTAGCGACCTGAAGTCCTTTGGTGTGTCAGGTAACATGTTAAATACCATTTCTAGCTACAGGTCCACGAGGACATTTCGTGTTAAGGTTGGGTCATCCCTGTCCGGGATACATGTGCAGGAAAATGGTGTGCCGCAAGGTGGAGTTCTAAGCTGCACATTGTTTATAGTTAAGATGAACTCCCTCCGAAAGGCATTGCCGCCAACCATTTCCTGTTCCGTCTATGTAGACGATGTTCAAATATCTTTTAAATCCTGTAACCTGTCAATTTGCGAACGTCAAGTACAGCTCGGTGTTAAGAAGCTTGCTGGATGGGCGGACCTTAACGGTTTTAAACTGAACCCGGGAAAAAGAACTTGTGTTCTGTTCTCCCGCAAGCGCGGGCTTAGTGCGGACCCTGAGATTGCTCTTGGCCGTGCATCTATTCCTGTTAAAAGGGAGCACTAGTTTTTAGGTGTCATATTTGATAACAAGCTCACGTTCATACCCCATGTCAAAGCACTTAAACATAAATGCCTCAAAACACTAAACATTCTGAAGGTCCTCTCCCACCAATCCTATGGGGCAGACAAACAACTACTTCTCCGGGTCTTTACCGCCTTAGTCGGGTCCCGGTTAGACTACGGCAGCGTCGTGTATGGGTCGGCATCAAAAACCGCACTAAAAATGCTTGACCCAGTACTCCACTTGGGCCTCCGCCTTGCATCGGGTGCGTTCCGCACTAGCCCGGCAAAGAGTTTATACGTTGAATGTAACAAATGGTGCCTTGAGGACCAACGAACGTACATGGACTTGCTCTACGCTTTCAAAATTTCATCGATGAATAACCATCCTTTTAAACCTGTTTTTAATGATGCATCCACATCACTAGTGCTTGTAAATCGCCCGTCCGTTCCTTTGCCATTCTCACTTAGAGTGAGACAGGAAGCTTCGGATTTCAACATCTCCTTTTCAGACATTTACACATCTTCTTTTACTGACGTTTTACCACCCTGGCAGCTTCAACCTGTGTGTTGTGACTTGTCTTTCATGAATATTGATAAAACCAGGGTACCACAAACTGCAATTTTGCAGCACTTCTTCTCCCTGCAGTACAAGTATCAATGTGCAGAGTTTTATAGTGACGCATCAAAAACTGCAACCATAGTGTCTTGCGCTGCTCATGGACCAAACTTTGATGCATGCAGAACCATGAGCACATACACCACAATTTACTCAGCTGAAGCATATGGCATCTTACTCATTGCACAACACATTCTTAAACACAAGATCTCGAAGTCCATCATATATACAGATTCCTTGAGCGTTGTGCGCGCATTGGCATCATACAAGCCATGCAAAAACAGAATTGTCCATATGGTTTTCAACACTATCATGTCTATATATGCCCAAAAACTTGTTCTGGTGTTGTGCTGGGTTCCAGGCCATGCTGGAATTGCTGGCAATGAGGTTGCGGATCAGAAGGCCGCAGTTGCTGCACTCAGGAACACAGTAGATATAACCATACCACCACAGAGCCACAAATTCGACAACACCTTCGTAGGAAATGGCAATCACAGTGGAATGAACAGACAGATAACAAACTACACCTAATAAAGCCACACTTGGGACGATACACAACTGACTCACACAACAGACAAACGGAAGTCGCCTTTGGTAGGCTGCGGATAGGGTACACCCATGCGACGCACTCGTATCTGCTGACGGGATCTTCTAGACCCCAGTGCGGCAGGTGCGGAGAGGCCCTATCCGTAGTGCACATACTAATCACATGCAAGGCACTTCACACAACACGACACAAACACTTCAGAGAACTCTACAGACAACATATTCCCCTACATCCATCGTTTTTTCTAGGTGACGAAGCCGTTGTTTCCGTGAAACGTGTGTTTGAGTATTTGTCCGACGTCAAGTTTTTAAACCTCATTTCTTATCACGCATCATGAAATCTGGCCCTCTACACCAGCCATGCTCATTGTCGTCTTGTGATTTTACTTTGTTTTTGCCGACTTAGTTATGGTTGAAGGTTTCACCCCTCATATATGACTTTTGTTTTGGCGCTCTTTTCCCCAGTTGGCCTTGCGCCATAAACATCCAACCATCATCATCACAGCTGTAGAGACGTTCTTTGTCGGGCAGCCTTGTTCGTTAAATACTTTAACGCGAAACTTTTGTAGAAAAAGCTACACTACACTACCTCTGGTGCTGTTCGCGGGGTGACCAGTTTTTACCTTGAGAGCAAGAGGCCAAACCACACCCCCTTCCGCAAGCGCCCGGCACGGAGCAGCGGCCCAATGGCGGGGAGGGATAGGCGGCAGGGGAAAGATAGGAATATTCTTGGAAGAAAGGCACACATTCGCACGTGGAGTCGTGCTAATAATAATAATAATAATAATAATAATAATAATAATAATAATAATAATAATCTTTATTTGCGAAAAACTTGGCCCTGTGTGGCACGCAAGGCTAGACAAAAAGGCTGAGGCCCGTACGCTAGTGCGTCTGCTAGCCTGCCACCCAGGGCGGGTGATGCCGAAGCAAATATCTCTCATACACACACTCACGCACATGCAGCACAACAATGGCACGGGGGGATAACCGGGTTGTGGTGTCCATGGGAAGCGCTAATGGGACCAGTGGCGCGAAATGGCACGAAAAAGTAGTGTGGACTCAGAACTGTCTTTAGGAAGTGGAGTCCGGAGGGTCACGGGTGCAGAAAGAAAACTCAATGCCAGATATGAGCACCGAGTGTCGGCGACGGATGGTAGGGGCGCGTAGCAGCTCTGGCTGCCCAGTCCGCTTGCTCAGCTGGACAGAGGATGAGAGCCTAGAAACCCATAGCTCAGGTTTCTTCCGAGTGCGTTATTGACTTTGTTGGCATGTTCCCTTAACCTATCGTTTAAACATCTTCCGGTCTGCCCAACGTAAACTTTTTTCCAATGAAGTGAACTGTTGAATTTTATAGACTACCCTTTCTACGCATTCAACATAGGCCGTCCTGTGCTTCGTGCAGCAGCTTTTCCCACGAATGACCTCTGGGTCGCTCATTCTGCACAGCTTCAAAAGCTTGTTTGGAGCATAAAGCACGACTCTCATGTCTGAGCTTAGGGTCACTTTATACAAGTTGTGGGATAGTCGGTGCATGTAAGGGATTACCGCTTTTGAAGCTGTGCAGAATGAGCGACGCAGAGGTCATTCGGGGAAAAAGCTGCGGCACGAAGTACAGGACGGCCTCTGTTGAATGCGTAGAAGGGGTTGTCTATAAAATTACAATTCGTTTCAAAAAAGTTTACGTAGGGCATACCGGAAGATGTTTAAATGATATGTTAAGGGAACATGCCAACAAAGTCAATAACGCACTCGGAAGAAACCTGAGTGATGGGTTTTTAGCCCAGCACTGCACAACGTGCGGATGTGTGCGCTTTCTTCGACAAAACAGCTGTGGTAAAAAATGGTCTGACCGTATCGCACGATTGATCATAGAAGCTGAACTGATAACAGGTTGGGACTGGAATTGTCAGCACACCGTCCGTAGCTGGCCAAGCGCACCACGCATGCGCAATGGCGCTTCCGCTCGCTATCGGAGCGGAGCGTACCGTGAAAGACGGTCAGCTAAAACTCCCTTATGTGTGTGTGCATTTCTTTCAATAAACTGTTGGTCCCAGCGCTCGTGTGTGTCTAGTCTCTTGTGTCCGTGTGCGAGCTGCGCTGTAGTCCCTTATCACGCTCATGCAAGTCGCATTCGAGCGGTTGTTCCGTGCGTGTATAGCTTCCGTGCGTGGCGTGTGGTGTGACTATGTCGTGCTGTTGTGTTCCCGGCTGCCATTCTAATGCAAAAAAAGTGCCCGGAATTTCGTTCCATGAGATCCTGTGCTCCGGACCTCCGAAGCAAGTGGCTGGGATTCATTTCGAGGGAGAACTGGTCACCACCCGCCGCGGTGGCTCAGTGGCTAAGGCGTTGCGCTGCTGAGCACGAGGTCGCGGGTTCGATTCCCGGCCGCGGCGGCCGCTTTTCTGATGGAGGCGAAAAGCAAAAACGCCCGTGTGTACGAGATTTCGGCGCACGATAAAGATCCCCAGGTGGTCAAAATTAATCCGGAGCCCTCCACTACGGCGCGCCTCATCGCCTGCGTTGCGTCGGCGCGTTAAACCCCACAATCAATCAATCGAGAACTGGTCACCGAATACGACGTCGGCGTACTCGACAGTCTGCAGCCTGCATTTTTTACCTTCGGACTTCAAGGAAGGATGCAAGGTACGCCGGGTGGAGACGGACGTGATTCCTACCCTGAGAAGCGCTTGCCCCGCTGGAAAAGCTGGGCTTGAAGATCAAAATGTCTCCGATTGTGATCCTCCACTTTCTCCTGTTGGTGCTACTGAGGTTGTGGACTTTTCGAAGTACCCTCAGGAGTACGCCGAACATTCAGGTGCCTCGCGCGATTTTTCAGGTCATCTGTCAATCCAAGGCACGGACTGCTCCGATAGCGGTGCAAAGGGCGTGGACGAACCTGTTGTACTTGGAACTTGTAATAGGGCAGGGTCCCCGAGCAGGGGAGGTGAAGTACCCGTAGAGCCCACCAGGGCTCCAGGCGTGCGAGTCAATGTAAGTGCGCAGAAATATGCGTTGGCGCTTGAATGCCGAAAATGGCGAAGGAAAGAAAGAGACCTGAAAGCCCGAATTCAGAGATTAAAGCGCACAATGGACAGTTACAAGGAGCAGCTCGATAAGCTGAAAGCAACTTGTAACGTCTTCAAACTCGCGGACCTCGTAGACGCAGCAAACGCAAACGACCTTGCCGCCAACTTTCTCCTGGATCAGTCAAGGAATTTCAATAAGAAGAAGCCGTCGTGGTCGCAAACAACTTTGCAACATGCCGTTGTACTACGGAAGTTGTCTACGAGTGCTTACGACCACATCAGATCTGAAGGCCTGCTGAGGCTTCCCAGCAGAAGCACGCTGCAAAGGTTTGTCGGCAGCACTTCTGGGCAAGTTTGATGCACCCCCCTAGTCCAGAAAAGTCTGCAACTGGAAGCAGCTGCGTTAAAGGCACCTCAAAAGCAAAGGCTTATTCCCTCATCGTTGACGAGATGAGGATCAAGCCACGTCTGCAGTACCGCAAACAGAAGGACGCCCTTATCGGAGCAGTTGATTTGGTGCCTCAACATGAGTGTGAAGATTCTGGGGAGCCCTTTCTAGCTAACTCGCTGCTTTGTTTTGTTTTAAACGGCCTTTCTGTGCGTTTAAGTATTCCTGTGGGGTACTTTTTCACGCGATACTGTAACAGTCACCAGCTCCATGACATCATGCGCTTTGTTTTGAAGCAAGTCGAGAGCGCCGGATTCGAGGTTGTTCGGATTGGCACCGACAACCACAAGGTCAACGTCACTGCCATGCAGCTATTTTGAAATGGCCACTTGACACATTGCATTGACCACCCAGAAGATACGTCGAAAAAGCTCTGTTTTGCTTTCGACCAATGCCACATTATAAAGAACGTACGGTCGCAATTTCTGGCACAGGACCTCGGCAAGGACGGACAGATTTCATCCTCTCACCTGAAGGAGTTCTACACTCAAAAGGGCAGTGTCATTAAGCCGGTTCGATTCCTGACACGGAAACACGTGTACCCAACGAACCTGGAAAAAATGAACGTCAAACGGACTTTCCAACTGCTATGCACACCCGTGACTGGCGCCCTGAAATATCTCCAACAGCAGGCGGGCCACACTAGTGATGTCAGCTTCGCCACTGCCGGACCAACTATCCGTTTCATGGAAACGAAGTACCGCTGGTTCTTACTGATAGACGTCAGCAACTGTACCCAGCACATACATCAAAACCAGCCAGACTGCAAAGAATACCGTAGTACTGGCGATGAACGTCTTGTCTGGCTAGTGGAGGACTTCATAGAGTTCCTAGAAGCTATGAAGAAAGAAAGCGACCACAGCCACTTCTTCAGCAAGGAGACTTATGAGGCTCTGCTGCTCACCACAGAGTCCAACGCTCAGTGCGTGAAGTACCTCCTTTCTGAGAAGAAATTTCACTTTGCTCTGACAAGAAAAATGTCATCCGACCCAATAGTCTTTTTTTGGGTGACTGCGAAAAACAGCCGGAAGCAACGACCAGACAGACGCGAGAGCAGTCGTTGCCGGTATGGAGAAGATCCTGAAGACAGGAATAGTTGCAGCGTCTGCAAACAGCAACGTAATGAGCTCTGAATGAAGCTCTAAATGACTTCCCCTCACGGATTCGGCTGAACAGGGCACCGACGAAGGCGTATTTCCCGAGAATGCGAGGTTCGTGCTTGAGGAGAGCCTTCTCACATCGCCAACACTCATGCCTATGCTAGGCGTGGCGGCCCTGTCAATGATAGGAGGCTACCTTGCGCGCACAGATAAAGAGAATATTGACTGTGACCGGTGCCTTCTGTTGCTTGTGAAGCCGCCATCATACGCTCCCGTCGATCGATTGATCCTTCACCAAGACAGAGGTGGGCTTCTGTACCCATCTTCGACGTTTCTTCATGTCCTCTGCGGCTTGAAGAAGTTTATCGAGGCCTTTTTGGATAGTCGAGGAAGAAAGCTACAGAACCTCCTAAAGCAAGTGCAAGCCGTCAAGAAAGCCGTGAATGTGCTTTCAGGGCAGGACAAGCTGAAATGTGCCAATCCTGGACACCACACAGCTCTGTTGACCTTGGTATGCACAAAGTTTTTCCGGCCAGTCCTGACAAACTATGCGCTATCTGTCAGTGACAAAAATGACGTAGCAAAAATGTTTTTTGCTGTTCTGACGTGTGTCCGGACCTCTACGAGAGTGCTCGGTGCAGTGTGTGTGAACGCGAAACTGCGACCCTGACCCATATCATGTGGGGCTGTGACTGTGCAGTGCGCGACGGTGGGGGGATAGACAGGACCCACAGGACCCGTACCCACCGGACGTGCGTGAATGCGTGGGCTCTGCGGAGCCCCAACAACAGAGGAGGGCCATCCAGCGGCTCGAGGCGGCTCTGGCTCTGCAAAGGCGAAGGGGGGCCCCGCGCCCGCCCGTCCCTCCCGGCACTCCGTCCTCCCATGCGGGAGGTGGGGGTGGGGGGCCGACGGTGGCGGCCGGGAGCGCTCCGAGTAGCTCGAGCGGACGCCGAGACCAACCGCCTCGGGGTCTAAGCCCGACGCCCTAGGACTTTTGCGACTTAGGGTGATTAGATAGAGGGGACGCCACCGAGCACTGCGTGGCCGGGAATCGTGACCTTTGCACGCCGGATGCTTGAATAAAGTTCCATCTCTCTCTCTCTCTATGCTAATAGCGACGCGGTCACAGCTGAGAGTTGGTTGATTAGTTGGTTGGATAATCACGTCATGACGTGTATCTACGCGAGGGATTGGCCAAGATCTGCCTTTATTGATTAGGCTGTGACCCGGTTTATTTTAGAGAGAAAAAGAAATGAAGTACGAGAAAAATATTGAGAGAAGAAAAAGAAATCTTTGGGTAGAACAGGATTGTCAGGAAAAAAATTGCGAATGAAGATATAGCTGTCTAGCAGGGCATCTGGCCTGTCGCCGCAACAAAAGAGTGAAAGGTGATCACAACATCTCTGTGTAAATATCCTAGGACGGAAGCACCCAGGGAAAGAATGACGGTTAAAGATAAAGGGAGCTCCAGCCGACTAAATGGGTATTGAAGGTGCGTGCGTCCGATTGAGGAAGAGCTGCGGCAATTTAAAAGAAAGTGTTCTATAGTTTCGGGGGTCTTGCAGAAAGGGCATTGAGGAGATAAAGCCTGACCAGCTTTGTGTAGATAAAAATTTAAAGGGGCGATTCTGCAGTGAAATTTTGTGATTGCCACCTCACATTTACGAGATTCGCATAATTTAGGCTTCCATAAGTGAGAGAGATGAATATAGTCGGAGCATGAACCAAGGGCATCCAGCCGATTAATTTGTGAAACTTGAAGGCGCCTGAACCACGCCCCGAAAAGAATACTGTCAGTTGGGCAATTCACGACGGCAGGGCCCCCAAGAGCCAAATTGGTCAATTGATCTTCCAGTTCAAACCCACGAGCGAAAGAGCGTCCTTTTCTTCGTCAAGCCGGTGTGTGTGCGCACACACACGCTTTCGCGCGAACGAGGGATTGACGGCACCGCCCCTGCGCTGCCGTCAAATTACTGTAGTGTGGCAATATGTCAATCTGCGAACGTCAAGTCCAGCTTGGTGTCAAGAAACTTGCCGGCTGGGTAGACAAGAATGGTTTTAAATTGAATCCTGCAAAAAGCTCCTGCGTTGTATTCTCCAGGAAGCGCGGGGTCCATCCGGACCCAGACATTACTATTAATGGCGTGTCGCTTCCTGTGAACAAGGAGCACAAGTTTTAAATGCAGAGCATTTCAGTAACTCACGATGTCACCCGCCTTGACGTCCGTAGTCGTAGTCCGCACCCTTTCCCCTTCACTATATAAAAAAAATACTATCCGGCGCCTGGTTTCGATCCCTCGACCCTGCGGGCGGAACGCAATGTACATGGTGCTCTACCCACTGCGCCACAAAACCGACACAGAATGGGACGCTGCGAACGCGCCTTATATATTTGACTTATTCAAACTACGTCAAGAAGCTGCTGATACAACGCATTCACTACCACCAACTCCCAAAACACTTAACGTTAACACAATACACCCACCCCCTATGCGACGCATTTACTCGAGTCCCCCTCGCGGGGAGATGGGCCCAATTTTTTAGGTGTTGTGTTTGACCACAAACTCACATTCATTCCCCACATCAAGGACCTAAGCATAAATGTCTCAAAAGAATGAATATCTTTCAGGTCCGCTACCACCAATCGTCGGTTCCGACAAAGAACTCCTGCTACGCCTGTATACTGCTTTGGTTGGGTCATGTTTGGACTATGGTTGCGTTAGAGCGGTGGTTTGGGCCAGTTGGTGGTGTTTTGAATTTCAGTGGACTATGGTAGTGTGGTGTATGGGTCGGCGACTAAAACAGCGTTGCGAATGCTTAACCCAGCGCTACACTTTGGGCTTAGTCTTGAATCGGGTGCTTTTCGCACTAGCCCGGTCCAAGTTTGTATGTCGGGGGTAACAAGTGGTGTCTTGAGAACCGACGGACATACATGGACTTGCTTTATGCTTTTAAAATTTCATCGCCGAATAACCATCCTTTTTATCCTTTCTTTAACAATACATCCACATCCCAGCTGTTTGTAAATCGCCCATCCGTTCCTCGCCCATTTGACTTAGAGTGAAAGAGCGAGCCTCGGATCTCAGCGCTTCGTTTTTATATGTCTACAGATCTTTCTTTTCAGACATTTTACCGCCTTGGAAAGTTCGTCCTGTGTCCTGCGACCTTTCTTTTATGAAACTTGACAAAAATCGAATAGGACGAGCTGCAATACTGCAGCACTTTCTGTATCCGCAGCTTAAATACCCATGTGCAGAATTTTACAGTGACGATTCTAAAACCCCCACTATGGTGTGCTGCGCTGCTCATGGTCCGAATTTCAATTACAGCCAGAATCATGAGCATAAGCAAAACCATTTTTTTCAGCAGAAGCGTATGGAATTTTACTCATTGTACGACATATTCTTGAAAATCAATTTCCCAATTCCATCATCTATACAGATTCGTGCACTAGCATAGCACAAGCCTCCCAAAAACCACATATATAATCTTGTG